>NC_138133.1:23064060-23664060 GCF_964188305.1 Podarcis bocagei | reverse complement strand
TGGTTGGTGGCAGCGGATTAGTGGTGTACAGTCAATAGTCCGTGAGACGACTGGGGGCTCCGTACGAACGCCACAGTAGCTGACAGGTCTCAAACACTGAGTGTGGGACTTTGTCTACATGCAAAGACAGACCCCAGGAGACTGAGCAGACAAGACCAGCAGTGGGTCCAATGATCAAGAAGGCTATTTCTGCACATGCTGTAGAGGAAAGCGTGGGGCAGATGGGACTCATCAGTCTGGGAGGGTAGCTTATCTAGGATAAGGAAAACTCTGATCCTCAACTTCTGCTGCCTTGTGGAATATCTTTGGGAGAAGAAAAGGCTAAGAAGTAAGCCCTGTACAAATCTGGAGTGGAATCCCTAAGAAGGTTGGATGGCGCCTTGTATGCCTCCTTTGGGCATCTCCTGCAGCAAAGCTGGTACCAAATGTACTGCTCTCGTGAGCGTAGCCAAGGGGGGCAGGGGGGCAGGGGGGCAGCTGTCCCTCCTCCTAGATCAAGTAAAACAATAGGAATACTTAACTAACTGACCAATCACACCCGTGTTTTGTTAGCCCCAAAATGGAAGAGGAGCAAGGTCCCAACTAAAGAAGAATGGCAACTTAAGTGGATGGAATATGCACAACTCGCAGACTTAACATCATATAGAATAAGAGACCAAGAAGAACATACGTTCAGAGAAGATTGGAAAACATTTATTGAATATATGGGAAATAATTGTGTACAGTGGTACCTTGGGTTAAGTACTTAATTCGTTCTGGAGGTCCGTTCTTAACCTGAACTGTTCTTAACCTGAAGCACCACTTTAGCTAATGTTGCCTCCCGCTGCAGCCACGCCACTGGAGCACGATTTCTGTTCTCATCCTGAAGCAAAGTTCTTAACCCAAGGTACTATTTCTGGGTTAGCGGAGTCCGTAACCTGAAGTGTTTGTAACCTGAAGCGTATGTAACCTGAGGTACTACTGTACAGTTAAAAATGCTGGCAGCATTAAGATGAATTCAACAGTGTAAACAAGTTTTGATGGATGCAATAATGGAATACTGAATGGTATAGTTTTTGTAAAATATGCAGGGATTTATGATATGCAAAATGAACCATGAAAAGAGAAGAAGGGAAGGCATTGATATCTTAAGGATGTAAAATGAGTATTGTTCTGCTTTCTTTGGACCACATCAGCGAGTCTGGGCAGTCCAGGACCTCCATACACAGCAGTCTTAACGCCCCAGGGAGGTAACTTTGGTGCAGCTGTTTGGCTTCACCCCCCAGAAGCACACCCCATTGTCTCTTGAAACAGATGGATACCAGCAACAATAACAGCAATTCTCATTGGGGGGTCTTCTTTTACATACAATAATTTGTTAGTAGGAAGGTATTGATTTTAGGATCAAACTCCTAATTACATATGACTCTGAATTCTCATCCAGTAGCCAATGTGGTACCCTAGAGATGTTTCGCACTCCGACTCCCATCAACCCCAGACAGCATGGTCAATATGGCAGGGTGGTGAGAGTCATAGTCCCGGACACCAGGAAAGCACTGCTTTGACTATACCTGCAAAAAACCACTCAGCTCCGCCCACCTTTATGGCGCAAACACAGAGGCACAGCACAATTTCACTTGGATGTAAATGTGCACTCGATAAAGGCCATAGTGCTTATAGGCGTGAGTCCACAGGGACCGATGCAAAGGGTTGAGTTATTAATCATTCTTGTGAAAGTGAAATTAAACACGGGGACTATGTGGCAGAAAATTCGGCGCACGGTTCATTTTTTTGCTTTGTAAATATGTAACTAGGAAATAACAAGCCTGTCACAGTTATGTTGACAAAGAGCTTTCCATTACAGAATAACCCGAGGACTGGCTCATTTCTGTTTGAAATAGATTATATAATGCTTCTCATTAGATACTGAAAATGTTAGGGCTCTGAGTATAATTACAGTACATAGCTCAGGTCAGAGATAGAAGATATGGCATTGTACAACCTATATGCCATGGGAAATAGCGATGCAATGTCACACAGAGGTCTTTCATTTACCTGGTGACACTATCGTAGGTGAAAGTCAAAACATGCCTTTATATAGTACCCATATTTCCATCTCAATTATGTGATTGAAAACACGGCTGCTAAATTATATTTAATATATAATCTGCAATGTGTTAATTTGGTTACTAACAGCTTACTGCCTCCACTGTTAGAAGAAGTATATTTCTGGGAACCACAGGAGTGAAAAATGGGACTCTGTTTTCCCAAATGTATGAATAAAATAAAATAAACTGTAGCAGTCCCGAAGAGGTCTGGGCAGTTGCAGTACAGTGGTACCTCGGGTTGCAGACGCTTCTGGTTACAGGCTCTGCTAACCCAGAAATAGTACCTCGGGTTAAGAACTTTGCTTCAGGATGAGAACAGAAATCGTGCCCTGGCGGTGTGGCGGCAGCAGAAGGCCCCATTAGCTAAAGTGATGCTTCAGGTTAAGAACAGTTTCAGGTTAAGAACGGACCTCCAGAACGAATTAAGTACTTAACCCGAGGTACCACTGTACTTTCTAATGTTGAAGAGCGAACAACTGTAGCATGAAATCAGATTCCTAAACCCCAAATTATTTTATTTCTAATTTCAATATTGATATACCTCTGAACACTGAGAAGTGCTGCTTATAGGTAAGATTTAAAAACCACAAAACACAAAACAGAAACCAGAATAAAACAAGCTCCAGGAGTCTAGGCCAAGGTCTTTATTACTTCTGCTGCAGCTAAAGCCATTACCAAGAATATAGCGGCTGTGGCAAAATCTGAAAATGCTCCTGAAAGATGAATTTCATGCAGTAAAATCTGTGCAACTACTACCAGTTGGCAGGGTTAGAAATCGTGTCGATCCCAAAGGCCCAATAATTTAAAAATATATTAAGTGGAGGGGGAGGGAAGGGAGGTTAGCACGAAAAAGCAAGAGAGTTAAACACCCACACACCCAAAACTAAAAAAAGGAAAGAATCTCAGTGGGTGTTAAGATCACCCGGGGCGGAGGAAGGGGGGTTCAGTGGGTGCGGGCCGCCCCGGGTGTCACCACTGAGGAGGGTGGCAAAATGCCAGGCGGCACTCACCGCGGGGCCCGAGCCATGCATCTCTCCTGGGAGGCTTGGACGTGGACAGGCTCTGTGCTGCCCAGACGGTCTGCCCGCTGCCTCCCCTCCCAGCTGTAGGGCAGCTGAGTGGGAGGAGGCAGGCAGACTCCAGAGGCCCCGCGGCGCGCCCCAAGATCCTCTACCACTGAGATCACCTCTTGTATTTTTTTGATCAATATAGGAGGGCACTGTCTGTTGATACCAGATTGTAAAAGAAGCAAATGAGGAAATTTGTCCCTGAAGGAGCCCATGAAACCAAAGCTGCAAAAATGTTGCATTGATTTAAATAAGCTTTACCCCAGAGCTTTGCAAACTGTGTGTCATGACATGTTAGCGTGTCGGCTGCAGTGTGTAGCTGCATCGCACAAATGCTCTCCATGCTCCTCCCAGGGCTGGGAAGGGGTTCTTTTAACCTCTGGTTTGCTACTAAAACTGAATTACTGTGTTGCAAAATGATACATGTCCAAAAAGTTTGCCACCAACATGAAAGGTCTGGAAAATTCTGCTTTACCTTATTCTCTTTTGAGATTCCCTCTTCTCCCTCGCCCCAAATTATATTTGGAAGGGTCTACCTTCCTTTCACTTTTTAATCCTGTTTGTTTCCTGTTGCTCCCAATGCTTTGCCTTAAATGCCACTCATTTCACCCCTAAAAAGGTGGAATTACTTTTAAAAAATGCATCATTATGATACTTTGTTTTAAAATGTTACGCAATACTTACCACAGTTCTGATAATTCAGTGCTGGAGCAGTGTTCGAATCCGAAAATAAAGATAGTGCTTACATAGATCACGGGGCAAGAATCTGAAAAGCCCAAGGGTTGCAATGACCCAGTTCGTACATTTAGTGCAAAGTGAACAAAAATTCCAGGTTCCTGGAGCAAAAATTGCAATCCAAAGTGTTATTTTGGCTCCATGTTGCATCCAAACCAGGCTCATGGTTTGTCTTGCTCCGTGCAAACCACAAGCTGTAACCCAGGTTTGTTTTTGGCAAGACAAACCATGAGCCCAGGTTTGGACGCAATGCTAAGCAAACAACTTGGTTTGCTTGGTTAGTCTTGGTTAGTGCTGCAGCAAGAGGACTAGGAGAAGACAGCTGTGATCTTCGCTACAGGAGCCATTCACACATGGCTTGGCTTAGTAGTACATGCAAACTGCGACATTGCTCCATGGACCACCTAGTGAATGGTGGGCGGGGCCAGAGGCAAGAGTGGGTGGAGCAACAGGTATGACTCTTCCCTTTGTACTGTAGGCTATATTCCAGCCACACAAGAGTTAGAGTTTTTTACATATACAAAACATACACCTCTATGTATCATGGTAGACACATTCCAGTCAACCAAAAGCACTCCAGGGACCTAGCGGGTTGTATAATGGTACCTTGGTTTTCAAACTTAATCCGTTCCAGAAGTCTGTTGCAAAATCAAGGCACGTTTTCCCATAGAAAGTAATGCAAAATGGATTAATCTGTTCCAGACTTTTAAAAACAACCCCTAAAACAGCAATTTAACATGAATTTTGCTATCTAACGAGACCACTGACCCATAAAATGAAAGCAATAAACAATGTACTGCAGTCACACAATCAATCAATTAATCAGTAGCTGAACTAGGTTCCACCCAACTACAAAAACAAAAACACAAAATACGGTAACTAGCAAAAACAGACAGACCTCATTGTAACACTCAAAACGGAAGTGTGGCACTCAAAACAGAGCATATTTGGCTTCCGAAAAAAGTTTGCAAACCGGAACACTTACTTCCAGGTTTGCAGTGTTAGGGTTCCAAGTTGTTTGAGTACCAAGGCATTTGAGAACCAAGGTACCACTGTATTTGGTCCCCTTCAGCCTGGGGTTCCCCTGCCCTGTTATAAAGCATCTTACTGATGCTTCCAGTAGAGCAGGTATTGGCCTAACTATGAACTGTGTGGCTTGCTATACAGCAGCAAAGAGCTGTGGCAAAAAACCAGGAACAGGTTAATGCAAGAGTAAGGAAGTAAGCTTTGGGGGTGGTGGTGAAATCATCCTGAGATGTTTTCAGCTGTTCAGTGTAAGGATATTGTCACAGTCACAGCTCTAACAGCTGCAATGCTTGTCTATTCCATGGCTCCCAAGAGCTTCAAAATCCTGAGACTAAAGCCAAACTGGCTGCAGAGAAGGGAAGGGAGTATTATTGTTCCAAGTCCGTCCTGAGGGTGGTCTTCGTGGCAGCAGGCTGCTGTTTAAAATGTGTAAGCACTGGCTCCAGTGGGGGAAATCAAGAAAAAAGCACAAAGGGGAGTAAAACATCTGTTTGCGGCCTTCTCTTGGGAATTTCTGGTTGCCTAAATTGACTGGACCTGCATAGCATGATGGAGATGAACAAACACCTTCTGAAATTAATGTGCGTAAGTGTTGGGCTTGGACTTTATTTTATTTGTTTATTAAATTTATATACCGCCCTTCATCCGAATATCTCAGGGTGGTTCACAGGATTAAGAATACAGGATAAATGCACAAAATAGAATCATAGAATCATAGAATCATAGAATCATAGAATCATAGAGTTGGAAGAGACCACAAGGGCCATCGAGTCCAACCCCCTGCCAAGCAGGAAACACCATCAGAGCACTCCTGACATATGGTTGTCAAGCCTCTGCTTAAAGACCTCCAAAGTAGGAGACTCCACCACACTCCTTGGCAGCAAATTCCACTGTCGAACAGCTCTTACTGTCAGGAAGTTCTTCCTAATGTTTAGGTGGAATCTTCTTTCTTGTAGTTTGCATCCATTGCTCCGTGTCTGCTTCTTTGGAGCAGCAGAAAACAACCTTTCTCCCTCCTCTATATGGCATCCTTTTATATATTTGAACATGGCTATCATATCACCCCTTAACCTCTTAACCTCCTCTTCTCCAGGCTAAACATGCCCAGCTCCCTTAGCCGTTCCTCATAAGGAGGACACGACTAAACGACTAAACAACAACATAATCATACCCCCACACCTTCACTACAGTCTTCCCAAGGCACCTTACAATTAAAATAAGGTTCCCTCAGGATCCTAAACCATGACCAATTACCTGTCTTATCTCACACGGCTATTTGTTCACCAGAGCTGTAAATGTGAAAACAAAAAAGTATTTTACAAAGGGAAAATAGGGACAAGTATGGGACTGATTACCTGCCATAGGTATTTACCAAATGCCATAGCAGGAAGATTCTGATAAAGCGTTTGGTGCTGCAAAGGCCCATTTTGCCATTAATGATATGATTTGCCCTTAAAATGCTAGGGAAAGCATTATAGTTAAAAATCCAATGTTCTTTTCCTTCATCAGTGGCGTGTAATGCTACCACCTGGGCGGGAAGCGTCTTCCAATTTTCCCACCAACGATTCCCTTTCGGCTCTAATCACAGGCTGCAATCAGTTTCCTCACACACAGCTCCTGCCATTTTGATTGTTTCTGCAGCTATGGTGGACCACATTATCATCCTTTCCCAACTTTATTAGGGTCAAAACAGAGCTGGTGTTCTGTGAAGTTATCTTTCTGTGGCAAAGTGATGTTTTTAGCCTAAGGGCCACATTCCCTCATGGGCAACCTCATGGAAGCCACATGCTAGGAGTGGGGTGACCAGAGGCAGAAATAGGCCAAGCAACGGATGCGAATCTTGCCTTGTTACAAGTAAGCTACACATACAAGTGACAACTGATAACCAGAGAGCAAGATTATGAAGTTTAATCTTCATCATATGCAAGATGTACCACCGTGGGAAGGAAAGGAGCTCCTTTCTAGTAATATGCAAGCTGAAGAAACAAAATAGACAGCAAAGATGGCTCACATGTAATGACAATCTGACTGAATACAAAAAGTCATGACAGCTTTAAAATATACAACGTATATCAAATAAAGCAATATTCAAGAATCCACCGGAATGTAATAGTAAATGGAAAAATTAAATAGCAGCAAATAACAATTGAACAGTTTACACTTATCAGTTACAATAAAGAATTACTAAACTATAATCAATAAAAATTTCGAATCCCTGCAACGGGGTGAGCTCTTGTTGCTCGGTCCCTGCTCCTGCCAACCTAGCAGTTCAAAAGCACATCAAAGTGCAAGTAGATAAATAGTACCACTCCGGCAGGAAAGTAAAAGGCATTTCCGTGAGCTGCTCTGGTTCGCCAGAAGTGGCTTAGTCAAGGGGTGAAGGGAGCTTTGGACAGCAATATTTGGCATGCTACGAGCTAACCCCATTTGCTGTAGATGACATAGCTATGGTCTAGACAGCTATCACAACCACCATGAAAATATTAGCATGTAAAAGGGGTAGGAGGTAGGAGAGAAGCAAAATCACACTTCGCAGCAATAAAAATATTGTATTGGAGCACTGGGAAACTACTGTTCTCTCACAAGAGAAGCATTTGTGAAAAACACTCTGGATTTCCCACAATAACCGAATAAGTGCTGTATTAAGAAGAGAAACGCATGGGAAGGCCTCTCTCTCTCTCTCTCTCTCTCACCTAAAGAGAGGGTGAGAGTTTCCTTCTTTGGCTGTCGAGGAACACGTTTTGTTAATAATTCAGAGAAGAAAAATGGCTGTTTACTCAGGGAACCTTAGCTCCTAACTTAAGCAGGCATTTGTTCAATTGTGCTAAAGTGTGACTTTTGAAACCTACACACATACAGAGATGCCATCGGGGCCATTGTTTCATCTTAATAGGAGCGGCAGGTTATTGTTATTAGAGCAAACGCTTTGGCCCCAATTCTGATAAGACCAAAACAATAGCATGACGCCGGCCGATCTGCATCATTTTTCATCCGCGAGACGGGAAAAAGGAACACTTGGCTGACCTTATGGAAGACAAAGCAACTAAAAATTCTGGCCACCTGCAACGCTTCCTGCCCTTTTACCCCCAAGAGAAGAATTATGAATTATGGATAATGAAGTAAGTTCTGGATTATTTATTGTTGGGGGAGGGAAGCTTAGTGGACAGCCAAGCTTTCTTTTCCTGTTTTTATTTCAGCTGTGCATTCAGTTGCTGTCCAGCACACCACGTGGGGTTAAAAGAATAAGCAAACTACTCCATTAAATTCACCTTAAGAGGATTTGACCCATTAAACCCTCCCAAGCTCTCAGAATGGCGGGTCCGCAGCTGCTCATGGCTTTAGAGCATGGATGGGGAACCTGCTGCTATCCAGATGTACAGGATTCCCAGCTCCCATCATCCCTGGCCATTGGCCATGCTGGCTGAGGCCAACGGGAACCGGATCCCAACAACATCTGGTGGGTGATGAGTTGTCCCCAACCCCCCTTTGTGAGAGACACTGTTGACCAGAGGATGAGAGATTTCAGCTAGAATCTGAGCTGGGAAGACTGATGTGACATGCTAAGTGTTGGTAGAGATGGAGTCAAAATATCTCTGCTCCATTAAAAAGCACAAAAGGTTCCATTCTCTCAACGTTATGCTTGAAAATCTAGGCAGGTTCCCAGCTTACGGATACTCTCATAACAATCCTGAAGGCCAGAGTTTCTTCCAAATAACATCTCTGACAACTGAAAGAGAGGCTGATGGCTAAAGAGCTTGTCCAATCTGCTCCCAGGAGGCAGAAGCTGGTTTCATACTCTAAGAGTTCATCCAGACTTCCTTTTGTGCTGCATTTTTAGGCAAAGTTCTGGATCTTCCAAGTTTGTGTCCAAGTGGGTTCCCCCCTCCTTAGGATTTGCCATATTTCAAAAAGTGAAAATCTGGACACAAAAATTGTTGAGCTTTTTTTTTGGCAAAGTTGTTGGGCTGCCATATGTCTTGGTTTTCCCGGACATTTTAGCCACTTGTAGAAAATTCCACCCGGACGCCATTTTTGATGGGTGAATCGCAGCTACGTCTGGGTAATTCTGGACATTTGGCAGCCCTACCACTCCTGGCACTTTCTCAGGAGCAAATGGCCATCAGGTTTTTTGCAGATTACCATTTGCTCCATTTCAGCAGTAAAAAGCAGGTTTTTCCAGGGAAGGTGTCAGGACAAAAAAACAACAGCCTGTTGGAAATGGAGCTTTGAAGTGCCGACCTGTGCCTGGAAAGCACAGCACAAAATGAATTCTGGGTGAGCCATTATTTTTTAATAATAATAATAATAATAATAATAATAATAATAATATGCTGCCCATCTGACTGGTTTGCTCCAGCCACTCTGGACGGCTTCCAACAAATTAAAACACAGTAGGACACCAAACATTAAAACAAAAGAGTTTACTACTATACGCCACCGCTGCAGCTAGAACCTTATTGGCACAAAGGTGGAGAACAAGTATAGTACCCACTAAGGAAGAATGGCCTGGAAAATGTTCGAATATGCTGAACTGGCTGGTCTGACGAACAGGATAAGAGAAAATGAAGATAAGGAATATGAGGAGGAAATGATAATATTCATTGACTATTTCAAGAACCAGTATAGGCAAATACATAGCTTAGAAGGTCTCGTGTAAATCCAGCAGAGTTGAACTAGAGTATTTAATAGATAACAAACTGGATGATTAAAAAGATGTGGATTATGCAGAGTAGTAGAAAAGCAAAAGGAACCAGGAAAAGTGTGGAAAGGAAGTCATATGGTATATGTATACATGCTGTATTTGGTATGAAGTTGTAAGGAGGACAGGGGGAGGGAATGGGAAAGGGAAGGGGTGGTTAAATATGCTCTCTGTTCTTGTTTTTGAAATTGCAACTCTCTCTGTGTGTGTGTGTGTGTGTGTGTGTGCAGTGGCGTAGCGTGGGGGGGTGCAGGGGGGGCCGGCCGCACCGGGCGCAACATCTGGGGGTTAGGGTTAGGGGGCGCAAATCCACGGGTTAGGGGGCGCAAATCCACGGGTTAGGGGCGCAAATTACTTGCCTTGCCCCGGGTGCTGACAACCCACGCTACGCCACTGTGTGTGTGTATATATATATGGCACCGAACATTTTAAACTTCTCTATACAGGGCTGCCTTCAGATGTCTTCTAAAAACCAGATAGTTTATTTCCTTGACATCAGATGGGAGGGTGTTCCACTGAGAAGGACCTCTGCCCAGTCAGAATGACCATTATGAGAGAGTTGCCCCCACCCCACGCTCAGGCAACAGAAGCAGGAGCCAACTTTGGTCCTGGCGTAAAACCAGGATATTCTAGTACAGTGCTTTGGAGACGCAGGTGTGTCTGACAGATGCAGCTGACAGAGCGAAAGGGAGAAAGTAGAGATAAAGCTTCGCTATTGTTCGACAAGCAGGAAACGGCAGCTACCCATGTCAGACAGGATCCTGGCTGCCTTGCTTAGTTAACCAGCAACATTGCACATAGTGAGCGTGTGAGGGGAGTTAGGACTCAGAAAGCCACTTTGCAGGTGAAGAAGCCAGCTAATGAATCAAAATGTTGATTGGATATAACATTTTATCAGGGGTCAGCAAACGTTTTCAGCAGGGGGCCGGTCCACTGTCCCTCAGACACTGCAGGGGGCCGGACTATATTTTGAAACAAAAAATGAACAAATTCCTATGCCCCACAAATAACCCAAAGATGCACTTCAAATAAAAGGACACATTCTACTCTTGTAAAAACATGCTAATTCCTGGACTGTCCACGGGCCGGATTTAGAAGGTGATTGGGCCGGATCCAGCCCCCGGGCCTTAGTTTGCCTACCCATGTTCTATATCAAAGAAGACGTTTTTCACCACACAGCTTAGAAGTCTGTTTGACTTCCAGAGATATATTTTTTTTAAAAAAAGGAAAAAAAATTACAGATGCATGAGAAAGTAACAGGAAATTAAGATTCTGTGGCCATAGGTGAGCATCAGCTATTCTGCACCGCTGGCTTTCAGCGCAACTGTGCATGGTGTGAAGTGCAGGACCACCAAGACCCCTGCTACTGCCATCTTAATTAGCCCCGTTATTTTCCAGAAAATCTTTTACATCTAATAACTTCCCCACAGAGCACAGAGCATTCTCCCGCTTTCCACACTCGTAGCAGAGGCTTCGTTGAGCTGTGGTTGGCGGATATCGTGTGTGGATGGTATTGACTTTGCTAGATGGGCCAATAGACTGATTCAGTATAAGGAAGTGCTCTTTGCATTGCACAGTTTAGTAAAGTCCCTTCCTTGCACTCTCCAGTTTCCTGCATGCTTGTAAAGGGTGCCTACAAAAGCAGCCCATCACATAACCCCCAGGAAGCATGAAAGAAAAACCCTGAGACAAACAACTTGGCAATTTACTAAATGGAATGTGTTTTCAACAAAGGCTTTGGAACTACCCACCCTCTCGATAAACTCCCAAAAGGAGATTCAGCAAAAGAATATTCAGAATTTTCTTCCCCCTTCCATTCATAAAACCCAACAAGCATTTACGTATTTATTATGGAGCTAGTGCCTCTAGCAAGGGATGTGGGTGGCACTGTGGGTTAAACCACAGAGCCTAGGACTTGCCGATCAGAATGTCAGTGGTTCGAAACCCCGCAACGGGATAAGCTCCCTTTGCTCGGTCCCAGTTCCTGCCTACCTAGCAGTTTGAAAGCACGTCAAAGTGCAAGTAGATAAATAGGTACCGCTCCGGCGGGAAGGTATACGGCGTTTCCATGCGCTGCTCTGGTTAGCCAGAAGCGGCTTAGTCATGCTGGCCACATGACCCGGAAGCTGTACGCCGCCTCCCTCAGCCAATAAAGCGAGATGAGCGCTGCAACCCCAGAGTCGGCCTGCCTTGTTCCTGTGCCTTGACTTGGCAGGATTCAGGAGATGAAACTCTTCAATGACATAGAGATCACCTTTATCCTTTGCTAAGGTCTGTGGATCAAGGTGCTGTTAGCAGGGACAAGATGAAGGGCCAATTTAAAAAAACAAAAAAGCAGAACCCTGACTGTATTAGTTACATGACTCACAGTTAAGTAAAAGTCATTTAACATGATAGCCAATATCCTGGTGACATTGTACACATTAACAAAGAACACTGCCCAAATTACAAGATGGCGGGGCTGGCCATTGTTGTTGTTGTTTGGTTGTTTAGTCGTGTCCGACTCTTTGTGATCCCATGGACCAGAGCGCGCCAGGCACTCCTGTCTTCCACTGCCTCCCGCAGTTTGGTCAAACTCATGCTGGTAGTTTCGACAACACTGTCCAACCATCTCGTCCTCTGTCGTCCACTTCTCCTTGTGCCCTCCATCTTTCCCAACATCAGGGTCTTTTCCAGGGAGTCTTCTCTTCTCATGAGGTGGCCGAAGTATTGGAGCCTTTACCTGCTGCTTTTGATGGGGGGGGCAGGACATAATCTGGCTAAAATTGGTGGGTTTTCTTAAGGGCTTCCTACCTTCCCCTGACCCCAAGGCCTGAAACAAAGAAACCTGATAATGAAGCAGGAAGTCATCTCCCCCCTGCTGTCATGCTATGCCTAAGAGAAGGAATTTGCAGTGATCTGCACCATCATCCAAAAAAGGGATATTTGCACTCAAACCGCATTATTGATTGCTCCTAAAGAGTTGTCTACTCCGCACAATATGGGGCGGGGGTGGGGGTGGCAAAAAGCTGCCGCAGTTTCCTCCTGATCAGAGCTGCCAGCTTTGGAAGAAGCAGCCTCTGGCTGTCCCTGTAAAGGCAGCTTGATTTGCAGCAATTAACAGGTGATAAACATCTCCATTGGGTAAAAAAAGACCTTTCATTCCTGCATGTCTAGCTACTGCTCAATAGGCACAGCCATAAAGGTCAGTTACACTCTTTGCAATCTTGTGTCAGTGGGTCTACGGATAAGTTTTGACCATAACATCATCTCTTCACTTAATGCCTCTTTTCAGAACACATTTTCTGCACCAAGATCAATTAACATAGACCACATTTTTGCATGATCTTCATAGCACACCATTCCCATTTCACCTTCAGGCCAATGCCTGGAAACATTTTGTGATATTTTGGTTGACCTAATAATTGCATTCCTTAATATAGATTTGGGGAGTTTTCTTCCAGGGTAGTACTTTCCTTTCAGCTTCATCCTATAACTAAAACGTATTTAAGATCAGCAAGCAAACGGAGTGAGCTCCCGTTGCTCGGTCCCTGCTCCTGTCAACCTAGCAGTTCGAAAGCACGTCAAGTGCAAGTAGATAAATAGGTACCGCTCTAGCGGGAAGGTAAACTGCATTTCTGTGCGCTGCTCTGGTTCACCAGAAGCAGCTTAGTCATGCTGGCCACATAACCCAGAAGCTGTACGCCGGCTCCCTTGGCCAATAAAGCGAGATGAGCGCTGCAACCCCAGAGTCAGCCACCACTGGACCTAATGGTCAGGGGTCCCTTTACCTTTATCTAATGCTAGTCCTATTCAGAGTAGACCCATTGAAGTTATTGGATATGAGTAACTTGGGCTCGTTGATTTCTATGGGTCTGCTGTGCGTAGGACTAGTGTGAGACACAACCCAGTGCCTTTTTTCCGAATGGTGAAAAAGTTATCCTGAAAGAAGTTCACAACTAAGGCATAGTGCAAATAGCCATTTCCTGTTGGCTTTCCACTGACTCTGATGCACAGCCTCAGAATGTTGAGGCTCTGTTTTTCTAAAAAATAAAATTTATTTTTCATTTTCTTGTTTTACAAATCTGTTTGAAACAAAAACCAAAGACGAAATCTTTACAATTCCAATTTACATTTCCTTCGACTCCCCTCCCCTCCTTTCTACGGTTACTTAATTTATATCTTTTTATTACTGCATATACAATTCAAATCTATTTATTAATTTCCCCTTAGCTTCCTACTTAAATTATTTATTTCTGCGCGTGTTTATATCAATCCTGCTAATGTGTGGAGGCTCTATTTTAAATTATTTCTACTTTTAATTCAGTTAGAATTGTTTGCTCTGATGGCTTACGTTATGTTTCTGTGAGAATAGGGCCTGCCCCGAACATCACAAAGAGAATGGATGTGCCACGTAAAAGCTGGCAGTGGAAAATTTCAGAACCTGAAATTGGTTGTGCAACAGGCACATGTTCTTCCAGCAAAAAGGGGAAGGAAACAAACTTAAGACCTTGCGATCCCTAAAAGGCAATGAGTTAAATGGGTAGTATAGATTGGACATTGTATTAGAGATGTGTTGTTTTGTGACAGGAAGATTGTAAGCCAAGCCTCCGGAGGAGGGGCGGCAGTTAGGGCTTAAAACCTTCATGCACTGCTTGAACGGGGCTCTTCGGTCACACAGGGATGTGATGGGAGCCCGCCTTTGCAAACGCGATCCAATAAAAATTACTTGGTTAACCAAGCTAAAGGTCTCAGTCCGTTTTTCCACGTTTAAGATATTCTCACAATTTTGGCGCTCAACGTGGGGCCCCTTACCGTCCAGCAGGGGAGTCGGTGGAGACGAGGGGCTTGAGGCGCCTTTCCTTGATTTCAGGGAAGTCCGTCCTCTCCACCCGACCCGCCGTGGGCGAAAGGGGCTAGACGAGACCCACAGGAAAGTAGTGATCGGTAGGATCTCCGCCGTTTGAAAAAAAAACAGGCAGGAGAACTTGCAGGGACGCCTGCCTGTCCACTACCTGACGGAGGACTGGACTGACCGACGGGGTGAGTAGAAGGGAAGAAGCAAAAGGGGGACTGGAAAACTGGGAGGGGGACAGAACTCCCTGGTGAAAGAGAAGTCCAAACGGACGCGTGAGAGTGGACCGGATTCCTGGTAGTCCGGCGGGAGGATTAGCTTGCGGTTCCGTCCTCCCGCGAGGGAAACGGCCAGGCGATTCCGCGTGTTTGTGTGTGTGATTGGGGAGTATTTTTGTGACGATGGGGAAGGGACAGAGTAAGTCCGCCCGCAGAGGACGGGAATCTGAAAGAGAGGCGGCAACTGACGCCGGAAAAAGAAAACGTATAGACCCCAATTCACCCCTGGGACAACTTCTGCAACAGTGGTCCGAGGAAAATTTACAGAAATATATCCGGAACCTGGTTAAAATCACCATGATAAGGTTCTGCCGGGATCTGTGGCCCGGTTATCCGATTGGCCCAGATGGGGGCTATCGTTGGAACCCGGAGGGGGAAGTGGATAAATATTGGATGAACCAGTTAAGAGTCTATTTACAGAACAAAAGCAAGTAGGTGGAGAATGACTATTTGGAGGTTTTTTATCATGTACAGTTCATAGGACCTGACCCCCCCCCCTCTGGGTTCCGGCATTATCCCCTCTCGGTCGACTCGGACTTGGAGGACTTGGTCCCTCCGGGGCGACGCCCGGGTCCGACCCCACAACCGGAACCGGGACCGCAGTTGGGGTCGGGCACGGATGCCTCCGGAGCCCAACCCAGTGCTCCGGAGACTGAGAAGGGGTCGGAATCCGAAAAGGAGCCCCCTCCCCCTTATTCTCTGGACCACGGACGTCTGAGAAAGGAACTAGAAAACCTGAATAAGGATCTACAGAACTTGCCCATGGACCGCACCCATGGGTCAGGTGGACGGAAGCGTCCGCCGGCAACGCAGGGAGGGACACCCATAGCTGCAGTTTGGCCATCTCCCGCCAGTTCTCCCGGAGTGAATAATTACCCTTTGAGGGAGGTCCCGGGAGGGGTAAATGATGGAGGAGCAGCCGTAATGGTTCACGTAGTAAGCCCCTTGAAGCCTAGTGAACTGCGAGAGCTGAAGAAAACCCTACCCAAATTACATGAGAACAGCCAGGAGGTGGCGGAACAATTAGAGCTGTGGATGGGACCACACACCCACACGTATACGGAATTAATGTATATATTGGGGTACTTGTTCACTCCGGAAGAAAGACAAATGATCCGCACAGCGGCCATTAGAGCATGGGATGCAAGACACCAAGGGGCGGCGGGGGCCGTAGCGGGAGACGCAAAATTTCCTCTAGCAGAACCTGCATGGGACATAAACGTTCAGGCTGATCGAACTAGGATGAATGATTTAAAAAACATGATATTGGAGGGCATACGTAAGGCGGTCCCTCAGACAAGAAACCTTACAAAAGCCTTTGAGGTCTGCCAGACGAAAGATGAATCGCCCGGGGATTTCGCGGGTCGTATACGGGAACACCTGGTAAAATATTCAGGAATCCAACCGGATATTGAAGCTTTTACCAACCTCCTGCGCATGCAATTTGTAACAAAGTCCTGGCCGGACATCCAGAAGAAACTACAAAAATTGGAATGGCAGGACGCCACCATGACCGAACTGGTCAGGGCGGCACAGCAAGTGTTCGTCAATAGGGAAACGGCGAAAAACAAACAGAAATGTCAGATGATGGTGTCAGCCTTTCATGCAGTGGCAAATAAACAAACGCCGCAAGGGAACCTGGGAAGGGGGGTTCTCCCCTTTTCGGCAAGAAGGGGACAAAGGGGAGGGAGGCCGGGTCAGAGGACAGGGGACCGTCTGACTTGTTTTCGGTGTGGAAAGATGGGACATTTTGCCAGGGAATGCAGAGCCCCTCAGCCGATGGGACTGAACACAGGGAAGGAAGAACGGACAACTCCGGCGGATCGGATGGTCTCGGGCGACCCAGATCCCGCCGAAGGACTCTACACATTGTTTGACTAGGGGTCCTCCGACTCTCCTTTAGGGGCCCGAGGAGAGCCACTGGTGAACATATTGGTGGGCCCCCACAAGCAACCCTTGACGTTCTTGGTAGACTCGGGAGCCACCCGGTCGTCAGTCTATCAGGAAATCAAGGGAATAAGAAAAACGGGGAGAACTCTACGGGTGGTGGGGGTGAGCGGGTCTCCAAACGAGGTAGACATACTAGAAACCACCACCCTGAGTAGGGGAAACCAGACGATACAGGGAAATCTCCTGTACGCCCCCATGTCAGGAGTCAACTTGTTAGGAAGAGACCTAATGGTAGGTTTGGGGTTTCAATTATTTGATCTCCAAGGAGAGATCCCAATGTACACCCTACGTGGGGAGGATGAGGAACAAATATCACCTGAGGTATGGGCTGATGGGGAAACAGTGGGAAAAATGGACATCAGCCCGATAAAAATCCAGGTTCAACCCGGAATAGTCAAATTATGGACCCCTCAATACCCCATGAATAAAAAGGGGCGGGAGGGACTGAACCCCGTGGTGCAGAAACTAAGAGACCAGGGACTGTTGGAACCCACAATGTCACCATTTAACTCACCCATCCTTGCGGTACCCAAGAAGGATGGGACTTATAGGATGGTACAGGATTTACGAAACATAAATAACATCGTGGTTCCCCGCTTTCCCGTGGTCCCGGACCCCTACACGATTTTGAGCCAGGTCTCGCCAAGTTCAAAATGGTACACAGTAATAGACCTGAAAGATGCATTTTGGGCTTGCCCTTTGGCGGAGGAGAGTAGGGGCTTGTTTGCCTTTGAGTGGGAGGACCCTGGAACCGGACGAAAACAGCAATTTCGGTGGACGGTCCTCCCTCAGGGATATACCGAGTCCCCCTTGTTGTTCGGGCAAGCCCTAGGTGAAAAGTTGGTAGGATTTCTCCCAGCCCAAGGGAATTCCCTGACCCAGTACGTGGATGACCTCTTGCTGTCGGGAGAAAAGAGGGATAAGGTCAGGATGGACTCAATTAAGCTGTTGAACGCCCTCGGGAGTTGGGGACTGAAAGTGTCAAAGGAAAAACTGCAATTTGTAGAAGAAAAGGTGAAATATTTGGGACACTGGTTGGAAAAAGGAACTCGGAGGCTGGACCCTGATCGTGTAAAAGGGATCCTGGAATTAAAAGCCCCGACCACAAAAACGGATGTAAGGCGAATGATTGGACTATTGGGATATTGTAGGCTGTGGATAGATCAATACGCCAAGGTGGTGCGGTTTCTGCATGAAAAGACACTTGGGGAAGGGGAAAAGGTGACCTGGGAAGAAAATGATGAGAGAAAATGGGAAAAAAATAAAAGAACTGCTGACACAAGCCCCGGTGTTAGCACTGCCCAACCTAAAACTGGTGTTCCACCTTTATGTGACAATAGCTCCACAAGTAGCAATCGGAGTCTTGGCCCAGAAAAGAGGGGGGCGGTTTCAGCCGGTGGCATTTCTAAGTAAAACACTGGAACCTGTGATTAGGTCCTGGCCCACCTGCATTCAGGCTGTGGCGGCCGCTGCTTTATTAGTGGTGGAAAGCAGGAAACTAACATTTGGGGCTCCAATAATAGTGCACAGTCCCCACCAAATTTCCTCCATTCTCACAAACGTGGCAGCTACCTGGATGACGGAGGGACGTTTGGTGACTTACGAGACAATTCTTAGGACTAGCCAAGACATTGTGATAGGGACGGATAGAAATTTAAACCCTGCCGAATTCCTTGCGGGCGCCCGGAAAGAGTGGGAGGGGAATGAACACGATTGCAGAGAATCTATAGAAATAGTCTCAAAAGTAAGGGAGGACTTGGAGGAGACGCCGCTGGAAAGAGGAGAAAGATGGTATACAGATGGGTCAAGTTACGTGAAAGAAGGAAAAAGGAGATCTGGGTATGCGGTTGTGACTGAGGAGGGCGAACTCATAGTTGCGGCAGCATTGCCAGGGACGTGGTCAGCTCAAAAGTGTGAAATCATGGCTCTCATGCGGGCTCTCGAAGAAGCACAGGGACTAGAGGTAACGATTTGGACGGACTCCCGGTACGCTTGGGGGGTGGTTCACACGTTTGGAAGAATGTGGAGAGATCGGGGATATATAAAAGCAAACGGAAAGGAAATAGATCATTGGAAACTAGTGGACCGCCTTCTTAAAGCCTTGATGGTCCCCTTGCGGATCGCTGTAGTACACATCCCAGGACACGGTAAGGGAAGGAGTCCCGAGGAGGAGGGAAACTGGTGGGCGGACAAACGGGCGAAAGAAGCCGCAGAGGAAGGGGAATTGGAAGCAGGAGTTAAGGAACTGGCTCTAAGGATCCCCGTGGTCGAAGGACCAGTAAAAGGAGGTGTTTTTACAAAAGAAGAAGAGGAATGCCTGCAAAAATTGGGATGTACGCGCGGGGGGACTGGGGAATGGAGAACAGTCGAAGGGCAACTGGTGGTGAATAAAAACACAATGAGAGGAATATTGGAGAAAATCCATGAAAGTAGCCATGGAGGAACTGAGGCCATGATTAACACCACCAAGGCTCTATATTGGAGTCCAGACATATGGGCGATGGCGCATGGGGTGGCTTGGAAATGTTTGATATGTCAAAAGGTGAATAAAACCAGGGCAAAGCAACGGGAAAAAGGGGGTCGCCCCCTAGCTGTTTGGCCCTTTCAGCGGGTCCAAATAGATTTCACAGAGTTGCCAGAGAAGGGAGGGATGAAATACTTGCTGGTACTAAAAGACCACCTTACGGGCTGGGTGGAGGCGTTCCCCAGTCGAAGGGCGACTGCCCAAGTAGTCACTAAGATCATCCTGGAACACATCATTCCCAGATATGGAATAATGGAGGCAATGGATTCTGACAGGGGAACCCATTTCACCCAACAGGTGCTTCAGGAAGTAATGCGGGCTTTGGGGGTAAGATGGGACCTACACACCCCTTGGCACCCCGAGAGTAGTGGAAAAGTGGAGAGGGCAAACGGGGAAATTAAGAAACATTTGACAAAGTTGTATTTGGAAAATGGGCTACCTTGGACGAAGAACCTCCCTCTGGCCCTTATGAGAATTCGAACAACCCCGAGAAAAGACACGGGGGTCTCCCCATTTGAGATGTTAATAGGAAGGCCCTATTTAGCCTGCTTGGGAAATCCCATTCCGGAGTTCCGAGACATGTTTTTGAGGAAATACTTGAAGACATTGTCCCAGTCTTTATTGTCTCTTCACAGACGAGGTCTTCTGGCGCAGAGACCACCTCTCCTTGGAAGCCAACATCCCCACCAGCCTGGAGACTGGGTGCTCATAAAAACCTGGCGGACTGAGAAACTAACCCCGGCTTGGGAGGGACCGTATCAAGTTCTGCTGACAACTGAATCGGCAGTGCGGACCCGAGAGCACGGGTGGACACACTATCACCGGGTTAAGAAGGCATCACAGGATTGGACCGCTCGGGTCGACCCTAGCAACCCGCTAAAAATCACGATCCGACGAACCTAGGTAAGGGGGGATGAGCTCGAGGAGGAGAAGGATGGACTGGCCAAAGATGACCTGGACACTTTTGCTGTGGGCCACGGCTGCAATCGCGGACGAACAGGCCTGCACGGACTGCATCCAAGTTACCAAAACTGGGACTGTTGTCACACGGACATTGATGTATTATAATGTTGCTCCGGAATGTGAAAAAAAACTAGGACCCTGTGTCCATAACCAAACCCAATATTTCAGGTGCAGAACTAAGGAAAACAAGACAGAGTGTTATGAGCCCCTAGCAGTAGGGCCCATTACATCCAGTATATATGTGTATGGGTATAAGGGAGGGACGGCAAACAAGGCTGGAGAAAGAGCGCACATGTTTACCCTGGCACAACAAAGGCGAGGGTATATAGCCCACAACATCACGAGGGGTGCAGATAAGGTACATGTTTGTTTTGATGCATGCACTGCCATCACAAAGGGACAGGGGCCTGACGATCAAGCCAGAGTTACCTGCGGGTCACTGAGCTGGGAAAGATCTTACCTCCAGGAAAATAAGTATTTATTCCAGCAAATTGCCGGCTCTAACGTGGGGGCCACCCGGATGATCAATTATTGGTATACTCAGGGGATTGATGAATCACCTTCGTATCGGGGTCCGGAAGGTGTTAATATTACCCGAGCAGGAATTTCTACGACCTGTAGCTCGGGGAAATGCAACCCTGTGTGCCTATGGGCTAAGGAATTGCCCTCCACTAGCCCCAAATATATCCACTTGGGGTTGGGGATAGATGGAACTGGGAAGGATCCCTATGGGTATTTGATCATAATGATTCACACTACCAAGGTAAGCAAAAAACCTATATCAGTATATGAAAGTTTCGAAGAGGAAATACAGCAACTAAACAATTTACCTTTACCCCCAAAAGCATATAACATGTTTCTAAGCCTGGCTGAAACCATAGCCAAAGAACTAACAGTAAGGAATTGTTTTGTGTGCGGGGGGACAAACATGGGGAACCAATGGCCCTGGGTGGCGCATGAGGTAAATTATACTGAAATCTTGAGGAATGAGAAAAATTACACGTACCATCATCCAGGTAATGAAGTTTGGCAAATATCTAATAGCCTGGTGGGAGTAGAATGCTTCGTCCGGAACAGTTCAGATAAGAAGGGTATAAGAGTAGGAGATACCCCTTGCTTGGGACAGTGGAGTGGCAAGGAATGGTGGAGCTCCAATAATGCTTCCAAGGATTGGCCATCAGCCTTAGCCAACATGACCAACATGACTTTTCTCCAGGATCCCCAGAACACCTTAAGGGAATGGACGACCCCGGATGGGTTTTATTGGGCCTGTGGGGGATATGCTTATAATCGCTTGCCTTTAAACTGGGTGGGGTCATGTGTACTGGCCACTCTTCGACCAAGCTTTTTCTTGCTCCCCCTGACAGTAAAAGCTAGGTTGGGTATGCCCGTGTATGATGAAATTGGACCCCGGAAAAAGAGGGCAATCAGCATAGGAAAATGGGAGGACAGTGATTGGCCCCCCGAAAGGATAATCCAATATTATGGCCCCGCTACCTGGGCTAATGATGGAACTGCTGGATCCTTTGGACGGGACCCCAGTTATTTGCTGAATCGTATAATCCGCTTGCAAGCTATTGTAGAAATAATAACCAATGAAACTGCTTCAGCATTAACAAAACTCGCTAAAGAGAGCGCAAAGAGTCGCACTTATATTATGCAAAACAGGTTAGCGCTCGATTATTTATTGGCAAAAGAGGGCGGGGTTTGTGGAAAATTCAATTTAACTAATTGCTGCATTGAAATAGATGACAGTGGAAGGGTAGTGAAGGACATAGCCGATCGAATGATAAAGTTAGCTCATGTTCCTGTTCAAACATGGGAGGGGCTGAATTTTAAGGAATTGTTCGGCTCATGGTTCCCAAAATTACCAGGGTTGCAAGCCATCGTAGCCCTAATTGGATTAATAGCCGCAGGATGTGTATTGATCCCTTGTGTGTTACCTATCTTTGTTAGGACAATCAACAACTCCCTCTCCCTGTTAGCGCAGCGGAATGTAGCCACCCCGATGATGGTAATGAGGTATGAACCTGTGCTTACAGACGAGGAGGAAGGGAACCATTTGGAATTATTGTGTGAGTTCGAGGCAAGCATGGAAAAGAGGGGGGGATTGTGAGAATAGGGCCTGCCCCGAACATCACAAAGAGAATGGATGTGCCACGTAAAAGCTGGCAGTGGAAAATTTCAGAACCTGAAATTGGTTGTGCAACAGGCACATGTTCTTCCAGCAAAAAGGGGAAGGAAACAAACTTAAGACCTTGCGATCCCTAAAAGGCAATGAGTTAAATGGGTAGTATAGATTGGACATTGTATTAGAGATGTGTTGTTTTGTGACAGGAAGATTGTAAGCCAAGCCTCCGGAGGAGGGGCGGCAGTTAGGGCTTAAAACCTTCATGCACTGCTTGAACGGGGCTCTTCGGTCACACGGGGATGTGATGGGAGCCCGCCTTTGCAAACGCGATCCAATAAAAATTACTTGGTTAACCAAGCTAAAGGTCTCAGTCCGTTTTTCCACGTTTAAGATATTCTCACATTTCCTTCATACATATGTGTGTGTGTATTCAGTCCCAAGTGTGGTTTGTGGATACATAATAAAGTATATGGGTTCAGGGATTCACCCTGCAATGGCAATGTGGGTTTGATTTTGAGGTATGTTGCATGCATAGAGGTTTGGTACATGCCCCCATTTGATGCCACTAGCATCCTCACTGTACTCTAAATACCTGTCCCCTTTTTCTCCTGGCAAATGACCTTCTGCACCTCTAATTGCAATGCGGCCAAATCCTCATCCCTGTTATCTCTGTTGCATGAAAATGTTTACCTGCTGGGGAGAAAGTGGTTGCCCTAGAATATTTTGCGAGACACGTGTGTCTTGTCAGGTGCCCATTCCTGGTAATTCTCCCTGTTCCTCTAACCCACTGCTTCAGTTTTAAAGTGAAGCACTCCAAAAATTTGCCCCTCTTGCAGAGTTCCAAATTCTTGAAACTGAAACTCTCCAAGGGCTACAAGAGAGCAAAGCTGTTCCCAATTAGGACAGAAGTGCCTGCCAACTCACTAATCTTCTAATGGAATTACAGAAAGAAAGAAAGAAATCTTATAAAAGAAAATGTTTGCCCTTGGCTTAGCAGGTATTGAACCCTCAGCTTAAGAAATGTGTTTATTGTGTTGTTCTTACACATTCATTGGCCTTAACACGAAGCAGCCAGTCTTGCAGATTCCAGCAAAGGTGCCATTTTCCTGCTTTCTGACTTTTTCTTATGTGTGCCATTAAAATAAGAATGAGTTCCAGTCCAAACTGAAGCACTCTTCCCCTGGCAGAAGCCCTGTGCCTTTAAAAACCGAACAGCAGGCAGAAATTTAACAAGCATTGTTGCTTTCTTCCATTACTGTATCTTCATACTGGGATGAATTTCTGCCTGTGTTGACTCTGTTAAAGGCACAGAATCTCTCCGGCAAAGAGAAATAGTCATGTTTATTTCACCAGCTCTGAAAATATCTCAAGCAAGTACCTTTTGTGCCATAAATTGCAATAAATCAGACAAGTTGGAGGGGGATGGAATTCAGCAGCAATTGAAAACAACACAGGCCTATGTGTGGTAGTATACAAGGCTGCATAAAAAGGTAAAGGTAAAGGACCCCTGACAGTTAAGTCCAGTCGCAGATGACTCTGGGGTTGTGGTGCTCATCTCGCTTTACAGGCTGAGGGAGCCAGCGTTTGTCCGCAGACAGTTTTTCTGGGTCATATGATTATTAGATTTTAAAAATCTAAGCATGTATGTTCCAGACCCTCCAAGTGTTCAGGGGAGCTTTTAATGTGTGGTGTTTCATGGTGTTTTTAATAGTCTGTTGGGAGCCGCCCAGGGTGGCTGGGGCTACCCAGCCAGATGGGTGGCATAAAAATAATAAAATAACAATTTATTATCATCATCATTAATGTCCCTGTTTTCCAGGGAAAGTCCTGGATTTACAGAAGTTGTCCCAGTTTCTGATTTGATCCCAGAATGTCCCGCTTTTCCTTAGGATGTCCCTATTTTCATCAGAGGAATATTGGAGTTATGCGACCCCTGAGCCTTCTGAGGGCAGCCCTATATAGAGAAATTTTAAGTTGTTTTTCTATATGTTGGAAGCCGCCCAGAGTGGCTGGGACAACCCAGTCATATGGGTGGGATATAAATAAAATTATTATTATTATTGAATAGGACGTCCCTATTTTCATTGAAGAAATGTTGGAGGGTATGATGTTCAGGGTTTGCTACTAAAAATGAAGAAATAATA
The DNA here is from genome assembly GCF_964188305.1 of Podarcis bocagei. Taxonomy (NCBI): domain Eukaryota; kingdom Metazoa; phylum Chordata; class Lepidosauria; order Squamata; family Lacertidae; genus Podarcis; species Podarcis bocagei. Next base: position 23,639,622 of record NC_138133.1, on the reverse strand, counting down.
TTACATAACAGTAAGTAGCTTCCTGTACTTCAGGTTCCGACATATAGGGTTGTGCTTCATAATGCTGGTGTTCAACAAAAGAGGTTTAAAAACTGTCTCAGGGCAATTTTTAAAAAATGTAGTATAAACACCGACAACTGGGAAACACTGGCCTGCGAGCGCTCCAATTGGAGAACAGCCTTTACCAAAGGTGTCATGGGCTTTGAAGACACTCAAACTCAAGACGCAAGGGAGAAATGTGCTAAGAGAAAGGCACGCTTGGCAAATCCACACCGTGATCAACTCCCGTCCAGAAACCAATGTCCCCACTGTGGCAGGATGTGTGGATCCAGAATTGGCCTCCACAGTCACTTATGGACTCATTGTTAAAACTGTGCTTATGGAAGACAATCTTACTCGGCTACGAGTGATCGCCAAAGAAGAAGAAGATGAACAACAAGCATCTCATTCTCCAAGCAGTGGCGAAGCTGCATGCTCCGCTACCAGGGGTGGAGAGCAGGTGGGGGCATGGCTGGCGCCCCCGGGGCCGTGACACACTGTCTGGGGGGATGTGGCGCGCATCTCGGGGGCGTGCTATGTCGCCTGCAAGGGCATGGTGTGCTGCCTGTGGGGGTGTGGTGCCAGGGGTGCGTGGGGCATGTCTGGGAGGGCCGTTGCGATGGCACCCTATCACAATAGTGGTGCCAGTGGCGGTCCACTCCCTCCGCACACCCGTTCCTCCGCCAGTGTCTCCAAGACATCCTCCCTGTACTGCAGTGTGCATACAAAAACATTCAGCAGCTCTCAAGGACGTCTGTGTGTCCTTTCAGGAATGCAATTTTTATAACCCCAATTCAGCAAAGGAAAGCAGACGTCAACACGTACCCTGCGTGTGGCTGCTACTCCTTATCTTCATTGCAATGCGGACTGGGAACTTGAACTCGCGAGATCAGTCCTCAGATATGGATGGAGAGGTACACACACCCACACCCTTGACCAGGACCTATGCGTCGATATCAGAAAAACCCAGGGAAAATAGATTGCAGCAACACAATTGATGAGGAAAGTAGCCCTGGGATTTGCTGGAGAAAACTCTCGCAGCTAAGACCTTCGCCCTGAACTCAACAAAGGGAGGAGGAGGGAAAAGGCCTGTTCAAATCATCTTGTGGATTTTTTTCCGGGTAGCGCCTCTTCTTTCCAAGAACACCAAGTAGAGTCCTGAGTTAGTGGTCTAAAAAAAAAAAAGGAAAGAAGTAAAGAGACCAAACTAGGCAACTTATGAGACTACTTAATGTGTTAATTTGACACAGGCTTTCCTCTGAGGGTTAATAAACAACCCACCGAAATGGCAAACATGTAATTTTAGCATGACCTCACACAGTATTTAACACTAAGCCCTTTATCCCAACGACTTAGGTTATCAAGCTTGTTGCATCTTTATGGCTGGGCTGTTCCTGTGTAAACTTTGTTCTTTTCGCTTTTCAAATTAGTCGGATTGTTTTTTAACCAGATAAGGTCTCTATCCAATTGACTGACGTGGGTTCTAAAGGTCCCTTTCCCCATGATGTAGCAAAAAAAAAAAAAAAAAAAAAAAGCGGGGGGGGGAGGATGTATATGGCAAAAAAAGACAAGGGACCCATCTGTTTCAATACCACATTACACAAAAAATGCTTGTAACAAAGTCCCAACTTCTTTTCTCAATGAACACCAAACTCCACACACACACACACACACACACACACACACACACACACACACACACACACTGCAGACCCTCCAAGTGTCCCTATTTTCCAGGGACAGTCCTGGTTTCTGATTTGATCCCAGAATGTCCCTTTTTTCATCGGAGAAAAGTTGGAGGATAGGGAGTTATCCGACCCCTGAGCCAAGGAGAAAAGTAACTATACAATCTGTAGAAGACATATGAAGGCAGCCCTGTATAGGGAAGGTGGTTTTTTAAAAAAATGTTTAATGTTTTGTTCTGTTTTTATATATGTTGGAAGCTGCCCAGAGTGGCTGGGGCAACCCAGTTAGATGGGTGAGGTATAAATACAGTCATACCTCGGGCTACAAACACTTCAGGTTGCACGATTTCGGGGTTTGCACCGTGCCGAACCCGGAAGCACTGGAACGGGTTACTTTCGGGTTTTGGCGCATGCGCAGAAGCGCTAAATCACGCTTTGCGCATGCACCGAATTGTGACCCGCATGTGCGCAGGTCGCGGATGCTGCATGTTGCGAACGTGCTTTCCGCATAGATCACGTTCACAACCCAAGCATCCACTGCAATAACATTATTGTGTATCTGAAGAAGTGTGCATGCACACGAAAGCTTATACCCAGAACAAACTTAGTTGGTCTCTAAGGTGCTACTGGACAATTTTTTGATTTATTTCGACTGTGAAGGACCAACACGGCTATCTACCTGAACATTATTATGCTGATGGAAAAGGACATCCCTATTTTCACCCGAGAAATGTTGGAGGGTCTGACACTGAAAGTTTATAATTGGGGAGGAGAAAAGCCTAGGGAGGGACGATATTGAGCAGAAAAATTGGATTTGACAGGAGGCTGCCAAGGCAACCAAGAGAATTTTCTGAGTCAATGATGTACTCTCTTAAAGTATGGTGCAAATATGACCTTCGTGTCTTCTAAGTCTGCCTTTAGTATGTGAGTGTGTGTTCACACACACATCTGGATTTCCCTCCCCTCTAGCCAGAAGGTTGGGCAAAGGGGACTGATCTGATCTGATCCTCAGCCAGTCATTTTAACTCCCATGGAAACCAATCACCAGAACAGAGAAGGTGGCCAAGAGGAAATATTGCTAATTATGCTTACCTTGGGACTTCTTATTTTTCATTAAAAGCTATCGCACATAGTGGTAGGAATTCAGGCTGGATCCATGCAGGCGATAGCTTTCATTAGGAAGTGGTGTGGTGTTGGGGGTGGGAAAATGGAATGTAGCACATCAAACTGCACCACATTCCCAAATACTCTGCCACATCTTCTGTCTATATGTCTGTCTGTCTGTTCACTGTGGGTTTGGCCACCACTTGAGATAGGGTGGCCATTTTTCAAAAAGTGAAAATCCGGACACAAAACCTGAGCTTTTATTGGCCAAAGTTGTTCAGTTTTGTTTTGTTTTGTTTTTTGCAAAATCTGAAAACAAAATGAAGTTTTTGAGCTATTTTTAAGGAGATTTGCCAAAATCTACACTTCCGACATGGGTTGCCATATGTCTGATTTTCCCCAGACATTTCAGTGATTTCTGCCTGGACACTGTTTCCGATGGCCGAATCCCACCTATGTCCAGGAAATTCCGGACATATGGCAGCCCTACTTGAGATAACTTCTCCAAACTCAGCACAAAGATTCCCAAGGTGCTGTGGTGGATATTGTCAATATTTGGACCCCGGGTGCCATTTTGAACCAAGAGGGCAGACCAAAACATCACTTTAGTGTGCCTTCACCTGTTTTTGGAATTGGTTGGTCCGCTGCTCAAGATATGATCACCAAACTCAGCACAGGGTTCCTGCATGCCAGGTACCATTTTGAATCAAGATAGTGCACCAAAATCTGACTTAGGCATGACTTTGTGGCCCCCTTCCCCGCCCAATTGATTCAGGACCAGGTCAGGTTGAAGCCCTTGTTTGTGTGTCCACAACCCTCAAAGCCACACAAATGACACCATCCATTTAAATATCATAAAATATTTTTTTTCCTCCAAATTGCTGGGCAGCGCTGGGTACTTCCTCCTAGCTAAGAAAATACTTCCCTGGAAGTAAGAACACATGGAAGAATGTGCATGGGTATAGAAGAAGAAGAAGAGTTTGGATTTGATATCCCACCTTTCACTACCCGAAGGAGTCTCAAAGCGGCTAACATTCTCCTTTCCCTTCCTCCCCCACAACAAACACTCTGTGAGGTGAGTGGGGCTGAGAGACTTCAAAGAAGTGTGAGTGGCCCAAGGTCACCCAGCAGCTGCATGTGGAGGAGCGGAGACGCGAACCTGGTTCCCCAGATTACGAGTCTACCACTCTTAACCATTACACCACGCTGGCTCTCTAGCTCAGTTGGTTAAAGCCTGAGCCTGATAATGCCAAGGTTGCAGGTTCGATCCCCGTATGGGACAGCTGCATATTCCTGCATTGCAGAGGGTTGGACTTAGATGATTCTCAGAGTCCTTTCCAACTCTACCATTCTATTATTCGAATGCCCCGGACACTGCTGTTCTCGGTTGCTGGAGTTTCCCTCCCACCCAAACTGTGGGATTATTTTTAACATGAGGGAGCATTTTATTTTTTAAAAATGTGATTCTGCATCTGAAGTGTCATTTCAAGCTTTTACCCACTTACTTTATTTTGCATGTGCACATTCGGCTTCAGGACTAAGCTGGACATTATTACCCTGAGAAGCAGGACATCTTATCAGCCCTTTTCTTTTAACAGGGAAAGATGCTGCCCAGGGGGCAATCGGGAAAATGGTGGGAAGGAGCATTTGCTGCCACCTGAAGGTCCAAACTAGACACTACACACAGATGAGAGCGACACCGTCCTTACAGACTTTCCTTCTTCCTAACGTTTTCTGGAGCGGCAAATGGGGCTGGACCAGTGCCGGATGTACGTGTAAGCTAAACAAGCTATAGCTTAGGGCCCCACACTCTTGCGGCCCCCCAAAAAAATTGAAAGGAAAAAACCCACTGGATGTACATTTTCAAAATATAAGATAAAAAACAAATAAAATAAAAGTGTTTTGTGTTGTGTAGGCTCCTATGATGTAAGTAATGGGCCCCGCCTGCTGGCCTGCTCCCTCAAATATCACTGGTTTGCTCATTTCTATATCAATTACTTTGATAAAATACATACAGTGGTACCTCGGGTTACAGACGCTTCAGGTTACAGACGCTTCAGGTTACAGACTCTGCTAATCCAGAAAAAGTACCTCAGGTTAAGAACTTTGCTTCAGGATGAGAACAGAAATCGTGCGGCGGCAGCAAGAGGCCCCATTAGCTAAAGTGGCACCTCAGGTTAAGAACAGTTTCAGGTTAAGAACGGACCTCCGGAACCAATTAAGTCCTTAACCCAAGGTACCACTGTGTTTTGTTATATTCAAATGGCTTTAGATACTTATTAGGTCCATAAATTACCATATAGCATATACAGTGGTACCTCGCAAGACGAATGCCTCGCAAGACGAAAAACTCGCAAGACGAAAGAGTTTTTGGTTTTTTGAGTTGCTTCGCAAGACGAATTTCCCAATGGGCTTGCTTCGCAAGATGAAAATGTCTTGCAAGTTTGTTTCCTTTTTCTTAAAACCGCATTCATATGGGAAACCGTGCTTCGCAAGACGAAAAATTCGCAAGATGAAAAAACTCGCAGAACGAATTAATTTCGTCTTGCAAGGCACCACTGTATTCAACACAAAAACAGTGACAATTTGTTGTTGACAAAGGACAGCTGGACATATAAAGGGCCCCATTACTTTCAGTAGCTTAGGGCCTCATCAAACCTAAATCCGGCCCTGGCGTTGGACAAGGGAAAATTAGAAGATACTTCACTCTTTTGCCCAGCTACCATTTCCTGCCTCTAAATCACCCATCCCTAAGTATTTCCCTCTTGCAGAGTTTTCAAATATACACTCATTCGGGGGGGAAATATCACCAGGGCATGGCAGGGAGCCATGGAGGAGGTTTTAAATGAGGAAATGGGAAATTGGGAAAAGATAGAGGGTTAGGGTTAAGCTCCTCCAAACAACCTGTTTAGTGAGCATTTGTCCTGATTTGCTCACATGAAACTCTCGGCTGAGCATTTGTTCTGATTTATGGGGCGGTTGTATGACAAATGCTATTCATTCCGATTCGCTTGGTGTTTACATGTCTTCCCATTCAACACTCATCATCTCACACTTTTCAGTGCATTTAATCTGTCATTTTCCATACTGCAAAAAAATAAAAAACAAATCCCTTTTACGTGGATCTGTTTACGGTGACAGTGTCCTTAAATCGACTTAATTGCACAAACCTAAAGTTATTGAGGGGATGCAGGTGGCGCTGTGGTGTAAACTACTGAGCCTTCGGCTTGCCAATCGGGAGGTCGGTAGTTCGAATCCCCACGACAGGGTGAGCTCCTGTTGCTCAGTCCCTGCTCTTGCCAACCTAGCAGTCCGAAAGCATGCAGTGCAAGTAGATAAATAGGTACCACTCCGGCGGGAAGGTAAACGGCATTTCCGTGCACTGCTCTGGTTCGCCAGAAGTGGCTTAGTCATGCTGGCCACATGATGCGGAAAAACTGTCTGCAGACAAACACCGGCTCCCTCGGCCTGTAAAGCGAGATCAGCACCGCAACCCCAGAGTTCTTCGTGACTGGACAACAGTCAGGGGTCCTTTACCTTTAAAGTTATTGAATCCCTCTCCCAAAATACTGACAAATCCAGAGGCAGCCTAAGCACTGCCCCCATTGCCACTTCTAGGAACTGAGTAGCCCAGGGGTAGTCAACCTTTTTATACCTACTGCCCACTAATGCATCTTTCTTGATGGTAAAATTTTCTTACCGCCCACCAGTGCTCGATGGAAGGAGGATTCAGCTTGTGTCATAGAACCCCCTACCGCCCACTGAGAATCCTGAAATGCCCACTAGTGGGTGGTAGGGACCAGGTTAACAACACCTGGAGTAGCCCCTTCAGAATAACATTTCCCCATTTTACAAGAATGGCTGGGGAATACAGTGGTACCTCGGGTTACAGACGCTTCAGGTTACAGACTCCGCTAACCCAGAAATAGTACCTTGGGTTAAGAACTTTGCTTCAGGATGAGAACAGAAATCGCGTGGCGGCAGCGGGAGGCCCCATTAGCTAAAGTGGTGCTTCAGGTTAAGAACAGTTTCAGGTTAAGAACGGACCTCCAGAACGAATTAAGTTCTTAACCTGAGGTACCACTGTACTAAATGCATTTGTGCAGAACGTCCAATTTGATCACAGAAAAGTCAAGGTATACATTTTTTAAAAAACCTCACAGAAAACCGTAACAGACCCCCCTCATGTAGAAGATGGACACAAATAATGTTTGTTATGTAGATAAGTCTCTCTGATCTGAGCACATCTCTGTTTTCAGACACAGAGGACTTGAGTCCTGTACCTGAAGGGCTGTGCAGTCCAAATCTAGTAAGTTTAAAGGCAAGAAACCATATCCTGCTGTTTGAACTTGGTTAGAAAAATGGTCTCCATATCTGGATGAGCTTATTCATGAGGTTGGCTGGTTTCCATTCCACACAGCTAAATTTAGTGCCTTCTATTGTACTAATTTCCAGGGGGGTAGCCAGGGAGGTCTCTCAAAAGTGCTTTCACGCCTTTTACAAGCCTCTTTAAATGTTCACGATTTATTATGATGATGTAGAACATTTTAGTACAAAAAATGGGAGTTCCGGCATTTTTTAAAAAGTCAAATCATTAGAATTCCCAAGCCTCAAACTGACGGATGAGTCACTCTGATTGATACCTGGAAGAAAAAGTCAGACTTTTAGCAAAACTGGGCTCCTTTCCTTTTTTGTACACGAGGCTGCTGGCAGCTTTTAAACAGCGTTCTTATAATTGCACTACTTCTACACGTCAGAAGCCATGACATTTAGATCGACAAAGCTCTTCAAATGTGACATAGTATTACGCTTGCCGTGTTCGTATTAACACGGGGAACAGAACAAAGGCTAAGCCCAAAGTGACGTCCATGGGAGACAATTGTTTCTTTGATCCAGTAGAGCAGGTTGAGAGCCTGCCAAATTTAAAGAAGATGAAACCCTACCTATCAGCTGCTTGGCAAGGAAAGCTGAGTTGCGTCTCTCAGTCCTGCTCCCTGAACTGTGGCTGGGCACCCTCAGAGAATTATGGGCACTGTAGTTGACCCATCACAGACTTACAATTCCCAGCAACGCTGAACAAACTCCAGTTCCCAGAATCCTTTGAGGGAAAGAATGAGCTTCGATATGCTTTAAAGGTCTAGTGCATTGTTGTTGTTGTTTAGTCATTTAGTCGTGTCCGACTCTTCGTGACCCCATGGACCAGGGCACGCCAGGCACTCCTGTCTTCCACTGCCTCCCGCAGTTTGGTCAAACTCATGTCCATACCTTCGAGAACACTGTCCAACCATCTCGTCCTCTGTCGTCCCCTTCTCCTTGTGCCCTCCATCTTTCCCAACATCAGGGTCTTTTCCAGGGAGTCTTCTCTTCTCATGAGGTGGCCGAAATATTGGAGCCTTTACCTGCTGCTTTTGATGGGGGGGGGAGGACATAATCTGGCTAAAATTGGTGGGTTTTCTTAAGGGCTTCCTACCTTCCCCTGACCTCAAGGCCTGAAACAAAGAAACATGATAATGAAGCAGGAAGTCATCTCCCCCCTGCTGTCATGCTATGCCTAAGAGAAGGAATTTGCAGTGATCTGCACCATCATCCAAAAAAGGGATATTTGCACTCAAACCACATTATTGATTGCTCCTAAAGAGTTGTCTACTCCACACAATATGGGGTGGGGGTGGGGGTGGCAAAAAGCTGCCGCAGTTTCCTCCTGATCAGAGCTGCCAGCTTTGGAAGAAGCAGCCTCTGGCTGTCACTGTAAAGGCAGCTTGATTTGCAGCAATTAACAGGTGATAAACATCTCCATTGGGTAAAAAAAGACCTTTCATTCCTGCATGTCTAGCTACTGCTCAATAGGCACAGACATAAAGGTCACTTACACTCTTTGCAATCTTGTGTCAGTGGGTCTACGGATAAGTTTTGACCATAACATAATCTCTTCACTTAATGCCTCTTTTCAGAACACATTTTCTGCACCAAGATCAATTAACATAGACCACATTTTTGCATGATCTTCATAGCACACCATTCCCATTTCACCTTCAGGCCAATGCCTGGAAACATTTTGTGATATTTTGGTTGACCTAATAATTGCATTCCTTAATATAGATTTGGGGAGTTTTCTTCCAGGCTAGTACTTTCTTTTCAGCTTCATCCTATAACTAAAACGTATTTAAGATCAACAAGCAAACGGAGTGAGCTCCCGTTGCTCGGTCCCTGCTCCTGTCAACCTAGCAGTTCGAAAGCACGTCAAGTGCAAGTAGATAAATAGGTACCGCTCTAGCGGGAAGGTAAACTGCATTTCTGTGCGCTGCTCTGGTTCGCCAGAAGCAGCTTAGTCTTGCTGGCCACATGACCCAGAAGCTGTATGCCGGCTCCCTTGGCCAATAAAGCGAGATGAGCGCCGCAACCCCAGAGTCAGCCACCACTGGACCTAATGGTCAGAGGTCCCTTTACCTTTATCTAATGCTAGTCCTATTCAGAGTAGACCCATTGAAGTTATTGGACATGAGTAACTTGGGCTCGTTGATTTCTATGGGTCTGCTGTGCGTAGGACTAGTGTGAGACACAACCCAGTGCCTTTTTTTCCGAATGATGAAAAAGTTATCCTGAAAGAAGTTCACAACTAAGGCATAGTGCAAATAGCCATTTCCTGTTGGCTTTCCACTGACTCTGATGCACAGCCTCAGAATGTTGAGGCTCTGTTTTTCTAAAAAATAAAATTTATTTTTCATTTTCATGTTTTACAAATCTGTTTGAAACAAAAACCAAAGACGAAATCTTTACAATTCCAATTTACATTTCCTTCGACTCCCCTCCCCTCCTTTCTATGGTTACTTAATTTATATCTTTTTATTACTGCATATACAATTCAAATCTATTTATTAATTTCCCCTTAGCTTCCTACTTAAATTATTTCTTTCTGCGCGTGTTTATATCAATTCTGCTAATGTGTGGAGGCTCTATTTTAAATTATTTCTACTTTTAATTCAGTTAGAATTGTTTGCTCTGATGGCTTACGTTATGTTTCCTTCATACATATGTGTGTGTGTATTCAGTCCCAAGTGTGGTTTGTGGATACATAATAAAGTGTATGGGTTCAGGGATTCACCCTGCAATGGCAATGTGGGTTTGATTTTGAGGTATGTTGCATGCATAGAGGTTTGGTACATGCCCCCATTTGATGCCACTAGCATCCTCACTGTACTCTAAATACCTGTCCCCTTTTTCTCCTGGCAAATGACCTTCTGCACCTCTAATTGCAATGCGGCCAAATTCCTCGTCCCTGTTATCTCTGTTGCATGAAAATGTTTACCTGCTGGGGAGAAAGTGGTTGCCCTAGAATATTGGAGCCTCAGCTTCAGCATCTGTCCTTTCAGTGAGCACTCAGGGCTGATTTCCTTCAGAATGGATAGGTTTGATCTTCTTGCAGTCCATGGGACTCTCAAGAGTCTCCTCCAGCAATATATCGGTAATTTAAAAGCATCAATTCTTCTGCAATCAGCCTTCTTTATGGTCCAGCTCTCATTTCCATATATCACTACTGGGAAAACCATAGCTTTAACTATACAGACCTTTGTTGGCAAGGTGATGCCTCTGCTTTTTAAGATGCTGTCTAGGTTTGTCATTGCTTTTCTCCTAAGAAGCAGGTATCATTTAATTTTGTGACTGCTGTCACCATCTGCAGTGATCATGGAGCCCAAGAAAGTATAATCTCTCACTGCCTCCATTTCTTCCCCTTCTATTTGCCAGGAGGTGATGGGCCCAGTGGCCATGATCTTCTTTTTTTGATGTTGAGCTTCAGACCATATTTTGCGCTCTCCTCTTTCACCCTCATTAAAAGGTTCTTTAATTCCTCCTCACTTTCTGCCATCAAGGTTGTGTCATCTGCATATCTGAGGCTGTTCTTTTTTTTTCCTGATCAAATACTTTTATTTTAAAAACTGAAGAAAGCTACAGTTCACATTGTAGGTCTAATGCTTCGCAGATCACCATATTCCTTTCTTTTCACTTGCTAGGTGTAGAAGGTGGGACCCACTCTTGTATCTTCTTACGGGTGGTAGAAAATGGTACATACTGTCTAGGAGTACCACTTAAATTCATTTTATGATTCTCCCAAATGAATTTACAAGGCACTGGAGGGTGTGTAGTTGGAGGGTCTTCTGTCATACAGTGAAGCCAACGATGCCATTCAGGGGGCACCATGCTTCCATCCATTTCCCAGAATGTGTTCTTGCCATTCATTTCATTAGTATATATAACCCACCTATGGCGACCAAAAAAATATCTTTTGTCTTCATAGTATTTGTTTCCATATTTATCAACGCCTACTAGTGCGCCGGTCTTCAGTTCATTGACCCTCAGCAGCTGAAACACGGCCCCGCGAATGCCGCCGTGACCCCCGAGCTGCTGCAGCGCCCTCCTCATCACCTGCACGTACTCCGCCATCTTCCCGGAGGCCCACAGAGGCCCGGCGCCTCCTTCGCTCCGCCGCAGGACGGCGTCCATATCTGAGGCTGTTGATATTTCTTCCAGCAACTGCTCCCAGCTCCCAGTCCAACACTCTAACCACTCCACCTAGCTGACTATGTATAATACAAATTAAATGACTTCATCAGGCAATATTTGTGCTGATAAATTCCTACAGTATTGTTGCTGTGTTGTGGTGGGATTGAGCTTCACAGCTAGCTAGTAAAAACTAACTCTTGGCTTCCAAAGCCCAGCCTATAATTCATAGGAAACCCCCCCCCCCCATGTATGTATGTGTGTATATGTGTGTGTGTGTGTATTATTGATTTCAAAATATTTAAAAATAAAAGCCAAAGGCAGAAGACTCAGACTTGTTGGGGAAGAGCTAAAGCTGATATCTGAAACAATTTTATACATACATTTATTGTCAAGTGTAAGTGAAAAGGCTGGAATCAGATTGTGGGTGATGAGCACATTCTGCCCTCTAACGTTTTACTATTTCGGTCTTCACTCCATGAGAAACACACTGGTGTCTCTTAGCAGGAAGAGAAATCGATTCATTTACATTCTAAGTGGTCTCATTAGGTTTTAAAGTGCTCGGAGGTGGACAAGAGAAATCTATACATCATCTTTCAGCAACATCTGTTTCAAGTGGCCCGCAGACAGCAGCCATAATTATATCATATTATTGAGTTTATTGATTTCTTAGGCTATTTAAGATGAGAGCCGCTTGTTTTGCTGCGTAGCTGCGATCGTGTTACAAATTGCAGAATTTCGTTCCGCTGCAGCATATGTTCATCAATCAGCTATCTAACTCCCCTTTGAAAAGGCAGAGCATCCATTTGTCAAGTGATAGTGGACCATGATGCTCCTATAACCATGTCATCAGCCAGTCACCTGTATTGCCTTGCCAAATGGTGGAGAGAATCTTACCACTTTGCTGGACTGACAATCTCACCACATTTCTGCAACTTGTTGACCCAACGAGCCCTTGAAGTGTTGCTGAGGCACTGCTTTTCTGCAGTCAGTTTGAACCAGAATTAAAACTGTAATAATAATAATAATAATAATAATAATAATAATAATAATAATAATAATAATAATAAAATTTGTACCCCAGCCACTCTGGGAGGCTTCCAACAAAGATGAAAAATACATTAAAATGTCACACATTAAAAACTTCCCTGAACAGGGCTGCCTTCAGATGTCTTCTAAATGCTAGGTACTTGTTTATCTCTTTGACATCTGATGGGAGGGCGTTTCACAGGGTGGGCGCCACTACCGAGAAGGCCTGGTTCCCTGTAGCTTTGCTTCTCACAATGAGGGAAGGCCCTCGGCGCTGGACCTCAGCGTCCGGGCAGAACGATGGGGGTGGAGATGCTCCTTCAGGGATACTGGGCCGAGGCTGTCAACACCAACACTTTGAATTGTGCTCGGAAATGTACTGGGAGCCAATGTAGGTCTTTCAGGACCGGTGTTATGTGGTCTCGGCGGCCGCCCCCAGTCACCAGTCTAGCTGCTGCATTCTGGATTAGTTGTAGTTTCCGGGTCACCTTCAAAGGTAGCCCCATGTATAGCACATTGCAGTAGTCCAAGCAGGAGATAACTGTAGTTCTGAATGATGGCATGCTATCTAATATAGCACTCTGTTCCCAACAAGAGTTGGTGCTACCTGGCTCCATGGAAAAGATGCTACTATATGTTTATTCAGAGGTTAAGTCCTGTTAACAGTCAAGGTCCTGTTTCTTCCTGTCACCCCCTTTAATTAGTAGCTTCCTGCCTGACCCTCTTTTCAAGCTGCTTTTGCACTTGCAATTAATTCCTTCCTGTTTATTTAGTATGGTCACAGACTCCCCAAACTGACTTAGTTCACTTGGGAAATTGGAGATAGGAGTTAATTACTGGTTTACTCCTTGCAGCCAGATAATTGCTCTTTATTTCCCTTTTGTCTTGCAGTTGCAAAATACAGGAGCATTAGTCCCTTTAAGAGAAAGTGGGTAAGGAGGGAGCTACTTGTTAAACTTCTGTGTGCCCTGAAAGACTGCAGTGAACACCCAGGCAAAGGCTGGGGCTACAGTTACACTTTAAGATTCAGTAACAACAACAAAAGCCCCACCACAAACCAGTTCTGTCTGAAAAATAGTGGGAGAGTAACAAAGAGAGCAGGGAATGCAATTATTTGGCACCCATGTCATCGGGATTGTCATTGGAAAGGGTGAACTAATGATGTCCTCTTGCTTGAGGCTTAATATGTAAGACCTTTACTTTGAATAGCTCTCTGGTGAATAGACAAAGCAGCATTGCAGTATAATTGCCACTGCAATGCACAGCTGAATAATTATTTGCCATAAAAGCGCACCTATAAAACTCCATGCCCTTTTCTGGAAACACACAAGGGGACAGATTTGGCACAGGAGGAACTGCAGAACAATCCAGTAGTGCTTTTGCAAAACTACAGTATCCAAGGAGCAGTCTAAAAGTACCGGTAGTTTCCCTGGAATGGTTGTGTCAGCAAAGAACAGGCCCAGATTCATGCACTGAACCAGTGGTCCAAACCAGAGACCCACCTCTGACTCCCAAGCTGCAACACGGGAGCCAGCGTGGTGTAGTGGTTAAGAGTGGTGGACTCGTAATCTGGTGAACCGGGTTCGCGTCTCCGCTCCTCCACATGCAGCTGCTGGGTGACCTTGGGCCAGTCACACTTCTCTGAAGTCTCTCAGCCTCACTCACCGCACAGAGTGTTTGTTGTGGGGGAGGAAGGGAAAGGAAATTGTTAGCCGCTTTGAGACTCCTTCAGGTAGTGATAAAGTGGGATATCAAATCCAAACTCCTCTTCTTCAATTTTTCTGTTTTAACTTATACTTAATAGCACTAATAAGGTACATTAATTCCCTCATTTTTCCCCCATTCACAAGATGTCTATGACAAAAGTGTCTCTCACTACACGTAAACAAATTGTGGGAAAGACTCTACGTGGTTGGCCAGAAATATGTATTGTTATAGGTTTTGTGGGGAGATGCTCCTAAACCCTGCAAATTAATAAATGGTAGAATTTTGATTATTTGGCCTATTGAAGGGAAGATTGCAGGCCAGCAGAAAAATACGGGCTAAGCTCTCTTTCCAACCCAGCACCTCACCTGTGATAGAGGCGTTAACACGACCAAAGGTGTTGATGGTATGTCGAAGACAGGCATAGGCAAACTTGGCCCTCCAGATGTTTTGGGACTACAACTCCCATCACCCCTGACCACTGGTCCTGGTAGCTAGGGATGATGGGAGTTGTAGTCCCAAAAACATCTGGAGGGCCGAGTTTGCTGATGCCTGATTTAAGAGGAATCTTGAGCCTGGGCAGACAGAGGTTGCCAAGGTGATGATGGGGTTTGTGAGAAGAAGTGACAAAAAAGAATGTCTTAAGCAGGCTGTGCTGGGAAGGACAAAGACAGAGGTCCATCTTTGGCAGGCTGGCTAAAGGCAGGCACAGCGACTGTACAGGCTGCTGCGGATGCGCACTCCGTACGGGCTGCCACTCTTGCACGGTGACCATACAGGCTGCCACACATACGCACTCCGTACTGGCTGCCGCTCTTGCACTGTGACCATACAGGCTGCCGCGCAAGCGGTGCCCATACAGACTGTGCTGCCCTTGGCTGCTCTACAGCTGGGGGGAGGCAGGGGCCATCTTGTCACCTTGCCAGAGTGGCACACAGAGCAGCCCGCCTCCTCTGCCTCCCACTTCATATGCCCCTGCCTCCACATCTTAAATTCTCCAAAGCAGCACAGACCGTGGTTAAAGGCCAAGATCCCTAGAATCCTGTGCATAATCTTGGCAGGGATTGGGGTGGCCGGGGAAGTTCATCCACAGGAAGCAGTCGGTTGTTGTTGCTGGCATCTGTCGAGTTGTGCCTTGCATTTTCTATAAATTCCTTCTTTTCTATTCTTAGTACCAAGCACCTTGTTGCACCCTTTTGCTTGGGGAGCTTTGCTAAGATCTCACACCTTCTCCTGCTCTGTTAGGAGACTCAAAAAGAGTGGCTGGCTATCACGCAGCTGCTGATCTCTCCCCCATCCCTTTGTCCCTCTGAACTCCCAACCAAATCCTCATATCAAAGGCACAGCCCAGCTGTAAAAATAACATTTCGGCAGAGATGAAACAATTTCTGAGCAATATGCAAATGTTCAAACAAACACCACCGGGTTTGTGTGGAGCATAAAAGAAGCACATTTCTCAGCAGAATTAATATTGCAGGAATCAAGGGGCTTTCCTCACCTTCAGAGCAGCAACATACTCAGCGTGTTAAGAGATAACCAGCTATCAAAGACAAGCAAGACAAGCAAAATAAAGGAAAATGCACAGCTAATATTGCAGTATATTTTCTTTGAGACAATGGAATCAAAACAGTGTGAGTTCAAAGGGAAAGCTAGATTGAAGAATGGGCAATAAAGAGGACTTTCTTTTCTTTTCTTTTCTTTTCTTTCTTTTTTAATGTTTAAATGCATTTATTAAATCACAGATAATTGTGCCCTCTACAGGCATAGTATTAGTATATTCCAATAAAAGCTCCAGCGAACCAAACTTTTCAGCAGAGGATTTAACCCAGCATCTCTACTCCTCTCTCCATTCTTTTGGGGTAATTCGACCAACAGGAGACAAATTCCATTCTATTCCTGTTTGTGTTACAACATAGCTCCAAATGGAGGCACAAAACAGAGCCCCACCAAGCAAAATCAAGTTGCCATATTTGTCATGAAAATCAGGCCCATGTTTGCTGTGAACTTGTCTTGCCGCAGTCCGCTGCACGCCACGAGCCGCCAAGCCCAGAGCTCCCCTCGCCAAAGGAAAAAACATATCTCCGCCTCAGGATCGGACTCAGCCCCTCCGACTTGATTTCCTATTGAGAAAATAACAATTGGGCTTCAGTGTGGCTTCTAAAGGAGGTAAAGTACAAGATTCAAGTTCTCGAGATATGAGAAAGGAGGTGCAAACAACACATTTGGAAAATCAGGAGCCACAAAAGCTGAGAGCTTCCTCTCAGCCCCGTACATAGTGTCTGAGGGCCAAAGCTGAACACCAGAGGAGCACCACCTGAAATCTAGCAGTACCATTTCTCTAGGAATGCTGTAACTTTGTGTTTCCCTTGTAGCCTTATTGGAGTTCACCTGTTGGGTCTGTGTTGCTCCGGGACAGGAGGAAGGAGGTCAAAATGACACCGAGTTGGTTTAAAGAGTTTATTCTGCTCTCCGGATAGCAGAAGGCACTTGCATGGTGAGTCCACAGCAAGTCCAAAGAAATGACAGGTTTCATGCAGTATATATATCCTCCAGGCACCCTCTCACTCCTCCCCTAGGAGCCCAACCACGTCGGTGTACGTACACAGGTTGACATCACATATGTTCCTGCTCTGGTACTCTCAACCATAAAAGGATCTTCCTACCTGTACTTCTGACCATAAAAGGATCTTCCTTTTCCTACTTTTATCTGGGAAGAGTCATAATCTCTGGGAACACGCTTTTGGCGTTTTCCCCGGACATTGGTCTTGTACGTATTTTGTGGTCAGCACATAAGATAAAGTTCTGACGTGTTTTCTTTGTTCCCCTGGAAAGTCAAGGCCATCCCTTGCCGTGACTGATAAAGGAGAGAACTGTTTATGCAGTTGTGTCCTTATTATGGTTTTGCTCAACAGGTCAAGTTTTACGCATTTAAAAGTGCTCTCTCTTGAAACAGTTTTAAAACTTACTACACAGAAACCCATTCCTTCACCCTTACATCCACCTCTCCCCTCATCTGAATGCCTCTGCTCAAGTAACTCCCCCCCCCCCAGGTTCTGTGTCCTATCCGCAGCACCACTACCAAAGACTGATTCACTCCATGCACGCGTTTCTTGGTACAGAATGATTCTCTTAAATGAAGGTAGTTTGCATGCCCAAGTCCACAACTGCATTCGTAGCAAAAGGCTGATTTGCCTGCAGTTTGGTCTGGGGTAACAACTTACAGGAGTAAAATTGTGTGCCATGGAACAACTCCCACTTGCCAACCTTTTTTGGGGGGATATTACAAGCTATCCTGGAAAGGGTGAAAATGTAGTACAGACCTTTCTAGTTTAAGTTCTATTTGGGTCCCTGCCCAAATAATAGTTATCTGCATCATGGTTGCTGCTAACGCAGTGCTTTGACTTCACCCCCAGAGGCTCATGCCATTGTCTCTCCAGACAGATGGATGACACACACACACACACACACACACACAATGAATCTACACATGGGGGGGGGGAGAGAAACATAGGAAATTAAATTGTTATAACAAAAGGAAAAAAATGCTATGTAAAAATCGCATAGAAATTTCTTTTGCTCTCCGGCGCCATCTGGTGTTGCATGTTTATAACACAGTCAAATTTTTTATTTTATTTTTTACTAATGTAGCTGAGTCTACACACATATATATTTGCATATAAACACACACAGGTTACTTAGTGAGTGGGATGAACTGGCCAGTGATTCTGGCTATCAAAACAAGAATGGAACTGTAAGGAACACTGGCACAGGGTATTTCAAGCCTGCTGGCTTTTTAACTGCGCTTTTGCTTCCAAGTAAAATGCACTGTTAATTAACACTGCATCCATTTAAACAACCAGACGTGTTTCAGTACCTACCTTGTTTTCCGAAGGTTGTGTCTGGTTAAGTTCTTCTTACAGCTGACCCCTAAAAATAGGAGCCAAGTTGGTAATTTCCATCCATTTCCATGGGTCTACTAACACTGAATACAACTCTGAGAAAGCTACAGTGATGCAGAGAGTACACTTTGGGGTAGAGGGGAAAAAAGGGACTTCATATAATGATTTTAAAGCAGATTTACTTTACAGAATTCATACATTGCTTATGAAGCATAAAAAACCTCTAAAACTGATATAAACCCCTCTTTCAGCTAATGAATGTGGCATTATTCTAAGAAAGGTAAGTGGCCTTCAAGAGTGATTTGATTTCTGTGCCCTGCACTAGAGGAATGAAACCATGCTATCTATAGCACCATGGCAAAACGAAGACAGTAGAAGGACACAACTAGGAAAGGAGGGAGAGATCTTTCATAGCTTCTCCTTCTCTGCCATACTGAGAGTAGAGCACCGCACTTCCATTCCCACCCTACCGCTCTGGAAGACCCTGCATTCAAACCCCCTGATCCTACAGTTCCCAGCACACATGTGTACACATAGAAAACAGCAATACAGAACTGCTATATATTTCAAAAAACAACCACCATGTGTATGCATTTACTTACCACAAACCACTACTGGCCTTCTGTTCCAAAGTTGTGTTCCCCCACCATTTTAAAACCAGTGCCAAGCCTTTGTACTTGCACCTGAAACCTCATTAGCTATCACTTCAGGTTTTTCCAATCACTAGATTGAACCTGTTTTGCAGGAGTGCAGCTGAGCGTTACTAACATTTAGTTTGCTTCCTTCCAGAGCAAGCATATTAGCTCTTATGCAGCCAAGTCATATATCCATTCAGTGCTTTTTTTCTGGGGGGATGCATACCCCTAAACATTTTGTGAATCTAACAGAAGAAACTAATTTTTTTTTACTTTTTAATTTCTTCTCTAGCACAGTGAATCGTCAGTTCTGTTATAGAAGACTTTACATAAGGAAGTATATAACAAAAGCTGCAGTCAGGAGTCTTAGTACCTTCTTCTTATAGACCTCCAGCTTGCAGTAAAACATCAGGGTACAGCTTGAGCTGAACTTCTGATAACCTACAAATGTCCAATTTGAGAACTGGAGTGGGGAAACTCATAGCTTCATCCATAGAAGACGATCAGGTGAAAAGGAGTGAACTCCTGCAACCATGCGTGCTTACCTGGAAACACCTGTCACAGGTGGAAATCGCAAGCACACACATGCTATGAACAGGTTTTTTGGAATAAAGAGGAAGAAGAGAGAAATTGAGAAAGCTATAGTGATGCAGGTGGAAATCACAAGTGAAGCCCAGATGAGTCTCCTGATTCTTTTCAGACTTACCGGAGCTTCAAGGTAGCTTATCTTTTATAATCTTCCTGCCCAATCCTCCAGTGTCTACCGGTAAATGGCTGCCAGCAAGGGACAAACCAAGTTGCATGGGGTCGGTTCTCCAACTGCAGTTAGACTGTGTTGGTTTCTGCTTCCTCGCTGAGCAGCGAATGCATGTCACAAGACATTGTTTTGCATTCCACAGTCCAAGTTACTGTTGGGTTCCCACAGGAATGGGAGACTGGATGTGACGTACACTGGTTTCCTGTTTTTCACTGTTGTCTCGGTTTCTTTGTGTCGAGAGGAGTAGCTTCTCTGCTCTCACAGAGGCAGGATGTATGTTTGTATGCTCTCAGCATAGCTTGTAAATAAACTTCAGCATGTAGCACATTACCTACTTATCCTTTTGCTGCGTGTCTACGCTCTGCTTGGGCTCAAGATAAGACTAGCCTGTATCAGCTCCAGATGGGCAGGAGCTGATCAAAATCTCACAGACTGTACCTCCAATCCAGTCTGAATGGCTGTTTGATATGTCTGCAGGATCATTTTTCACCATAAACTGAGCACCCCTGGGCATGCACAAGGCTAAGCAGAGCATACTCCATTGATATTGCCCATCTACTGATGACTGAGTAGGAATAAAGAGGGTAGTGAGGTTAGCTGGCTTTGGGTGGTTAGTGGAACACTTGAATTTATATTATACTTTTCCTAAGGGTCTGGATGATTTCAGCATATAACCCCCAAAAACTTATCACAAATGTATCCTCACCATAAAAAGGTAAAGGGACCCCTGACCGTTAGGTCCAGTCATGACCAACTCTGGGGTTGCGGCACTCCTCTCACTTTATCGGCCGAGGGAGCCGGCGTACAGCTTCCGGGTCATGTGGCCAACAGGACTAAGCCGCTTTCTGGCGAACCAGAGCAGCGCATGGAAACGCCGTTTACCTTCCCGCCGGAGCGGTACCTATTTATCTACTTGCACTTTGACGTGCTTTCAAACTGCTGGGTTGGCTGGAGCAGAGACCGAGCAACAGTAGCTTATCCTGTTGTGCGGATTCGAACCGCTGACCTTCTGATCGGCAAGCCCTAGGCTCTGTGGTTTAACCCACAGTGCCACCTGCATCCCATATTGACCACTATATTTCTGCACGTGCTGTAGAGGGAAGTCAGGGGCAGATGGGGCTCGTCAACCTGGGAAGGGAGCTCATCCAGAAGGAAAACACTCATTCTAAACCTCTGCTGCCTTGTGGGATATCTTCGGGAGAAGGAAAAGCTAAGGAATTAACCTTACACAAATCTGAAGTGGAGTCCCGACGGTGGCTGGATGGTGGCTCCTTCTGGCAACTCCTGGAGCCAAGCTGGTGTCAAACATACTGCTCTGCTTTCCTTTGGATTACATCAGCAAGGCTAAGAGGCGAGGGGGTCTTGTTGTCTGGTTAGCCCAGCGCCTCCATACACACTGCCCAGGATTGCACCCTGAGATCACTTTGGTGCTGCTAATGCAGTGGTTTGATTTCACCCCTGGAGGCACACTTGTCTCTCGAGACAGATGCTAACAACAATTACACATGAGTGTTTCAAGTTGCAAGATCAGGGCTTGGCTTAAACCACCTAGTGATTTTACCACCAATGTAAACCATGGAATTCCAAGCCACAGCTCATGCTCTTAACCAGTAAGCTGCACCAGATCACTTATTCACAAAGCTGCAGGACAGTGAAGTCATCATTAACAACTACCTCACGTATTGATTCGCGTGGGAGCAATTTTTCATATTTTGCACTCAAACATGAAATGGAGGCATTTATTCCCTGTCTAGGACATGAAACAACTATTCATTGATTTGGGCCCAATTCATACAGCCAGCCACATGGTAGGTTACTCAGCTCAGATACTTTCCACTTACTCTAGATTGTAAGGTACAGTAGCTATTGCTGTTTGGATGCTCCTAAGTTGCTTTAACAACATCTTCATATTATTTATACCCCACCCATCTGGCTGGGGAAACCCAGCCACTCTGTGTGGCTTACACCATATCTAAAAATATAACAATATCAAACATTTATTTTTTAAAAATGCAACTCCCAGCCACCTGTGGTTAAGGTATACTGTATGATTGTATTACCACAGCAGTGATTAAATTCTCAGTTAATGAGTAACTGGTGTGGATCACAAGAAAATGTGAGAAAAACTGAATAATCATTACTAGGAATAGTGTGGAAGTTAGTCCTAAGTAACTAACGCATCAATAATTGTAACCTGTAAGTGTGACTTATCCCTTTGAACGGTGAGCCACAATATATTTTCCCAGCATCTGAGTCTGATTTGAACCAGTTTTGAGTTGAGTTATGCAGTGATTTGTACCCAGCCTCTATCAGTTAAGTGTATAACTTCTATTCAAGCTTAAGATCTCTGGAGCCTGCTAAAACAATCAATTCTCTAAACTTCAATGTAGGATATGGGTAAGACAATTCATTGCCTTGAATAAAAGTACAGTATTTTCAAACATGATTTTTTTCTCTTTTTATTGCTGTTAATTCAAGGAAAGATGCTGCATAAAATCCAATTTGTTCTAGAAATATAAGTGAGCTTTCCCATACATAACATTTCAAATATCAAAGTATATGGTAAACATACAAATAAAGAGAAGGCAACATACCTCCCATTTACAGTACAGTATCTGAAATCATAAAGTTCCATAAAGTAAACTGGCAGATAATTGAGAATGAAGTCCACTGGTGCTTTCAACACCCTCACTAAACTCAAAAGCAATTATTTCATTTTAATATGGTCCAACATACCCAGAGCAAATAAAAGTAATTTTTATAACGGAGATAATTTCCTATGCTAATTTTCTTTTTTAAATTAAAGCTCTCATCTACCCCTTTACTCCCTCACTTTCAAAATATATTGGTGCTATAAATATAAATGCTATCTATGAAGAAATGTAGTAAATCAAGCTTCTTCAAGTTTCTTGTTTAGCAATTAGAAATGAAATGAAAACTGTTTTGACTGCTTCCCATCTGCTGCATATCTTCTTCTTTTTTTAAAGCAAAATCTACATTTCTTCTATGAATTGTGATACCTATGGGTACACAAAGGATGGTAGTTCAGTGTTGATTTCAACAGTCAAAAGCTTTCTTCCAGATAAACTCAGTGCACTTAAGAAATCAAATATTATCTGGAAGCAATTTAGTACATCTTGGCTTTTAGAAATAAAATACAGCAGTGTTAAACTTTGTGATATAACATGATCAATCTTTACACTCATCAGAGCCTTTCACATTATATCGTGATCACACAGTGGTAAAATTGTCATAAGAAAGTGACATTGCTATTTGGTAGACTGGTTCTAGTATACAAATACCCGACGGTTCTGTAGAATACATAGATTTTTGACCAGATTGAAATAAACCAGTTACATTCTAACACAACACTGTAACAGTCTAAAGGGGAAGATGTTAAAAATCAAGTCATTTTTGTATCAACAATGTAGTGTATATGTTTAATAAAGGGATTTGCTGCCAACTGTCATTACAAATGCAGACACACAAACTAAGGCATTCATACCAGTTACACAATTTGAACCAACAGGCTTAAAAAAAAATACTACAACAGAAGTAAAATTGTTCAATGTATTTCTATTTCAGAAATCAGTTAAAGGTCCACACACAGCTTTAAGCCTTCCCCATCCTATGTTGTATTTGTGTCTTTTAGGCACATATAAGCTCTTTATTTTTGTCCATTTTTGCACATGTACTATTGTGAATTTCCAAACTCTTAAAAAAAGCAAGCAATGCCCCCATCAGATCAAAAGAATAGGAGTTTACTAGTGTTACGGGCCAGAAATAAACGGCTGAACATCAATCCAGTCCCATGGAGAGATAATGACCCAGCAAAAGGTGGGAAAGAACAATAGCAGCACAAGAAAATGAGGGCAAGGGGAAGGTGGCTTGTGAGAGCATGCTCCAATTACCCCTTTCAACCTTATGGCTGTTCAACCAGTGTAGTCAGAGGTTAAATGACCTTTTCTTTAAAAAAAAAATGCAGTAAACATTGCATATCTTCAGTGCAAAAGTCTATTCATTCAAATACTCTTTTGATTGATTGGCCGAGATAGCAACATGCTTTATGCAAGTCGGACCAGCAGCAAAACCGCTTTCTTCCTTTGTATTACAACAGACATTCACGAGCAATGAAAAAATGCAAAAGGAAAAAAAAAAATAAACACACACAAGGAATCTCTCAAATCCAAAGAACTCCCCAGACTTCCCAACCTTCATTTTGGTATGTAGGCAATGTTTACTTGGTTTCAGTCAGCAGAATCCAACGTATCATTAGAAGGGGGTGGGGGAGGTGCATATCTCAATCTGTAAGTGCCTAGAACAGGAAAAAGAACTTACTAAGTCACTGCTTACACTTAATAATAAAGTTATAAGAAAACCTACAAAACCCCCAAATGAACATACCCTTCCTCAAATCCTATTCTTCCATCCAAATGGAAGCTACATCTATATAACCTGCCTAGAAGACAGATTTTAGATAAAAGGAAAGTCTTAAGACAGTTTCTTCCAAACAAACAAGCAAGCATACAGTATACTGGACTTAACAACTGTAGAGCAATTCCACCTATTTCAATGGGACTACTCTAGAACACATAGCTTCAGCCTACCAAACTGATCTTCTCTGTTCAAGTTTTACCAGATATAAACACACACACACACACCAAAAAAACAACAACACAAAAAACCCCAAGGGGTGGAAATGGATAAATTACAGTTACAAATATTAAAAAGAATACTGCTATAAAACAGATGGCACCCTACATTTTAATGGTTTATCCACACATTTTGAAATGTCTAATCAGTCACATTAACAGGGAGAGGGAGATTTGTTTTTTTTAGTTATGCATAGGGGTGAGTGGTTGGTTTTAAGTTCATAACATGTAAAGCATGTGTAAATTACCAACTTTAAAAACCATGTTTTGTTTTGTAACTGCTTTGGGACGTGCTACTAAAGAGATACAGAGTCACATTTTAGCAGTGCAAAAATCTAATAAACCAGGGAAGTGCACTGCGAGTTTCATTTGCTATTCCCTTACTGGTGCCGTGTGCCCCATTTTTTTGCTTGGTTATCTGTGAATGCCATTATGACGAAGTAACTTATTTGGGCCCAATTACAAGCTCTTAGATGACATTACTGACAATCATGCATGCACACGCGCACACACACGCACACACACAAAGTGTCATACAACCCACAGATAGCAGGATGGGAGCAGCAGGGTCAAGAATAGAAGCTTAGTGAATTCAGAAGCAACCGTGTTGGGAGTTAGGATTACCTTGTTGACTGGCCTCCAAAGATGACTGCTTACAGTCCTGTGCATAGTGCCCACTAACACCACAATTATAACAGGACACATTCCCATTCTTCTTGGGCCCTGATCCATTAGTATTGGCAACTACATTTGAAGCTTGGTACACAGGGAACAACCTCCCATAGCCTGCCATTTGCTGCATACCGTAGTTGGTTTGGCTCCCCATTACGGGGTCATGCATCAGATGCCCGTTTGCATAAGAGGCCCGAGGCACGAAAAAAGGAATCTGTGCTCCATTGGTTTGATGTGGTTGGTTGAGGTAGCTACCACTGCAAAGTGATGGCAGAGGGATGAAAGATGGAACTCGGTAGAACTGTCCGTGAAGTGGATTGGTATAAATGTAACTGTTAATCTGAAGACTTCCGTTGGTCCCACAGCTGCATCTGCGACCACAAGACCCACACGGCCCGCAAGGCCCAGACCCCAACTGTGGTGGGGACAAGAGATTCCCACTGGCGTTAGTGTTCCCAACAGCGCTAATGTAGGATGTGCTGTCACTCTGGGCGGTGCTGTGGGTTAAAGCAGGGCTCGGACTGGGTGCAGGACCTGGTGTGTGGGTAGGAATTGCAGGAGGAACAGTAGGCTGGACCTGACTAGCGCACAGACCAGATGATGGAGGTGGTGGTGTTGATGCCACAGTGTTCAGCACAGTCGTACTCTGATTGGGCAACACACTGGTAGCATGAAGAGTCACTGGAACAGGAAACGGAGCTGGTGGAAGTGCTGTGGAGAGGCCAGCTGCAGGAACAACTACTTTTAGACTGGGAGGTTGAGGGATCACTCCTGCGTTCCCCTCAACGTGAGGCACCATTTGATTTAAGCCCATCACATGGGGTGAAGGTTTTGAGATTGGGTCTGTAGTAGGAACTGTGGGTCCGTGGAAGTTACCTGGGTTGTGGACTGGGATAAAGGCAGTGTTTGGTGATCCAATACTTAAGTTTCCAGTTTGTTGCTGTGGTCCACTAACTGCACAATTTTCAGACGGCGCCTGCGGCGAAGGTATCTTCATTCTGTGTATTGCTAGATGCAATGCAGGGCTACCAGACTGGACTGCAGGCGGGAGGAAAGTGGTAGACAAAGGCGAAGACAGAAGTTCAACGTGTTTCTCAGATTCACCAGCGGAGCCCATTCCAACAGGAGCTGCATTTGTGACCACCATTCCCAAAGTTTTCCCATCAGCAGATATGGGTGGTGGGACTACAGTTTCAGGCTTCTGTGCACCATTGTGCACCACGTAGTGCAGAGCAGGTATAAAGGAAATGTGCTGAAACTGTGGATTCAAAGGATCCTCTACGATATTTCCATTGTCTGATCTCACCGAAATCTGTGCAGGTGACTTATTGAGGTCCGTAGCACCATAACCAGCAAATCTCATCACATTTTGGTTGTTCCCAGAATCTTCAGAATTGCTATCTGTGTCTGCGGGGAAACAGGGTATAATTAAGCACTTAAACATTAAGGGTTCTATAAGCAATATTTTCCAGACCTAGCCACTTCAAATAGCTTTAAAAGGGCTAATAATACAATAATGTTGGGGGGGGGGGACAGACAGGTAGATTAAAGCTGCCATTTATAGTGATGATTGCTCCTTGCTATTTTTCAGTTTCCCATTTCTTGCTCACAGGAAGCATCCAACTTTGTACCACAATTGAAAGCTACAAAAATCACCATATGGCATATTATGTCATCATTTGAGCATCTTTAAAAATACGCTTGCCTGGTAAGGCACTTCTGCTCACAATTATTCAACTGCACTGTGAAAGTATTATCTCTTATTTAGTTTATGTTAATGAGAAGTGGGTAGTCCTTTTATCTGTGAAACAGTCATGGCATTTGTAAATAAAATTTCAGTATCTTGAATAGACACATCAAGTGGTATTCAGCTAAATAACTGCATGAGCAGAATGACTTCCTCTTGTTTAATGGTTTATTCCTATCCTCCATCACACCACCCCAAAATCTGTCCAGAACAGATTTAGGGGGCACATGGAAGAAGGAGAAGTCCTGTTGTACAAGGGAAGTTGTTCCGCTCACACAATGAGGTACTTAGCACTATACTGAATACAACCCAAGAAATACATGTTGGTTAGAGCATGGTGCTGATAATGCCAAGGTTGCAGGTTTGATCCCTATATAGGACAGCTGTGTATTCCTGAATAGCAGGGTATTGGACTAAATGATCTGCAGGGTCCATTCCAACTCTACAATTCTATTAAATACATTATTTTCTCAGTTACATTACTAAAGTGGGAAAGTAGTTATGTAAAAACATTTTAAATGACTGAAAATAAAGTCCGTGAGTTTAAGTGATTTTGAAAAGCAAATTATATATTTAAGGTTGTAATACATAATATGCAAGTTTGGAAAATTACATCAATTCAAGAACAGATAAGGCAATTCAGATTTTGTGGGGCTTGAGTAAAGCTTGAAGCCCAGCTCTGACTAAGCCTATATTTCTTTTCAAGCCTTTTCTCTCAGGAACCCACAATACATACAGGCAAAGATTACTGCATTGCAGGGGTATGGACTAGATGGCCCTTGGGGCCACTTCCAACTCTACGATTCTGCTTAAATTAAGTCTATTTTTAATGACCAATATAAAGCAAGAGTTGTCGATGACACTAATCGAGAGTAGAGATTTGTTAGTATATGAGGCAGATAGAATGGATGTGCAGAATAGTCACCTCTTCATCCATGGGTTCAGAAGAGGCATTTAAAGCCACTCTGAACATAGTCACAGAGGTATGAAAAAGAAGTTATTTCACAAGATTAGGTGCAGGTTACATTGTGGTATGATGTTCTGAACCTTTGCAAAGATGTCCTGCAGTTTTCACAAATACATTTATGGTTTAGTTAGACAAGTGCTCCCAAACAGGGAGGGAGAAAAGATCTAAGAGGAAGGCTGTCCCCCTCTGTGCAGAGGAATCCAGATTTTAAAACTTCAGTTAGAATGTAGAATATATTGTATTTGTCTCTCTATAACACACAGATTTTTTTCTCCTAAAAAGGAAGGGGAAATGTCTGTGCGTGTTATTGAGCGAATGTGTGGTCCCTGGAGCCAACTGGCGCGAGTGGAGGCAAAAATCAAATCGTGTGTCTCGGAGAAGGGAAACCTGAAAAAGGAAGCTGCTGCTTTCCTGCATTCTGCCTCAGGGTCTTACTGCCCACCCTCCTCTGTTTCGTTGCTGTGTTTGCTCAAACGAACAAAGAGCAGGGAAAGCCCCTCCCCTCCAGGCAAGCAGAGGGGAAAGCAGAGCATCCTTCCTTCTAATTCCTCTCCGTGCTCCAGGCAGCCGGAAAACATGCAGGTGGGAGAGTGGGAGAGTGGGAGAGAGAGAGAGAGAGAGAGAGAGAGAGAGAGAGAGAGAGAGAGCTGGCTGGCTTGGGTGGGTGGGGGGAAACTTTTGCCTTCCTTTCCTCCCTAACCAGTTAAACCCCTCTCCTGCATTCTTAGCCAGCTGGTTCTCTGCACACCCCTCTCATGCACCTTGTCCCTTCTGTGTTTTTCCTTCCCTCCGCACTTAAAATGTGGTTACAAAGCATGGATCCACATGGATCCTCAGGATCTTTGCATTGCGTCACCCCAAATTCACCATCAGATCACATAGCATGTCCACGGGTACAGCCTGCACCAAAAAAATCACGCACCCACTGTTGCTTGGGGCTGCAATGGTGCAAAAACGTGGTTACAAAGCATGGATCTACATGGATCCTCAGGATCTTTGCATTTGGTCACCCCAAATTCACCATCAGATCACATAGCATGACCATGGCTACAGCCTGCCCCCCCAAAATCACGCACCCACTGTTGCCTGGGGCTGCAATGGTGCAAAAACGTGGTTACAAAGCATGGATCCACAGGGATTCTCAGGATTTTTGCATTGGGTCACCCCAAATTCACCATCAGATCACATGTCTGTGGCCACAGCATGAAGCACAAAAATGATACATCCACTGTTTCATTCAGAATTCCCCCCCTTGTTTTTCTCCTCTAAAAACGATGTGCGTGTTATGGTCAGGTGTGTGTTATAGAGCGAAAAATACGGTAATACCTAGTTATCAGTGGAGTTGATAAGGCTATTTCTGGTGTCCTTGACCTAGGCACACCAATCCAAATGAAAGGAGAAGCACACTAAAGGAATTATATATATACTCTTATTATTTTAAAAGTACAGATATACAACCTCTGTCTTTTTCGTCTTCACTTTCAAAGCTTTCCCTTCCATCATGCCGTGGACTAGAAGGAGAACTGTAACTCTCTGAAGAGGTTTCTCCACATGTGTCATGTCCCATTGTAATGTCTAAATTTGAATCTAGAAGAGATTTCATTTCAGCAAAGGTTACCACTAGACATGGTCAATTAATTAATATGCATATTAACTTGCCATTTTCTGCAACGTTCACCTGCTACCTAGTCAATAGCTCCCTGAAATCAAGTCCATAGTAAGGATCTTTTGTTTGTTATCCAATAGTAAAAGACAAGAACCTTTACACAACTGCACAATGCCACTGCCATGATATACCAGAATCTACGGCTGAATTTCAAAGAGCTACTTTAGACATAATGGCCATGGGCATGAACAGTGGGAGCTTTTTACTTCCTCTCTTTGAACAGTTAATCTCCCCACATGTACAAGTGCTGCTCAAAGTCCTCTGATTCAAAAGTAAGCAACAGAGGGCTAGTGTTCAATTATTTGAATTCTAGCTCATGTAATTTTGGAAGAAATACATGACCAATTCAACTTTGCAAAATAAATAATAATAATAATAATAATCCTGAGCATTCCCACGATACATCCTGTCCTATCTATACATGGGATTGCCATTGTTTTAGTAATTATCTGGGCAGTTCCAAGCAGGTTCTGCACCAATGCAGGGCTAACTCTGGGAATATTCTAGAACTTTAGGCCAGGTTGCTAACACTTACGTTTCCTCCTCTTTAGAGGACCTTATCATATGCATGTGTCTTAAGCTGTACCCATGGCAACCTGAAGAACACAACTGGCTTGCTGACCCTTGTAAGAGGATGCAGGTGGCTTTAGATCCAAAAACAGGCTATAAAAGACATGCTCTGCCAAATGCTACATCAGCTTTTGCAAGTACACAGCGGCACACCTTTTAAAGAGGTATTTCTATCCAACACACAGACACACACACACACACACACAAAAATAATATAGCCATTCTCCAGATACTATAATGCCCAAGTCTAGGCAGAATCTATTACTTGGTAGCTAGCCATCAAGAGAATTGGAGGTTGGTTGGAATCACAGACATCTTAAGAGTGACGTAACAAATGAAACAGATATCCTTCCAGAGCTATGACTCTTACAAAAGGGGGAAGACCAGAGTGATTCACAGATATGCAAGACTTTCCTGCAAACAGAAAAGTTAACCAATCAAAACCTGCGGCAAATTTAAGTTGGAGATCTTTTTTGAAAGGCAAGGGCTAAGTCAGATTGCAGATACAGAGGATGCAGAGTTTACTAGGCAGACTAGCAGATATAAAATTGTCACTAGGAAAAAAATATGTGCCCTGCTCCATCCTGAGGTTTTGGCATTGGAGAAGAATGTATTAGTGCCAAATATGGTAAAAATGTTGTCACTGAAAATCTGGAGCTGTTGGGACCAAGGAAGTGGTCACTATGGCTGAACCTATTCCATTGAATAGAATCAGAGATGAAGGTGATGGAACTGCTGTATCAAGTGGAGTTTTATTGCTTGTTTTTTGAGTGCATATCAAGACTGATCTTCCTTTTGCTCCAGGACGCCACTGAGGCAACTGTTCCAACTGGCTCAGCAGAATTTCAGATTCCTGAATGTCAGTAAGATCAATAATTTCATGTAGATACTCAATAAAGAGAAAACATAGAAGTGCTTTCCCCATACCTATCTAGTCACTTGAGAAGAAAAGGGGTATCCAGACCCCAAATCATTAATGAACATTCAAACTAGATCCGTACTCTTAGTTTTGGAAAAATTAAAAAGAATATTCCATAGCTCCTCTGCTACAGATATTTCTTAGCGAGTTGAGTGTGAAAGGAAGGAAATGGTTAATTGTAACAAGTGTATGCTTGGAACAAGTGAATCTCACAGAGTATGCTGGCTCCACATCAGAAAGGCTTGCGGTACCAAATATTTAATTCTCAGTGCAGAGTTGAAAGCAGAATGCCTAAGTACTGGTTCCAGTTGTAGATCGTGCCATGGTACCAATATATGGCTACCATTTAGGGTTTTGAAGCATCAACAGTTTTATATGTGGGAAAGTAAGATGGTTGGCTTCTCAAGCAAGTGCGACTTCAATTTTTCCTGTGCTCTAGGGATTTATGGTCTCAATGGTAGGACAAAATACGAAAGTGAAGGCAATCTTCAAGAACATCTGTCTAAACAGAAACACTATGCACAAGGAGGACTGCATGACCTGAACATTTGATGCAACACTGCATCCAGGAGTGTGTGTTCTAAGGAGATGCAGCAGATTTTATCCAGGATCAGTTCTGGAAGGCTGGGCTTTGATGAAACAATTACTGGGGCAGAAATCAATTTCTGCCCAGAGGACACTAAGACTACAGACTAGGAACCAAGTCTTGTCAGCGAATCTACTCAATTGGATTGGAGGAAGAGAAAGCTGGTAGAGGAGGATCAATGTAGTAGCTTGACATGGCCATATTATCCTTTTGGGCAGGCACCCCCAAACTCGGCCCGCCAGATGTTTTGGGACAATTCCCATCATCCCTGACCATTGGTCCTGTTAGATAGGGATGATGGGAGTTGTAGTCCCAAATCATCTGGAGGGCCGAATTTGGGGATGCCTGCTTTTGGGACTCATTAAGAGGATCAAAAGAAGCAGTTTGCCATTTCAGATCTTCATCTGGACCTTACACAGGTGCCTTGTATTCAAGTATCACCTTGGAGTCAGGTGACTTGGGTTGGGGATGGGGGAGAGATGAAACACAGTCCCTTGACAGTACTTGCAGCCATTTCCCCACGGCAGTATCTCAAGTGGAAGAGTGACCATGTCAGGATCATTTTTATCTGTTAGCGTAGGGAACAGCCTACCATAAGCCATTCACTGACACAAACCAAAGCACTGGTGGTTCCCATCCAGAATGGGTACTCTCTACTAACACCTTGATAGCCACAGCACCTTTTGAACACCACACTCCCAGCTGTGCCATAGACACGCAGGACAACTAGATTAAATCACAGATTGAAAGAAAAATGAGTTCTATCTCTTAGCTAGAATAAAGGGGAAAAGCTTCTCTAATTTAATAAAAGTGAAGAACAGTTGAAAAGAGCATTTGCAGGGACCAGAGAACTGGGAGCACTCATTTTGCCCTTCAAGTTCCATAGACGGTATAAGATGTCCTCTCAAGCAGTGGGGCACAAGCCTAGTTAAAGTTCTAGAATGATTACAGAATTGACTCTGTGTAAGTGCAGTATCCATACACAGAACTAACAATGGGAAAGACCATGAAGAAGACTTCTGGCAATTTTAAGAGAATCTTAATATTTTCCTGCCCTATCAGCTCATCTTGCCATACAATCATCCGTTTGCAGTATGCATAAATGGATTAATGTATAAATCAACCAATTTAAGACTTGAGTGGAGAGCCTCAGGCCCAGTAGCAAATCATGACCCTCAAGGCCTCTGTCTCTCCTTAGGCCATTCCCTCTCCCAGGTCACAACCCTCAAGGTCCATGCTCTGCACTCTTCCGAGTGTACTCCTTTAACTGTGATGCTGTTGCTTGATTTCCTGGATCGAGAGATAGGCGTGTATAGAAACCTCTGGAATGTAGTCTACTGTACAAAGGTAAGAGCCACATCCACTGCTCCACCAGCTTTTGTCCCTGGCCCTGCCTATAGCTGACAGAGAAGCTTCTCCAATGAACTTGAAAAGTCTCCAACCACATTTCCTACCTTTTACTGTTCCTGGGTGGAGGTGAGCATCGGCGACTCTCATACAGCTAGTTCTGATGGTAAACCTGGTGTCAGTTCTCTTTATTTTATCTCTGTGTGAGAATACAAACATAGTTCATTTTTCCAAATAAGTAGTCATGAAGTCTCTCATAGGACCTCGAGGTTAGTATTTTCAATTCAACTTCAAAATTATTCAAGGATATGGATTGTGCTATACAAAACTCAGAAGTTTTTAAACTTTTGGTTTAACATGACCCTAGTTACTGGTACACATGCATATATTAATATATGTTAGCACATTGCATTATATTAGCAAATTGTATTTTGTATGTCTAGGCAAACCTCTGATTAGGCTATTAGATAGTAAGTCAACATCTGCATGAAAGACCTGGTGTGCATATCACGGTAAGCCACCGTAAGGTCACATCCACACCATACACAAAGAATCTTAGGCACTGTAGTTTGTTGAAGAAGTGGGAAGCAGTTGAGAGGGATGTATTACAATCCCCAGGATTCTTTGGGGTAAACCATGACTGTTGAAGTGGTACAAATGTGCTTTAAATATATGGTGTGGATGTGACCTAAGAAGCAATCAATGACGTACTGTGAATGAACATCATGCTATTGCATGCTGCTCAGTTGCTACTACCTTATTCTACCTTGCCTGGAGTTGGAAGAAACACACCATAAACTTGGCTAAATGTGTGTGAACCAGTGATCGTGATCTGTTTCTCTCCAAACAAACCTGCAAGCGGAATCCACGGTTTGTACTGTTTACCACTTATAGTAAACAAAACAAAAAAACCTCATAGCAAATTCTGAAAAAGACCAGCTTTCCTCTAACAGAAGCCAATAAATTTGAATGCTATACTTAACGGCTATATTTTGATAAATGCATAAGCAATATTCTGTTTCTTTTTAATGTGTAGTACTTACTTTTCCGGTTGAAGTTTTCCTTTCTTCTTGCTCATTACAGGCAAAATTCTCTTCTCCCCTGTATACTGGAGAACAAAATAGCAGATCAAAAGCCTCCCACTTCAGAGACCGACAAATGCTACAACTGCACTTAGACCAAAGGAACAACGTTGACACAAAGTTATTTTCCTCCCACGTAACAGCTCGTCATTTGGAATGAGATGTACAAGTTCTCACAATTTTCTATGCTTATGCTCTGCATGTGTTCCAGCACACTCGAGGAACCTCTCTGTCTTCACTGAGTCAAATAAATATTTGCATATGATTTCCTCTTTGAAAGTCCTATCTAAGCTTAAACATGAAGCATTTCCATTGCTTAAAAATGGGAATGACGTACAAGGTTTTCACTGCTTAAAATTGTGGCGAGTCAACTGGTGGCTTCTGGGAAGTATCTTGCTTGGAAGATGGGATGCAGATGATCTAACTGTCTAACACTCATCTTAAAGTGACACAGGGAGTGGCACAATTCAATTCAAAAGCAGAAGACTATAGATAGTGGTTTCAGCTTTTTTTGCTTTTCACCCACAGATGAAGAAGAGCACTACCTAAGTTGTTTTTTAAAAAATGCACACATGGTATTTATGAACTGTCATGTTCCCTTCCATGAACCTTGCAAATTATGCAAAAACCTCTGGGTCATGTTTCTGCTCTCTGTAGCTTGCCCTACCCTACCCACTGCTTTACTCCTTCCATCCCTTTGAAATGCTACTGCTGGCACCTGTCACTCAGCCTATGGGTGGGGGGGTGTAAGAAGTCTCTTGTGAAAAGTGGTGTAATTCATCACCAGCACTAACTGTCACTCCAGAGAGGTTTTATTAAAAATAAAACACGTGAATTCAATGGGGTTCTGCTGCCACTTAAGAAAAATGTGCTTTTAAGACACATCAAATAAATACCTGATCAAGTAATGTGCAATGCTCTGGATGCTGCTGAACAGCACAGCCTTTTCTTCTCCAGTCTGCCACACCGTTATGCTCAGAATTTATGTTGAAGCCATCCAGTGAAGAACATTTAGTATTAACTGTGCTGTTATAAGAAATACATGAGTTTATGTCACTGAAAGTACCTCTAACATTTCAATTCATCCAGGAAAATGTCCAACCATGCACAACCCACAGGGCTAGATCTTTTTACTGAATTTCAGAGACTGGATTTCTGTAGATAGACACTAATCTGCACGCTTGGGACAAGCCACAACTGCATTTGTTAATTCACTGATTTCACCTCCCTTAGCACTGGTATGTCTGAGCTTTTTAAAACTGAGATACTTAATCCTCTGCCTGCTATTTGTTGTCTTATTTTGTATGTTTTTCTTTTTATATTGTATTGCACCATTGAAAACCTTAATACAAATTATTACATAAACAAACTGGGAATCTTCCAAGCAGGCAGCACCACCCAGTGTTCTGCCAGTCTTAAAAAGCTAGGATAGCAAGTGTCTTCAAGGTAATTATTGTGCATCAATAACACTGTGATGCATTTTTCCTGTTGAAAGAGCACTGCAGCCAAGCTAATATGGGCTACCACACCAGAGATGGATGAAGAGATTAGACAGTGGGAATGTGTGCAAGTAAAAAGTCAGTGAAGTGTGCTCATTCAAGAGGTCCTTTCAACCTTTGCTCATGTTAATTTTTCTTCAGATGGCTCTGTGAAGAAATAAGACTGTCTGCTGTTTTGTGCTGGGGCTTTTAAAATTGTAAAATGGTTTCTTTTCGCCTCCAAAGCGCTTGCGCATTGGAGGTCAAATGCTCATAGGAAAGTTATAAGGAGATGTTTTGCTCAGCAAGTTGTTTGCAGGAGAGTCAGAAGTTTAAGAGGGGATTTCAAGAAAGCCAGATAAATTATTATCTTCTGACAGCGGCAAGGATGTGTATTAGGTATAACAATCCTAGGAACTTGGCAATTAACGGGAAATAGAAATTTAATCAAGACTCTATTTTCTAGATGGTCTAGAGCAGGCCCATCCAGCTCCAGAGCCAGTGTGGTGTAGTGGTTAAGAGTGGTAGACCCGTAATCTGGGAAAACCGGGTTCGCGTCCCTGCTCCTCCACATGCAGCTGCTGGGTGACCTTGGGCTAGTCACACTTCTCTGAAGTCTCTCAGCCCCACTCACCTCACAGAGTGCTTGTTGTGGGGGAGGAAGGGAAAGGAGAATGTTAGCCGCTTTGAGACTCCTTAAAGGGAGTGAAAGGCGGGATATCAAATCCAAACTCCCCCTCCCCCTCCCAAGAGACTGCAATCTACTTCCAGTATAAAAAAACTGGCGGTGATCTACCCATTGTCATTGAGGATTGTCGAGCTTTTTGGGGGGAGAACAGAGTTGTTGAGCTTTTTGGGGGAATTGACCACAGTTGCTGAGCTTTTTAAAAGGGGATAAAACATCAATAACTCAAACGCCACAGCTAACAAGAGCAGGCAGTGCTAAAGGCAATCATAGTATCCACCATCGCAAATAGAAACTGCAAAAATACGCCTGCTTGATGCGACAGAGGGACAGAGCGAGGGGAAAGAAGCATTCATTCCGGAGTTTTTTTAATCCTGCGACTGACAGGCATTACCAGGGGATCTACCTGTTGATCGTGGTTGACTGGTTGGACATGTCTGGTCTAGAGAGATGGTCTACAGAGTCATGCTAGAAAATAGGGCAGTTAGCGACTGAATGAAAGCTGGAATTGTGGAAAGTTGAGCACTGCAGCAAAAAGGACTATGAAAAAGAGAACAATACGGCCAGAACTGAATTAAAGGATTCAAACTATTGAAGTATTGTCTTAGTTAGGGAAACAACCCAGAACAGATATAAGCTGGATGCATTTATTTCTGTTACTTACTCAAACTGTAAATATATGGTTTTTTGTCCATGGCCTACTAAAATCTTAAGTGAAAGTATAGTTTGTTTTTGAAAAACTTCATCTGGAACCTTGTTATTCACCCCACAACCAAATGGTTTGCCACTCTATCCAGTGTTGGGAGTAGGCTGGTTGAATCAAAGTCCAAAACTTTAAAGGACTTCTCTGTGGAAGGCAGTAAGGGAAAATAAAGATATCCACTTGGTGGCAGCAGTGAATAAAAAAAGGGGGGTGGGGTGGGGGTTGGCTTAACTGGTTGGTCTCCCTTCCCATGGTACATGATTAAGCCTTTGTCTTCACAGATGCTGTTTCCTTGAATTATATGTAGAAAGAAAACTGTACCGTAGAAAAAATTTCCTAATACTAAACATAAGATTTACAATTTGCCACAAGAGGTTCCCTAGCAATTTCATAACAACAGTATGACAGATATTTCTCCCCTCAAAAAAACCAAACATCAAATGGATTAGTTTAAATGAGAAAATAACAAGGACCTACTTCGGAATAGGACATTTCCCATTATGTTTCTTGTGAATCACTGTGTGCTGTATCATTTCTGGATAGGAAAGAATAGTAAAAACATTATTGATCAAGTTAATTTTAATTAACCAGAGTGGCTGGGGCAACCCAGTCAAATAATAAATAATAAAATTTCATCCTTGGCCTTCTGCATTTTCACAAGTGCAAAAATACTACTACAGTAGGGGTAAGGGGGGCAGGATAATGAACTGCAAGTTCATTTTGAACTGCATGCTTACCTTCCTCCTGACTTGAAGCTTCTGAGCTGTCCTCCTTGAAATGTTCCGGTAGCTTAGATGTCTTCAGAGAAGATTGGAGATTATCTGGAAGGTAAGCACCATTGAACAACTTCAAAAGGTATTACTCAAAAGGTTCATTTTAACAGCTACCTAGTTTTACAACGAGCTGTAGAAAATTTGAAGTTATGGGGAGTATACCTTGCAGCTACTTGCATTAAATTGCTTCAAGATTCCATGGCAGCTTAACCAATCTAACAATAGGAGCATTTAGAGAACTCCTGTACTGGTTTGGTGTGAGGGATAAAATTATGTATTTAAAAGCAGAACTATATGCATTCCAAAGCCTTTCACACATACACTCTCCTCCTCTTGGTTTAGAAGTCCTTGTCTGCCAATACTGCAGCAAGTTAATTTTATTGTAAAACAGTAAGTTGATAATTTTAGCTGGTTATCAGTTCTTAATATGCTAATCTCTAAAACTGTTAAGGACCTGACAGAATGGCTCTGCTTACGCCATCGGTTTTCAGTCTTCATTTAATTTCATATCTTCTTTTTTACTGGCCAGCTTTCAAGATACAGTATATCATTAGATAACTTATGTCAACCATACATTCATTGGGGGGGGGGGGAATGGATCTATACTCCAAAGAGCATGCTAAATAACATACAAAGGCCCTTCTCCATGAGCTCCCTCCACAAGTGGTCAAGAGGATGGCAACCTGAGAATGGCCTTTTCAGGAGTGGCTCCCCTGGGTGCCATCATTACATATTGTGAGGTACCACGCAAAAACAGTTCTTTTCTACCAACCCTTTGGCTTTTAACTATCTGTGGCTTCCTTTATTGAGTGGGATGTTTTAATTCTGCCCTTTCAATACACAAAATGTCTTTTAGATTTTTCTGTGATGGTTATAATGTGTGTTATTTGTTTTAAGTCGCTTTGGGTTGTACTGGCAAAAAAGCAACTTAATAATAATAATAATAATAATAATAATAATAATACCAAATTCTTGTAAATGCGTCACCCAGCAGCAGTACATCCACTGAAGATTTTAAATTAAAAATGCAACAATGAACCTGTTTAAAGGCTAGCATTCTTTTGTTCTTCTGAACCCTTACAGCTGGCTGCCTTAAATGAGAAGTCCACTGTACAAAAGCTATACAGTTTTCAACATACTTGGAAATAGTGTTTTCCAAGGGTTATTATCTGAAAGCCAGAACTCTAGTAAGAAATTCTAAGAACACAATAGATAGGATCAGTCGACTATGTTGATAAAGCACATGATGGCATTTCTGGAGCCTAGAATCAGATGACATCAGTTTTACAAAGTTTAAAGGCTTAGGAGAGTTTATAGCTTTCTATAGAGTGTATGTCTGGACCTCAAAAGTTAAAAGGGCCAGGGTACGGACAGACTGTAGCATTCAAAATTTAGTGGCTATTATCAAATCTTGATACACCAGTCTGAGACTGCACACTGTCTCAGTAACATCTATTAATCCTACTGAAGTCAATGTAACTGTATCTTAAATATAAGTGTGTAAGATTATCTGATACAAACACTTTGTATTAATCTGTAAATCAATCAGAAGTGTGTTTAGAAATTTCTTACTGTGCACGTGCAAAGACTCAGAGGACAGAGATTGAAAGAAGCTGTTTACTCTTTGATTCTGCAGAAAAGCTTGAGATGTTGTTGAAAACAGCTGCCTATAAATAAATAAATAAATAAATAAATAAATAGTAAGTAAACAATCCAATCAAGGTTACCTTAACCTATATATTACTTTTTCATTCATTCAACTTAGCTTTTATTTAAACCCAAACCAAACAACCAGAATTGGAATGTGAACTAGCCCCCCCCCACAAAAAATGAGGGGCTGAGAGGACATATATTATTCTGATTGCTCACTTGCTTTTCTCTGTTAAGATTTGTGATTTAAAAACCAAATTTAAGAATACGATTCTACCCATTTCTAATTTATATCCTATTTTGGGTAGGGGTGCAGATGGAAGTGAATTTCTAGGCTTATGGTAAAACACTAACGCTTGACCCAGAGGAAGAATTGCATTACACATTACGTTGTGACAAAGTCAAGTTTGGCATGACATGTACACACAATGGACAGGTAAAGTTTATTTCAGGTGTCTGGTACAAGACAGATTATGTACCTATGCAACCTGGCCAGTTTGCGTTGCTAAGGTCTTATGTGTGATAGGAAGAAAGGCTCATACCCAGTTACTAGCCATGCCTCTCCTGCCCAACAGGATAAAATGATAAAGCAAGAAGGTAAGAACTACTTAAAAAGTCAGAAACAAGATTGGTGGCTCAGTAAAATGCATAGTAATTCTCATGTCCATATCTTATGTGTTGGATGCAACACTTGCATAGGTCCTGTACTCTATGGGCCCATGTCTTATGGTCAGCAATGCATTTAAGAACTAATAGAATTGGATTTCGTTCATATTGGCACGCTACAAATTTATTGTTCTGTTCTGCCTTTAAGGGCCAGACCTCCCAGGGCAGCTTAAAATCAAAATCAATGAAGTAAAAAATGCAATTCAGAACCCTAAAAGCCAGCCTTTAGAATAGGTCAAAGGCCTAACAGGATATAAACATTTTTAGCGCTCTTTCAAAAAAAGTCAGAAGAGGCAAAACAAAATTCTTTGGAGAGGATATTCCAAAGATGCAGGAACACAAATGTTCTCTCCAAGTGAGGAATGGAAAAGTTATGCTCTCCTTCTTTCCTCCTCCTACAAAAGTAACAAACTCGGCATTCTTAGGATTCTGGGGACACCAGTTTGAATATGCAGTTTAATTACAGCTATGCAGACTCAGCAATGCCTTGTTTTTCGGATTCTGAAGTTGCAGAACTATAGTTCCATAGGTGCAGATTAAGGGAAAGGAGTGAAGCTCAGTGATACAGCACATGTTTTGCATGCAAAGTGTCCCAGATTCAATTCCTGGCACCTCCATTCCTCCATTTCCTGGCATGGAAAAGATTCTCGACTAAAAACCTGGAGCGCCACTGCCATTCAGTGTAAGCAATACTGAGCTAGATATATTAATGTTCTGATTTGGTATAAGGTGTCTTCCTCTGTGAATCTCTAGTTTAAAAAGATTAACCACATGCATAATATGGAAGGTGAGAGCACCACATCAAAATTAATAGAGTAAACACCATATTAATTTCCTCAAACTATTACCTTATCATGGGTTCAAAGTCTAGGTGTCGCCTTTCTTCTTGCTTCTGGAACCCTTGATTTAATGCTCCTAAAATAGTATTGTCAAATGCTTCAGAAGAAAGTTCCTTTGGAAGCTGGTGAGAGGGATAATGTTAATTATTGGCCGATAACAGCAATTTGTATCAAAGTAGTCATGCAAATCATCATAAGGCGGCAACAGCTCCTTTTACACTCTATCAGCAGTGGCTTATATCCAATGCAGCACTAAGCAAGCATCCCATCTGCACAAGGATTCCCACTTATACAATGTGCCCCCCCATCTCTACACAGCCGTACACCCGAACTTCCCCCTCCCAATAATAGACAGACCATTAACGCAATTTTTGTTTTTTTTTAAAAAAACACAACCAGTCCCTTCAGACTAGAAATAAAAGCAGGTTAATGTTAATTAAGGCTTAATCCCTTCTCTAATTAGAACTACAACTTCTTCCAGGCATGAAAAAAGCTATTACATTGTGCCTATTTTGCAGTAGTAAATTTTACTTTGGTATCCACAGGTTTCATGGCAAACAGGATAAATAATTTGGAAGCCAACTTGTAAAATCTTTCAGTATCTAGTATTTAGATGTTCCCAAGCAGTTGAGGACAAATAAACTCATTTCAGTGTCTGGGCTAAAATTCTACATATTTTACAATAGAATAACCATAAACAGCTTTAACATGTTGAAGATGCCAGAAAACATTTTGCTATTTTTTCTTCTTAACAGCCACCATTATACTTCCCCCAACTATAAACTGACCATCAACAACATAAAAATTTTTAAATTACACTTGACTTAATACATTATTTCAAATGATAGTATAGAAATGATAGGTTCTTTTAAGAGAACATCAGATCTCATGTCTTAATACAAGTCAGCCATACTGCAGTGATGATTGTAAGTCAACCGACACTTTGTAGCAATCACCATCTTGCTGTCCCTAGTTCAGACGTGAAAAGAGCTCTCACAAGGACTGTGATCCCTGCATCATAGGAAGACCCACTTCCACCCTACATTCCCAATACTGAGCTCCTCTCTCCTATAACATTCCTATGCCCTCCGATTCCCAATACTACAATCCTTTCCTACAAATCCTAAAGCACTGTTATATAGATATGTCCTCCTGGAGACAAACTCTCTAAAGCTCTGGAGGTTTAGGACATGGGAGCAACCTGCCTGGAAATTTTCCTCGCTCGGCCATGGAAGTGGTAGTTTAGCTAATCTGACATCTGCCACTTTAGATGTAGAGATTACAGAGATAAGAGGACCACAAATGATCCCACCAAATTGACTCTAATATTAGACAGAATTGATATAGATATGTATGTATGTAGTTATTGCTGAAACAAGCAGTCCCTACTTGATAAGTTACTTGCAGCTAACAACTTGAAATTGTTGCTTCCTAACCAATTTAAACTGTCAACATTCTGTAATAAGCACAAACTCAAATTGCATATAACATCTGAACATGTTCACCGTGTGTGTGTTTTAAAGTCACTGGTAAAATAGTAGCTTTTCAGTTCTACTTTGAAGATTAAATACATAAATCTCAAGCTAGCTTTGTACTTTTGAATATAATACAATCCCTTTCAAATACGTACTTTTAGTAGAAATTCCTGTAAATCTTGATGTGTTTTTGTTACACAGGATATAGAATGATCAGACCAGATTACCTGATGAAAAAGAAAATATAATTATACAGCCACACATTGCTTTTACAGGGTACCATGACAGATTTGATACCAATGTTCCATGTAATCAAGGTAGCCTTTCCCATCCTGGTGCCATCCAGACTAAGTTCAATCAGCCTGTTGGGGAAGCCCCTTTTAGAAACAGAAGGTATTCTAGCATTCCCAAACATGATAATAAGACAGATACAAGTATGAATCTCATCCCAAAACTGATTTCATTTGGTGTAATATCTAACCTCTAAACCACTGCCCTGACATACTACAGTAAGTTCACTGGACATGTATCAAATACTCTTTATATATAGTACTTGATTCATGATTTCTCTATCCTCCAAATGGTTTGACTAATAGAGGATAGATAATCTTTTTATCCAAATTAGAATTTTAGGTTGGGAAATATCAACTTCATATATACTAAAATATATTACGGTGCCCAAATTAGCCCATTTCAAGCTACACATTCAATTTGACTGTAAGCATTTCTGTTTTAATATAACAAGGCAACAGTGTTTTCATAACGAATTACAATACTCATACAACAAGCTGCCATAAAAAACTCTGTGAATCTATGCATAGGTAAGTGTTGCTTGATTAAGCAAGAACATCCATCTGATGTTTTAACCCTTTTCTAATGTATTCTTATATTTTTAGACCACCCTTCAATCAAGCTTCTTAAGGCAGTGCACAAACATTGTAATGAAATACAATAGCAAAATCTCACTATTTTATACCTAAATAACTCTGAACTGCGATCAATGCAAGTATTTGTAGCCCACAGATTGATCACTTACTTTGAAAGTATACTCCAGATGTTTGTCAGCTCTTTTCCTTGGTACTCCTTTCAGCATTATCTTTTCAATATGAACAGCTGAAAAACACAAACTGGAAATGTAAAAATGTTCAACAGTTCACAAGTACTTTTCATGATTTAACCTCTCTGTATTAGGTACTTGCCCAGGTTGCTAAAACACTAGAAGGCTGGACCTGAATTAATATATTTGGAAACAGCACATCACTGCTTCTTTCTAACTATATGGTTTTTCAAAGTCTTCAATTTACTACCCATCAGTACCACTGTGCAATGGGGGCTAGTCCTCTGTTGCCCAGTGTATGCTGACCCAACTATATCTGCATAGGCTACACAGCAATATCAGCCAAAATGAATTGTTAAAGGCCTATTTGAACTAATTCACTGTTTGACTTCAAACTGTATTACAGCTCAGCAACCCAAGAAATCAGCAAGCTAGAATTAAATCATGAGTTATCTCTCAATAACCTTGAAGAAGTTCCTGGTATTTCTGGAGAATTAGTGTAAAAAGAACAATTCCACAATTTTAGACAACTACTTCTGTCCTCCTACACAATGAAGACATTGACTGGGACATCTTTTATCAAATGTAACAGCTCTCAATTCCCCTTACTCATTATGAAATGAAGAACAGCAAGGAGAAGAGGACAGAACAGAAGCAAGGTAGTTATCACAACGTGGGGACACTATTTATTTATTTATTTATAAACAGCTATAAACCACCTAATATTTTAAAACTTCAAACAGTGTAAAATATAAAACACAGTTCGAAACATAAACACAACTTTAAAAAGTAAAATTGTAATATACTTGGCTGGACTGCACTGCAAAAGGGGCAATGAACCTTTAAAACCAAATCCAGCCATCCAGTATTTTGTAGCATTGCAATCTTCCCCACTTACTGCAACACCACAGGCTTAGTCCCAAGACAAGAAAAAGTCAGACTTCACTAATTTTTGAACCATAGTTCCTTTTAACTTAAACAGATGTGAAAGCAACTACATTTATTTATTTTTAAAATACGTG
Source organism: Podarcis bocagei (assembly GCF_964188305.1). Taxonomy (NCBI): domain Eukaryota; kingdom Metazoa; phylum Chordata; class Lepidosauria; order Squamata; family Lacertidae; genus Podarcis; species Podarcis bocagei. Next base: position 23,595,718 of record NC_138133.1, on the reverse strand, counting down.
CACACTTATCCCACTTTGTGTTTAAACACTAGTCTAGTAGCACCAGGAAATAAGGAATTCCAGACAGGCAAGTCTTAAGGCCAGTAGAAAAGGGGCTGAGTTCTTTTTCCATCCTCTGCATGCAGCCCATATATAAACTGGACTACCAGGAGGAAAGCCCTCTTTTCTACACCCAGTATAGAAATGTAGTGGGATGCCGCCAAAGGGTTCTGTCCCTCCTCTGCTACCTCCCAGCAATTTCTAATCCATTAACTGTACTTAAGAGCTATCTTAATTAGCTCATATTAAAAAGCTTTGCAATAGCAAAAATGGATATTCCTAGTTTGTGAATTTCATCAACTCGAACTACCAATGAAAGTTGGGAGGGGGGGCAGGGAGATGATTCTTTTTATTTTCCACTGCCAGAGACGTGATGTAGCATATCTGTTTGATTTATATAACATAAGCAAATATACAAAAGCAGTCAAAATAAAGTATTTTATCAGAAAAAAATGAATCAATGGAGGCATACTCAGTGAGAGTTTGGATTTGATATCCTGCTTTATCACTACCCGAAGGAGTCTCAAAGCGGCTAACATTCTCCTTTCCTTTCCTCCCCCACAACAAACACTCTGTGAGATGAGTGGGGCTGAGAGACTTCAAAGAAGTGTGACTGGCCCAAGTTCACCCAGCAGCTGCATGTGGAGGAGCGGAGACACAAACCTGGTTCCCCAGATTGCGAGTCTATCGCTCTCAACCACTACACCACACTGGCTTAAATGTTACACCACAGTGTGCCTTAAATGTTATAATCAAACAAATTCAAAGCTTTAGGTGGAAATTGTGATTGGTTTATAAATATTTAAACACATGGCAACTTATTAACACTCATTGCCCATAGTAGCAATTTAAGAAAAAAATGGAAAACACAGAAAATACACTCATTTTAGCATACCTGAAGAGCTGTGCACATAAATATGTTTCTAAGGAATAGTCTTTTGAAAAAGTTAATTGTAACTTGGTTTTTACCTTTGATTGATATTCAATTACAATTGCCCAATTTGACTTTGATTCATTTTTTTATTATACCAATTGATATTACAAAAGCTACATATTTCCAAAAAAAGGATGTTTTTAGTGGAACAACATAACAGTGGAAACATTTCCACTTCACCACTACCTGAGAGCAAAAGACATAAAATGGGGAAAAAACTTTGCTAATAATTTAGCTACTCAAAATATGAGATTTTGATCTACATACCTTCTTGTTGTGGTCTGTGGGAGGCTACCATATGTTTATCGTGAAGTGCTGCCCTTTGTTCAAGTAAACCGCTCTCATTCCTTGCCATGCAGTTATGAGAAAAGTTCTAAATTGAGGAAAAGAAATATCAATATTAAATATAAATCTGATTACATATAGTGATATAAAAGTATGACAGTAGAAAGATAACAGGAAACAACATGCATATGAAAAATAATGCAAAATGCATTATATATGCAACTTAGGGCCTGTAATTAAAAATCTGTTCCTTTTCTAAATGCATGTTGCATTATCAGATAAATTATTTTAAATTGGAGCAGTCATTTCAAAATTTTAAACCAAGTCCTATAGTTGGAGCAAGAAACCTCTAGCTAGGGGTCCAATCTGGCCTATTAGGCTATTTCTCCAAACCACATTCACCAACTGACATACCAAAGCAAAGCAAGAGTCCACCTCTCACCAAGTTTAAAAGGCCATAGATTGTTTAATTAGCCAAAGGCCTGGGAGAAGAGGAATATTTTTGCCTGGCTCCTAAAAATATGTAACGAAGGTGCTAGGTGAGTGTACCTGGGGAAAGCATTCCACAAGCAGGAAGCTAACACAGAAATGTTGCTACCCTCCGGACCCCTCATGGAAGGGCCTCAAGATGATGATTGCAGAGTCTAGGTTGGTTCATATGGGAGGTAGTCCTTGAGATACTGCGGTCGTGCGCCATTTAAAGCTTTATAGTTCAAAACCAGCACTCTGCATTGGGCTCAGAAACTAACTGGCAGCCAGTGCAGCTGGGCCAGGATTGGAATTGTATGCTCAGTCTTACCCTGGTGAGCAAATTGGCCACATAATTCTGCAACAGCTGAAGTTTCCAAACCACCTAAAGAGGCAGCCCCACATACAACGCATTGCAGTAATCTAATCTAGAGGTTACTAGAGCATAGACAACAGAAGTGAGGCTATCCCTGTCCAGACAGGGACACAGCTGGGCCACCAGTCAAAGCTGATGGAAGGAACTCCACGGGACTGAGACTAACTAAGCCTAACAGATCCTGTGTACTCGCTCCTTTGGTGGGACTGTAACCCAATGAAAAGCAGGCAACCTTCCATCCATCTGGCCTAGGGAACCACTAACAGTGCCTCAGTCTTATTTGGATTAAGATTCAGTAATGGCTCTCATCCAGTCCATTACTGAGGCAAGACACCAGTCCATCATATTCACAGTAAAGGAGATGTAAAGGTGCAGTAGAGTTGTGTGTCATCAGTAGATTGCTGATCGCGCACTTCAAAACTCTGGATGACCCAACCCAACTCAGCAGTTTCATGTAGATGTTGAACAGTATGGGGAATAAAACTGAACCTTGAGGAACCCCACAATTTAACCCCTGATTCTGCCTGAGAAGTCCATTTCAAACATGAGGGTACCTCCCCAATTCCACTTCCCTTCTGTTTTCTCTGATTTTCATGCTCTTCTAATTCTGTGCCAGCAGGTCTAAACCACAGTCGTTGCACGTACCAGTTGCATGGTCACATACCTGGCAACCTTTATTTAAACTAACCCCCCCCCCAATATCCTGCCTTTCTGCGCAACACACATCCGCGGCAGCTTGTACCAAAAACATTTTGTGGAAAAGCAGCGGTGAGGCAATGGGAAACTCCCTTACTTCCAGGAGCAGAGGGATAAACTGGGTCAGCTCATCCTGCTAAGGACAAGAGGACCTATTGCAGCAGACAGACACACTGCAGCTCAAACCCACGGACTGAGCCCCCCCCCCCGCCCACCAGATTCCTCCTCCGCCACTAAAGGGCCACTTTGAGGAAGGGATGGAGCGCGGAGGGCCTCCAACAGCTCATCCCCTAACTCGAGACACTGTTATGTCACAAGGAGAAGTTCTTCCGGGCGCCTGTGCAGCAGGCGAGAGCAGGGGGGGGGGCGCTCGGGAAGACTCCATTCATGACGCGTGGGAGGGGGGATTAGCAAAAGGCGGGGGACGGCTATGAGAAAGACGTGTGTTTCTCCCTCTCTCTTTTTCGCTCCGCGCGTTCAAAGCGGCGCCCTTACCCGACTCCCGCGGCAGGTGAGCCCGCCCGCGTCCTCCGCGACGTCGTGGCAAAGGGTCCTCCGCAGCCGCTCCAGGTGCTCCCGGAGGGTGACCCTCTGGTGGAAGGAGAAAGCGGGGTGCAGGGATGCCATGGTGAAGAGCAGCAGCAGCTCCTCCTGGGCCACCAGACCCAGGCCCTCTTCCGACGACGCCTTTTCCTCGCCTCTCCCCGCCGCCGCTTCCTCCTCTTCCTCGCCGCCGCCGGGCCGGCAGCTCTGCAGGATGGCGTCCACGCAAGGCAGCAGCCGGTGCAGCCGGCTGGCCGCCTCTCGGTTCTCGGAGCCCAGCAGCGCCAAGTACACGATGAGCTTGGAGCGCACGGCCGGGTCGCGGAAGTCGCTGCCCCCCGGCGGCGGGGCAGGAGCGGCCGGAGGCGGGGAAGCAGCGGCTCCAGCGGCGCCCGGGGGGGAAGGCGGCGTCGGCGTGAGGGGTTGCGGCGGCTGTTGCGCCTGGGCGGCGGCGGGGTTGCCGGTGGCCGCCGGGGCGGCGTCTCCCCCGTTGGCCTTGGCCTCGGAGTCCCTCAGGCAGTGGTAGTCCTTTCGGGCCAGCTCCTCCAGGCAAGAGCCCAGGAAGCGCAGCTCGAGCGGGTTGAGCAGGTCCAGCAGCCCCACGGCGAACTCCAGCCGCTGAGAGGAGCCCAGCGCCAGGCCGAACCACTCGTAGACCGCCTCGCGGGCGCCGCCGGCCGAGCAGCCGCAGAGGCACCGCAGAGGCGGGCCTCCGGGGCCCGGGGAAGCCGCCGCCCCTGAGGAGCCGCTTCGGCGCGGGTGGCAGGCCAGGCCGCCAACCGCCGCTCCCTCGCCGCCGCCGTCGTCCGCCTCCTGGTGGCTCATCGTCTGCCGTTGCTGCTGCTGCTGCTTCACCGGCAGCTTCATCTTCAGCATCCTCGGCGCGAAGGGAGGAGGAGGAGCGAGCGAGCGAGGCGGGCTCAGCGGCGCCGCCGTCAGGAGCCGCCGCTGCCGCTCATGGCCCTCCGTCACCGAGCAGGAAACCTGAGGCGCTCGCTGAGGAGCCTGCGATGGCGGCGGCCTGAGGGAGTGCGTGAGGGCCTGCGTGCCCGCGGAGGGCGGGGGGAGGGAGGGAGAGAAAGTCTCTACTGCGCAGGTCAAGACGCGACGCTCCGCCCCCTCCTTCCCTCGCTCTGACTGGCGCGAACGGAAAGGAGAAGAGACGGGGGAGGAGCGTGTGTGGTGGGAGGGGGCGGTGAGTGGGAGGAGCAAGAGGAGTAGGGCGGGCGGGCTCCGGAATAGAAGCAGAACCTTCCCCGCCCCGCGGCCAATCGGAGGGCCGCCTCGCGAATCGCGCAGCTTCGCGCCGTGACGATTCCGTCTGACCCCGCCCCGCCTGCTAAGAGGAGACCCCGGGAGAGAGGATTGCCGCGCTATCGAACCAGCGCTTGCATGGCTTCCGTAGGGGCGGACAGAGATGGCAGGGTGTTGCTGCACAAAAATGTCGAACCTGGTATGTGTCTAAGTGGGTGGGTAATCCGGGCTGCCCACCCATGAGACAAAGTGAGGCAACTGCCTCAGGCAGCAGGAGTCACAGGGGCAGCAGATTCAGCCTTTAATACTACTACTAATAAACTTTATTTATACCCTGCCAGAGCCGGGCTCAGGGCGGCTAACACCAAAAACATTTCAATAAAAGCATAAGAAAAGAAAAGAAAAGAAAAGAAATACAGTTTAAAATGCAATTTAAAATGCAGCCTCATTTTAAAAGTGAAAACCATAAGGGGAGGGAAACATAAGGGTCAGACTGAGTCCAAACCAAAGGCCAGGCGGAACAGCTCTGTCTTGCAGGCCCCGCAGAAAGATGTCAAGTCCCACAGGGACCTAGTCTCTTGTGACAGAGCGTTCCACCAAGTTGGGGCCAGTACTGAACAGGCCCTGGCAAGGGATGCTGCTGCTGCTACTGTCATGGTGATGGTGACAGCTGTGACTTGCTCCTTAGAGCCAGATCGATCTGCTGTCCCCTCAGCATCCTCTCCTTTTAATTTACTTATTTGTTTATTTATTTAATTTATACACCACTGTTCATCACAGAATATTACTGCCTCTGGATGAATATGAGGTGCTGCTGGTCTTCTCCCACTCTTATTCCTGATGCAGATCTTTATCTCCCTTCTCTCCACTTGTTCCTGATGTAGAACTTCACTCACCCCTTCTTCCCAGGTGGGATGGGGGGGGACCCCATTTGTGGTTCGCCTCGGGTGCCAAAATGTATTGGGCGTGTACAGGAGTTCGCTGCAAGGGTGTTTATTCCACATCATTTTAAGAAACACAAAGAGAACGGATCAGGTCACGCCTAATAATTGCAGCAATCGGCGCCTATGTTTTATGAAAACTGTTATCAGATTTCAGCACTAAACTCTGTGCATTGGATCTCGACAAAAAAAACCTTCCACTTAAAAGCCTGATCCTGTTTATGCTTCCTCGGATGTTTGTTAGCTTCCCATGTTCAATACTGCTTCCTGTTTCCCTTCCTGCCCTCTGCTGGTTTCCTGTGTCTTATATTTAGATTGTAAGCCTCTTTTGGAAGGCACTTGTTGAACCTGTTCTTTGTGGGGAAAACAAGGGCATATGGATGGTGCTTATAAGGATATTAACAAATTCCGTCAGGCTTTCCCCTATCTAAATCCACAGGATTACACACCCCAAGAAGTGTATCTTTGGTTTCGAACAACCAAGGTGGTCCTATCTTGTAAAGCAAATGGCTCATGATGACAAACAATAAATGCACAACCTCATGAGGGGATGTTCTTTTTTGTGTGGAAATGTTCTCTTAGTAGTGCAGTCCTATATCAGCCTGTCTACCCAGAAATAATATCCAGTGAGTTTAATAGGGCTTATTCCCCATGTAGGAAAAGAATAGACTGCCAATGTTATAATGCCATTTGGAATACTGTGTCCAGTTCTGGTCACCTCAACTGAAGAGGAAAGGGTGGAGATTGATAGGGAATCAATAAGGGAAAGATGGGAGGAGACTACACAGTGAAAGAGAAATGAAACTTAAAACTAAACTGCTGTGGTAAATGTGAAATGAAAGTGAAACTCAGAGCTCAGTACTTAGTTTGAAGTCCACAGCCAAAATCTCAGCCAACGAAAGCAAGGGGGGGGGGGGAGAGGATCATTGTGACTGCAGTCCTGAATATCTTCCCTTGGAAATAACTTCCATATGGGTCAACAGGACTTGTATGTTCATTTATGTATATTCCTTTACAGTGCAAGCCTGTGTTTAAGTAGTTGAAGTCTCATTGTGTTTAGTAGCACTTGCTACTAAGTAAGTAAGTGTGCTTAGAATTGCACTCCAATGATCACGGTGCAAATAGAAGCCAAAATGCACCCGCCTACCCAGCACTACTCCCAAGTAAATGTGATGCGATTTTATCCAAATAGCCTGCATATTTTCTCAGAAAACAAGCCTTACTAACAGGAAAAAGGAGTTTGCATCTGAGTAAGTGGGTACCTGGCACATGTGTGTGACATCATTTGTGTTGTGCGCATGTCACATGGTGTGGTGGGACCCGTGGTGTGTTTTTGGAGGGCGTGATGGGCCCTGTGAGACTCTCCTGTGGCTGTGATGAGCCCAGTCATCATTTGGCACGCCATATGACATTTTGCGTGCACCATATTGGGTCGTCCAGCTGGGCACTCACAGTAAAATATTTGTGGGTACCTTGGCACCCAGGGCCCCCCCAGCGATGGTGCCTATGGCTCCGAGAAGTGTGAAAAGTCAGTTTAGTTCCTTCATGGTATTGGAAAGTGTGAATTAGGTAGTTTTTCATTAAAATTTGAACCAGATTTCTCCCTCATGCCCAGCTTGGCAATGCCAAGAGTGCAATTGTATTTTATTTACATGGGAAAAGCAGTGGATCCACCTTTTGCATGTTCCAATGAGGGTTTGCAACATTCTGCATTATCAGCGGTGCTGCCAGGTTCCAAGATGCCCTGAGAAAGGTCTCTTCCCACCGCCACAGAGATGTTGATTGTTTACTCCTCGTGGTGGTCATGGGATTATTTGCGCAACACTGAATTGCAGTTATGTGTGACTGAAGGAAAGACACTCTGTACATACTTAGAGGCACTCATAGAGGCTTAAAGGTAACTTCAAGTACACAACAAATAAAAGGTATAATTCAATAACAGCGAGGTGCTCAACATGACGGGACTCTTTCTCACAGTTGTCTGAGTTCTTGAAACTATTTGCAAAAGCACACACCTTTTGCTCCCATGGGTGTAATTTTGTTCCAAATTCATTTGTGAAATTCATACTTGGTTTTTGAAGAGAATCGGGCGTAGGTGCTAGAAACCAGGCAGATAAGCTCTGCTAGGAAAAAGTTGAGGCAGTTCAGGCCAGTTGCAGTATCCAGCCGAAGGCTGTGGAGTGCAGAAAAGGCGTCTCCTGAGCTCTGCAGCAGATGAAAGATACGGCAGATGTTCCACTAACATACATGGTTTTAAATGGTGCATGCCGCGGCCGCATTCCTGAGGTAACTGGGACACAGATGTAATCCCAGTGAGGTACCAAACTCCAGCTCATCGTTATAGCTTTTGGCATGTTAGTCATTTGCATTCATCCAGATGTCCGTGGAAATTGTATAAGTGCTTTTCATTTCTTCTCCCCAACTTAAAGTGTGGCATCTGAATATAGACTGCATTTTTAATCAAGGCATATATTGGCTTATATCTTGATCAGGTAAATGGGCTTAGACTTTCAAAAGTTTCATGCCAGGCAAGAAGGCCAGCTGTTTTTTTTACAGAACCTTGACAGTGTTTTCCTCCTAGACAAGAGACGCCATCCTGAGATATTAGCTGTCAAACATTTGTTTAGAAACCTTCAAATGAAGGATATCTTTCAATGTTGATGTGAAACTCAAGATCCTTGACATCTGTTCAAGATAAAATTTTAAAATTATTAACCATCTGTTTTGGAGGGCAAGGAGGGCAAGAGGTGAGCTGGTAATTAAGATTCCTTGTTGAGACACATGTAAGATATATTACTACTTATTTGTCATTTATAGATGTAACAATATATAGCTCTTTGTGTTCCATATAAGGACAGGAGGATATGAGTGTATCTTAAAATTGGTTATAGCAATCAGCCAATAGGAAATTCAAGCAGGCTGATTGAACAGAGGCAGCCAAAGGAGGAGCAAAGGGGCTGGATTAAGGAAATATAAGTGCTGGCCATTATGGCAGGAGGCAGGCCAGAGCTTGGTAACCATATACCACTGTGCCTCTCATTTATTTGTCTGACAAATAAATTATTATTTAATTTCTCTGTTGCTGCGTTGAATATTTCATTCCAGCTAAGCGTTAACCACAAGCAGGGTGCTACAAAAGAACGCTTCGAAAGATTCATGAAGTCATCTGCTTTATTAAAATGCATTTGCTCATGAGTGATTTATTTGCTCACTGTACAGCAAACATGAGAGAAGTGTATAAAATTATGAACAGTGTAGAAAAGTGTGCAGAGGGAAGTTTTTCCTCCTCCAAATAGTTGAACCTAGGGTCGGGGCTTTTTTCCCAGCTAGAACTCACAGGAACTCAGTTCCGTCACGCCTCAGGTGGGTGCCATTGCCATTAAAAGAGAACAAGGGAGACGTTCATGGTGAGTTCAGGCACCCCTTTTTCTAGAAAAATAGCACTGCGTGGGGTCATCCAATGCAGCTGGATGTTGAAAGAACCAAGGCAGACAAAAGAAAGTGCTTATTCGCAACAGTGCATCACTAAAAAAAAAAAGTACTGTATTTTTTGCTCTATAAGACTCACTTTTTCCCTCCTAAAAAGTAAGGGGAAATGTGTGTGCGTCTTATGGAGCAAATGCAGGCTGCGCAGCTATCCCAGAAGCCAGAACAGCAAGAGGGATTGCTGCTTTCACTGCGCAGCGATCCCTCTTGCTGTTCTGGCTTCTGAGATTCAGAATTTTTTTCCCCCTTGTTTTCCTCCTCCAAAAACTAGGTGCATCTTGTGGTCTTGTGCGTCTTATAAAGCGAAAAATACGGTAATTCTCTCCCACAAGGTGTAGTTGTTATTGTTGGCATCTGTCTGTCTTGGGAGACAATGGAGGATTGTGCTCAGTGCATAGCACCCACTAATCTGGATGGCTTTAAAACAGGGTTAGGCAAAGAGGATTATAGTGGCTAATTTTCATGATGCGTATATGTTCCCTCCGGGATCGGAGGCAGTGTGCTGGGAATCACAAGAGTGGAAAGTGCTGTTGTGCTTGCATTCTTATTTGTATATTTCCCATAAGCATCTGGTTGGCTATGTTAGAACAGGATGCTAAACTAGGCAGGGGGAGGGCAATGCTTGCAGGTTTTGTTTATTACAATCAAGCAATATATAATATAAATTTTGTGGGGAAAAAATTTAAAAATAGATGGGTCTTTGGTCCAATCCAGCAGGGCTCTTCTTATGTTTACAGGGATTGGATGAGAAAATAAAGGTGATCCACTACTGTGCACCGTTCCTGCATCAAGTGGTAATTAAAACAACAATGTTTGCTTTTCTTCTGCTGTTGAGGAGTAGATGAGCTCATACCATCTGGTGTTAAAGACAGATGAGCGCTTAGGGCTGCCTTTCTGTTTTTACAGCCTTTTTCACAGAGATTTTTTTTCAGAGAGAGGTCTTAAGGCGTTTTTGTGCATGCAGTAAATGTGGACCAGGAACTTCTAAAACAAAACCCATGCCAGCCTGTCTCAGCAAAGCAAATCAAAGTACTGCTTTGCATAACCACTGAGTTCGATGCTAAACAAATCTAGCCCCCCCACCCAGTTCTAAGCGACTTCCATTTGTTAAAGCAAAAGGTTGTAAACTGAGCAGGCAGAGACACTGTTTTCTGCACTGTGCTTTGTCCCAACCTTTCCCATAATGTTCAGATAGAGATCCCAATCTGAGCATCAATTGAGCCCAACTTCTTTGACGATGATAGTTTTTTTTTAAAGGGTGGGGTCTGTTTTTGAACACTCTTTAATTTCTTTTTTAACACAAAGTTTCAAAGATGCAAATTGAGAAAAAATATCAGCATCTTAGTGTGAATTTCTCTTCATATACACATTTTTGTATGCAGTCCTCCCCAATATATGCATTTTTACGAAGTAGGCAGTTTGCGTGTTCTTTCCTGTAATATATGCAACTATACACAGACTTTAGCCCTAGTATATGTATTCTTGTGCCCGGAGCGTTGCATTGCAAAATTCGGATAAGCCTGAATTTCAAAGGATGGCTGTGTCTTGATTCACAGATTCTTTTAGAAAGTGAAAAGTAGGGAAGTAGGCTTTTAAATTCAAACCGAATTTAATTCCGCCCTGCCCCCCCCATCCCTGGCATTTTACATCTGCTAAATTTAATGATGGAGCATGAGAGGAGCTAACATTCAAAAGCAGCACTCCCATATGCTTGGAAGTTTCGTGTGGCACAAGCTTCCTGAGACAGAAAAAAATGTAGCAGCTGAGGCCCCATCTCTGCAGGTATCACTAGCTATTACTCGTTTCTGCCTCCATCCGTGTGAGAAATGCACAAGTTCATTGGAAAGATGAGGAATAGGGAAAGAAACTAGGTGGTGCTTACTTTTTCCATTTTTAGTGAAGAAGAAGACGAAGAAGAAAGGACAATGTTTTTGGCCACATCATTGTTGTTGTTGTTTAGTCGTTTAGTCGGGTCCGACTCTTCGTGACCCCATGGACCAGAGCACGCCAGGCACTTCTGGCTTCGAGAACACTGTCCAACCATCTCGTCCTCTGTCATCCCCTTCTCCTTGTGCCCTCAATCTTTCCCAACATCAGGGTCTTTTCCAGGGAGTCTTTTCTTCTCATGAGGTGACCCAGAGTATTGGAGCCTCAGCTTCAGGATCTGTCCTTCCAGTGAACACTCAGGGCTGATTTACTTCAGAATGGATAGGTTTTGTCAGGGAACTGCCATCGGAAGGAAGGGAGGTGAAAGGGCTCACACAGGTTGGGAGAGACTCAGCAGCTGAAGAGGGAACCAGTAGGGGGAGAGGAGGTGAGCTGAGGGAAAGGGAGCTGGAGGGATGGCTCAGAGACACTTCCAGCGAAAACAGTGGGGAGGTTTCAGGACCTCCTGTAGGGACACCCACTCCTCGCCGGAAACTGTCACGCAGAGAGCCCAGAAGACGTGTTTCCGTTAAGGAGCTTTTATGTTGGAAACGATTCCGAAAGCAACCACTGTCGGAATCTGCTAGCGACTGATGGAGCCATGTTTAAGGGGCTCCGTTACAGACAGAGGTTTGCAAGTTTGACCAAACTCTGAGGGACTTGGATTTTACGCACAAGCAGCTCATTGTCCCATCACAGGTTTGATCTTCTTGCAGTCCATGGGACTCTCAAGAGTCTCCTCCAGCACCATAATTCAAAAGCATCAATTCTTAGAAAACTGAAAATCCTTAGAATTTCACCTTCTCTCCCCCCGCCCCAGAAGTCCCCAAATATACCGTCTCCATCTTTTGCAGGGAACAAGTAGGTCAACGAAAACACAGAGAGGCGATTCAGCATGCTTTTTGCGTCAGTGCCTCTGGCTGTTATCCAGAAGGTTGGCGGTTCAAGCCCCCCCCCCCCCCCGGGAGAATCCCTGCATTTCAGGGGGTTGTTCTAGATGACCCTTGGTGTCCCTGCCAGCTCTGTGGTTCTATGAAAACAGTATTATAAACTCCTCTTCTTGAAATGTTGTGAAGCAAGGCATAGTTTCCTCTCTAATAATTATCGATAGGCTAACCATTTCTCTTCACCCATCACCTCTTTTCTATGAAATGCTTCTTGTGTTGAGATCCGTAAGGGTATCATCATATATAACCTAGGTTTTATCTCTCAAAATGATTTTTAAACTCCAAATGTAACCTTGTCATGCCACAGATACCCATGCCCTCAGCAAGGCATATTTTCCTTCTTCGGTACCTAATGCCGCTGTCTCATATTCACATGAATAGGAGGGAGGGATGAAGAGAGGCCCATGTCCCCCCTCTTTTTAGGGCATTAAAGTGCATGGTGATGAGTCAGCTGCGTCAGCTGAGAAGAAGAAGGCCAGCAGAGGGCAATGTGAGTAGTCTTGTTAGCATTTTTGCTCCTGACTGATGAGAGTCTGCAATGGAAGGGTTTACTTTACGCAGCCGGTGGACCCAGTCTTGGCAGAAAACTCTTCCTTCTCCCTGTTAAGGTCAGAGCGATTTGAGTCCTGTAATATGGGCAGTTCCTTTAGGCCTGTAGTTTGAAGTTCTTGCACAGGGACTTAAGAGGCTCCTCTGAATAATAGACCCTCCAAGTTTCCCCATTTCCCAGGGCCGATCCTGGATTGACATAAACCGTTCCGTAATCCGTAATTTACACAATCCTGTAATCTCCTGCTTAGGACATCCCTGTTTTCATCGGTGAAATGTTGGAGGGTATGGAGTTATGTGACCCACAAGCCAAGGAGATAAGTAACTATACAACTTTTAGAAGACATCTGAAGGCAACACTGTATAGGGAGGTTTTAAAATGTTTAATGTTTCATTATGTTTTTATATTTGTTGGAAGCCACCTGGTATAACAGGATAGTGGTGGGGATTTGATGAGTGTTGGGTGGTTTGCTAGCAGGTGAGGCTGTGCGTAAGGCTGCTGAGCACCATGGCACAGCTGTGTGTGTGTGTGTGTGTGTGTGTGTGTGTGTATCTGAAAGGAAGCAGGGATAATACCTGAAGGAGCATTTCCACACTCAACATTTAGCCTAGACACTGAGATCTAACTCCAAGGGCTTTCTGGCAGCTCCCTCACTGTGAGAAGTGAAGCTATAGGGAGCCAGGCACAGAGCCTTCTCAGTAGTGGCACCCGCCCTGTGGAACACCCTCCCATCAGATGTCAAGGAGATGACATCTTTAGGAGACATTTGAAGGCAGCTCTGTATAGGGAAGCCTTTTAATGTGCAATGTTTTATGTTTTATATATGTTGGAAGCCACCCAGAGTGGCTGGGGCAACCCACTCAGATGGGCAGAATATTAACAAGTAACAGCAACAACAACAATAATTACTATTATTATTATGGAACAGGACGTCACTATCTTGGAGGGTCTGAAATAAATCTCTTTTTATAAAATGTTTCCTCATTCTTGTTGATTGTTACTGGACCCAGCAACATGACACCCACAAGCATTCAGAAAAGAACTGGGGCAAGGAAAAGGCTAGTGGGAATTTAAAAACAACCAAGGCTTGGGAAGAGGAGTCGAAGTCAAATGCAGCTGGTAGCCCCCTTCCTTGGTTATTTGGCGCCCCACCCATCAAACTTGAAGGAACAATATTAGCTACAAATAAACTATGGCTGACAGTCTGTGCTAAAACGATGTTTAAAATTTTAAAATTCAGAATCCGAGGCTATGCAGCAAATGAAATATTGAGCAGTGGAGCTGTTTTGGGGGAAAAAACCATTATGTTCTGCTCAAACAAACCAGTCTTCTCCAAGGCTGAGCTCATGGTACTGTAAGTTTGCACCAGAAACCAGCTGAACAGAGCAGTGATTGGCAGGAGCCTGCAATAGCCCAAAGCCAACCAAGCCTAGACCCAGAGTAGCTCTTGCAAACCCCTTTAGAAACTGGATTTGCTTTTAAAAGACAAGGTGGTGAATGGACATTTAAATAAGAAAACCTGCCTGAAGCATGGGGACAACGAAACCAGTGGCGTCTTTTCCATAGCTAAGGTTAACCTCAAGCCTTAGCAAATGGGGAAAAACATGACTCCTGTTTAAGAGACGGAAGGGTCTGTCAGTTGCAGTTCTCTGAGGTCATCATTTCTCCAGTCTTAAATTCAGTTCTCCACATTTATGCAGCAATTTGTGATTTTACAAAAAAACCTATATTCTTCAGCATTTTAGTGCAATCTCCTAATAAACACATTTTTCTCTGCTGTTTTGACTAATCTGCCCATTTTTGCAATCTGTTTCTCCTGATATTGTGCATTTTTATATGCTTCCGCACAAAGGTATTTATTTCTATACATTTCCCCCGCTATGATATGCCATTTTGTAAACATTTGGTTGGAGAAATGAAGTGCACCATTTAGGTAAGTGCGGATTTTGAAAGACGGCTGTGTCTTGGTTCTCCTATTGTTCCGGAAAGTGCAAATTTGATGAATTCAACTTTAAAAGCAAACTGAACCGAATTTCTCCCTAACAGCCGGTCTACCGTTCTAACAAAATGCAAGACTAGAGAGGTTTGACGATATGTACAAGATGCTTGGGAGCTTATTTCCCATGGCATTTGGGGATTTGGAACAGCAGCAATGCCTCTTGCGCCTGAATCCTGAAATATTCGGCTTGTTGTGAGAGACGTACCCTATAGCACCAAAGCGTACTGAAGTTTCCAGCTTCCTTTTATAGCAGAGGGATCGTCATCCAGAAAAGACCCTGCTTCTCATCTGTCAGCCGCAACGTTCTGACGGCGACAACGAATAGAAGATTGCTACCCAGGTGCTGTTTGCTAGAACACATTCAGTCATCGTGTCCTTTTGACCAAACGCCAGAAACCAGCAATTCAGGCTTTGGTTCCATCAGTGCAATGGTTGCTTTAGAAACTGCCCTGGCTTTCCCTCCTCTTGCACGGGCGGCGAGGCCTCACTATAGAAAAGTTTCATGTTCTGACTCTCATGCGTCTCTTCTTGAGCTATAGGCCCAGCAGTTCTCTTGTACTCTCCCACAATGCTCGGCGGTTCACCACCCACACTGTGATATGAATTCATCTCAGCACATTTTTCCTTATATTGGCGAGCATTGCCCGCAAAGGTCTCGCAGCGGTCCAGATTTTCCTCTTGCACTGGGCTGCCCAGGCTGTCATCACTCGATCCGGGAGACATAGACCCTTCTTGGGAATTCTGACTCACGTAGACGACAATGATTTCACCTTTGAAATTCATCACTTGCCCGCTTGAAATGAATGTAGAGTTGCCATTTCCAGTCACATTTCCTAGAGAGGGTGTTGGAACAGGAGGAGGAGGAGAGAGAGACACACATTTTCCCATTAATATATGGGCAATGAAAGGAATTTACAGTGCAGGAGTTTACAATCAGCCAAGATCCAAAGTAACAGATGCAGAAGGAGAATGCTATGGACAAGCCAATGCAGCTTGAGCTAAAATGCTGTTTTCATAAGGGAATACTCAAGTTTCTGGAAAACCTCTAATTCAGATGGCAACTGTACAGCTCCCGCAGATCAATGATAACAGCCTTTGCAACTGATACTGACAGAGTGGTTTATGCTGCACCAGAACAAGCAGCGACCTGTACTATTGAAACCAAAAGTTTCCATTTAGTGTTGATCCATTAGACCAGATGTTTATATGGCAAGTGATAAGTTTAAAGGTCAGTGATAAATGTCTGATACAGAAAAAAAATCAAGAGGGAGGGGGAAGCTTTGGGCACCCCAGTCCTGGTCCAGAGGCTTCAGACTTCCGCAGTCTTCACTTTGTTTACTTAAGGCAGGGGTGGAAAAGCTGTGGTTTTTTCCAGATGTTATTGGACTGCAACTCCCATCATCCTCAGCCAGCGTAATCTATGGTCAGTAATGATAGGAGCTATAGTCTGGTGACATCTGGTGCGCCACAGGGTTCCCACCCCTGATTTAGAGGAACAGAGGGGGCAGAGAGGCTACAGGTTCCTGTGAGCCATGCTCCTGTACAGAGCATCTTTAAGATGCTAAGGATCATGGGAGATGTCAATCAAGTTTACCAGATGCATCACACATGTGTAGAGGGATCCAAGGTCAGGTCCCCAGAAGCCTGGATGCTTCATGCCACAAATGAGGTCCTTCCAGCTGTTCCTTTCTAGCCTTTGATAAACAACACAAAAGTGGTAGAAGAACTAACAAAACGAATCTTGCACCAGACGTGAGCTACAGATTGCGGTACCTGATCAGAAATGAATCCATGGATAATTTCTGTCTCTAATAGAGTTTATGAAGAGATTTGTACTAAAGGTACAGGACCCCTGGATGGTTAAGTCCAATCAAAGGCGACTATGGGGTTGTGGTGTTCATCTCGCTTTCATGCCAAAGGAGCTGGTGTTTGTCCACAGACAGCTTTCTGGGCCATGTGGCCAGCATGACTAAAACGCTTCTGGCACAACAGGACACAGTGATGGAAACCAGAGTGCACGGAAATGCTGTTTACCTTCCCGTTGCAGTGGTACCTATTTATCTACTCGCACTGGCATGCTTTCGAACTGCTAGGTTGGCAGGAGCTGGAACAGAGCAACGGGAGCTCACTCCTTTGCGGGGATTTGAACCACCAGCAGGGCAAAATCTTTAAAGCTACAACCTCTGAAAGCAGTGGGACTTACTTCAGGTAAATGTATGTAAACTGTTTTGGATCCTAGAACTCATTTTTAATCCATTGCATCATAGGATAACTGTCAAGGCATATAATGTACCAAACTACGTTATGGTTGTTTTTCAAGAGTTCACATACAGAAGAAAAAAACAACAACTGTGACTAATGCTTTCATCTGGTGAGCTGAAAATCTCAGTTTGTAATTGGTAAAGGGATTTTCTTTTTATTCCTTTTCCTCCACCACCACCATAACATTTGGCCTGCCAGCTAGCTAGCCAGAGCTGCAGAGTGCCAGAAAATGGGTGGAGAGACCACTGGCACCAGCATGTGACTGTGCTGGGTCTAGACCATTTCCAGAATCTCAGGAAAAAACAGAAGTTCCTGGCTCATTCATATCACCCTTAAATTAACTGCAAGATTAATAAGGAGGGCAAGCCTTACTCTAGGCTCCTCCAGACTGCCAGTGTTTTGTAGGAGGGATTCAAGTGTGTATCAGAACTTTAGATTTGCACCATTAAAGTGGATTAAAGGGCTATGTCACCCTAGGGCAGGGGTCTGCAACCTTTAAGACAAAAAGAGCCACTTGGACTCGTTTCCGAAGGAAAAAAAACTGGGAGCCGCAAAACTCGTCATTATAAAAATAACTTTTTTGTCACTTTTTAAAATTATTTCTTTGTTTGACCCCTCAGAATTACTCCTCCTCATAGAAATAAACGTTAAATTAACAAGTTACCTTTTTGTGTGTGTGTGTTCTTCACTTCCCTTCAAAACAGTGACCAGTGTACATGCCCATTACAATGCAGCGGGCGGGCGGGCGGGAAGGTGACGTCGGGACGGTGCGTGACTAACGCATGCACCGCCCCCATGTGACATCACAGCCAGTACAGCGCCCGCCACAGTGGGGAGTGTCGGGGCTCACAATGCGCCTCCTCCCCTCGCTAGTATCCGCCCCGGAGCCGCGGCAAAGGTGTAAAAGAGCCACATGCGGCTCTGGAGCCGCGGGTTGCAGACCCCTGCCCTAGGGCAACAAATTAAAAGAAAAGCCGGATGCTTTTCATCCTGGAAAGCGATAGGGAAACACACTGAAAAGTGTGGAACAAATAAATGATGGACAGGAAGCCCTGTAAACACCCTGCAAGCAAATCAGAACAAATGCTCATTGTCATATAACCACCCTGTAAACAAACTGGAACAAATGCTCAGTAAAGGCCTGGCATGGTCTAACTATTGCGTAAGCTTTGTGTAAGCAAATCGGGATGAATAAATGAACAGCTCCTCTGTAGGAGCCTTGTGAAGCACCAATAAAGGTATTTGCATTGGATGGCATATCCCAGGTGGGGTTCCATTTTGTTGCCTCCATTTCTGTATGGCATTTAAACAAAAAAATAGAGCCAAGGACAAGCACCATTTTGAAAGTTGAACATATCTAAGGCTCCTACTGCACAGCCTTCATGTGATTTGTCTCCCTGAATTTCACATTTATTGACAAATTAAGTTAGGAGTAGGAGTGAGAGAAAATGTATGTGAGCATAGCATCTGGGTAAAAGCCAGATCCCGTAGAATTAAAATGGATCCCCCTGATTTTGTATGTAATAGCCTGAGTCTCAGAACGTGGGGTCTCAGAAAACAACACCACAATAACATAATCAGTTAAAATCTTACATTGGTAAACTGCATAAAATCACAGATCTGGTGCTTGCTAGAACCACAAAATCATCAACCTACACTATGGATACTCATGGGATTATAGGTGATTTACATAGGAACGGCAATTAAACCCTCCAGCAATTCACAGATCTGGGCACTCAGAGAGGAAACGTATCATTTGATGGTGGCTTTGAATGGTTCTCTTGTAAAAATCATCAGAATCCTTAAGAATCTGTATCAGATCCATTTTTCCCCCCACTATGGCAACACTGAAAGCCACCAAAGCTTTGATTTGTACAGTTCAGTCAATAAAGAAAAATACGATCTCTGATTTGATGAGAGTTGGGCAGGAACCTGCCCTGTGAAATAAAACTGCGGTTTCAATAGGATCCATTTTACTGGATCTGATGTGTGTTTGTGTGCATATATTTTCTCTCTCTGGCCCTCCATTCTTGCTCTCTCTTGACCTTTATGGCATCCCAGATTGCTCTCCTTTCCCTCTCACCCTCCCCATTCCTCTTCCCTTTCTGTTTGGTTGTTCAGGTGCTGATCTCAGTCTTGAAAAGCACATTGCGCTGAAAAAGGAAGTGAGGCACTCTTCCCATTTCCTCTTTCCTCTTTATGTGCCTTTCAAAGCTCAGATCAGTAGCCTCGAAAAGCACATAATGGTGAAAGAGGAAGTGAGAAACATGTTGCTCTTTCCAACTTCCTCCTTTGCTCTACGTACCTTTTCAAGAGGAAAAATGGTAACGCACATATCTAAAGGGGCAGTGAGGTTGTCACAAAGGCTGTGGGGGTGCCAGGGGAAGTTCCCAAGGATGCCAATATGTTCATGGGCACAATGCTGGCCACTCCTGTTTTCAATTTTCTTTACACCAGAAAAAGAGGAAGATTTTACCCTTCAGTCAAGGGACTGCTGGGGGGCAGGAATTCTAATAATAATGGTATGCAGGACTTTTATGGACAGGATCACTCCATACATTAATTCCCATTGCTCATCTGGAGTCTGCTTTCAAATGAATATTTTTTTTTAAAAAAGAGTGTCTGTCTTAAATGGTCCCCCCAATTCATGATTCTTGTTTAGTTGCCATAAATATGATCTGTGCAGAAAATTTTGAGAAACATTTGGGAGGAAAAACCAAGAGCAGATTAGCTGCCTGGGGCCTAAGGGGATTTACTAATATTTGAATGTTACTTTCCAGTAGCCTACACATATTTCAAAGCTGCCCCTGTGTCCGTCATGAGTAAGAACACAATGATGTCTTTGACTGGTCACATTAAACATCTGTCTAGCCTGCCACATGTCTCCTACAGAGCTTTGAAAGTTGATGACCCAGGTAGGTACATGACAGAGATGACCACTGTGATGGCCTGGGATTCGGACTCAGATGCTGAACCTGAGGGATCCCAGCCTGCACAGGATTCCCCGCCTCTAGAACCAGCTGAGCCGGGGCTGGGGCCTGAGCCTGAAGGGTCCTCACCTGTACTGGATCCTCAGGTGCAGGCACCAGCTGAGTCTGCTCTGGCTCCTGAGGGGATGGAGGACCCATTGCCTCCAGGTGCTCCACTCTCAGCCCCACAAGAGGAAGCTGAGGTTGCCTCTGGGTCCGGTAACCCTCCAGCCTCTCCTGAGCTGCAGAGGCTCAGGGCAGAGAGGCGGAGGGAACTAAGTTCCTGCAGGAGGAGTGCTTGCCTTCAGGCCAGGAGAGGCGAGTCACCAGAGGATCGGGGCCACCCTATGCCTCGGGGCAGATAAAAGCTGGCCAGCCCCAGTCCCAAGTTGCGGGAGCAACATGGTTGGTAGTTCCTGTCTGAACACTGTCCTGCTTTTCTGCCAGAGCTCCTGACCCGCCCTGGCTCCCAGCTTGCACGCCTGTTCCTAACTACACCTGACTCCCTGCCCTGCACCCAGCTCCAGCTACTATGGACTGCCTCCACGTTGCACCTTGACCACGGACCGGACTTGGACCTCGCCTCTTGGGTAACCCACAGGACCAGCACAGCCACTTTCCTTTGTACACCTGATTTTACAGATGAGATTGAAATGCTGATGCTACATGATGCACACCCAGCCTAAAAATTGCCATGCAAGCAACATGCATGTTGTTGTAGGCTTACCAGATGCTGCTGGGGGATCTGAAGTGCTGCCGTTTGACGACTCAGGAGCTCGTTTTGCATTATGGTCCTTTGTGCCGTTTCCGTCAGATGGATCACTTCTGACACCATTGTTGCTTGCCGAACCACACTGATCCACAGAGGGAGAGTCCAAGCAACAGGTGCACAGTGGAGAAGGCCCACTTTCTTTTAAAGAATGCATGGTGTTGCCAGCTTTGCTGGAAGATTCTCTGCAGGACACACAACAGGCAGCACACCTGATTTCCTTGGGCACTGAGAGGGAGACACCTAGGCCTCGGTTATCAGCATCTCCCATGCTACTGCAGGCATGAGAGTTCTGCAGGCATTGGTGTGAGGGGGCATGAACAGGGTCCATTCCACATGAAGGGTCTGAGCAGCAGCAGTTTGCCGAGTCTATCAAACTCTCGGTCCCCGTGAAGCACTGACTCAAGCTGTCATTCTCTCCTACTTCCAGTGGCTCTGAGAACGGCGACACAGGCTTGCTTTCAGGTCTACTCAGTAAAGGAAAATAGCAAGGCCCCTGGGTCGTTCTGTCCGTATACTCATCTTCTGTGGGTATCTGCCTAAACTGGTCATCTTCAGGCACACCTGCCGGAGGCAGCGTTGGGAAATCGTCTCCCAATTCACAGTGGATTGCATCAGGGCTTGCTTTCCTGTTCAGGATGTCTCCATGTGGGTAACATGCATCCTCCGAAAAAGAATATTCATCAAGGTCCAGCAAATATGTGCCCCCCAATAGCCGAAGTCCAGCCGGGCTTGCCACGCTTCTGTTCACAAATGTACCATGAGGAGAGTCCTGTGTAGAATCCAAAGGGAAAAAGCACTTTTTAAAAAAGGAAGTTTTACAATGCAACCATAACTATTCTGGCCTCTCCTCCAACAGCTGAGGAGCCTTAACATGCGTCCTCAACTAGGGAGGGGGACAGGTTCTCTCGCCCAACACCGGGTAGGTGAATTCAGAGCAGTACAAAAGGACCTTCTCTGAATCTAAAGATATCTGTGCTTCCATAAACACTGAGGTCCCCAGCAAGCCTGCTGTTTTGGCCACATAAGCAGCAGCATGAAAACATTGGAAAGGAGCAGCAAAGCAGTACGAGATAACTACATTTGAACAAAGAAATACAACTTAAAATAAAGGTAAAGGGACCCCTGACCATTAGGTCCAGTCGTGACCGACTCTGGGGTTGCGGTGCTCATCTCGCTTTATTGGCCAAGGGAGCCGGCGTACAGCTTCCGGGTCATGTGGCCAGCATGACTAAGCAGCTTCTGGCGAACCAGAGCAGCGCATGGAAACGCTGTTTACCTTCTCACCGGAGTGGTACCTATTTATCTACTTGCACTTTGACGTGCTTTCGAACTGCTAGGTTGGCAGGAGCAGGGACCGAGTAACGGGAGCTCACCCTGTTGCAGGGTTTCGAAGCACTGACCTTCTGATCGGCAAAGTCCTAGGCTCTGTGGTTTAACCCACAGCGCCACCCACGTCCCTGCAACTTAAAATAGCATGTAATAATCACTGGGTCACAGAGGTTTTGGACTGTGTATGGGCTGTGAGCCCAAGGAACCATTGAAAAATCCACAGTAATAAGACTGTTAGTAATAGTGATCTTTTGCTTGTGTGGAAGCCTCAGAGCCGTTGCACAGGCTAATCTCTGACTATCCACGACTAAATGCCAGGCGACCCTCTTTGTGGTTCTTTGCTCCTTGCAATCTCGCCACCCCCCTCTTGCCCTTCCTTATGCGGCCTGGCAGCTGCCAAATAGCTGCTGACAAACCTATGTCCTTAATTCACCACTTGGGTTCCCCAGCTGCCAAGGAAAGCAAGGAGGCGGCGGCGAAGCGTAACACAGTATGTACAGCCTTAAGACTTCACCTTTGTCCCTTTCATTTGCTTGCACATGTCATTAGCCCAGTATTGTAGATTTGCTGGAGGGGGAAACAAAGAAAAGAATGAATTAGATTTTTGCATGCTATAAGTGAGTCACAGATAGAACCACATACCCAAAAGCCAGGAATTAAAGCTGGTTTTGCTGGGATGATTAACCCTTTAGCATGCCGGACTCCTACCAAGTTGGGGGGACGGACGGTTGTATCTGTGTCATTGACTCCAACCGTTTATTGATTTAACTATCACTTGAACGGTGTGGGAGGAGTCCAGGACCTCTCACACTCAGAGTTGCAGAAATGGAGGTACAGAGTGTACACATGTAGCAGAACCCATGCTAGCAAGGGCCACAGACTCTGAGCTTTCATTAAAAAAAAAAAGTTAAGTCAATCGTACATTTCTACAAAAAAAAAAAAGGTTGTAAACCAAAACACAGAGACCGCACTAAGGCTTTGGGGCTCGGCAGGTTACAGTACCATTGCTAAAGACACTTAATCACAGTTGCTAAGCCGTCAGAGGAAGAAATGTTGACTTGTGGCATATATCTGCATTTTGCATTTTCAGCCAGGAGCTCAGTTTTGTGTACATTATCTTCCCCTTCCCCATTTTATATTTTCAACAGCCCTGTGAGGTAGGCTAGGCTAAGTTAATATATGTACATACTGTAAACAGAAGTTCTTGTCAGTAGATGGGTGGTGGTGTAGGGGCCCCAATCCACATACAATGTACATGGGGAAATTCTGTTGGCATTCTTGCCCATACTATCACCAGTCTATCTATCTATCTATCTATCTATCTATCTATCTATCTATCATCTATCTATCATCTATCTATCTATCTATCTATCTATCTATCTATCTATCTATCTATCTATCTATCCTAACTAATATCAAGTCCAAGTACTTCAGCCCAAATTGACTGATAGACTGTCTAGTCAATATCTATCGCAAGAGTTGGGTGCACATTAGGCAGCTGATTTCAGTAGACCGGTGCATTTAATACTGGTCAGTGTCCTTAATAGGTTAAACATTAAAAAAATTACAAGGCAGCAAGTATAGGGCTGGATCCAGACCCAGTTAATTTAAGTTTTTAAAATTAATGGGACTTAATAGTCCTGACTAACTCAAATATCATTGGATTTCAGTGGGTCTACTACGAGACTGACAATGTCTGGCTACAAGCCACAATATTCAATTCACTAAATTAAAGTGGGATGCAGTTGTTTAATTTTAAACCAACTTTTCTCAAAAACTGGAAAAAGTGTGTTAAAACAATCATTGCAAGCTCTCTCTCTCTCTCTCTCTCTCTCTCTCTCTCCAAATGGAATGTGTGTCTATTTGGACCATCTGTGCCAAAAATAGAACATTCTACATCCACTGTGTCTTTGTTCCATCTCATGTGCCATCCGCCTATGACTGACTTGTTAATGATCTAACTGGGTGCAAATGATTGGTTGGATCGTCTGTTGCAAGATATATCACATGAAATGACAAAGGAACAATTATATATAGCTCTGGGGAGACTTGAAAGACACACACACACAAAATCCATTAAAATAATCTCATTGGCTCCATTGAAAGAAATGGTGTTTCCATGAGCATTCCATGTGCATTGCTTGGGGGCTAAGGTGCAAATGAGGGCATTTCCTGAGGATCAAGTTAGTAGCAACTTCTTGCTTCCTATGAAGAACAGAGTATCTGTTCACAACAGTCCCTTAAGGTCTGCTATGTATATGTTTAATTATTGTCTAAATATTCTGCACCTTGAGTCTCAGATAGCAAAAAATTGCAAGAAAACAAGGTAAAATATCTGTAAAATGGGTCTCAAATGCTAACTGGCAGGTATAGAGAGGTTGAATCCAGACCATGACCTGACCGACATTTTTAAGAGTTCGTTATGCAGCAGGGGTCATTGTTATTTTCCAATCCATCCGAAGCATTCTTCCTGGAGCGTAGTGCAAATTTACAAGGCTGGCCACAAAACCACTTTAACCAGTCTGACATGCTTTTAAGTTGACTCAGCAGCCGCACCCTCAAGTCACAACCCAGTAAAGTTGAAGCACTTGGATTTAAGCCTATTTTGTCAAACCAAAGTTCATGGAATCAAACCAGCTCAGATTTCAGCTCATGAATTATACACCAGTACGCAAGTTCCATGGAAGCTAATAGTCCTGATCCAGCAACTGCTATCAAATGCACAAAGGGAGTTCAAATATATATATATTTTTAAAAGTCCAGTAGCACCTTAGAGACCAGCTAAGTTTGTTCTTGGTATGAGCTTTCGTGTGCATGCACACTTCTTCAGTTAAGGTCATCTCATTCTTTTCAGTGGAGGAAGCAGACCTACATGTACAAAGGAACGTACAGGCCAGTGTGCTCCCTCCTTAGAAATAGGCAGAGATGCTTGTGTGCATGGCAATTTCTTGTGTACAATTGAGTGCACACACTGCTCAGGATCTAGGATGAAAATTGTATGAGTAGCAGCTCTTACATAAAAGTGCCATTCCACAACTCCAGTTAATTTCATTGGGTTTACACAGGGTAACTTCCAGATGGATTGTGCCCATGGTGTATGAGCACATTTTGCATTCTGAGTATGTCTAAATAAATGGGTGGCATTTCATGTATGAGAGTTCTGTGTTTCAGATCCAAAACGTATTATTTGCGAAAGTTGCAACATATTCACTAAAACAAAAAGCACACTAAAGGTCAGTTTAAAAGATTAATGTGGTGATTTATATACTAGCTTTTACGAAGGCAAATTAGGAGGCTGAAATAGGAAGTGCACAGAGAACTCATGGCTTTCGCAACGGATAGAGAAAGACATAATTAAATGCTACGTACTTGTCAGTGCTTTTCCTTTATTGCGATAGAGTATTGCAAAGATGGCAATGCCAACAAAGGCAATGAGGAGTGGAATAATCAGTATATAAAATAATGTGTTGGTTTCTGGAAAATAAAAGGACAGATAGGTGTCAGAGCATTTTGTATATTCAGGTAGGAATATATTCCTGGAATTTGCCATTTTTTTTATTCAAAACATCCCTTTAAAGCACCAATTGTGTTATGACTGAAATCCAACAACATGGAAGAATAACTGGAATATTTATTCCAATTATTCCTGTTAATTTCCATGGTCTTTCAGTGACCCGGTTCACATGGCAAAGTGTGAACACATGAGCATGCAGGTACAGTGGTACCTCGGGTTACATACGCTTCAGGTTACAGACTCCACTAACCCAGAAATAGTACCTCAGGTTAATAACTTTGCTTCAGGATGAGAACAGAAATTGTGCTCCGGCGGCGCGGCGGCAGCGGGAGGCCCCATTAGCTAAAGTGGTGCTTCAGGTTAATAACAGTTTCAGGTTAAGAACGGACCTCTGGAACGAATTAAGTACTTAACCCGAGGTAACACTGTACTTGGAATTGCAGTTGCTTTCATCCCCCCATTCCTGCTGCTGCTGTGCTGCCCACAGCTAAACCATGGTTTGGCTTTGTCTTATGTTTGACCCCAGATTCATGGTTTGTCTCCCAGAGAGAAAGCCTGAGTGGTAAACCAAGAAATAGCATTGGCTATGGCTTGTGGTTTGTCTGGAGCCTTGATTAAGATGCAATGCTAAGCCAAACCATAGCTGAGCTCTGGGTAGCACAGCAGCAGCACCAAGGGGAGAGCAACATAGTCATGATTTCTACAGCAGCTGTAATCCATGTTTTAAACGGTTGATGTCATATTATGTTTTCATATGTGCTGGAAGCTGGCCAGAGGAGCTGGAACAACCTAGCCAAATGGGCAGGGTATAAATAGTGCAATGATGATGACGATTGTCAGGGAACTGCCATCAGCTCAGAGGCTAGGGGTGGAAGAGCAGTTGTGTTACAGGGAGCCTCCGAAGATCCTGCAAAGTAGCTCTTCCTCCGGAGAGGAGGGAAGCCACGCCTCCAGTGGGGAAGGGATGCAGGGCTCGGAAGATGCAAGAGAGAGCCGCAACACCGAGCCTGAGCAAAGCAGGGGGGGGGAGGCAGGTCCCCCTTTGCCCACGCCCTTTCTGCGCAGTCGGTTTATGCACAGTGAGGGGAGGCGTGGGATGGGGGTCAAAAGACTGCTCTGCTGGGGAAAGTTTAAGGACTGCCCACTCCCAGATTCTGCTAGCGACTGAGCAGACATGGAATTGAGACGTTCTGCACTGTGAATGTTTTGCACAGATAATAAAGCCTTGAAAAGACCAGTGGGGGTCTTGCCTGTTCGCTCTCGAGCAACCACGCCGGCACACCTAACAATGATGATGAATTTCCATCCCTTAAAAGCATCTTACTAGAAGAATGATGGGAAACTAGTTGGGAGTCGGGGATGGAACTCTCTCTGAAGAGCCCTTTTGGGCCTACGGAAAGACCTGATCCCTGTCCTGTTTGTCTTTCCCCATCTGGCCTGGGAGGGTAGGGCCCTGACTATAATAATAATAATAATAATAATAATAATAATAATAATAATAATAATAATAATAGTAGTAATTTATTTATACCCTGCTCATCTGACTGTGCTTCCCCAGCCACTCTGGGCGGCTTCCAACAAAATATTAAAATACAGTAATGCATCAAACATTAAAAGCTTCCCTAAACAAGGGAACTGACTCCAGCTACAAAAGCTGAGGTTGCTAAAGAGCCAAATGCCTTGGCTGTTTCTTTCTGCAGATCCAGGACATTGAGCCTGAGCTTCCACAGCCACTGCCCTCCATGAACCACCATTGGCAGCGACAGCAGCAGAAATGTTCTATGCTTATGATAACATTTTATTCTCTTGCTTACCATGCTGTTTAAAATGTGCATTTTATATCTGACTTCCTTTAGTAATGTTTTGTTTTGAAATGTTTTAGATCATTTTTGGGGGTAACTTTAAATGTGCATTCCGTAGTTGACCTCGTTTGCAATGTTTTATTCTGAAATCTTAAAGATAATATTTTAGTTTCCTGTTAATTATGTTGTTTTGAATGTATACTTTATATAAGACCTTCTTCAGTAATGCTTTATTCGGAATTGTTTTCTTTGATGTCTTAAGGTGTTGTAAACTACTTTGAGGTTTTTTCTTAAAAATATAAAGCAGTATAGAAATGAAATAATAATAATAATAATAATAATAATAATAATAATAATAATAATAATGCATCTTTACATTTAGCTATGATTTGGCATAGCATTACATGTGAATAAGGACACTGGTTGTCATATTGGAAACTTCACTGGAAAGTGCACAGAGAAGACTGAAGGCCCCCGGAATCTCACAACTGCTTGGAGGTGGCATGCAACAGTATATTTTTGCACTTACCGTCTTGTGGCTGCTTCAGTTGCTTCTTACAAACGACATCAGCCAGTCTGTTCCCAGGAATTTTTTCCTCAGTTCCTAGAGCTGTGCAGCTAAGGAAAGGAAGGAAGGAATATATTGACCCCTGTAATATACATCTAGGGTAAACAGAAACAGAGGATCATAGAACTGCAGACTTGGAAGAGACCGAGGGGGTAATCTATTCCAACCCTCTGCAATGCAGGAATCTTTTGGCCAATGTAAGGCTTGAAACCACGACCCTGAAATTATGATTGGAGAGGATGACAGGAAACAGGGAATTATGTTCACATGTGGTAGGGGGTGTAAATATGTACAATTTTTTTTGGCAAAGGGTGTTTAAGGAGATAACAGAAATCACTGGGCAAAAGCCCAGAGGTAGCATTATTACCATTATTTACGATGGAATGGAAGGTTCGCAGGCTATGAACGACTCGCTCACAAATTTATTGACAGCTGCACAAATTATTATCGCTAGGAAGTGGAAGGGCCAAGCAGAATATAAAATGGAAGAATGGTATATAGAGGTGTGGGATATAGCTATTAATGATAAATTAACATGTGCCATTAAGGTAAGATGGGGAATATGCAGGAGGAATGGTTTTGAGGAGATGTGGAGGGTGTTTGTAGAATTTATACTGTTAAAACGGAAAGGGGTCAAACCATCGCAGGAGGTGTTGAAATTTTGGGAGGTTGGATAGTTACAATGAAATGGTCTCGGGGGTGGGGTGCACATTTTTATTCTTATTTATTTATGATTATTACTTTGCCAAAATAAAAAATAAGAATGTATAAAATGTAAATTTATGTATAAAATATAAATAAAAGAATGGAAAAGAAGAAATTGTGAGTCTCATGCTCACTTCATGAGATATTTGATATTTTTTATTGATTTTTTTTACTATTATTTTACTGCTATAGATTCGTGGCACTTACTTGGTCCACGTTTTGCATGCATCAGTTGCGGAAGAGACGTTAGAATAGGTTCCTCTTGGGCACGGCATGCACACTGTGTCCTTATTTTGTTGTACTGTGGGAAAAATAACCAGTAAAAGCACTGAGAATAGAGCATCACTTCATACATGAAGACCTGTTGCTAACAATCCTATTTTGCAAATCATAGGAGCAGGCATTTGGTGCAAGCCAACTATGAAAACCATTGACAAAAAGGCTGAGGGACAGTGGGCTGCTTCCCACATGCTGCAGAAGCAAACCAACTTTTAGAAAATATAAATAAAAGCCAAGCTGTGCCCTTCTGTGGTAGCAGGACCTGAAACAGAAGTTGCAGCGAAACCTCTGGTTCTGCACAACAGGATTTGCTGTACTTGCATGCTTCAACATGGGATTGCAGCTATGATAGACAAACACAGTGGATTTTGAAGGCTTTGAAGCATTCACATATGTGTGTATGGAAACACACAAACCCTATCCACAATACACATAGCAGAGCGACGTTTTTGCCTGGTGGCCCAGATAGTTAAATCCTGCACCAAATTTGATGGGTGGGCGGGACTACCCACCTGTTATTTATCTCATGCCAAAGGTAAAGGGACCCCTGACCATTAGGTCCAGTCGCGGACGACTCTGGGGTTGCGGCGCTCATCTCGCTTTATTGGCCGAGGGAGCCAGCGTACAGCTTCCGGATCATGTGGCCAGCATGACTAAGCTGCTTCTGACGAACCAGAGCAGTGCGCGGAAATGCCGTTTACCTTCCTGCCGGAGCGGTACCTATTTATCTACTTATCTACTTGCACTGTGTGCTTTCGAACTGCTAGGTGGGCAGGAGCAGGGACTGAGCAACGGGAACTCACCCCATCGCGGGGATTTGAACTGCCAATCTTCTGATCGGCAAGCCCTAGGCTCTGTGGTTTAACCCACAGCGCCACCCGCATCCAATCACATGCCAAACACACACCCAAATCAAAGAGGATTTACTTCCTCACACACCAGCTGATGGGCAGGGGTGGTGCTGCCCGTTCCTGCTTTCTGCAGAGTTTGGGTGTGTGAGGCAGCTTCCCTGTGGGAAATTCTCTAGCGCTGCCCCTGAACCAAGCAGGGCTGAACTCCCCACGCAGCCGCTGATGGACAGGAGGAGGTTCAATATTTCTCTCTGCAAGGATTCATGCTCTGTAGGAAAGCAGACCTCTATCTGCCCCACACATTAAATGACATGTGGTATCAGTGGAAAGGAGGGCAAGCGTGGTTTGGTGGAAATGGGCCGGTAGGCCATATTTAGCCCTCGAGACAGAGGTGCCACTCTAAGGTTACCAGACATCCCCGTTTCCTGGGGACAGTCCCCGGATTTACGAATCAGTCCCCATACAAAATCCATTGAAGATGAAAAGTGTCCCCGGATTCATTGAAAAAAATCTGGTAACCTTATGCCACACTCTTGACATGGCGTAAAGTATGAGACAGGTGCCTCCCCATACAGTGGTACCTCGGGTTACATACGCTTCAGGTTACAGACTCCACTAACCCAGAAATAATACCTCGGGTTAAGAACTTTGCTTCAGGATGAGAACAGAAATCGTGCTCCGGCGGTGCAGCAGGAGGCCCCATTAGCTAAAGTGGTGCTTCAGGTTAAGAACAGTTCAGGTTAAGGACGGACCTCTGGAACGAATTAAGTTCTTAACCCAAGATCCCACTGTATAGCGAATTGATTTATACTTTTTAAAAAATGAGGAGGAGAGATGATGTGAGCAATTCAGGCCTCCTCTTGGAGTGCTTTCCCACGTGTCACCTGAAGCTGGGAGGGGATCAAGTGGATCACTAGCCCAGTGAGCATCTAAAACAGGCCACTGGCATTTGCAAAAGGCTCCGTGCACAAACTGGACCAAAAGTTCCCAGGGTGGCTCAGCGAAATCAGAAATCTTACTGGGATGCTTGACTCCAGAGCCAGGGGGACATTTCCTGTTCCGCCGGCAGCAGTCGCAGTCTTCATTCCAGTGGTAGCCTGCTATGCAGGCGCACTGCCGCTGGTTCGTGCTGTTTCCCGGGTTCACTTCTATCAAAGCTCTTCCTTCGAACAGAACAAAGTGGGGAAGCAGATGGAGGTTAAAGTCGTGCCTTCACAGCTTCCTTCGGAGCCCTTAGCCTGACCTCGACCCCGAGAACCCCTTCCTGGTTGGCAAGAGTGGCTTACGCCGGACTGCAAATCACACTCCCTTGTGACTCCTGGTGGGACGCAGAAAGGGTACAACTGCCTGTTGTGCCCGTGAGTAAGGAACAGGGGAAACCCCAAACTCTGAATCAGCAGAAGAGGAAAATTCAGGGAAAGAAGTACAAATGTCAGGGGAGGGGAGTTAGTGCGGGGTGGGGTGTGTGGATAATAAGAAGGATGGTTGTGGGAGTTTAGCAGAACGCAGTTTGTTCATGGTCGGTTGCATAAGGGAAGTCCCCCCAGAGTCCAAGTCCCAGTTTGGCACGCCATCTCTCAGCCTGCTGTGGGAGACTGTGGTGGTTGCCAATTAAGTTTCACGAGCAGGTTTAAAGGGGTGTTTGCATCCCTTCTCCACACACACACACACACACACACACACACACACACACAATTATCTTGCTTTCTCTCTCTCTCTCTCTCTCTCTCTCTCTCTCTCTCTCTCTCTCTCTCGTCTCCCTCTACCCTTCCAAAAGTCAGTTCCCTCACAGATTTTAAAGGGCCTACATGGTTAAGCACCACATATACCATATTGGCCTGAATATAAGCCTCACTCCCCCCCCCCCAATTTCGACCGTGAAAAGTTAAAGTGTGGCTTAAATTCGCAACCTTACAAAAATGGGCTTTTACGATATCGCTGCTGAATCAGACATACAGTAAAACGGAATGGGTGTGAGTGCCTGCTGAATTTTAAAGGTGTGGCTTATATTCAGGTGCAGATTATATTCAGGCCAATACGGTAAGTAAACAAGGTGAGTCGTCTCTACAAGCTTTGGGTCTCTTTTCAGGACATGCTCAGAACCAACTGAGTTGGTGGTCCTTGGGGAAAGGTGCCCTCACCAGGGCCCCTTCCTGGCTGGGCTCCCTTCCTTCTTCTCAGTATCACTGGTGCCCATTAATCTTAGGGAAGTAGGAAGTTGCCTTATGCTAAGTCAGACCATAGCACCAACCAGTTCAGTATTGAAAACACGGATTGGCAGCAACTCTCCTGGGTTTCAGGTTGGGGACATTCCCAGTCCTACTTAGAGATTGCAGAGATCAGACCTAGAACCCTATGCATGCAAATTACATGCTCTACCACTGAACTATGGGCCTTTCAGTTTACAATCTAGTACGGTACAGTATGCTTAACTGTACGGCAAGGTAAGTAGCACCTACAGTTAACAATCTACAGTGGTGCCCCGCAAGACGAATGCCTCGCAAGATGGAAAACCCGCTATACGAAAAGGTTTTCCGTTTTTGAGCTGCTTCGCAAGACGATTTTCCCTATGGGCTTGCTTTGCAAGACGAAAACGTCTTGCAAGTGTTCCGATTTTTTTCGCTCCCCCCCCCTTTTCTAAGCCGCTAAGCCGCTAATAGCCTTTTAGCCGCTAATCCGCTAAGCCTTTAATAGCCGCTAATAGCCTTTTAGCCGCTAATCCGCTAAGCCTTTAATAGCCGCTAAGCCTTTAATAGCCGCTAAACTGCTAATAGCGCTAATCCGCTAATAGGGTTGCTTCGCAAGACGAAAAAACCGCTAGACGAAGAGGCTCGCGGAACGGATTGATTTCATCTTGCGAGGCACCACTGCAGTATTCTTCTACTAATATGATAACGCAAGTCAAGGACTCAGATCAGAGGTACAGCAATGCCTTAGCTACTTTCCCTTACCTTGATCACATATTTTATGAAGCGAGCACTTTTCTTCTTCATTCCAGATGTCCATATACTCATTTGGGCCACAGGGCTGGCATATGGTCTCTGAAGTGCGAGTGCATTTGGCAGACATGTACTTTCCTTAACAGGGCAGGAGAAAAGGCTGGTTACACCTCAGGTTCTGCAATGCTGACAGGCTAGCACTAACAAAGGCTTTTAACTCTGGTGTGAGAATTATTTTCCTCTTCCAGGTTAAGGTATTGCTCATCAAAATACTGGAATGAGGGTTGTCAAAATCTATTTCGAAAGGACAGCTAAGTTCTACAGCCATGGTGACCCAGGTAGAACCTGCCGAATCAGGATCGGCAATTGACAGTATGGGGTCAATCATGAGTGGTCAACACGCACAAGTGGATTCTGCACGATCCACAGGGAGCCGTTTCCACAGAAGCAAATTTTTGCCGGTCACTTCTGAAGCTTACTGGCTTTGCGGATTCTATTATTATACAAATTCATAGGCCGCTTCCCAGTGATAAGTCATCCAAGCTGTGTTTGATTTAAAAAACCAAAAACAAAGTAAAAACAGAAACACAAGCTCTAAAAACAATAGAATCAATTCAACAATCTCTTTAAAAAATCCATACTCATCAGAATGTCATTTAAAAATAGCACTTGATAATGTAAACTGATATATATTGTTGACTCTTGGGCTCTGTTTTGATGTCCTGGCTACTGAGCCAGCCCTGCCGCTAGGTAGACAGCAGCAGCTAGCTCAGGCAACAGATGCTGGGGGAACGAGAGTCCTGGCATGGTGCCAGAGGACAAAACTGCACGTGCCTGTCCTATGCTCTCTAATCTAGCCTGCTGTCCTCAGTGGTGGCAGAGAATGCTAGCTAAAGCGTTGCCAGTGTTGAAGTATGATTTGATTGCCAGTCCAATAATGGACCAATCTCCACTGTTCAACCAGTTAATTTCAACTCCCAGATATCAAGTTGCAACTTGTGGCTGAAATTTTTTGGTCCTGGTCTCTGATGTTCAAGAAGAACATGCCACTAAGTTTAGCGCAAATCAAGATGATGGTTTTACAAAACGGAAAGACCTGGTTAGCTGTGGGGACTTAGGCCTGTCATTTCCTGTGAACCACCCTGCGAGTATAGGGCAGTATAAAAACAAACAAACAACGAACCAATAAACAACAACAACAAAGAAACTGGCACCTTCCAAAGTTTTCTTGCATGCCACATAAACCTCAAAACTAAAAGCACTGGGAGGGACATTTTGTGTGAACAGGTGGCCGTCTTGGTGGGACTATGGGGAACTCGGCTCCATCTCTTCACCTCTTCCTTTCTCCATCCCTCCATTCCTTTCACATCACAACCCACCTCCCTCCTCTCCTATTGCTCAGCTTTCAACATCCCCTTTCCTCACCACCTTTTCTGTATATTACAAACCCTTCTGTTTCCTTTCTCTCCCCGCTCTTTATTTTGGCAAGGGATGGAGGCTCTCAGTGCTACCATTCCTCTGAGAGATTTCTGGGCAGTTATGGGCACCTAAGGGGGAAATCCTGACACACGTATATGAGCCCAGCTTCATTCCACCCAAACAAAATTTCCGGGACAGGCATCAAAATGTAGTCTGTATTCTGTATCAAATGGGAGCACCCCTCAACAGAAACTAAAAAGAAGCATCTGACATGTTTTTCTTACACGAGTACTCAATTTTTTTCATATTTTTTTTTGGGGGGGGGAACAGCCACCTTAATACTAGGTCGGATCATCAGTCAATGCAGCTCATATTCTACACTGACTAGCAGTGCCACACAAACACACACTGGGGTTTCAGACTGGACAGGAGTCTTCCTCAGCTTCACCAGACTGAATCTGGGATCTTTTGTATGCAGAGCATGTGCTGAGAGATGGGCCCCTCCCCATTTCCTGGAAGAAGCATGTCCTAGGTATGCTTACCTGGCTCACATTTGGTGCAGCACCGTCCAGAATATTCATAATGCTGCTCGCTGCTACAGGGAGGGGTGATTTGTAAGGAGAGCTGGAGAACGGGGAAAGAGAGAAATTAGGACACCGTCAGTTAAAGCCCTCATAGTTATGAAATATTTCAAGGCAATCCCAAAGTTTCGCATCTGAATGTGGATTCAGTTGGCTGTGACTACGGTTGTGATGTCTCACAATGATACCATCAGGCAGTAAGATTTAACCTGCCTGAAAAGTTAAGGGGAGGAAATAACAGCTCAAAACAAGCAAATAAATGAATAAAACTTCATTAACATAGACAATATATCTACAATGTATTATTATTATTATTATTATTATTATTATTATTATTATTATTATTATTTGTATGCCACCAGTCCTCCGTGGATCTCAGGGCAGTTCACAAGACCCATTGCTCATCTTCAGTCACTAAAACTGAGACATAATTAAGATCTTCTACCGCTATGCAAGGGTGCTAGCTTGAATAAAAGGGCTGGCACAGTGCAGCCACAGTGGCAGAGCCAAGTGTGTGGTGTTGGGAAGCCAGGAGAGCAGCCCTACCCAGCCCTACCCAGGCAGCTCTGCTGGCCACTACTGGTGAATTGTCAGGAGTCCAGGTTCCCAGCTTGATAACACAGTAAGCGTAGCTAATTAAAAAGGTGGATTTATTGCAAAAACAAACAGATAGCTCCCGACAGCTCTAACAAAGCCTCTGGCACCATTACTTAAGATGACCCTTCTGAAGACTCCTTCCGGCGTCAACAGAAGATGTTGAACTTACAAACCTTATGTCTCTTGTTTTGCTTCCTATCTAGCAGCCCTCCCATTTGCCGACTCTTCGGACTTAGTTGATCAGCTCCCACCTCTTCCTTTTCTGAGAGGCTCTCTCTGAGTTCATTCACGCCTGTTTGTGCTTCCGGTGAGCTTTGGCTGCATTCTAGCCTGCTATCAGCTACAGCCTTATCAGCCTGCCTGTCAAGGTCAGGAAGAGCCGAAGTCTGCACCTGCCGGCTCTCCCCTGCCTGACTAACATCAAGCTTCTCTGTTCCTGGATGCTTTCTGCAGTTGGCTGCAAACCTTCGCTTGGAGCTGGCTCGTTCCTGACACCAATTGATTAAATTTGATAGCCGCTTTATTTTAGTCATACTGTAGCCCAATATTATGAAGTGTCAGTGGAATGTATTGTCATACTTTTTTTGGAGGGGGGCAGAACCCCATAATATCTACATTCAGTTAAGGGTCAGAATTTGAGCAAACTCATAAATGCATGGAATGTGTATACCATCAATGTTCCCAGCTTAAAGCGTTCTCCCCTTCCCCAGCTCATCAGGCTGAGTGGGAAGTCTGGGGCTGTGTGTTAAAGGATGAAGAGGTGGCTTGGCCAACGGTATTGCAAGACCTTGAGCAGCACTAGTTGGGAAAGGAGGGGAAACCCTTCTGCTGGGCAACAAGCCTAGCAGCTAGGGAGTTAACACTCCCACCCACCCATTGCTGCCTTCAGTTTTACAAACACACCCTGGTTGGCAGTGGTGGAGCCTGAGAGAATCACAGCCAGTCTGCCTTTGCTTGCAGAAGGGTCTTCGCTTGCAAGCAAGGGTGGAGAAGTTTCAGAGACATCCCATTTCACTCCAGGGACTTTTGACGCCACATCTGCTTTGTTTTGAGCTTCCCAAACGACTCAACTGCTAGATATGAAACTAAATTATATATATAATTTTAAAAACCCTGCGACATGCACATCAACAAAAAAAAAAAAAAAAGAAATTCAGGTTCAGCTTTCTGATGGTGTGCAAGTTCCACACTGAAAGAAAGAAAGAAAGAGAGAAAGAGAGAAAGAGAGAAAGAGAGAAAGAGAGAAAGAGAGAAAGAAAGAAAGAAAGAAAGAAAGAAAGAAAGAAAGAAAGAAAGAAAGAAAGATTGGAATTCCAGGCACTGCAAGATTGCCATTTCCTTTCTCTCACCACCAAAGCAAAAGCAATTACGGTACCTTCGCAAGGGTTGTTCCTGGGAGTAAAATAGCACAGATGTTCCCAGCTGTGCCAAACCAGAACTTAGGAGGCAGGGAGGTAGAGAACCCTACACACACACCAAGAAAGGTTTCATTATAAGATGCCAGAAACAAACTGCCTTCAAAAAATGGAGTAGCTCTGCTTTGAAACAGCCACTGGTGTCTTCGTATTGATACCGGCCTTAGCAGTGCTACTTGGTTTCCACCCCCTGGTATGGGAAAATCAGCATTAACAAGCGGCAACAGGGAGATTGGGATGCATACAAGGCAAGCGCACCATGTGGCTGCCCCCCTTCAAATAATGTCTAGGGACACTGCAAATTATGTCGTAAATTACTGGCGCAGAACTGCCCTTAATCCCACTGAATAAAACGGGGCTCACTTTTGAGTAAACATGTGTAAGCTTGTCCTGTTGATCATGTGAGTTACTGTTAAATCAGGTTACATTTGAGATAATGCTATCTGTCATATCTAGAGATAACATTAGAGATAAATTTGGTTCCAAGTCCTATTCTCCTGGGTCCCTTGCAACTAAGTATTCATGTTTACCTATAGATATCACACCTATTTCCCTTTAATATTCTGAGAAGGAAGCCATTGCAGCAAAACCTGCTCCTTAAAGATTGACAAATACCTTACGGTAAAACTTTCTGCCGACAAAGTCCATTTCATCAGATGTATCTGATGATGTGGACCCAACCCCATAAAAACTTCTACTGTAATAAAGTTGGTTAGCAAGTTTAAGGTGCCGCAAGTTTTTCCTTGAAATTATAACCTCAGTGCAGGAGTCCAGCAGTGAAAAGGGCACAGAGAGTGAGTTGTTGCCCATGCATAACTCAATGGAAATCTCATCATGTACTCAGGACATTGATCAATGACCCCATTTACCAAGTGGTGACTTATCACTCTATGCATCTTTAAGCTGTTCATCTCTAGTTCCCGGACAGTACCAGATTTATGTATAAGCTAAACAAGCTATAGCTTAGGGCCCCACTCTCTTGGGGCCCCCAAAAAAAATTAAAGGAAAAAACACCTGGATGTACATTTCCAATATATAAGATAAAAACCAAATAAAATAAAGCCTACATACAGCAACAGTGTTTTGTGTTGTGTAGGCTCCTATGATGTAATTAATGGGCCCTGCCTGCTAGCCTGCTTCCTAAAATTTGCTCATTTCTATATATAGCTTGCCTACATTCTGCATGGACTGGTTGCATGGCAGCATGAAGCATGCAGCTGCAGACTGCAGTGCAGCACAGTTGAATGAAGGTCAAGCTGTTGTACCTGTTATCTAATATTAAAGAGTGCTTGTAGACTGATGATCAGGCAGCATAGACTAAGGGTATGAGTCTTATGCCTACTGATTGATTTCATGCACAGTGGTACCTCAGGTTACATACGCTTCAGGTTGCATACGCTTCAGGTTACAGACTCCACTAACCCAGAAATAGTACCTCGGGTTAAGAACTTTGCTTCAGGATGAGAACAGAAATTGTGCTCCGGCGGTGTGGCAGCAGCAGGAGGCCCCATTAGCTAAAGTGGTGCTTCAGGTTAAGAACAGTTTCAGGTTAAGAATGGACCTCCAGAACGAATTAAGTACTTAACCCGAGGTACCACTGTAATACATAATTTGTTTATTTTGATCCCATTACAGCATGGGTAGGCAAACTAAGGCCTGGGGGCAGGATCCGGCCCAATTGCCTTCTAAATCTGGCCTGCGGATGGTCCAAGAATCAGCGTGTTTTTACATAAGGAGAATGTGTGCTTTTATTTAAAATGCATCTCTGGGTTATTTGTGGGGCATAGGAATTCGTTCATTTTTCCCCTTCAAAATATAGTACGGCCCCCCCACAAGGTCTGAGGGACAGTGGACCGGCCCCCTGCTGAAAAAGTTTGCTGATCCCTGCATTACGACTTTAGATACTTATTAGGTCCATAAATTACCATATAGCATATATTCAACACAGAAAATAGTGACAATTTGTTGTTGACAGCTGACAATAAAGATGATGATGATGATGATGATGATGATGATGACATAAAGGGCCCCATTACCTTCAGTAGCTTAGGGCCTCCTCAAACCTAAATCCGGCCCTGATCCTGGACATGTAATGAGAGGAGAAACGTTCCACATTTGCATCCCTGGATTTAGTGGCGCTGTGGGTTAAACCACAGAGCCTAGGACTTGCCGATCAGAAGGTCGGCGGTTCGAATCCCTGCAACGGGGTGAGCTCCCATTGCTCGGTCCCTGCTCCTGCCAACCTAGCAGTTCAAAAGCATGTCAAAGTGCAAGTAGATAAATAGGTACCGCTCAGGCGGGAAGGTAAACGGTATTTCCGTGCGCTGCTCTGGTTCGCCAGAAGTGGCTTAGTCATGCTGGCCACATGACCCCCTATTGGCTCCCTCGGCCAATAAAGCGACATAAATGCCGCAACCCCAGAGTCGGTCACGACTAGATCTAATGGCCAGGGGTTCCTTTACCTTTACAAATTGTGTTATGGCAATACAGATGAGCCACTTATCAAGTAACCACTTCATAAACTATATGGACCCAAAGACTCGTCAGAAAGTACATACACAACATGATCATAAAAAGAGTTAGTTTCTTCCTTTTCAGCCTCCGCCTGCAGGTTCCTCTTTATGTGAGGCACTTTAACGGTGACTTAGATGGAGTTTGACAGGGGCAAAGTCCCCAGCTTTAAGGAACAGCATGCAAATCTACAAAAGCACACAGAGCCAAACTTGTAGAGAATAGCAGGAAACCTCTGCATTGTATCTGAAGGTACTTCCTCTTTTTTGAAAAAAAAGAGAAAGTAATAGTAACTCACAATACTCTAACCTTTATAACAGAAAGTTGTTTGTGGCCCTGTTTCAGTCACCCCTGCACTTTGAAGCACAGAGGTTGAGGACAATGGGAGTGCTTTGTTTAGTCCTATCATTCACCTCGCTGATAAGGAGCCAACAGTAAAGAAATAAAAAGCCGATTCCTTCTTTGTACAGTTATGCACAGAAAAGAAAAGTAAACATTCAGCACTTTCTTATATAGGCATGGTTCCCATCTAGACTCAGTGCTTTACAGTGCAATCCTGAGGTGCCTCCTGAGTAAGCCTCGCTGAGTTCAGTGCAACTTACAGCACAATCTTCTATGGGTGGTATTCAGGGCTTTTTTCAGTTGGAACTCACTGGAACTCAGTTCCAATGGCACCTCTCAGATGGGCGCCATTGTCATTACAGTGCTATCTCAGGTTACAGACGCTTCAGGTTACAGACTCCGCTAACCCAGAAATAGTACCTCGGGTTAAGAACTTTGCTTCAGGATGAGAACAGGAATCATGTGGTGGCAGCGGAAGGCCCCATTAGCTAAAGTAGTACCTCGGGTTAAGAACAGTTTCAGGTTAAGAACGGACCTCCAGAACGAATTAAGTTCTTAACCCGAAGTACTACTGTATAAGAGAAGAAGAAGAAGATTTTGGACTTGATATCCCACCTTTCACTCCCCTTAAGGAGTCTCAAAGCGGCTAACAATCTCCTTTCCCTTCCTCCCCCACAACAAACACTCTGTGAGGTGAGTGGGGCTGAGAGACTTCAGAGAAGTGTGACTAGCCCAAGGTCACCCAGCAGCTGCATGTGGAGGAGCGGGGAAGCGAACCCAGTTCACCAGATTACAAGACTACCACTCTTAACCACTACACCATGCTGGCAGAACAAGGAAGGTGTTCATGGTGAGTTCTGGCACCTCTTTTTCTAGAAAAAATA
The DNA here is from genome assembly GCF_964188305.1 of Podarcis bocagei. Taxonomy (NCBI): domain Eukaryota; kingdom Metazoa; phylum Chordata; class Lepidosauria; order Squamata; family Lacertidae; genus Podarcis; species Podarcis bocagei. The sequence continues at coordinate 23,555,535 of NC_138133.1, read as the reverse complement.
GCACTGGTGGTATTCAATTAGATTTTACTCAGGGCAGACCTGCAGAAATGAAAGAACATGACTCAGTTCATCTTAGTCAATTTTTGCTTGCCTCAGTTTCTAACCCCCACATCTTAAATGTAGTTCTTCACATTTCCACATCGGGGAGGGTGATGGTTGGGGAGTGTTGTTTAGCCCCACGTATCCTTCAATGAGACCTTCCTCAGGGTCCGATTCTATCCCCCATGCTGTTCAACATCTACAGGAAAACACTGAGTGGCGTCATCTGGAGTATGTTGCTGTTAATATGCTGATGACACCTGGCTCTACTTCTCCTTTTCATCTGCAGGTGAGGCGGTGGATGTGCTGGCCAGATGTCTTGCCTTGGTAACAGACTGGATGAGAGCCAACCAACTGAAGCTAAATCCAGATAAGATTGAGGCCCTGTCAATGGGTGGTTCCCTAGACCAGATGGATGGGAGGTTGCCTGCTCTTGGTCTGAAGAAGCAGGTCTATAGCTTGAGGATACTTCTGGATCCATTACTAATGTTTGAGGCTGAGGTGGTCTTTGTGGCTCGGAGTGCCTTCCCTCAGCTTTGGCTGGTGGCCCAGCTGTGCTCCTATCTCTACAGGGATAGTTTCACTTTGGTTGTCTATGCTTTGGTAACCTCTAGCTTAGGTTAATGCAACACACTATTCATGGGGCTGCCTTTGAAGACAGTTCAGAAACTTCAGCGGGCGCAAAATTCAATGGCCAGGTTGCTCACTGGGGCAAGACAACTTAAGCATATCACAACAATCTGGCCTGACTGCACTGGCTACCAATTTGTTTCTGGGCCCAGTCCAAAGTGCTGGTTTTGACCACAATACCTCAAGGACTGTCTCACTCCATATGAACCTACCCAAACCCTGAGATCACAATCTGAGGCCCCTTTTTGTGTGCCTCCTCCACGAGAAATCCGGAGGGTGGCAACATGAGAACGGGTCTTTTCTGTGGTGGCTCCGTTTGTGGAATGCTTTCCCAAGGGAGGCTCACTTGGCACCTTCATTACATATCTTTAGGTGGCAGGCAAAAACTGTCCCCTTTAAACCAGGCCTTTTGCCTTTAACTATCTGTAACCTTTTGGAAGTAGGTGGGATGTTTTTAATATATCCCCTCACTGTGGTTTTAATGTGGGGTTTTGTTTTTGTTTGTTGTAAGTTGCTTTGAGTTTCCTTGGACAAGGTGAAGCGGCTAACATGTTTAATAAATAATAATATATATTTTGTATGATTTCATGAACATTCGCCAGCATTTCAGTGCAAATTTCTCCTAATAAGTACATTTTTGCTGAATATGCACATTTTTGCAGAGGAAATTCCCTGAACATATGCTATTTTCACTCATCTATGCATTTATTTTTGCCCGTTTTATCCCAGTGCACACATTTTTATACATTACTTGGCTTGAGAGCTGCATTACGAAATTTGAAGAAGTGCAAATTTCAAAGGATAGCTTTGTTTCAATTCCTGTACAGTGGTACCTCGGGTTACATATTCTTCAGGTTACAGACTCTTCTAACCCAGAAATATTACCTCGGGTTAAGAACTTTGCTTCAGGATGAGAACAGAAATCGTGCTCTGGCGGCGCGGCGGCAGTAGGAGGCCCCATTAGCTAAAGTGGTGCTTCAGGTTAAGAACAGTTTCAGGTTAAGAACAGACCTCCAGAACAAATTAAGTTCTTAACCCGAGGTACCACTGCGCTGTTTAACAATGTGTGTGGGTAGGTTCGCCTTTAAATGTGAACTGAATTGAATTCCCCCCATACCTAGTTCCATATGAGTCACAGTCACACGTGCACATGAATAAAGCATGCAGGAGACCCAAAAGGCACATGAATGTGCAACATTATCCCAAGCAGTTTGCGCATATCTTTGCCCTTTGCACAATTGCAAAGAATACTGCCATCGTCTTCAATGAGATCGTTCATGTGCATTCACACACTGCCTATGTGTTTGCAAGAGGTTGAGCTAAGAATCCTTGCAAGTCTCAGTCACAGCAAGACAAAGAACAACACTGGCCACATTACATCCCTGTCCTCTCCTCTTTATGCACACTCTCTACACACTCTCCATATGTAGTAGAGAAACACATATCCACTCCAAACAAATAGAAATAGAAGAAATGGACAGAATCGGCAAAAGTCATTTAGCTACCCTTAGAGCGGCTTATTTATAATGTTATTGAGCAATCTGATTACAGAAGAAATTGTGTGTCATGGCTTGCTAAAATTGCTTTTCGCTCAAATGACTGTTCGGAGAGAAAGACACATCCCTGGCAGAGGATATAATTGCAAGGGGCCCTTTCTTCTTTTTAGAGACAATGAAACCTGGAAGAGGGGGTTTCCATGGGCCTTATGACACACAAATTCTGGCCAATAACCCGAGATTATTCTATAGCGATAATCTCATTGTTTTGAAAGCTAACGTTTATTTAAAGTGCGCCCACTGTGTGAAGCTAACCAAAACCATCTGGGATTAGGGGTCATGGCCTGCGCTCAACAGGTGTAACTTAGCTCAAAAACCTGGAACTTTCCCTCCCTTTTTTGCAATTAATCATTCAACAGGACAAATGAGAACCAAAGTTTTCAGTTTAGCACTCTAGATGCAAAGTCCTTACAGCGACCCTCACTATTTTATTTTATTTTAAATTACCGTATTTTTTGCACCATAACACTCACTTTTTTCCTCCTAAAAAGTAAGGGGAAATGTCTGTGCGTGTTATGGAGGGAATGCCTACGGGTGGCATGCCTACGGATTTTCCTCCTCTAAAAACTATGTGCGTGTTATGGTCAGGTGCGTGTTATAGAGCGAAAAATACGGTATATTGAAAACTGGTTATTGCAAGGACACTTTGATGAAGTGTGTAGAGATCAGTTGTCATTCAAGATACTGAGCCAGATAATTAGTTCAGAGCACAAGAAAGGGTAGTGTTACTGGTAATTTGTCTTCTTTTGTAAGATTACTATGCAAGTGTATTCGTGCCTGTGCCCATATACCTTTTAAAAATGTCCCCTACCCCTGCCAGGTGTCAGGAGTGTGTGCAGGAGCCAGGCCCTGTGACCAGTAGGGCTTCGCAGGACTGGGGCCTTCCTAAGTTTGTTCTGGAGAGGCAAGGTGCGGCCGCACAGGTGAGGCTGCTTGGTAACTCACTGTACCGGGTGGCAAGAGCCAGGAAGGGATATAAGGTCAGTATTTCCCTTCTGCTCTTTGCCACAGCAACACGTTCCCTGCCCTGTTGTGTTTCATAGAATCATAGAATCATAGAGTTGGAAGAGACCACAAGGGCCATCGAGTCCAACCCCCTGCCAAGCAGGAAACACCATCAGAGCACTCCTGACATATGGTTGTCAAGCCTCTGCTTAAAGACCTCCAAAGTAGGAGACTCCACCACACTCCTTGGCAGCAAATTCCACTGTCAAACAGCTCTTACTGTCAGGAAGTTCTTCCTAATGTTTAGGTGGAATCTTCTTTCTTGTAGTTTGGATCCATTGCTCCGTGTCCGCTTCTCTGGAGCAGCAGAAAACAACCTTTCTCCCTCCTCTATGTGACATCCTTTTATATATTTGAACATGGCTATCATATCCCCCCTTAACCTCCTCTTCTCCAGGCTAAACATGTCCAGCTCCCTTAGCCGTTCCTCATAAGGCATCGTTTCCAGGCCTTTGACCATTTTGGTTGCCCTCATCTGGACACGTTCCAGTTTGTCAGTGTCCTTCTTGAATTGTGGTGCCCAGAACTGGACACAGTACTCCAGGTGAGGTCTGACCAGAGCAGAATACAGTGGCACTATTACTTCCTTGATCTGATGCTATACTCCTATTGATGCAGCCCAGAATTGCATTGGCTTTTTTAGCTGCCGCGTCACCAAGACTCCTAGATCCTTTTCACATGTACTGCTCTCAAGCCAGGTGTCACCCATCTTGTATTTGTGCCTCTCAATTTTTTTGCCCAAGTGCAATACTTTACATTTCTCCCTGTTAAAGTTCATCTTGTTTGTTTTGGCCCAGTTCTCTAATCTGTCAAGGTCGTTTTGAAGTGTGATCCTGTCCTCTGGGGTGTTAGCCACCCCTCCCAGTTTGGTGTCATCTGCAAATTTGATCAGGATGCCCTTGAGTCCATCATCCAAGTCGTTGATAAAGATGTTGAATAAGACCGGGCCCAAGACAGAACCCTGTGGCACCCCACTAGTCACTCTTCTCCAGGATGAAGAGGAACCATTGATGAGCACCCTTTGGGTTCGGTCAGTCAGCCAGTTACAAATCCACTGAGTGGTAGCATAGTCAAGACCACATTTTACCAGCTTCTTTACAAGAATATCATGGGGCACCTTGTCAAATGCCTTGTTTGGTTCCTTGCTTCTTGATCCTCGGACCCCTGACTTTGTGACTCCTTGCTTCTTGATCCTCGGACCCATGACTTTGTGACTCCTTGCTTCTTGATCCTCGGACCCCTGACTTTGTGACTCCTTGCTTCTTGATCCTCGAACCCTTGATTTCATGACTCTTTGCTTCCTGACCCTCAGACCCCTGGCTTCTGGACTCTCGTTCCTGCTCCCCCCCCCACCATCTTGCCCCCGATCCTGATGTCCTCAGCCGGGACTTCAATCACCCATAGACCAGACCGTGACACCAGGAAGGGTACAACAGCAAATGTTACCAGCCTTGGTTCTCATAATCAACCAATGGAGGTTGTGTTTTTGGGTGAGGGGAGAGCCATCTCCATTTGTTTGTTTGTTTGGATTTTTAATACAGTACTGAGATCTTGCACAAGAATGCTATTTACCTGATTAATGCTTGCACAAGTGATAGAAGCCTTGCACAATACCCCCCTCTCTTTTAAGTCTGATTTATGTGCCACAATTACAGTCTCCAAGGTGGGATAGACCTTGAATGACCAACTCTTCCAAACCAGATTGTTGGATTTGAACATGGCTTCAGCATGCAACAATCTGTGGAAACAGACACACTCATATAATTTGGACCACCAGAAACCAAATGGCTAGATTGCGCTAAGATAAGGAGTGAGTGGAAGTAGGGGTGTAACATTAGATGAAATGTCACCATATATCTAGCCTATTAGATTAAATCCCCATGTTCAGGTGTTATGTGTTCAGGGGTCTGTGTTTGCCTGAGCTTGAGTCTGGATTATGAGCCCCTGTGTTCTGATTCGATACATGATATCCAATCACATAGTATTTCAGGATTTGGGCCACTGCCATTGGCCCTTAAACTCTGAGCTATGATTCGCAGCTTGGGAGTTTAGACAGCCAATCACGTTGAGACTGAGAGTGGCCCAGGTCTTCAGAAATGTGTATAAGCAGTTGCTTTGCCCCTGTTGTTCAGTTCTGTTAGTTCGATAAAGGTTCTTGTTGTTATCACTGTGTCTTGCTTCGTGGGAACCCACCTACACTGCAAGGGGATTTTTTTTAAAAAAGTATGAGCTGGCATTTTGATGACAACAGTATTGTGTGGACACTACCAAAAAAGAAAAGAAAAAACTTAACATGCATAAGGTGTTCAGATTCCATAATCAATACTGATCTGGAAGTATCCTAAGACTGCAAATAGGGCTGTCATCTATGCAAAGTCAGAGAAAGACCACTTAAAAAGATTAGGAGCCAGTTTGTTGTAAACAGTATCTTGAGCATGGGTAGGCAAACTAAGGCCCGTGGGCAGGATCCGGCCCAATTGCCTTCTAAATCTGGCCCACGGACGGTCCGGGAATCAGCATGTTTTTACGTGAGTAGAATGTGTCCTTTTATTTAAAATGCATCTCTGGATTATTTGTGGGGCATTGGAATTCGTTCATATTTTTTCCCCAAAATATAGTCTGGTCCCCCACAAGGTCTGAGGGACAGTGGACTGGCCCCCTGCTGGAAAAGTTTGCTGCCCCCTGATTTTAAGTGTTCTCAAACAGGGCACAGCAGAGCCTCTGTAGCTCCAGAAGTTCACTTCCAGGTCCTTAATTCAAAACAACTCCTAAACCGTGAAGGAAATGGTTTTTGTGATGTCGACTTTCCAATGAGACTTGTAAAAACCACATCACAAAGTTTCCATCCCATAAAGCAAATATACGGTCAGGAAATGCAAAGAGCTGAAGCAAAATGAAGGGAAAACAATATTTCTGTCTGAAAAAACACAAATCTTAACATTGAAGAGCTTTCTGTACGCTGAAGACTGAAATACAAAATGGGATAAAAATAAAAGATGCTCAGATCCTGTCAATAGTTCCTGGAAAAGGAGATGGTGGTGTGAGAAAAGACATTCTAATTCTCTGACTGCTGTGCTTCACAATAATACTTGGCTGACTTTTAAAAAGGAAGAGGTGGCCAAACTACTGGTTGGAGAATTTGCCTGATATCAGCAAACATACGAACAAGAAATATAAGTCCTTCCTGTTGGACTGGAGATTTGAAGTAGTTAAGATGGCGTCATGCTACTGGCCAATCACTGCCCATAGAGGCAGTTGTTTTACATCTAGAGAAAGGGCCATAGCTCAGTGGTAGAGACAGTACATGTACAAAGTCTGCAACATCTCCAGTTAAAAAGGATATTGGTAGGAGGGCTAGGAATGCAGCTACCTGAAGCCTTTGAGGATCACTTGTAAATTTGCAGAAACTGAACCAGACAAAGAAGATCAGGAGTCTGACTCAGTATAAGGGAGTGCCATGTATTCTGGGTGTAGTGGTTTTATGGGAATTTTTTTCACACAAAGGCACATTATTTAACGTACTTCCAAATGCAGTGAAGCCTGCTGCATTTGGGGGATCCATCTGCTCATTCCTCTGAGTGGGGCCCTGGACTAGTGCCCCCAAAGACCTACCCTGATGATGCTACTGAATCCAAAGCCAATGGAAAAGAACACATGAGAAAGCCAACTTAAAACTTCTGCCTTAAGTGGAAATAAAATGGCTGGTCATAATGGAGTCCTTCCAATTTCCATTGTTTTAACAAGAGTTAAGCATATCCCTCTTGGAAGTTCAGTAAGATGCATTTATTACCACAGAAGTTACTGGGACTTAAGGCATACTACACACTCGAGTAAGCTCCACTGAAGACAGTGGGGCTTACTTACAAGTAAAAAAATGCATGGGGTTGTTCAGCTTTGCCTGCATTGTGCCTGTTATGATGAAGATTTTCGTAGTATCTGTAGCTTCTTCCAACAGCGGAGGATAAATGTTAACAACCTCAGATATGCAGATGACACAACCTTGATGGCAGAAAGTGAGGAGGAATTAAAGAACCTTTTAATGAGGGTGAAAGAGGAGAGCGCAAAATATGGTCTGAAGCTCAACATCAAAAAAACAAAGATCAGGGCCACTGGTCCCATCACCTCCTGGCAAATAGAAGGGGAAGAAATGGAGGCAGTGAGAGATTTTACTTTCTTGGGCTCCATGATCACTGCAGATGGTGACAGCAGCCACGAAATTATAAGACGACTGCTCCTTGGGAGAAAGGCGATGGCAAACCTAGACAGCATCTTAAAAAGCAGAGACATCATCTTGCCAACAAAGGTCCGTATAGTTAAAGCCATGGTTTTCCCAGTAGTGATGTATGGAAGTGAGAGCTGGACCATAAAGAAGGCTGATCGCCGAAGAATTGATGCTTTTGAATTATGGTGCTGAAGGAGACTCTTGAGAGTCCCATGGACTGCAAGAAGATCAAACCTATCCATTCTGAAGGAGATCAGCCCTGAGTGCTCACTGGAAGGACAGATCCTGAAGCTGAGGGGCTCCAATACTTTGGCCACCTCATGAGAAGAGAAGACTCCCTGGAAAAGACCCTGATGTTGGGAAAGATGGAGGGCACAAGGAGAAGAGGACGAGATGGTTGGACAGTGTTCTCGAAGCTACCAGCATGAGTTTGACCAAACTGCGGGAGGCAGTGGAAGACAGGAGTGCTTGGCGTGCTCTGGTCCATGGGGTCACGAAGAGTCGGACACGACTAAACAACAACAACATAGCATAAGCTTGTTGCCAGTTCATCATGGAATTAAAACTGTGCCCACAGAGAACAGGAATATGCATCCAGTCCATATTTGAGGAACCACTACCATGATGTAAAGGACAATGGTTCTAGATTGTACTTGTTATTTCAACAGATTTCCTTCTCTCCCATTGCATTATGAAGTAGATTTAACTGTAGATTCTTTTGTAAAAAAAAGTGACTTTTTAAAAAACCAACAGGACTTGCGTACGGATTCCCCGCCACCCCCACACGAACCATTTTAGGGCACGGGATGGAAGATAATATTCTTCATATTCTTCGCAAAATTAGAATGAGGAACTTGTTGCCAGGATGTGGTTGAGGCTAAGGATTTCGCAAGATTCAGAGAGGAAGCAGTGATTTATAGAGCCGATAGAATTATATGCAACTTTAAATGACTAATCCTAATTTGGGGACGGGATGGATTTTTGGGCTTTCATACATACCGTACCAAAAAATAAAAAATTAAATTAAACTAGCTCACCTAGAAACCCCGGTTCTGTATGCAGCACGAGCCAATTCAATATGCAAAATAAATTCTACAGTGCAGCTTTCGCGTATGCCTATCACACATTTATTCTGAACCAGCTACAGGCCTGTTTGGCAGGAAGGGGAGAAAGATTGTTGCATACCACAACCACTTCCCAACGGAAGAATAAAAGCAGATCTGCTCCTTGCTCCATCTTCTACCACCAACTCCATGATTCTTTTGAAGAGGTGGTTCCGAAGAGCTCTTCAACCCATCCTCTCTTCTGCCAACCAACGTTGAGGCCACTGACTTGGGCAAGCCCCAGGAAAAAGGAAGGCAGGAGCCTTCCAGAGGTACAAGAGAACATTCCGCTGGACGATGAAAAGTTGTACTGTGCATTGAAGATCTCCTTATTTGCTTCCCCCTCCCACATTTATTTTCACAGGCAAAGCCAGGCCGGCTTTAGCACAACTGCACCCTGCCACTCCAACACAACCACGGCCTCTAGTCCTGAGAAGCAAGGAGTAGTCCCCAAGGCCCAGAAACCATTCAACATGGATTCCCTCCTCCATTTGGCTTCTGCATTTTGTGGGGTGGAGAACCTTCAGGAACATACAGCCTTATCTTCACAAGCCTAAAGGAGAAAGGATATGGCCTGCCTCAATGATGTCCTGGTCCAGGAGTACCAGCTTGAATTAAAAAAATGGAGGGGGGGAGGTAAGCTCTGTCTCACAAGATGCAGTGCACGCACACTATTTGAATGACAATGCCCATCAACGTGCCCCCCCTCAAATATTGTATTGGGGGGCCAAAGGACCACAGCCCCTAGAAGTTCTTCGTCTTGCAGCAAGACAATATAAATCTCAAAGTTAATTTTCATGGTGTTTCAGAATGGCCTTTACCCCTTAATCTCACATTAAGGCTCAACCACACTTCCTTTTGTCATGCTGCTTTCCCCTAGGGAAAAACTGCTCTTTAGTGTTCAATCAGAGCAAATGGCAATATGGGTTTTCTCTGCAATGATGTTTGCTCCGATTTAGCAGTAAAGAATGGGTTTTCCCTGGGAAAGGAGCAGCGCAAGGGGGAAACTGCTCAGACCCATGCCTAGAAAGTATGGGTCAAGCAGAAAACTGCTCAGACCTGTAGTTTCTAAGCACGGTACAAGCAGAAGTGTGGACAAGGTATCAGTTTCATGCAACAAGCAGGCTGCTAAGAACTCGCACTAGGTCCAGGCAGCATTCAACCCATGTGTAATTTATAACAGAACAGTCTGCATTAAACTGTTATACTATATTAGATATTATGTTACCTTTATTACCTTTTTTTGTATTCACTTGTTTTATGTACTCTAGCTGGCTTCCAATAAAAATATATTATTGGATTGTAAACAAGGAAACAGCCACACTAAATGGCTGTGTTCAGACACAATGCTCAACCATGATATAGCTGCATTATGAAGGCCAGTAAAAATAGGGTTGCCATATTACCAAAAGTGAAAAATCCAGACAAAGTTGTTGAGCTTTTTTTGGGGACATCTCCCCCCAAAACCAATTCACCCCCCTTGCCATATGTCTGGGTTTTCCTGGACATTTTGCCGATCTGGTGAAAATCCGCCTGGATGCCTTCTGCTGCCCGATTCTAGAATAGAATAGCAGCCCTAGAAATGAATCTCAGGCTCACATGCTTTCCCACTATCCTGATGAAAACAGGAAGGTTACACTTTTGTTTTAGATTATAGTTTAGCGTGCTTTCCGAACCCTAAACGACAATCAATCTTTAGCCCGGTTTATCGAAATTGCACATAACAGTGAAACAAAACCAAAATATTGTGCAAAATCTTAATGTAAATATTGCATAGTTTAGTGTTTTCACACTTCTGAACCAGTTTGGAGAGAGTTGGCTAAGCGCTCTTATCTGCCTCAGTCACCATTACTGAGCCTGCTGACACCAAGAAGTGCCGGCCCACCTATGAGACAAGCAGATGTACACAGGTCATTGTTTTATATTTGAATTCTTTTGTAGTTGTGCTGAAGAAGATTCCAGCGAAACAATCAGATTATCTGGAATCACTGTCCTACGTTGTTCTTCACTTACTACTTTGGCACCATGAATGCCTAAAAAAAGTTTTACCGCTTAGCCCACAGGATAGCATCTATTACTTTGTTTCAACCGTAGACTTATTATACTTCTACGGACTTTCAAAGATTGACAGACGTGTGTTCATTCGCTTTCAAATATATTAGAGAATTCACAAGTGTACACATTTTGTTTTTGTTGTACTAAATCATGTATATTATGCAATAAGAATTGCAGTGCTACCTAGTAAACTGGTCTTCATGTTGCCTGTATTGTTTGTTGTGCTAAGTTTGCAATACAGGGGTTTGTTGTTCTGTATTGCTGCAGCTGCAATGGCAACAACAGCTCCTTGGAGGCTGGATCTGCTGTCCCTTCAACAGCCCCCTCGTATTGCCACCTCTATAACAGCCTCTTGGTGAATAGGAAGCGCTGCTGGCTAACAGGAGGTGTTGCTGGTCACCTCACATCCTTGCTCCTGATGTAGGTCTTTATTCCACCCCCATCCCCTTGTCCCTGATACAGAACCTCACTCAGCCCTTCTTCCCTGGTGGAGAGCAGCCATTTTGTGGTTTACCTCAGGTGCCAAAATGGCTTGTGCCAGCCCTGGTTTCAGGCAGAAATTTCTCCCACCTGGAGATGTCAGGGGTTGAACCCGGCACCTTCTGCATGCAAAGGCCCTTCCTCAATGTAAACAAACGAATAAAGTAGACATGAGGCCTGGCAGTGCTATTTTCCTTTTTTTAAAAAAAGAGGTGGCAGAATTCACCATGAACGCCTTCCTCGTTCTCTTAGAATGGCAATGGTGCCCACCTGAGAGGTGCCGGAACTGAATTCCAGCGAGTTCCGGCTGAAAAAAAGCCCTGTGCATTTATGATGGAGGTGAGATTTAGCTTGGCTACTTCCTGACTCAAAGCCACTATGCAAGACTAGCTATATATTGGTATGAACTAGTTTCCCTTAAGTGCTAGGCAGTACCGCCTGGTAACAAATGGAGCTGTACTTAATAGGAGAGCTGAATTAATCCTTTGGTTTCCTTCTGATTTTTTTGGTTCTGTTTTGGATTTTGTGTGCATTTTGCACCCAGGGCTGCTCAATATTCACTGGCTAAATATTGAAAATGGAAAAACACACACACACACAAACCAACCAACCAACCAACCAACCAACCAACCAACCAAGAAAGATACCCAAGAAAGTATATAATTTGAAGAAGTCAAACATTAGGGAGATTTTTTTTTTAACAACACCAACCCTGTTTATAAAAAGCATTTTAATGTTTAAGCACGGAGTATAGCTTACAGGATAGTTTCTCAAGGGAAGTGGTGAAAGCCACATCACTGGAGACGTTTCCAGTTTGGAAGAACACGAGCGAAGGCAGACTTCGATGGAAAACCACCATTGGGTGAAACTCAATGGGTCGGTTCCAAAATGATTGGAAAACACAAAATATGAGAAATCAGATAGCCACCCTTTGCTTGAATTCTGCTGCCGGGGTTTGTTTTTTCAGCATATGCAAATTACATCCCTCGATAGCTTTCCTTGCTGGGCTTGCCTATCTCGACAGGGCTGAGGTGGCTTGTTTGCCTCTCTTACCTTTGGAACTCATTGGAATGGGGAAACTGCACTAGGATGATATTTATTTTAGATAAGGAGCTGTAAGAAATGGAAAGTATTAAAAACAAGAACAGCTTTGCTGCTGTATCTTAGAAGAGGGCTGCATCCAAGCCACAAATTTAAAGCAGCACCCCCCTCCCTGAAAGAATCCTGAGAACTTTAGCTTGCTAAGGGCGCTGGGAATTATAGTTCTATAAGGGGTAAAGTACAGTTCCAAGGATTTTTTTGAGGGCGGAAATGTGTTTAAATGTATGGTGTGTATGCAGATGGAGTCTCCTGCCATGTTTTCTTACATAACTTACGATCACCTGAGGAGGCCCACTTAGGGTCTCCCAGTTCATGAGGATGCAAACTGCGGTGGCAGGATCCTGGGTCATATCTGTAGGGGCACCTTCTTCTTAGAAACCCCCTTCCCTTTGAAGGAATCATACTTTTGGGAGCTTCTGTCGATGAGCTGAAGCTTTCCTCTTTTAAAAATTAAATCAGGGTTTATTTTGTGTACACTCCACTTTCAATTTTGCTGCTTTCCTGTAAATGCACTGTAAATTGTGTATTTGTTATTTTTTCCTGATGGTTCCAGAAGAGCAAGATTCTCCTGCTGCATAGACAAGTAGCACCCCCACACCGCAATCGCTGTGGCTACCTGTGGCAACTGGAAAACTCAGTCTGCTTACTCAAATGTTAACACTGTCAAAAATCAATCGGATTTGAACGTATTCCAGACGGCAGCATTGTTTTGCAGTAACGAGAGTTCTGCTTTCTCTTCCAGAAATCCAACAACGTATGCAGCAAAGCTCACCCTGCCCCTTCCAAAAATGGACTTTACCCCTTCCGTGCCCCCTTCAATATTTTTTAATTTAATAGGGTTTTATGTTTGTGAAATTGCATTGATTTTTTTTTTATAGAGTGGGGGAGCTATTGCAGGAGCTTTCGAACAGAACAGCAGAACAAATTAAATTCAAACATACCTTGGGGCTCCAGGGACTGAAGGACCCATGTTATAGCCTTGCATCCCTCCTGCTACCCCACCTTGCAGCCTTACCTGTTGTAGTTCAGTGATGAAAACGGTGAAAACAACAAGCCAGAAGCTTCCTGAGATAGCCATATCCAGGAGTGTTTTGCTTGCTGCTGCTGAGCAGGAATAAAGTCCTCCAAACTAAGCCTCAGGCAGAGGCACATTTAAGTGACTGATTCCTCTCCTTCTGCCTTTCAGCCACAAGGGAAGAGAGCTGGCGAGAGAGAAAGAGACAGCGCACAAGTGAGGGAAACAGAAAGTCCCTCCCCTTCTGGCTACAGTTCCCACAGCATTTCCTCAGGACTCAACTTGCAGAGTTGCCACTTTCTCAGGGGTGTGTGTGTGTGTGTGTGTGTATTAACTCCCTCCTGGTCCGTTCCTTTTCCTCGCTCCTCCTAATTCAAAACGTTTTGTGGCATCTCTGCTGCGAATCGAAGGGTGCCTCGTGAAAGGAAAAGGAATAAGGGGCCCGCCGGAGACATTTTGCGCCCAAAAGCAAAGCAGCTTAAGGCCTCCTCAACTCACAGAAACGCCACATGTCATAGCACTCAAGTCCAGTCCAGGCCTTTTGGTGTTGGTGCAAAGCAGTAATCTTTCGCCCCAGCATCTCGAACCCATGACTCTGAGATTAAGAGTCTCAGAGGTATACCTCAGGGCTCAGTCCGTGGCGGGAAATGTGTAGGCTTCCTTTCAGAACACTTTAGCTCCAGTGCTGTCAAGCGTAATTTAGCCATCCTTTCCGCTAAAATCAAATCAAAACTGGTAACCTTGCGTTCCCATGCTCTGCTTACAATCTTAATACACTTTGCCTTTTCTAGCTTTTGCTACTCCTATTGTCCTGTTCAGGACCATCCCTGAATGTGCCAGATATTGGGATGTTGTTGTTGTTTAGTTGTTTAGTCATGTCTGACTCTTCGTGACCCCATGGACCAGAGCACGCCAGGCACTCCTGTCTTCCGCAGCTTCCTGCAGTTTGGTCAAACTCACGCTGGTAGCTTCGAGAACACTATCCAACCATCTTGTCCTCTGTTGCCCCCTTCTCCTTGTGCCCTCCATCTTTCCCATCATTAGGGTCTTTTCCAGGGAGTCTTCTCTTCTCATGAGGTGGGCCCAAGTATTGGAGCCTCAGCTTCTTTTATTAATAAAGGACTGTGTGTTGCCAATTAATTTATTATATTTTTACTACCACAGGGGAGCCATTTGGATTCTCTGCCTCAGGTACACATGTGTACACACAAATATAGCCTACTTCTGGTCCTAATTAATCTTTACTTGGTGGTTGCCATAAAGGATTTTCTTAATTTGTCTGCGGCCTCTGAAATACTGTCTGTTGGGTTCAGCTGGCATTTTCTGCAGATGGAGACTGAAGAAGACCCCACCTTGCACACGTAAACATTGCATCCTCTTCACTTGCAACAAGCACTTGGATGCTGATATTCAGGTAAAGGCCTTATGCTTGCTTTGCTTGTATTTCTGGGGTCAACCAGTCTGTTTTGTGCATGGATCTTGAAGGAGGCAAGATCTCTTCCTCCAGTGCTGTTATCGGCACCGCTTACTGCATAGCTGGAACAATGCTAAGTCTCCTCTTCCCCTTTTTAGTAGTGCAGACAATTCTGTAACAGCAAGGACGTTATTTACTCATGCCTGACTCAGACTATAAATTTGTAATTCCGTCTTCAGCATAACCGTGCAGATCCATTCCAGTCGGGTTTCAGGCCCAGTTTGGGCAATGTAACAGCATTAGTCACTCTTGATTGATAAACTCTGTTGGGTGCAAGACACGGGAGAGTGCAGTCCTGCAGGATCTCAACTTCTCAGTGGCTTTTGGCGCTATAGACTATGGTGTTCTTCTGGAGTGACTTGGGGAGATAGGAGTTGGAGGTACCGGGGTACTATTCCTATCTGCAGGTTTGCTACCAGAAAGTAGCACCATGGTTGTTTGGTTCCAGTGTGGTGTAGTGGTGAAGAGCGGTAGTCTTGTAATCTGGTGAACCGAGTTTGCTTCCCCGCTCCTCCACCTGCAGCTGCTGGGTGACCTTGGGCTAGTCACACTTCTTTGAAGTCTCTCAGCCCCACTCACCTCACAGAGTGTTTGTTGTGGGGGAGGAAGGGAAAGGAGAATGTTAGCTGCTTTGAGACTCATTAGGGTAGTGATAAAGCAGGATATCAAATACAAACTCTTCTTCTTCTTCCATGGCTTTTGGGCTATTGGGTCTCACAAAGGTCCATTCTATTACTTATGCTTCTTAATATCTACATGAAACTGCTGGGAGCTGCCATCTGGGGATTTGCAGCACGGGAGCATTAGTATGGCAATGACAAGCAGCGCTCTCTCTCTCTCTTTGCTCTATCTGAGCCAGGAAGGGTTGTGAAGGTGTCGGGATTGGTGCCTGCTAACTTTGGCAGGGATGTTAAATCTCTTGCAGCCAAGCACTGGCCAGAAAGCCCACACACCATCCTGATAATCTGTCTTGTAAGAAAACGTATGAAATCAATGTTGCTTCTGCTAGAAAATTATGTTTCCCCCACAATGCTAACAACACACAGGCAGGGTTTTTCAGCCGGAACTCAGTTCCGGCACCTCTCAGGTGGGTGCCATCGCTATTATAAGAGAATAAGGGAGGCGCTCATGGTGAGTTCTGGCTCCTCTTTTTCTAGAAAAATAGCACAGAGTACAGGCAACTCCCCACTTGTGTGCAGTTGACATTTGCACGATTTTTGGCACCACAAGGGAACAGGGTGGGCTACACGCATGTAAAAGGGGAGCTGCCTGTACTGAATCCTTAAACACACACACACACACAAATCGCTGCTTAATTTAAAACGACTAGATAATCTTTAATTTCTGCTACAGCTATGGAAAGTTCAGCAGGAAAATGAATGTTAAGAGCATTCTAGAGATGTAAGAATTGTTCTTGCAACTCAGTTACTGAATATTTGCTCTAAGAAAATGGCACAACTCAATATGGCATATGATAGGTAACATTCCACTTAGAACACCCAGATTGCAACCTGTTTCTGAACATAAATGTTTAGATTATTAATCATTAACCAGAGCTCGTTAAGACTCTGCTCCAAGTTTCAATATCCTTGGCTTTTGGCCTTTTTAAAAAAGTGGCTTTAACGCTGAGAAAGTTCACTTGTGCTAGCAGGTTTTATTTCTTCCTCCGAGTCAGTATTTTAATTTTCATACTACTATTTAGTCTATGTAGCTACTCCTTTTTCGTAAAAGGAAGCTGCATAAAAGCCAGATATGGTCCAGTATACAAGCAAACTCCTTTCAATTGCAGCCATTTTCTGGAGTATACTTTGCGTGTTAAGATTCCAGTTTGGCAGATTGATTCTCCTAGGCCCCAGGAAATATTATGGCTGAAATCCTGGAGAACTGCTGTCACAAAGTACTGATCTTTGAAAATGATCTTCCTCAGCACAAGGCAGTTTCCTAGGTTCTCTTATGTGTGCCATGCCACTGCAAACTTCCAATTATGCACCACCTAATGGTAACTTGGTGATAGCTATTACAGTACAGTACAATTGCTCCAGACCTTGGACCCACCATTAGCCCCTAATATGAGGCTCACTTTTTTATTGTACATGTCTATCTCCTCTTTGATCTAGGGTGACCAGATGCTAAAGAAGACAGGGCTTATGTCTTATTAATACTTATATAAAATAATACTGGCTGGTGCAACTGGCTAGTCAATTGGGTCTCAAAAAAGCAAATCAACCAAAGTTCTTTCTTCTGCCTAGCTGTTAAGAGTAAAACATCATAACAAATGGTTCAAAGCATACCAGGCCCCACTTCTTGAGCATTATGCCTGCCCAAGACCATCTTCTTGTCTTACCCTTTGCTTGATGACTGCCTGCCACATCTCTATTGAGAAAAAACATTGAAAACAAATGTGTGTGAGCTTATTCACAGCTGTGGGATCTTCCACAAACATCAAGTTGTTCCCTTCAAAAAATGATGGAACGCCAAGAAGCAAAATGTGAAGGCTGGAGAAGAGAGCAGCCAAGATTCTGGAGAAAGAAAGAAAACTACCTATTTTATCCCACTTGAAGACCCCACACCTTGTTTTCTAACTCCAAGAGAATGTCTGCATCTCAACCCCTGGCCATTTTTACTGGGGTATTAGTTGGTAGGACTACAGCTTCATTCCAGGTCACTGTCAGTAAGTTAAGACAATGCAGGAACTACCGGGGAGGAGAATGCACTTTCTTTAAAAATGAATGAGACTGCATGCACGGGGTGATGCTCTGATGCAAGCTTTACGGGTTTAGTCCACCACCTTTGTAATGCTGCGTGTGCTTCACTCTTTACTACCCCTGTTGTTTTCAATCAAGCATTATTTTTGATTTAATTATGCATCCCTGTAAACAGTATGTGCAATTTTCAAGACCTCCCTGACCAGTGTGATAAACTAGGCCATGAGCTTAACGCTAGACACACATATTAAAATGTATATACACAGAGCTCATTTTTCTGGGGTATAAGATCCTGTTTGCTACAATCCTGCCAATTGCTGGAAGACTTTAGGACTGAGAATGTCTGCAATATTTTGCCTAATACAGCAAGCGTTCATCTGACAGCAGAAATATTACTAGCTGACCAAAATTATTTGCAGTGCAGAAGATGCTGCCATGAATGAGCATGATAGTAATCTGTATATGGTTTTTACTGCAGGACAGCAGTTGAACAGTTAAGAGGGCTTTAGTTAATGGGATTGGACAATTAGCACCCATGAAGGAAGTGCTTCAAGGGTGTGTTGCACAAGTTAATTGATCGCATTCATCAAAAATACAGAAGTGGTATCAAGTTCAACGAGCTAAGCTGTATAAAGCACGATACTGTATGTTAGATCAAGTATGAATCACGGAAATCATTTTAACCAAAACTAAACAGGTTACCTGGAAATCCTTAAACAGACATACAAAAGAGGTATGCAAAACATTTTATTTAACTCAAGAAAGGACAAGAGACACAGCCACTTCCAATTCCTCAGGAATGTCTCCAACAATTCATAATCAGGTAGTCTGTTAAGACAACAACTTGCAACAGAATCAGCACACCTGGCAGTAACCAAGATAGGGAATTGTTAAAAATGTCAGTGTATACAATTCAAAAAATGAAAGCTGCGGCGTCTGCAAAACAGGTCCTTTGTTACAGATATGACAGGTATCTGAAAAGATAAACATACTGCCCCCACCCAGTCGGATACAATAGGAGCTCTGGGAGGCCTAAAGCTGGTGCCCCCTTCACTCTCTTTGCCAGTCATCTGAACAGGAATTGCAGTGATTGCTGAAGCTACTGGTCTCACAGATCTTCCACCAAACAGTCTCCACATTTCTTATTGCAGAACATGCAGGGGATGTGACCGGGGCTTGGCAAGGCTTGATGCATTTGCTAGGCTTAATGCCAGAGTGAGATTCTTGGGCTAGTGACTCCTACATATAGAGTGCTATCAGTACAGCCGTCTCTTTGCAAAGAAATAGCAGAGGAACTGGGCCTGCGCCCACCGACACCAATCAAGTTTAACACCCCTTTCCCATTTCGCAAAAACAGAGTTTACATAACACAGCAATATTTAAACGGAATGTTTACCTCTATCTTTGTAGCTCTGTAAAGAAGCATGCCGGAGCTTTAAGAAGAGAAAGATGCAGTGGCGACAGTTTTGCATTCAGAGCACATCTCCACACAGCCATGAAACCCTGTGAGGCCTCAGACAAATCTGGCTGCTGGCCCAATTTACTGCACAAGTATGCTGCAAGGGTGAGGCAACTGTTACATACTCAGTGATGAAAACTGTGGTAGAAGTCAGCATTAAAAATTACTGATAACAGTTCTCAAGAAATATACAGGGTTGGGTCCCATTGTGTTGACAGAAGGCTCCTTGATCCCATGGAGTGTTTAGTCAGTGGAGAAGGAATCAAGGCAATCGTTGGCAAATCCCCATCCAAAATCTGTGCTAGAAGGGGTGGGAGGTCCTCCGGCACGGCCAGAGAAATCACCGAAGGTCAGCTTGATTCCCGTTCCAGCTGATGGAAGGCTTTGCTCGATCCACGAACCACTCCTTAGCACAGGGGCGGCTACTGGGATAGAAACCACGCCGTACATTGTCTACATTAAATTTACATAATTCAAAAGGCCCTTTAAAGTTACATTGAATCAACAACCTCACAACTTAATTGGTGTCGAAGGCGAAACAAGTTATTGCTTTTAGTCGCTGGAGTGCTGCTATGTAGTACGTCGTGGATCAAATACAATGTGCTCTTTGAATGCTGCCGCCCTGCAAACCCTCAGGCCTGACTTAAACGAGATACTAGCCAAGGGAAAAAGGACATGTCCGTGTAGCCACTCGACACATCTAGCATCCCACTGGAGAAGGTGCTGACCCCATGCCCTGCTCAGCTTATGTCCATAGCACACACGGCATCAGTAGCCAAGGCAGGTGTTGCTCTGGCACGTAGACACTGTACATTTGTAGGGTGACACGTAGGGGGGAAGCATAGCACTGCTGTGGGGAGCATCTATGCGGATAAAATGTTTTCGCATGGCAGCATCGCACTTCATGCTGCAATACTATACACACTCTGTGCTGGAAGGAAGCCCCATTGAAATCAGTAAACATGATTAGGACTGCACTGGAATAAAATTTCCCACCCACCTCCTGCCTCTGCTCATTGGGATGTGCTGTATAAAGCAGGGCAGCTAATAACGAAGCTGCTTCACACACATTAAAAAATGCCAATACGTGCACAAGATTTATCTCAAAAATTTGGTTTATCCATCAGTTCTAGAATAATCTGGTCCTCTTTTGAGACTTGTAGTGCAAGCAGTTCTGTTATACATTATAATCTCTAACTCTTTAATTCAAATATACAATCTTACAAAAAACAATCCAGGAATCAGACTTGTGCTGGTGGCTCTTGCCTTTCATTTTAGAAACATTAAAAAATTCTGCATTATCTTCTTATAACTTAAATACATAAGTAATCTCCACTTTTATTACTTCATGACCGTGACTTCAGATTTACATTATTTTAAGTACCACCATAACAGTTTGATGTATAATACAGATATCAGCCGAGAACCCATCAGGAAATAAAAAAACAACCCCATTATATACACCATATATATATATGCTGGAAAGACGAGAACACAGAACAGGGACTTGATACAGACTTAATTTAGTTTTATAATCAACCACATTTAACCCCAAATTAACAGATACGTAGCAATATTCAAGAGCAGTGCAAATATCTTTGTTGGTTAGAGTAAAATTATGCTACAAGAACGTAAGACGGGGAAATAAAAAGGCAAGTACTTCAAGTACAAGGAACCAGTCTTAAATGAGGTCTCTTCAGTGTTTACAAGGACTTCCTTTTCTCATTCATTTCTTCCTCTGGAATACGTTGGCCAGCATGGCACCTGAAGTGGTCAACTGGCCCATTTTGTTCAGAAACTTGGTCTTTGTGTCTTCACTCACGAGGCTTGATGCAATTGACATAGAGCTAAGGGGGAGTGAAAGGAAAAGTGAGTTAACCCATCAGTGAAAACTACCTGAGATGACACAGCTACAGAACCCTGCTGCCAAACAGAACAGTATGCGGTTAGAGGGACCGAGAACCTGACCTGGTTTAAGGTAGCTCCACGGGTCCTATAAGTAAGTTCAAGAGGCTGGTGTTAAAAAGTAAAACCATTTAAAACAATGGCTTTCAAAACTCTGAGCAAGTATCAAGCAAAACCCCACCCACCAACTAAACCTCCTCAAAGTTAAGACAGCTGGCAGCCCATGATCTTAAGTGCACCTGCCTGTCCTCGAACCCAGGCTAAGAGAAAAAGGAGGGAAGCAAAAATACGCATGGAGTCAGAAGATTAAAAAAAGAAGAAACAAGTGGTTTGAAGTGCAAATATACTTGGAATTTTTGTTTCCATTCCAGGTGCTATTTAAAAGAGTTGGGGGGAAGGTGAAAAACAAAACCTTTCCTTCCATACTGAATATCCCTGTTATGCTAGTGGGAGTTAAAATTTAAATTGAACCATTAATTTTTATTTCCAGCTACCTAAATTTTAAGTGTCGCAGCCCCATTAACGTAATAATGGCAAGGTAATTAGAAATTTAATTAATTTGGTTTGTCGGGGAAAAGGCCATTCAATCCAACAATAAAGCTGTTTGTGTGGAAATATGTTTATATGTATAGATCTTTGCAGGATGCTACAACAGTCAGCTGTTGCCCAATATCATAATCATTTCCACTTATCAAAGAAGCTAGTTGTCTTAGCCTAGGCCTGATTCTTGGGATTTCCCCCAAGTTTGCCCTCGTGATGGATTCTGAGAAAGGTACAAGTAGCCCTCCCTTTTGCTGTCTTCTTACACTATCCCAGTGAAAAAGGAGAGGAATAATTCCCCCCCTCCCTGCACCCCCAGCTCTCCACAAAGAAAAGATTGGGTTGTCTCTTTCCCTTCAATTGGGATTTTCCAGAAGGCAGAAGCAGCAAGGTAATGAAGAAAGGATGGGAGTCACCTGTCCTTCCTTCTCTTATATCTATAGATGAAAGATATGGGTTTGCAAGATAAAAGGTAAAGGACCCATGGACAGTTAAGTCCAGTCAAGGGCAATTATAGGGTGCGGTGCTCATCTTGCTTTCAGGCCGAGGGAGCCAGCATTTGTCCACAGACAGTTTTTCAGGTTATGCGGCCAGCATGACTAAATCGCTTCTGACGGAAACCAGAACGCACGGAAATGTCATTTACCTTCCCGTCGCAGCGGTAGCTATTTATCTACTTGTACTGGTGTGCTTTCAAACTGCTAGGTTGGCAGGAGCTGGGACAGAGCAACGAGAGCTCACCACCGTCGCACCGATTCGAACCGCCGACTTTCTGATCGGAAGCCCAAGAGGCTCAGTGGTTTAGACCACAGCGCTAAGTGAACATTCAGTCAGTACAAGCATTTCTGCTTGCACAATGGAACGTTCGCACCCCTCCTTGCATGCCCCCTAAATTTGTTATAGAGGTTCCCCCAAGCCTCTGGAGCACATTTGGGTAGGGCGGAAGTCATGCATGCAGGGGGAGGAGGGGGGGGAAAGGCCTGTTGTGCAAGGAGAAATCTTTGTGCTCATGGGTAGCATTCACTGAATACTGCTCTTGGTTTTGTTCCCATCATGAGTTGAGCTTCAGTAAGAAGTGCCATCTTTGTTTTATTGCTGCCTCCAGCAAGAAAAACGTAACAGTGAAAAAACCTACAGCTTCTTTTCCACATGTAGGACAGAGAATAAAAGAAGTTTCTTCTTGTCACACTCGGCTGCTGCAATAGGAAGCAAGACCCAGGTGACGCTTTCTGCAAAAGCCCCAATTTGGGTGCAAAACCACCTTACCTTTCCTGCCCTGCCCATTTTCAGATAAGGATTTTTTAGAAAAATAAAAATGAGTTGGGCTTTTGGAGAAAGTGCCCCACTGCATTTCCCTGCTGGCTTTTGCAAAAACCAAAACAGGAAGGAAAAGGAACTGCCTCTCATTTCCTACATGAAGAAGGAAGCAAGTGTGGTTTCTAATCATTCCTGCTGGACTTTTGCAGAAAGTAGCAGAAGTGCTGTTGGTGCTTTATTTTAAAATAAAAGCAAACTTGCCCAGGCCGAAAATCTGGTATTTCAACCTAGTTACAATTGATTACTGTTGTTTACACAATGAAGAAAGATGCTAACTTGTGATAAACCAATGCCTTACCCTTGCGGTTCTTGGACACTCCTATTTTCCACTTTCTGTTCACACTCCTTTATCATGGAGCTTAAAATAACCTAGGACAAAAGGCAGAACAATGTTGCAGTTTGAACATACACTGTTTTAAATATACTTCTGGGTAATGACTATATATGTTCTGTGAATGAAGGGGAAACCAGATAAGCGATAAAACTTTTACTTACCTCACATTTTAAGTAATATTTGAAGACTGCAGTGTTTGTATGCACATCAAAGTCAAATCACTGAAAGTCAAATCACTGAAAGAGTGTCTTAATATACCTTTTACTTTGTGATCACAGCTAGTGAGGTTTAACTGTGATACACTATTTCACTTAGAGATACTGTGTCATGGAAACTCTGGCATTAATATGTACACATATATGTATCATTCCATTCTGAGGAAAAACACGAACAGGAACAAATACCCTTCTGTACTAAAGCAGGGAGTGAACAGCTAGAACAAAGATCTCAGAACCTGGCATGCCTAAAGGAAGCTCAGCGTGCATCCTGGTTATTTGGTTTGTTTAACTTTAGTTTGCTCACTATCCTGTGATATTCCGGTTGATTCCTAATAAAGCTATTGCCCTACTGTATGTTTTTAATTCCAACTCCTATGGAACAACATGGTTATCCGCTACTAATTTTAAGCGTTATTCATTCATTTAAGCTAACAAGTAGTCACTGACTATTTCTGGCTCAGGCATTGCCCATGCTGTAGCTGAAGTGAGTTGGTGGGCCAGTCTGAGGCTAGTGTGTTCAACAGGGATTAATCTATGCCATGGGTCGGCAAACTAAGGCCCGTGGGCCAGATCAAGCCAAATTGCCTTCTGGATCTGGCCCATGGAAGATCCAGGAATCGCCGCATGAATCGCCAGCGTACATGTTCTTTTCCTCTCCCTCTCATGGCGGCGCCTCCTCCCTCCCTCCTCCTGGCTTCTCCCCACCCTGCCTAGAGGAGGAAGGGGGCTGGGCTTTGTGGGTGCCAGGAGCAGCAGCACTCGAGTGGCCGCCATTTTAAGCAGCCCCTCTCCAGAGCCCTTTCGTGCGCCGCTCATTGTCCTGCCGCCGCTCGCAAGACACAGGTAAGCAGCCACCAGAGCTCGTGGTGCTCTTGCATCATTCCCCCTCCCCCCCAAAAATAGTCCGGCCCCCCACAAGGTCTGAGAGACAGTGGACCAGCCCCCTGCTGAAAAAAGTTTGCAAACCCCTGATCTATGCCCTATATATCTTTAGATTCGGGGCACATCAAAATGAAAGCAGGACCAGAGAGATAGGAATCTGACAGAAGGGTTACCTACTCCTCTGTAGATCCACAAAGCATCTGAATCTTATTCAGTTCCTTTTAAATGGATAGCTGAAATGCAGAACCTCGTTTTTAAAATGACAGCCAGCAAAGGTCTTGCCTCCACATACATGCATGTGCATTTTTGATTTCTGGACTCTTAGTTGAATATATGAATAGAGAAACACTAAAGCTACGGTGAAATGCAAGTTCTATGCAATAATAATAAAAAAGCTCTGGGGCATGGTGTGAAGAAACAGATTGTGGCTACGTTGCTAAAGCTACAGATGCCTGAGTGGGAGTCCAATGCATGCTTTTTCTGCAGCTGCTCTTTAACACAGTCAATCAGCTTTATGTGTATCATTAGCCTTCTGAGAAATATATGTATAAGCTGCGAGTATCCGCTACAAAGCCCAGATTGAGTGCATTCACGGAGGCTGTGCACTCTCCAAAATAGGAAGTCCAAGCAACTTTCCTACTGTCAAGTACAGCTCACTGAAGTCCTGGAATGCGGGGCTCTCAGAACGCACTATGAGGGAGAGCAATGGATTACTCTTATTTCCCCCTTTTATTGCCTCTTTGCAAAGTGTAAGCTCTGCCTCAGATACGGAACCAGGCTATGGTCTGAGACTAAACCTCTTGTTGTAAATGTATGGGTAATATTAGCACCTACCAAGCTGATTAAAGGCATTTACTGAAATCATTTTTTATTAACAATTTCAGCATAGCAAATTATCAAAACAAATCATCTTCCTTATTCCCCCCCATATTTCCTCTCCCACCTCCCTAACAAACCCTCCCTCCCTCCCTCTGATTTCTCATCCAATGTTAACTTCTGCATATTATAAAACTGTATACACCCTTATATTATCTATCTTCTATGTTATCCCTCAATAAATTTGTGTTTGTTTATTCAAAACCATTTGCTGAAATCATTTATCCCACTTTTCTTCTGCTCAGGATCTAATCCTGGCTTAATTCATATTAAGCCAGAGCTCTTTGGTTCAGAAGCAACAGGGGAATCTGACTTAACAGAAGCCAGAAACTAAGCTATGAAGTGGCATGTAAGGGGAGGGGAAGGAGGAGCACTGGGCCCTGATGAAGCCTTGAGTGATCATCCACACCAGGCCACTGTAGCATTGTAACCAGCTCTGAGGACCCTAGTAATTCTGCAATCGTGCATCTTTCTTCTTTTAAAAAGAGAAGAGTGATGGCATATGCTTACATGCTGCAACCGCTCCAAATTTTGTGCCTGATCTGTTGCAAGCATGCTATGACGGCTGCTTGAGGGAGTGTGTTCCATTCCCATTTCTCCTCCTCTGCCTGTGGTATTTTGTTTTCCAGAATAATGTGGGTGGCATGTTTTCGGCTGTTGCTATGGAGCAGAGAGAGACTGTTCTGTTGATGGTGAGAGATGTTTTCCTTTCCTGTAGATGTGGCATATACATTGTGCCCTCACTGGTTTGTTGTGCAGACGGATTTAACTTCTGCGTCATGCCCTTGTGCGCTTTACCAATGCAACTGTGCACCTTTGGTGCCAGATTTGCTAGGTCATGAGCAGTACAACTCCAGTTGTGGGATTCAACATGCCTAGGCTGCGCTCCATAATGTCAGAAGTGTTTAATGGGTGTCCCACCTCATGGTTTCATGTGGTCCTGTGGTGTGATTGCTGACCTAGTGCAGGGACATAGAACCCTTTTTATATCAAGAAACTATTTCCAACTTTGAAACTGTTTCATGGGCAACAGCTTTGTGCATGTGTGCGTAATGAGCCCCCCCCCAAACTCCCAACACATAGAATGGCATTGTTTGGTCAGATAAAAGTCTATTCAATTAACAAAGAAATCCTTTTGGTTTAACAAGCTGTATTGCTGTATTTACGCGAATCTAATATGCCATCGAATCTAATGTGCACCTCAATTTTCAAAATCTTGAAACCAAAAAAGTATTTGCCAGCGCCATCAAATCTAATGCACACCCTAATTTTCGTGACGTTATTTGGTCAAAAAAAGGTACACATTACATATGTAAATACGGTTAATTGCTTTCCTTGTTCACTCAAGCACCCAAAGGCCAGGAATAAGAGCTGTTGAGAGTCAACTCCCTATGGGTGTTATTTAGACAATATTGATATGGTATTGTATGGTATCCTATCCTGTGGTTAGTTCCAGCTTCAACACTACCTTGGAGCTGGGAGACTATTAGTGGCAAAGTGATGGAACTAAGACTCAGATTTGTATGTTCATTGGAATAGACACACGGTGTCTGTGCAACTGAAGCTGCCATACTGTATTTCAGGTACTTAACTGGCAACCAGTATGCTCCTTAACAGCTCCAATTTCCTGGCATTTTCCCCTTCCAGTAAATATAGGCAACCCCCGATTTGTGCAGGGGTTGCGTTCCTAGCCCCCGTGTGTGTCGATGGAGTACACATAAGCCCACACTGTCCTGCCGTATCCCCATTCTGTCCTCTTCCAGGTCCAAAAGGACCTTCACACAGACAGTCACGCACCAATTGAATGCATGCAAAATGGTCACTACTGCCTGTACTCAACATTCTGTGGCCACTGAGCATGCTCAGTCCTCACTGCACTGCTTTTGGAGTTTTTTGCCCTCACAGGCTTTTCTCATTAAAAATTTGGTGTACAGTATTTCTCCAAAGCTTTGTGTTCTCCCAAGCAATGCTGGTATCTTGTCTTGTTTGCTCAGAGGCTCCCTTTTACTCCATTCATGTTGGCACTGCTTGATTTCACTATTAGAAGGAGTGATTCATAGATGGCAGCAATTATAAATTAAACGTGAGGAACTTTAGGTATTATCTTTCCTGTTGGCCTTTTGCAACTCTCACTATGGTCCCGACTACGTTGGCCCTGCACTAAAAAAGTCTTTGGGTACAGATTTTGTATTGATGGGGAAGGGATAAGAGAAAATATGCAGGTTTTACATCATTAGGTTGGGCCTCCTTGTATTAGAGCATGTAGACTACAGGATGGAAAGTATTTTTACTTTTGTTGGCTATTTAATATGGAATGATGAATCAACAGATTTCTTTTGCCATTCAAAACTCAGCTGTGCAAGAATGGCAGCTTCAATTACTTACCTCATGTTCTGGTGAGAGAGATTCCATGTCATTTCGTAAACACCTGAGTCCAGGTAAAAAGTGATTGACCATTAAATCCTCTGAAATAACTAGAAGACAAACAGTTAAGGTCCAACATAAAATTACTGGCTTGCCATCACCTGCCCCAGTCAAAATTAGAAGACAAAGAGTATAATGATTTTTGCACATTAATTTCTGAGTTTTCCTTTCAAAGGGTTAACTCTCTCAATGCCAGTATATTGTCTCCTTGTGGTAAACACAAAGAAAGACTGAAAATGGTTACTGTCAAACACAATGGATTTCCAGTGTCCAAATAGTTTCAGGAGGACTTGATAACAGTCAAGACACGAGGAGAGCAAATAGTGACAAGAACAGAATTTTTTCAAACATTTATAATGACATCTTCTTTATATCACACTTCATGTTGATGTCTTCCCAGTGCATATTTTTAAATACAGTCGTACCTTGGATCTCAAACGATTGAAACCTGAAAGTGAGTGTTCTGGTTTTTGAACGATTTTCAGAAGCCAAATGTCTGGCTGGTTCCCAATTGGTTTTGGAAGTTGAATGGACTTCCGGAATGGATTCCGTTCGACTGCCAAGGTACGACTGTATTCATTAAATATATTCTCATAGTAGAGAAATAATTAAGCGCTTGGCACACAATATGTGATAGGGAAATCATTACTGCCTAGTCTTCCTACTGCTTCCTATTTGTTCTAGCACCCTAGTTCTTAAGCATTCCTTGTCTCTCCTGCAAAGTGCCCATGTCATACCACTAACTCTTTCCCTTCCTCTACTATGGAGAGCTTCTGTCACTGGTGCTTCCTCTTTCCTTCTCTAGAAAACCTGGTGACCCCCCAGGGCAGAAGCGGAAAGGAAGAGGAAGAGATTCTGATGAACTGCTACTGCGGATTTCTACAGGGTTGGATTTTCTAGCTGCAATATTTTCAGAGTTCCGTGCAAATGGATTCATTACCAAAGCACGATGGAGCAGTCTTTTAAATGACTTGTTGCGATATTCAAAACCAAACAAGGATACAACAACAGGAGAGAGCGCTGTAGGCTTCAAAGAGATGAGTAGCAATATCCAATCTTTTTGAATCTGCAGACTGTTGGTTATTGACCAAGGCGAGTTTATGCAAGTGTGGAATAACAACTGGAAAAATAAATTTTCAACAAGAAATTTATCATCAATACTTCAACTTACAAGAATGAGCTACAATATTTGCAGAACTGCAAGAAAATCAAGGTTTGTTTTCCATCGTGACAACTTACATTCATCGCGAAATCTTGGCTCAGCGTTTGGCCCAACTCTTCCAAAGGTTTTTATGATTTCTGTGTGTAAAGAATGTTGGTCCTGGTATTGCGGATCTTCCAGAAAAGAGGCCAGCTGCATTTTAACCCTTTCCAGCAGCTTAAGAAGAAATGAAACAGAAGTTATGAATACTTTTATGTAAAAGATAAGCAAAACAAAATAAAACTAAGTAGAAAAAACACTCCATTGAGGACATCTGTGTATAATATGAGCTCCCCCCACTGCTGCAGGGCTTTCTTTTGCAATTAGTATTTTGGTGCCATAAACAATAAATGCTTTCATACAGCCACCTCGGCTTCAAATTTGTGATCATTTGAATATCCATCCTGACTGATGTCTTGAGCGCTCACTGTTTAATTTCTGCTCTCAAATCACATTCCCATTATAAATGCGAGTATATTAATTAGATTGAACTGAACCGTAGACTGTTCTGAACTTTAGCCTAGTAATTCTAATCTACTTTACTACTACTTACTTAGCTTCTGAATATAAGTATGAGTCAGTACAAAATTCTTAGTTGCATTTCCTCAAATATTTTTCTTTAGAAAATCAGGAACAAGCTAAAATTACAAGAATGCAAACTCTACAAATTTTTTACCACTCAAAACTCAGTTTCAATAATTAGATTGAAAGGTTTTAACAGCGCTTATATATATTATATACCTATGGTATCCACCAAAGCGCTCCTGCTAGTGCAAAGATTTCTGCTTGTGCAACAGAATTTCCTCTCCCAAATTGTTTTGGGGTTAGAGGAATTCCCAGAACAAATTTAGGGGGCAGGCAGGGAGAGGAGAAGGAGGGGAATGATGCCTGAAATTTATCTTTTTTAAAAAATAATGATTTGAATAAATTAATGCTTTGAATCAACACCCATGCCCTCATTATTATTACTTTCTGCCTGGTTGCTTCCACTGAGCTCCAATATATCAAAAGAAATGGGAAACAGTTTTATGGGACATATGCAGGCCTGCTCTGTAGCAGTTCACTGGGTCCATGATCAAAATGAGCAAGAGCTGCCTATCCATTCTAATTAATCAAGGCATGCAACTTCTCAGAACTGGTGCCTAAATTAGCTCACAGTCCTGTCCCTCCCTATCCCTCTTCTGTGTTCTGTCTAATAGACTGCAAGCTTGCAGGCAGGGACTGACTTCTGTATTGTTTCTTTTCTCTGTGGTTCACTTTAAAAAGACTTTGAGCATCCTTTATCTACCATTCTAAGATTATGGGATCTTTGTTAATCTGAAAAAAGTTATGATAGCCCATACAGAGTTTAGTGGCCAATATCTGTGAACAGCTACCCTAGTACATTATGCAGGCATCTTACCTCTCTCTGGGTGACCGTTTCCATGATGGTACCAAAAGCAGGAATTGTGGCTATTCTTACAGAGCTAAGAGGAAACAAAGCAGAAGGGTTCTTCAACCTTAAGATTAAAGCAGATTTCAATGAAAATGAATGAAATTTCAAAGTTAGTACTTGAAGATGTATTAGGTTCTAGCAATGACAAAATTACAGACCAGCAAAATGCTCAAAGTGGGGTGGGGGGGAAGGAAGGAAGGAACGAGACAGACAGACAGGTCACACTCAGAAACTCACAATTCAGGATCACTGGACAAGGTAACAAGGGCCGGAGCCACCCGCTTGTCAACTAAGGCTTCACTCATGCCTCGGAGAGTCAGCTGTAAACCAGTCAACATGCAATAAAAATGATTTTAAACTGGAAGGATAACTAAGTTAGCTGTGACTGAGGATGGGCAGGCAGACTCACTGGCCTTTCTGAGTTTAGTCACCCACACAGGGCATTAACACTGTTAAGGACTCTGCTCATGCTTCAG
The DNA here is from genome assembly GCF_964188305.1 of Podarcis bocagei. Taxonomy (NCBI): domain Eukaryota; kingdom Metazoa; phylum Chordata; class Lepidosauria; order Squamata; family Lacertidae; genus Podarcis; species Podarcis bocagei. The sequence goes on along the minus strand of NC_138133.1, from coordinate 23,525,083 downwards.
CATTTACTGGCAATAATGTGTTAGTGAGAATAGCATCCCTCTTCAGCATTGAAGAAACAAACATCAACAAGGTGGCGCTTGGCACATGAAAGTTGCCTACACTTGTCTGCACCCAAGAGTGGCGACTTTTAAAGTCGCACCATTTGTTTTCCAATTATTGCATTAATTTCACCAACTTTATTTTGGAAGGAGATTTTTTTCTAAAGAGCAAGGTAAGTGCCCGTTTGTTTGTTTTTTAATACGTTCTACGGTTTCGTTATCATATATATACCCTGATGGTTTATTTCTTGACCCGTTGGAAGAGGGACGCTAGTTGTATCAAGACAGTCGGGAAACTTACATTTCAGGGTCACTGGAGAGAGTAATGAGAGCAGGAACAACTCTCTGAGCTACCAGAGTTTCATGTACCCCCTTCACCAACAGCTGAGTGGGTAGAGCAGAGGGGTATCACAGGTGATGCACGGAAAGAGTGAGCACAGTATCATGGGAAGAACAGCACAACCAAGAGGAAGAAAAACACAAAAAGCAAACCAAAATTAGAAGCAAATACCACTAAGCTAAAAGTGCCCTTTAAAATATTTATATACAAATGTGCAGAAGGCATGATGAAAGCGCAAGTGGCCCAAGCAAGGCGGCAGAAACTAGACGAAGTGTGGCGCTGTTAAAAAAGGAACAAAAACCTGACGGCATTCGGACCATTAGTACTGCAACTTAAATGGACTTAGGCAACCATTCTGGTTGTCTTTTTTGACTTCTACCCATGTATGTAAGCTAAGTGTGTGTGTGTGTGTGCGAGAGAGAGAGAGAGAGAGAGAGAGAGAGAGATATGTCACATTCAGGGAAGATTTATGCAACTGACTCCATGTGACCAGTAAGTACAAAAGGAGTGCATGTCATTTGGAAGCATAGGCTGAGCTCCAGACTAGCTGGTGTTCATTCCATTATCTGAAGGGCAGGGTAGAAATACTTATAGTAAGGTGCTAGTGATGTACTACCACTAGAAGTCTTTAACAATTACCGTATTTTTTGCTCTATAAGACTCACTTTTTCCCTCCTAAAAAGTAAGGGGAAATGTGTGTGCGTCTTAGGGAGCGAATGCAGGCTGCGCAGCTATCACAGAAACCAGAACAGCAAGAGGGATTGCTGCTTTCACTGCGCAGCGATCGCTCTTGCTGTTCTGGCTTCTGAGATTCAGAATATATTTTTTCTTGTTTTCCTCCTCCAAAAACTATGTGCGTCTTATGGTCTGGTGCGTCTTATAGAGCGAAAAATACGGTACATTCCAACAGTGGCTTCTAAACTTTCCACTCGAAGTGGACCTGCTATTATTTTCAAAAGCGAAAATGAAGTGATGGCTCCACAAACTCCTGGCACTAGATTGTTTCCTATCCCAGTCTGCATCTGTTTTGCAACCATGTTAAACTGTTTTGATGTGTGGAATTGTTTTTAAATATCTGTATTGCTTTGTTTATAATTGCTTTCTATACTGAACTGTTTTATTTGTTTCATCGTGGCATATTTTATTTTTCTAACCTTCCCCGAGCCTTAATAGTAAAGGGTGTGTAAGAGGTCTTATTAATTAATATTGCTGGCAACCTAAAAATAATTCATGAATGTGTGGCACTCACTGAGGCACCGACAAGAGTTTTTACAAATTCCAAACTAGAAGCTATTGATCTATTTAATATATTCAATGTTAAAGTGACAAACTAATGGGGAAATCTAACAAAGCCAGCCAGCTTCTCGTGGTTAGCATGGAATGTTCCATGGTTAGTCACAGTGAGAACTAGTGGGCTTCCAAAATTCAGTCTCCAGGAAAGGGCATCAAATACGAGTTGATACGGCTGTTTAGAAATGAATAAACAGACCATTGACTTGTTGAAGCATTACTGCAACCCTATGATAATATGATAGATATTGTCTAGACTTTCTATGGGTCGTGTAATATATATTCTCTATTAGAATACAAAGGATGCCTAGATCAATTCAGTTTTAAAATTCCGGGTTCTTTAAAACCCCATCATGGCTTATGACACATGAGCAAATATGAACGAAAAAGAAGCTTGAGATTCACATAGCGAAAAAGATGTAACTTAATCAGATACAACCAAGATTTGAGATCCAGAATTTTCATTTTATATGTATATTTTGATTTTAAAGTGCAGAGGAAAGGCATGTTGACAGAAAGCTAAAATGTTGACTTGCTCTTGCTTGGTTTAAACCAGGGGTGGGCTGACTTCAGTTCTGCATGATAAACACCCCCCCCACCACACAGAAACTAGCATCCCTGCAGACCACTGATGTGTATTCAATTTATAAAACTAGAGGGCATTTTTCGGATCCCTAACTGTTAATGGCATAATTAATTTGTATCTAGTGATCTTGAGTATGTACTCTTGCTTAAGGACATTGTTAGCCTTTTGCTAGATTAAATCAAGTCTATTTGATCTAGCATTCTTTGAAAGAATCCAAGCAACCAGCAGGCATCAGGTGGTCAAGAACGCGACCACTGCCTACTTTCTGCCCACCCATGGTTTCAACTGATGGACTATTATTACATAGATAACAAGTTCATATTCCTGCTGTGTATGGACAGTGTTCAAACCAGAACTAAATGTGGGTCAATGCTGAAGATTATTCATACAGTTTAATATGGGCAGTTAACATACACACATGTACACAAAAAGAGCAAAAGGGGGGAGTCACATAAAATACAGCATGTTAGTTCATAGTAACTTCAGATGCCACCTTTTATTTGCATTTCAAGTATATACTTGAGTTAAAAAGTGGACCTATGTTAGAAAAATAAATGTTCAAAGAGTTATCTTCTGTATATCAACTTCCATGATGACATTATTACAGTTGTCCTTAGAAAGAGTGCAGTTTTATGGTTAGGAAGCTTATGCAAAAGCAATGGACCCTACGCTGAAGGAAGACATCACTTTCCATTAAAAAACCGAAACAAACATCTGTGTGGTGTAATCTGCATTTGAACACCACTTACCAAGTAGTTTGCTGTATGATTAGAGAGTGGTGTGAAGAGCACTTTATACAATCAAAGCACATGCCTCAACTCCCTTTTGAACATGTGGTACTACCTTCACAGTTGCTAAAAAGACCCCAGACACACACCTGATACTAAGAGAGTGGTCCTAAAAGCATTCAAGTATATTGTTATTAAACTGATAGCCCACCTTTCTATTAGCATTCTCAAAGGAGCTAACAAAGCTAAGCCCAATAAAGTCGATACATTAAACCATTTGGAAAATGGGAAGGCTCTTGAGACAAGAAAATTGAAAGCATGTCTCCCCATGGCTAGTAATTGTTGTGGCATGGCTGAAGCAACCATGGTAAATGGAGGGCAGTTCCTGGCTTCTCCCTCAGCTGCAGAAGTTAATGTTCTATGTGCCAGGAGCAGCAATGGTGGCAAGTAGATCCAGAAAAACATGCTGCATTGACTGTTCTCTTTCCCCTACTTAATGTTTACGTAGGTTTTATTTTTAAATCAAAATCTAGGCGATTTCAGATTTTATTACTGGAAACAACTTACTATTGTTACCAGGCAATGCTCAATTCATTATCTGACAAGGTTATTGACAACAAATATCTGGTTTGAACACTGAATTCAGCACTGAAATGGTCTCTCATAGCCAATGGAAGTTTCTAAGCATGCAATGCACCGATCTAATATTCAAGTCAGAAACAGAAGAAACCTAACTATGCCAGTTACCATGAAAACATCTTGCAAGTAGATGCAAGCCAGCAATACTTAAATAAATGAATGCTAGAAATCGTACAATGCTTTCAAACCCAAATTACACAGTATTAATATTCTGCTCCATCACACAGTGCACAACCTCTTAGAAGTATTTTAAAGCAATACAATGCAACATTAAAACATTCACTTTTTTTGGCATCTGGTCAGATTAGACAATACAAAGCCCCAGGCATCAGCAAATTCTGGCTGTGGGTCACCTTACATTGACGACAGGGTAATACAATCATTTCCTCAATCATTTCCTTTCCCTGCAGGCTGGAGGTGGAGGCAACTGGGAGGGTGTGTGTGTGTGTGTACCCAGAATACTATGAATATTTAGAGAGATCTCAAGGGTGCAATCCAATTTTAAGCAAGACAGTGGCGTCTGATCAAAAGGCGGTATGTAAGAGTTGTGTGCCACTTCAAACACAGTTAGACTGCAGCCTGCTGTCCCATACTAAAACTGTGTGACGCTAAACCCCTTACTGATTGCCTATTGCTTCTCTTTTCCACAACTCCCCTTCAGAAAGGAAAAAGTGACTACAGTAGGCAGCTGGGGGGCGGGGATAGAAATCCTTGAGGGTCTGGGTCCCTGGGCCACCAGTTGCCAAATCATGCTACAAGGCACCTTCAAACAGCATCTAAGATGCGTTCAATAAGCACTTACCTCAAACATTCTAGCAGCTGTGCACCGAACAAGTGCTGAAGTATGGACAACTCCATACCACAATACAGTTAGCAGCAACTCATGGTATGCTGGGTTTGCACTGAGGACACAAAACAATCACTATTGAACTATAAATAGTCATTTGCTCTCAAACGACTCCACTCACTGTGCCATCCCACCTTCTCCCCTTAAATCCCACTTTCTCTGTGAAGTCATTGGATAATTTTAGTGATCAATCTATACCTAAACCAGCACTTTGTTCCCACTCAAACCTTTCCTCCCTTCTCTTGGTCTCTCTAGGCAACAATCTAAATTGAGGCTGTAAGCAGAGACTGGCCCTTTCTTCCATTAAGTTACACACTGAAGAAAGTATGTAAATAATTTCATCACAGGCTTCAGAATTAGTCTCCAGAATATATGGAGCATGTACATCTCACACTGCAGTTCTCCAAGATGTTTCGAATTTTTTATTATTTTTTATTTTAAATTAAAGGGATGCTGATTGTTTCGCAATTATTTTTCCAATATGTAACATTTTGGCTTCAAGGTCAGTCACTGCGTTAACGTGTTAATGGCTAATGAACCAACTGTAACAAGCACGGAAAAGTTGGACTTCTGTGCTATAGCAGATGCTACACACAATGGTTCCAAACATTTAGAGAAACCTCCAGAAAGGCTGATTGCTGGATAGTGATGGCCAAGATAGAAGCTGGTGATAGGACAACTATAAAGAGTGTGCATGAGAATGAGATCCAAGCTCTTACACAAGTGTGTGAGTCAGTGGAGGCAAGAGAATATGGGAGACATATTGAATAAAAAATCTGGACCTATCTGATAGCTCTAATGGACTTCTTTAGCAGTGAGTAGGCGCCACCCTTATTGGGATTGCCTTATCACTATACATGACACCTTGTATTGCTTGCTTTATGTGGATTTTAAATTTGCTGGCCCTTGGATGGTCTCTTTTTCCTTTCCTGATACTATGTTTTTATATATGCTGTAAGCCAGGGAGATGGGTGGGGCATTAATAATAATAATAATAATAATAATAATAATAATAATAATAATAATAATTGCTCCAAGTAAAATAGTCCAGCACTTTTGCCAAGGACATGTCACAAAACACTGACAGTATGACTGCACTGTCCAGATGCTACAAAGTCATCATTAGGCATTCTGCTGCAAATGTTTTAAGAGAAAAAAATCCAGGAACTTTTGATCCCTCTTTATGGCGATTCCAGTTATAAAACATACTTTACCCCAGTTCCACAAAAGATGCTTTCAGGCTATCAAGAGGAGCATGGGATAATGAAAGCATGGTCATTACATCTTCTAAAAATCCAACTAACAGCTTCCGGTCTTCTTCCTGAAAGAAAATTTTAGAAGTTTTTAATCTTAGTTTTACAACATGTATCTTAAAGTGGCTGAAAAGCTAAGAGAGATTCAGTTAAGAGAGATTCAGTTTTGGGACCCAGATGTCAACTGCACTCTTTGTTCTGAAAATACTATGTCTACTCCTCAGCTACTGGCTGCCCCGCTGTCAGCATGTCCCAAGACTCAATGAATAACTAAAGCCATCATTCAGGGATCAGCAATCAGAGAAAAAGCGTTAATTCTGATTATGCAATATCAACAGCAATATCTGTGCTGACTTGAGTCACTATATTCTTACAAACCTCTGAAGACAGTGGCATTACTAAAATGGTAAACATGCCTCTCATCTCTGTCAACATGTACAAATATTTGCAGGCTACGGAATGCTGTGTTTACTCCTATGTCAAGTACCACACATATATTGACTGAGATTTGTATGCAACTCTTGTTACCATGTGCATTCCACAGTGGGGTGGGATGGGGATCTTTCAAACTAGTCTCACTACCAGCAGGAATTTCTAAACACACAAATATAGTAATGTCACATATTCCTGTTTTGACCTCCATGTTGCCCCCTCAATTAAAATGGCCAAGTGTATCAGGAACAGTTGAACTGATTGGCTGGGCAGAGGTCCACTTTTGGTCCTCTCCAGCGGCCTCCCATACCTCATCCCACATTGTTCAGCAGGACCCCCTGATCATCTGGAGATGTTTTTAGGGGTGGGGAACATAAGTCTGCAGGTGAAAGAAGGGCGTGGGTCCAAGTCAATGTTCACATGCTGCTATGACTGAATTTATGATTTACAAAGCAGCTTTATTAAAATGGTAATGTAACCATCCTCACTTAGGCTTGAGTGTTTCAAAGACACGGACTATTCAGTACTGAGCAAAAGCTGCTTACCTGGATATAGCATGTAAGTACACCTGTGGCATAAATAGGAACCGTGGCTTTTGTTAGCACTCCATTTCCTGCTGTGGCATCTGAAACCATGCCGTACAAATAAAGAATAAGAAGCATAAGTATGTCAGTCATTTAAAAGTTTATAGTTGCTTAATACTCTTTTAATATGCCCGCTAAAATGAGGGATCCTTTTCTTGGCCCAATGTCCATTGGTGTACAGGTATTCGTGCTGAGTGACACAAAGATCTTCCTCAGAACTTCTTTTTCTATGAAACCATTGCTTAAATCAGCTGTGGAAGCCGTGTTGGACGTTTGGGTTCCAAAGAACGTTAGCAAACCGGAACACAAACTTCTAGGTTTGTGGCGTTCAAGAGCCAAAACGTTCCGACTCGCAAGGCGTTCAGGATCCAAGGTACGTTCGGGATCCAAGGTATAGGGATTCAGCAGAGGCCCCTGAGGGAAGAAGGGCGTTGGTTTCCACAAATTCCGCCTTTGCCACCCCCAGTTTCACTCTCCATACTTCAGAGCAAGGGTAGGCAAACTAAGGCCTGGGGGCCGGAGCTGGCCCAATCGCCTTCTAAATCCGGCCTGCGGACGGTCTGGGAATTTACATGAGTATAATGTGTCCTTTTATTTAAAATGCATCTCTGGGTTATTTGTGGGGCATAAGAATTCGTTCATTTTCCCCCTTCAAAATATAGTCCGGCTCACCACATGGTCTGAGGGCTCCCTGCTGAAAAAATTTGCTGACCCCTGCTTCAGAGAGTTCCATGATCCAACAGAGCAGCTTTTCAGGGGGCATACAGAGCTGTGCAGGGAGCATCTCATGAAAATTCTGTTTAGTCTGGATCCAAGACAAGATTTGCATTTTTTCAGGCTGTTATATGTTAATCTTTCAAGACTTTGGGCACACTCGATGAGCCTCAAGTAAGCAGGAAGTGGCTTAGCTCTGCCTATTCTGACTTTAACATGGTACATAATCAGCTGTGAGAAAATCCCATGCCTTGTGAAATTGCTGAGGAATGGAAGCAAATATGATGCCTTTCACTTATACTTTGCTTTATACAAAGCCCCTGTCCCAATACACTGAAAAAAGTATTTACCAAGCACTGTTTGCTACTAATTAGGTCAGTTCAGGAGTGTGATCCAATAGCTTACTAAGGATTAGCAACATTTACATTCTCCCATACATTTACATGGGAGAACTAAAAGCTAGAAAGTGTTACATTAGCACTGCATACTCAGGCAATTTATTGTCTCTAAGTCTGCCTTCCAGAAATAAGAAACCATCTTCAATGTAAACTGCCTCCCAAACTTCATTTGTAGAGAACTTGGAGTCTTGATTCAGTCTAGGGCAGGCAAACTCGGCCCTCCAGATGTTTTGGGACTACAACTCCCATTATCCCTACCTAACAGGAACAGTGGTCAGGGAAGATGGGAACTGTAGTCTCAAAACATCTGGAGGCCTGAGTTTGCCTATGCCTGGTATAGGGTGTTTTGTTTTTTAAAGGCTACAGTAGAAAAAGTAGTAACTCTGTGACTCACCAACATTCTCCTCAGACAGCCTTAAGATTTCCTGGAACTGTGGTTTTACCTAAAAAATAGTTATGAAGTAAAAGAAAAACATTAGTTTAAAAACTGAGAAGAATATATTGCTGATGAGTATTTATTGAGATGTTCTTAGTGGGCAAGGTCTCCCTCACACTCTAAAACATGCATACACGGGGGGGGGGGGACCTGCTTAGTAAAGGTAAGCTAGATGCCTGTCAAGTGCTTTCCAGACCTTTAATCTGGCATGTTAGCAACTTTTTGATCCTAACATTCCATTAGATATATGAAAAACATAAATTGTTTCTATTCTGCATTATCCCATCCAGATGTGAATATGTTTACCTTTGTATTTGTGAAGATTTTCCCAAACGTTCTGCAAAGGCGCCAGAAAAACCTTGAGAATTCATGTACACAGGCTGTTGAGGCTACATTGATTTTGCCAACTATTTCTATAAGTTGCGGCAACCTGAAAAATCAGGTTAAAAATAAGTCACTTTTCAGAAAATAGGTTTGTAATACTGTAAGCAAGCTGATCCTTTTTTCTGACAAGTCCAATATTTGGGGGGGGGGGGGCTTTGGCACAATACATTTAATAGTGCAAACATGAATCCTTCAACATTTAGACCTGGGTGGCTCCCAACAGAATATTAAAAACACGATAAAACATCAAACATTAAAAACTTCTAAACAGGGCTGCCTTCAGATGTTTTCTAAAAGTCAGATAGTTATACCGAGAAGGCCCTCTGCCTGGTTCCCTGTAACCTCACTTCTCACACTGAAGGAACCGCCAGAAGGCCCTCGGAGCTGGACTGAACAATGGGGGTGGTATAATTATTCATCTATACCATTTAAAGCAAAATTTCTAAAACAATGTATGCTGTCAGTAACTGCAAAATAGTAGTATTAAAGAAAAACGCTAAAGCTGATTAAAAACATTGGGTCCCCCTCACCACACAATTATTCAGAGGAATTAGCAAGTGAAACAAGTCAGAAGGAACTCACAGTTGATTGACAACCCACAGTAAGGTATCCCAGCCTGTGGTACCCTCGTGTTCCAACTGGTAATCATAAAGTTGTAATAGCACAGCCAATTGTTCACGGCTTCCAATTATGGTGGCTACATCCTGAAGAGGCGATGCAGGCCTTGGGAATCTAGTCACTGGCAGCAAACGACAAACCACCATGGTCAAAGTTTAAGACTCCTTGTGCATTAACACAATGAAAATTGAGAAGCAATCGACATGCCTAACTCTAGGCACTTTCACCTAATAAAGTAAGTAGGGAAAAGACCTACCCATAGTCCATTAAATCATAAGGTAAAAGATGATTTGGGGATTTAGTCCCAGAGATTCTACGAGAACTAAACCAATCTAAATCCTAATTCTGTGGCTCAACTCTTGATACCTAGGAAGTTATGTATCCTTACCTTCAAGATGCAGTTACTGTAATGTGCTGTACATGGATTTCCCTGTGAAGAGTTTTTAGAGGCTATAGCTAGTATACAAGTTGTTGGATCATTCTCTAATAAACTAGAATTCTAGAACTGGGATCCAGAACATGACACCCATGGGTTCCATAGCACCCTTCGGCAGCCCTTCCCCCCTTGGCACCCTTTTCATTTTGTTCCCATGAGTTATTCTTATCATTTTGCCTGTTGGGAAAATTGACTATATTTTGTTTCAGTGTGTGCAGGTGTTTTGCTTGGGGCCCAAGATTATCTATAATGTATGCAAAACAGCTATGACCCTCAAGTCAGGGGATATATAAGGAGAAGGCATTATGACCACCAAATCTGCCAAATCAAGGGGTCTGATTCTGCCCTTTACACCAGGAGCAGTAATGGGCCTTTACATGGGTTTTGCAGCTGGCAATGAATACATCAGAAATTGATAGGAATAAACCAATTTCCCTATAGATACTACTCATCTAAAGTGTCAACAATGCTTCCTACATGCAGCATTATAGGTTTTATTTCATAGTAGTGAAAAAAAAAGAGTTCACATTTCAAAGACTTCTTGAACCAGAAGTCTTCAAGCTACGTAGAGAGCAAGCTCGCTGCACTGCATTCACCTGTACAGCTTTTCTATGGAATATTAATTTAAAGTTAATGTGAAATGAAAATAAATTTGACCCTATTTCAAAATAAACCCTCACAGAGAATGATCAAGAAGTTACCTTCAATCTGTGGAATTTCACCCTGAAGCTTAGCTTTGCTTGTAAAAGGTGCATTCTGTAGCACTAGTGCAAAAAGCGAAGGAATCAAGGACTGCAAAGCAGAAAGATAAATGTGCAGCTTGTGTTCATCAAGTCCATGCTCGCCTTCCTGAAATGCAAACAGGGAATCCAGGTGAAAATCTTGCTTCTTTGCTCTCAAGGTGCTTATCCATTCAAAATGAGCTTCTGAATAATTAAAAATCCATTAACAAGAATCTATCAGAGAAAGACCAGAAAGGGGAGAACAGATAAAGGCAAAGGGGTTTTGTATCAGGTGCTTCTCCAAAAACCCAACTATTGACCTGATGCATTCGTGACATTTATAATCGTCTTTCTTGCAAGGTGGAACAAAAGGTCTCACGTGATCTCCTGCTTTGACTCTAGAGAGCCAGAGAAGTTTAGTTTCAGCAAGGTTGCTGCACCAATGTGCCTTCAGTTCAAATCATGAAAGACTAAATGAAGCAAAACACTGTGGGCACAATCCAAGACAACGTTAACCATCTCAAATCTCAATGATCCCTGAAAGAATGATTCAAGTATGTACTTATCACAGTCCATAGGAGCCAACTCCTAGGGGTTGTGGGGGCTTCGCCCCCCCTAAAATATTTGAGGGGCCAAGCCTCCCCCCCAGTTGATGGGCATTACCAATCAACAGTGTGCATGCACCACATCATGTGATTATGTGGGGTGGGGCTTACTTGCCCCACCCCATTTTTTAATTAAAAGTCAGCACCCCTGACTCAGTTGGACTTTAAAGTGCTTAACATCCCAGTTCTACTACAGACTCCTAATCTCACAGCAGCTGGCATGAGTCAGCTTACTAGAGAGAGAGAGGAATGAACTTCCAATGTGAAAATCTGAAAAAATGTCCTAGAAACGTGCAACATATTCAGACAATTCCTATGAATACCAGGATAGCAGAGGGGAAAACACTTTCAAAAGTTTAAGAATTCCAGCATTTCTTTATAGATAGCAAAACATACAGCAAAAGACAATCATCAGCAAGCAACCAGATGATCAAACTCTAGACATACATAGTAGTAGCAGCAGCAAGTTAACACTGTAGATAAAATGCCCTTTAAAGGAAATGGCAACAAGAACATTATAAAAAAGTGATCTGCAGAATAGTCCAAACAACCAGTTGTGATGGTGTTGAATGTTACCGATTCTAATAAGTGGGGGGTGGAGGGAGATTAGAATATTTATATGAGCTGTATCTTTGCTTATTCAAGAGGCACAAAAAACAGTGAGTATGATACACCTTTAATATTTACCCTGAGTAGTTTTTCAATTTTACTAAGCAATGTAGGTATAAGATGAGACTGCAAATTTCCTAGTTCTGTGGTCCAGGCAGCATAGGCAGGTAAAAACACTTGATGAGTTGCACCAACTACTCGTTCTGAGGGATCACCCAACGCTGAAAGTAGTAGTTCAAAACCCTGGTAAGAAAGAAACATATTGTTTAGGAGAGTTATGTTTACTTTGCTTAAGCATTCCAGGCACCCTCAAGATAAGCAAGTGTCTATCTTGAATTTGATGAAAAGGCGTTTCCAGTGGTTTAAGTTAATTCAAAAAGTTCCACAACTATTTGGAATAGATGCCGCAACACCATAAGTGTCAGGGGGCTAAATTTGTTAAAGTTAAATGGGCATGCAGAAAAGTTAGGTGAACTATAAAACTGGATAATTCATTCAATACTTGCATAAGCAGCCAAGGTACCCATAGGTATTACAACTAAAAAATTACAGCAGAATCACTGAACCCTAGTTCACAGTCAAAATAATGAACATTCTTCAGTGATTTTACAGAATGTTCCCTCTCTCTTCTGCCAGCTTGCTCTTTTTTTGCTAACACACAACAAGATATTTTCAGAGCCCAAAAGTTAGATCACATCTCAAAATGCTGATGATGTTAAAAACAGCCCAGGGTATTTTGGGGGGATTAGTTCAGTAAATACTTCCTGGTGATTTTTCAGACTTTGTTCATAATCACGTGATCTAGTAACTGTCCTGTCCTGTATTATTATCAGATACAATACCTGTTGGTATTTGTCCGGATCATCAATGTACCCCATGATGATACCAAGGCTTTTGATCACAGCTTCTCGCACCAAGTCTGTCTTATCTTCCATCAACATCTGCTGTAACATGGAAAGTACCAACGAACTTCGAATCTCTTTCTGAAAGAGGAAATTAGTATTTGCTGGAATTACATTACATAAACTTGGAAACATAAGACCAATAATATCATATACATCTATGCTATCTTTTACAGTTTTGTATAAAGAGAGTGATGGCAGCTAACCTTGATGGCAAAATAATCTGGTAGAATAAGCTATTTTAGGCCTAGACCTGCAAAAAATCCAATATATGCATTTAGAATGCATGGGGCGGGGGACATTGGTTGGGATTAGTTCTGCACATATTGTTTCCCAAAAGGCCACATTGCTTTGTTCTATGTGAACTTTAGCAAGTGCTACAACTGAAGTAGTTGGCCAGGATCCAAAATGACTGGATTAATTCCTTTCCTTAGGCTTTTAGAAATCTTGTTCCAGACTAGCAGTCTAAGATGCCACATGGCTAAACTATTTTTGAGTAGGAGCTTCAAAAGCAGTTGGTGATATAACATGGTGTTCTGCTGCTCCAAACCAAAAACATGGCGGGCCAGTAAAAACTAGGAAGAGGGGGATTGTACTAAGTGGGTCTTCAGAATCTGGCCATCATTTTAACTTCTTCAATGAGTCTTAAATTTAGATAAATATTAACTGCAAACAGAACACAGAACACTTACAGGAAGATAAGGTGCTAATGCTCCACAGGACTCTGCCACTAACAGCCGTCTTTCTGGATATTTGTGATTGATCTGTCGGAAGGAAAAGTTACTCCTTTCATTTTTTTTGCTTATAATTCCGTCCTGTATTTCTCTGTTTCAAATGCCAGCATGTAAAGAATATGAGGCTGCTGCTATTTACTATGCCACCACAGGTTTCCACAAACCATAGTCAGGATGCACAGTATGCATTGAACCTGGAATTCTTATGTTTCCAGAAAGGAAACATAGCCTTGCTGCTGAGGTCTGGTGAAGAGATGGGGGCTACAAAGACATTAGACACTTTCATAACATCCCCATAAAGGGAAGAAGTCTAGGCCAGGCAGCAGATTTTATCAGCTCCTGAGAGGCGCATCAATGGTCTGGCCAAACTGTTGGGGTCAGTCTAACTCCACCTTCCCAGAGACCATTCAGCACCCTGCAGGTCCTGAGCTAAGACAGAAGGAAGCCCAGGCCTAGCAGCTGACGTCAGTACAGGCAAATCCCCATTTACACATGTTTGATATGTATGCAACTGTTTATATGCACATTGCGCCAAACCTGGAAGTGACACAGAAACGTCATAAAAGACGTCACTAAAAGAGCAGAGCGGGGGCATAGCAAAGCAGGGGTAGAATGGGGGCAGGTTTTTTCAATTATGTGCAATTTCACGGATGCGCACAATGACCCATAACGCTACCCCTATGCAAACTGAGGGTTGCCTGTAGTCAGCATGGAAAGAACACAACTGATCTATATTTTATACCATTTATTTGTTTAGGATTTTAATACTATAAACCATTTTGGCTTTACAACTGGCAGAAAGGTGCTATATGCATGCAAAAAATAAATAATAAACTCCTATTAATAAAGCTTTGTCACTTGACCGCTGCTAACCCTTAGGAGAATTTCATGGGTTAGCACAATACATGACTTAAGAACAGTTTTTTCTTCTGTTTATTTGAACTGGCACCTTCAACCTCAGATCTTCCTAACCTACAGGTGAGATGCTCATGGATTGCCCACCCAGATTGCTCTTGGCTTTTGCTTTCCTTTACAATTACAATTCTCAGAAGCATATGCTATTTAATATATTGTAAACCACTGTTGACAAGACCACAGTTGCTGGTAAACTGCAGAATTTTTTTTTGGCCCCGGTATCCCATGAAGTAAATAAAGATTATCTCCCATTACCTGCTCCCAACATTGTGGTAAAAGTTCTGCTTCTACACGTGTTGGTCCAACATGCCGAGCAAATGCTACACACCCAGTCAGAATCATTTGCCTATAAAATAAAAATCTTCAGCCTATTACATTGAAACATGCTTGTACAACAACCACACATATGCCTAAAAGGAGATATAACCAGACTGAATGGTCTGCACAGAAAATGGCATCTGGAGTGCGCTGCGAGCAATTAGTTACTGACAATCATGTCACTGATGGTTCATTAAACACATTTTCCAAGTATGAAAATAATTTCCATGAAGCAAGAAGTGTACACTTGCACTGCGTTTTGTACATGGTTGTGCTTAAACATCACTATCGGGCAGTCATTGGACATAAGTGCTTCCTGGTTAGAATTCTAGCAGCAATATTCACACAACACTTGGTAAGTGACCATGTAGAGGAGGAAAAATGTCTTGTAAGAAGTGGCCCTCAATTATAAAACTAGTCAACAAAGGTGAATGTAGATTATACAGATCAAGCAAACTAAGAGAAGCTAAATACAGTGGTACCTCGGGTTAAGTACTTAATTCGTTCCAGAGGTCCGTTCTTAACCTGAAACTGCTAATTTTTAAGAAAGCAATTTCTTAGCAACTGCATCCCCTAGTGGTGTTCAGTGCACATGACAGTGTTTTCTGCACTGTTTGTATTCTATGAAGGAGACTGCTGGTAGAAATACAACTTCAGGCATACAGTGGTACCTCAGGTTAAGTACTTAATTCGTTCCGGAGGTCTGTTCTTAACCTGAAACTGTTCTTAACCTGAAGCACCACTTTAGCTAATGGGGCCTCCTGCTGCTGCTGTGCCGCCAGAGCACGAATTCTGTTCTCATCCTGAAGCAAAGTTCTTAATCTGAAGCACTATTTCTGGGTTAGCGGAGTCTGTAACCTGAAGCGTATGTAACCTGAAGTGTATGTAACCCGAGGTACCACTGTATTGCTTTTGTAGAGAGGCAGAAGTCTTAAAAAGTACACAAACTGTTATAAAATCTCTAGGGGGGGAAAATCAGTCCTTGAGAAGCCTAAATGATTTAATGAACATGTTCAATATCTGGAATTGTTGCTACAAAGACAAAGAAACTTTCAATGCAGAGTATAGCTAATCTTCTGCTTCCTTCTAGCAGATACAGCTATACCTGCTACTTTCCTATAATTAAATTTAAAAAGAATCCACAAAATACAGAACCTAACTACCATCCCATTAATATTAGGCAGGTGTCTTCACTTTACTGTTTTCAGCAGCTGCTAAAAACCTGTGTTTCACCAAGCCTACCTAGGTAGGTAATTTTATTACACATGATTGCTTTTAAATTGCTTATTTATATTTTGATAACAGTTTAACTTTTTTAAAAAAAGAATTAATTATTAGGGAGCAATCCTATAGAGCAATCCATCAGGACTAGCGGAGTTTAGAATCTCTGGCTAAGCCACGAGGTTCCTGGTACAGTTGAGCTATGCCAGTGTAATTCCTCATCCTTGTCTTAGCAGGAGATAGGCTGGAGTATCTGCCCCATCCTGGTTCAGCCAGGAGCCTGGTGTATCTTAAACTGGTTTATGTCCTGAAAAAGGGCTGTTCTGGAGTGGGAAACAAGGGATGGGGACTTAGGCTGCATCCTAAACACACTCGGCACTCAAAACCGGGCAGAATTTATGCCAGTTAAAAGGGGGTTTAAAGGCTCAGCACAAAGGAGTATGGCTAAGGCTTATTTTATCCTTGCTTAACACCAGCTTCCAGTGCACAGGATTGCCCTGCCAGGCACAGAAGGATACTAGTCCTCCGATTTATTATTGTGTCATACTGCTTTAAAGATTAAGTTCTGCTTGAAGAGTTTGCAGATGGCTCTATACAGCAAAGCCAAGGAAACTGCTCAGAGTTTTCGCTTTGACCATTCCTCAGTTAATTATTACAATCTCATGAGACCCAGCCTGCTGTTTCCAGACTAGAGTATGAACTTATTAATGCATTTCTGAAACCAGGCTCCAATTTCAACTTGCAGAGTTGTTTCCAAACTCTGTGCAAGTCAAAGGCCATTCGCGCAATGGGGCTTTCCTGTTGTTCACAGTGCACCCCCCCCGAGGCCCTAAAAAGACACCCCTGGGGTCACAAGACCGTCAAATCTGTACATATGGACATGTACTGTCAGCTTGTTTTCAATAATCAGTTAGGGAAGGAGCAGGCATGGGAGAGGTGAATGAGAATTTTGAATTGAGTTCACCTGATCCACACTTCCCAGACTGAAGTCCAGATTTGAACACGGGTCTTCCCTGGAACCTGGACTCCCCTAGATTCTACTCCTACTTATGAGGTGTCAGAGGGCTGGCTCTCTTCTTTGTACAGCACATTGTGGCATATACAGTATTCAGCTCCTCCTGTGAGAGGCAGGTACAGATTGACGTCCTGTCACTCTCAGGGAAATTGTATGAAAAAAACATGGGAGGCAGCTTTGTGATGTCTTTTAACAAGTATTTTAAAGTGCTTTTAAAACGACTTTTGCAAATTGAAAATCTGTGCAGGTTCTAAGTATTTCTTCCTTTAAAATCTGCACAGGAATGGATTTATCAAGGGGTCAGAACCGCACCAGGCCTGAACAGACTGGTTTGTATGCCACTAGGAGGGGGGGGGGGAAGAGTGAGAATCAGATGTCAGCCTGCAGTGTTCCTTCTGCCATCCCTGCCACAGCCTTAAATGGCAGGAGAATAAGGCCTAGTTCTTAACCAGGCCTGGTGTGTACCAATTCAGACTACAGTTGGTGGCTCATGTGGCTGAACAACCTCAAACCCTTTATTGAGTCTAAGACATGAAATTACTGCATGGCAAAAATATTGAGGAGAGGGGGCACTATTTTGAGCCTCAATGGCCACTGAAGTCTTTGAAAATGAAAATGTTATCCTTGCCTGTGCTTCCCATCCTGCCTAAGGTTCTATTTTTTAACAGCCTGCATGCAATCAATTTCTATCCGTTGGACTGTACAGATTTCATGAGGAATATTACGTTGTCACTTAGGGTATGTTAAAATTTTAACAGAACAGAGGCGGGGAACCTCTGGCCTAAAGGCAAAATCTCTGTTCCACCCGTGGGAACTTCCCTAAGCCACACTTTTGCTCTGAATCTTCCTCAAGTGTTTATGCCTGGCCAGAATGTGTACTTCGATGCTTCGCTGCACGTAAAGAGGTGTGTTCAGAAACCTGACTTTTGAAGGCTAGAAGGTAGCCTACCATACATCCATTGCTCCTCTAGTTTAAAAAGGCTCCCCACCTCTGCTGTAAGAGAGCAGGCAATGTATAAGTGAATGACTACTGACTGCTAATAATAATAATACAGTGGTACCTCGGGTTACATACGCTTCGGGTTACAGATGCTTCAGGTGACAGACTCCGCTAACCCAGAAATAGTACCTCAGGTTAAGAACTTTGCTTCAGGATGAGAACAAAAATCGCGTGGCAGCGGGAGGCCCCATTAGCTAAAGTGGTGCTTCAGGTTAAGAATAGTTTCAGGTTAAGAACGGACCTCCAGAATGAATTAAGTTCTTAACCCGAGATACCACTGTAGTAGTAGTAGTAGTAGTAGTAGTAGTAGTAGTAGTAGTAATAAATAAATAAATAAATAAATAAATAAATAAAAATAAAAATAAAAATAAAAATAATAATAATAATAATAATAATAATAATAATAATAATAATAATAATAATAATAATAATTGATTTATACCCCACCCATCTGGCTGGGTTTCCCCAACCATTCTGGGCGGCTGCCCAGAGATACTATGCTCCTATTTTACTAGAAGCCTGCAACCAGAAAAGTAGTTAATAGCCTTCAAATTTCAAAAAAGAAAAGTGTTTCCCACACATCAAAGACACACCTTTGCTCATCATCTGGCCTTTTGATCAAGTTGAACAATATGTGTAGGAGCTGATCTCTCTCTTTGGGTTCAGGATGGAGGCAAGCTGTACACAGTATGAGGGGTATCAGTTCCTAAAGGTGTGAGTGGGAGGGAAAGGTGAAAAGCTATCAAACAACGTTTTTTTTAAAAAAGCCTAGAAAACATTTTAAACCATAAAGTAAAATAAGATCTAGTTAATCTACGACAGCATGAGCACAATTAGCTTGCATATTGATTTCTCATAGAATCACAAGTTGTAAAATAACACATGTTCTGTTTATAGGTTCTAATAGCACCAATAAGACTGTGCTACTAATGCTTATGTTTATTATCTATATGTTTCCTTACTGAAGTTGAAGAAAAGAAATTGGTTTAGTTTTTTGTTTTTTTAAAAAAAACACAAAGATGAGGCTAAGCAAACACAGAAAAAAATATTTGGTGTTACGCATTGACTTCAATCCAGTTATTCCAGGGCTGTCATGGAATACCGTGTGAACCTAGGCTGCTCCATGAATTAAGTTGATGTCCCCAGAACAAAGAGGATAGTCCCTACTAGTTCCCATAGAATGTGAATGTACACACACACACACACACCATTTTCTATCTACCTATCTCTATTAACACAAACACACACACGTTTTACATATTATACACACATACACACACTATTTAAAGAAAGTTAGTGAGATAACATGAATCAAATGCTTTGAACTATCCACTGATAGCTGCCACACATTTTCCCTAACACAATTATGCCAGTTTAACAGGTTTAGTCTGCTCTACAACCTACTAAGACCAGGGACGTGGGTGGCGCTGTGGTGTAAACCACTGAGCCTTGGGTTTGCCAATCGGAAGGTTGGCGGTTCGAATCCCCATGAGTTCCCGTTGTTCGGTCCCAGCTCCTGCCAACCTAGCAGTTTGAAAGCACATCAAAGTGCAAGTAGATAAATAGGTACCGCTCTGGCGGGAAGGTGAACGGCGTTTCTGTGCGCTGCTCTGGTTTCACCAGAAGCGGCTTAGTCATGCTGGCCACATGACCCGGAAGCTGTACGCCGGCTCCCTTGGCCAATAAAGCGAGATGAGCGCCGCAACCCCAGAGCTGTTTGCGACTGGACTTAGCAGTCAGGGGTCCTTTATCTTTACTTTTTTTACAACCTACTAAAACCAGAATTCTGAGGTTCCGGGCAATTCATATCAGTGCACATTCTGCCCAGAAAAGCAACAAAGTAAATGCAAAGATTACGCAGATTTTCCTAGTTCCTGATCCTTTTTCCTGCAATGTATCTAAACATTCGGCATCTGCAGCTGGAGGACTACAGTAGCTTTGCACTAGCGTTTACACTTAATTGAAACTGAACTGTGGCCTAGTCTTGAAATAAAATGTAAGCAGCTGTAACTTTTCTTAACAGGCACACCTCCCAAACGGCATGGAAAAAAATCTTTACACTGGAAGATTTTGTGAACCAATTTTAATTTCATGTCTTATCGGTAAAATGAAAAGAGAAAGAACAACCAACAATACTTCAGAAATACGAAAAGGTGACTCACACCAAACTTGGAAAACGTACAACAATTTATTATAATGTTTTATTTTCCTTGCCAGCACTTCTGGGTTGACACTCATCTATGGTTGTTGCTGTTTTTATGCCATGGCACCATTCATCCCAAACCAACTAATTACGTTTTTTACTCTTTTTGATAGTTACCGCTATGCTAGCTATGACATGCAATGGCTAATCTTATCAGTAGGTTACCTTTTGCTTCAGTATTCTGACTGTTCCAAACTTTGTTATAAATAGGATTTTCACTAACAAAATGGGAGTCACTGGCGTCTTAAGGGAAGCTCAACTATTGAGCAGGGGGGGAAGGGAGAGAAAGAGAGAATCTCTCCTATATAATGTATACATGGGTAAAGCCTAAAGAATCAGGTAATTTTTTTAAGAATTTTTCAATGCAATCTGAGCCTTGATACAAAATGCTTGCCCATGTTATTGCATTCTTCTTAAGATATCTGGGCTCTGAAGGACAAACCAAAAATGGAGCAGCTGCAAACAAGTGAAGTGAAGACAATCGAAGAAAGGATAATATAGTTTAAGAGAGCTAACAGAGCTTTAAAAATAAGCCAAAATGAACAAGGTCACCCTCCACCCTCTTAGGTTTGGCCAGATAAAACACACAATTATTTTACACATAGATTCGGAGAGCCAGGAAGAAGCTATGACGGATAATGTAAGTATAAGAACAGAGAATTGTGATGAGGACTTTTGTACTAAAAAAAAGCAAGTAGATTTTTGGTGAACTATGAAGGCTTCATTGCACAAAAGTATTGGAACACATTTCAATATGAATGAGCGGCGTCAGGAAAGGCCTGCTATGCAAAGCGAGTTCTATCTAGATGTGAGAAAGGTGACAGGATGTACACAATATCAGTATTAGATACAAGGTGGATGAGTTCTGTACGTATGCTCAAGTTCTGACTGGCATTCAAATTTAATTGATTCATACGGTTTTTTAAAATTGAAATTTTGAATGCCTGCTGATGTTGATAAAGGGAACATAGCAATACTTAAGTCACTGGCTTTAATGTATTTTAGCTTTGCCTGTTATTCTGGCAAGTCATTTGTAATTTATGTGTCAGCCAAGAGCTTCCTACAAGGATATTTAATGTTACTGTCCAATCATTTTGAATGGGCATTGAAAAGTGTGGGTTTTTTTTAAGCATGCTGAGTAAAAAGCAAACGCTAAACAGTTCTACTGATGAATCCAACAAGAGTCTATTTTGATGGTTAATCACTGGCACATTGTTAAAATATTCAGCACAACAGAAGCTGCAAATGCTTGCTCAAGTTTCACTACAAGATCTAAAGAGCTATTTTAGGCGCATCCATTTTGAATTTTTTTCTTCATGACCAGCAAATCTCCTTTCCACAAACTTCTTCTGAAAGTTTTCATTGCTTTCAAAAATTATTCATGTGACATGGGAACTGCTGTTCAGTATACAAAATCAAATCCTATTTGAGTATGTGGAACTATGTATATGCATGTATATGCTGTAAAGTAATTGCTTTTTAAATCAACACTTAAAAAAATTTAAAATTGGAAGCTTTTGAAAATGAGTTTAAGTCCCTCCTCACTGAAAACTTTAAGGAGGATGACTGGATGAGACCAGTCAATCTATACCTAGGTATCAGCTTACTATTCTTTGCAAGGTTGTTTCATTTAATCCAAATTGGTAGATATGGAGCGGATACAAGGCTATTGCTTTTACCTTGCAGAAAGCTGGAAATTGTATCAGATGGAATTAGCTGTGTGTCCACGTCCATGGGTCATATTCTTTCATGTATACTATGGGATTGGAGCGTTCTCTGCATCGCTGCATCTGTGCTTCTAAACCTCCTTCTATCAATGGGAGTGGAGAGACAATGAGAAATCTTCTTGAGCAGATGTGTCCTACTGCATGTCCCATGTATTGTTAATGAAAGGGAGAGAAGAGGGAGGACAGTTGGAGGGGGACAAGGGTATTTCTCAAGTGCAGAAGGTATGGAGGAAGAGCGTAATACAGACTACCTACAGTACATGAAGACGGAACAAAAGGCTTTAAGTAAATAATAATCCTTCCAAGAAAGAGATAGCATATAGCTGAACTAAGTGTGTTGCACTCCTAGGCAGCCTTACCTGGAAGCAGTTCTCAGTGGCTTGCTTAGGCTGGAAAATGCAAGAGTGTCGATCAGCAAAGAAGGATATGGATTGAGTCCTTTGGGATTTTATGTCTAAAGATCTGGCTGGAGGTTTATTCATGAAGCTGGAATGTCTGAAGTGCATGTGCATAATAAGTACTTTAACAGAATTTCTATTTAAAATATGTATGAAACTCCAAGAGTAACAGGCGCATTCTGCGATAGGGAGTTTTACTATTGCGAGCATTTTCTGAGCTCTTGTCGCAGTACACCGCGCCTAAGATTTCAATTCAAATTGGCACTGCTGGCACTGAGGGCGGCAGCGGCAGAACTGCTCCCTGCCAGCCCCACGTTAAAGAGATCGCTGAAGATGAACTTCAAAGAGAGCCGCGTCTCAGCTGGCTTCCTGCCTGCCTGGTCTGTAAGGAGAGGGTGGGTGAGGGAGAAGGGCTGTGAGGCTGCAGAAATCCCCCTGCCAGACCCTGCGCCACTGTGGATGCTGCCGAGGCGCCGCTTGGGGCTGTTGCCCGTAGCCCCATCGGTGCTGCAAATGCGGAGCTGCTTGTAGCTCCAAACAACCCTGCGGACCCAAACAACCTTCTCACTCCACAGGGCAGGAGCAATCCTGATTCCACCGCCTTCTCTTCCTCCTATTCTCCTTCCCTCCGTTAGGCGAAGCTTCCCCTCTCTCCATCCCTCTACATCTGGCTGGGTGGGGAAGCAAAACCTCACCCCTCTCACCTCAGTGAAGCTTCCCCTTTAGGAAGGGGAAGAAAGGGAGGCTTTGCCCGACAGAGGGAGGGAGAATAGGAGGAGGAGAAGGTGGGGGCAGCAGGATCACCCCTGCCGCTGTCTCGGGAAGCGAGAGGGTCGCGGGAGGTTTTGCAGCCACATCACCGCCGAAGTGCCGAAGTTGTTTAAGAAGTTGGAGCTGCACAATGAGCAGCTCCGCATTTGTGACCCCGAGCCTCCCGCTGTCCTCTGCCACTGCCAGGAGCAGCCCTAGACATGCCTCCTTTGGGGCTGCGCGAGCCAGGAGATCTGTCAAGCACCACGGCACAAATGCGACTAGGAATTATGTTTCAGCGCCCCACAACCCAGGTTTCAGGCGCTATGTAGCACCTTGCTTTTCTTTCCTGGTTTCTTGGAAAAAAGAATGAAATAAATAACCCTGATAACATGAAAACTAAAGGTTTCAAATGGTCAAGAAAAGAGGCTTTAATTTAAAAGTCATACTTGACTTCACTGGGAAAGAATACAATGTTTGCCAAAGGAACGAAGCGTGCTTCTTCTTTAAAGCTTTACCTCAAGTACATTGTCTATTATGCGATGAATTCTTCCTCGGCCATACCTACAATCTTCTCATTTGCCTCTGTTTCCTCAGGTTCTCTAACTACAACACACTGCAAAATTCCTCGCCAGAAGAACTAATAATTCCACAATCCACTTTGCTCTAAAGGGGAAACATGAATAATCTAGGGGTGTTTTCTTTTCTTCCACAATACTGCTCACGTGCCAGAAGATAATGGCCCAAACCACCAAAACAGGTTTTCTGATACAGTATCGACAAATCCAAGATTGCACCTAGATGGACCACTCAATTTAGTAAAGCACCTGTCTGAACAACTTCTTAAATAACTATTTACACAAAGCTGTAACGCTTTATTCTTTGGTCTGGGTCACACATCATGAACCATGGCTTAGTGTGAATGTGAGGTTTCTTTCTGGGAAAGGAGATCACAGCTGCTTTGCTCCTTTCTGATTGTTCTGCTGCCATGCTGAGCTAAGTCACAGTTCAGCTTAGTATGTCATCTGAACCTGGATCTCACAGTTTAGATGTCCTGGAAAACCATAACCATACAGTATTGGACAAATATTGGTTGCAGCTCATGGTTCGTCTGGAGAGAGCTAAACCCAGGTTCAGACAACATGGGAGTCCATGTCTTTGCCTTAAACCATTGCCTTAAAGTCCTATTGAATTCACAGAACTAGTTCCATGCTACTTTTGCTCCCTGTGACCAGATCCTTGTAAATATATTGATCTATACCACTAATAATATCAAAAATACCATTCTGCTTCTCATGAAATCAAAAAGAACCTAACACATATTGTCATATTATTCATATTCTGTTGAACTTTGAAGCAATACACCCATGTGGTATATTTTGAAATGGGTACTATATTGCAATAAACTCAACATTGCTCTGACTTTCTTAGGCATGTAACTAATCCGGGAAAAGTAAACATTAAGAACCTAGTTATTCAATCGTTCATTCACATAATGTACGCATGTTTATATACACAACAATTAGTATTGGAGTGTAATATAAAAACAGAAGCTGTGTTATTTGTTGAAATTATGCCAAATGAGGGAAACTGAAATAAAAATATGGGCCTCATGTTTGTGCACAAGTAGGCTCCAACACAAACCATTAGTATTTCTTTTCTTCTAAATTCAGTATTTTGCCAAATATAGTTTACTTTTTTAAAAAAAAAAAGTTTACATGCAAGCACAAGGTTCTAACGTAAGGCATTTCATATCTAAAACACAGATAGTAACTTGAATGAATGTTTATGTAGTTATTATTATTTCCACAAATTTTGCAAGGGAGAAGTAAGCAGGAGGTAGGCTGCAGAAATCTTACACTAACTCCAAGTGTAACTAGGAGCTGCAAAGAGAAGCTCAAGTAGCACCCCGCCAAGCCAAACAGCAAGAGTCAGAAATTAGTAACTGATCCTGGAACACATCTTACACAGTTGTTTTTCTATCACAACTTAAACAGAATCATTAGTTTAGTCCATAAGGTATACAGTTTATAGAATTAAATGCTGCATGCAATTGTAGAATTTCAATGTATCTAATGAAAAGTTTATAGACATATGGAGGTTGCGAAGTCATTTTAACCGAGGGATCAGTACACATTTCTTGACTTGGTTGCCTTTTCATACAGCCCCCAAGGGCTAAAATGCCAATCGCACGACTATTTCTCTAGATTAATAGGTAAAGCCAAGCTGGCTGGAAAAGCAGTTCCTAACCAAAAACAAAACACACACAACTGCCTCATCTTCAGCTCATGTCATTCTTTATAATATGCATTAGAAAGTTCTGTCAATAAGGGCCAAGTCCCAGACCACTAAAAGTACCTACAAGAAGAATCATCTTGTTAGTATGATGTGACTCACATCACGGCAGGTACGGTGAACCTGCTCCCCACCAGGTGTGGGACTCTAACTTCCACCATCCCTGATCATAGGCCATGCTGGCTGGGGATGATGAGAACTGGAGTCCCACAACATCTGGAAGGCACCAGGTTTCCTATCCCTGCATTATAATCTACATTGTAAAAGTGACAGCATATCAACCCTTGAATCCCAAACACTGGAAGTGCCTTGCCCAATGGAGCAAAGGCGCAATGCCTAGCTTCCCAGAAGTGGTGTCGCTGCTGCTTACCAGGAGGGAAAGGGGTGAGGCAGCCTGCTTGGTGACAGTACACCAGACTGGCTCTGCTGGTGCGCTCACATTGCACCAGCTTCTCTGATTCCTACCACCCAGTAAGCAGCAGCGTCTCCACTGCCGGGAAGTTTATATTGCAGCTCTGTCCTGCTGGGTGAGTCGGTTCTGCCAAATGCTATTCAATTCTAAGGACATTCTTCTTGTAAAAGTTGTGTAGGCACAACAATATTTGTAGCTCTATTTGCTTTTTACCAGCATATATTCTGCTTTACAAGAAATAAAGCTATATAACTTATTTCCCTTGCAAGGGACTCCTAATGTTTGGCTCTTTTCGCAATGAATTCTAGAGCAGAAGTATTTCCCCTTGGAATCTGCTGTGGTCCAGAGGTTCAGTGACAGATGAATGAAGCGACTGGGGAGCAGTTTTTAATCTCTTGCCTTCTTTCCACCCCTGGACCTCTTATGCCTGTCGCTGGGAGCCAACAGTTGCAAGCCATGTCAATGGTAACTTGGATAAAGAATTCCTATCTAGTTAGGGACTAACATCCTGATTGTATTTTAAACATATTGTAAGCTGCCTTGAGAACCTCTGTTAATTATATATGTATTGTTTTAAATGATACATATATAATTCTCATCGA
The DNA here is from genome assembly GCF_964188305.1 of Podarcis bocagei. Classification (NCBI taxonomy): domain Eukaryota; kingdom Metazoa; phylum Chordata; class Lepidosauria; order Squamata; family Lacertidae; genus Podarcis; species Podarcis bocagei. The sequence continues at coordinate 23,498,931 of NC_138133.1, read as the reverse complement.
TGTTAAGAGGCTAATTAACCCCAATTCAATATTATAACTCTGCTTTGACACACAGAAGCACTAGAAGTGGGTTTAGCTAACACAAGTAAGCAAACTGAAGGGCAAAACAGATGGACTCACAATAACAGGCCTGCAGAGTGCCATCAAGGATCTTAAGCAAAAGGACAAAGAGTAGGATATCATGCTGTTTTGCTAAACTCACCTGGCAGAGGTGCACAACCATTCTCTAGGAGCAGAGATGCATGCACAAAAGTAATAAGATGATTGCAAGTAATCGACTTCAACATGATATACACTACTAACTTCTCAATAAACAGAAATGTTGCATAAAATTGAAATCAAAATGTCTGGATTTCTCACCTCTCGCTTTGCAAGCAGGACATTAGGAACGATATGCGGCAAGCAACGCCCAAGCATCAGCATGACGCTTTTTTCACTATCAGCAATTCGGGACACCTGGAAGTGCAATTTTGAATTAAAAAAAGAAAGAAAAAGAAATAATATGCTGCAATGGCATTTATGCAATTCTTAAGGTAAATTAAGAAACCAGTCACGTCTTGGTTTCTGTCCCAGAAATCAGCACACAACAGGATATCGGGTTGACATGCTCATTTTAAACGTCTTGAAACCAAAAGACACAAAAGTTATCTGTGTAGGCTAACGCATAAGGAGCAGTATAACTCCATCTGAGTAATACAACTGGAGCCACCCCCATTTCAACAATGGCACTTGTTGAGGCTACTGGGTGTGGCCGCCAAAGCTAATAACCAGTCCATAGGTTCTAAAATCTCCTCTATGGAGCTACATAAGCAACGGGCCGGAAGTCTGCTGGAGTATTAAAAATTCAACAATATGGTCTCCCCAGCCTGGATGTTACGACTCATCAAGATTTAACATTTTCCAAAAAGGACATATACCTCTGATCCCAAACGGCTCTCTGCTGACATTTGACAGAAAGACAGCAATGCTTGATGGAACGCATGTGACAGCTTCCTGCAGTTGTTGGGGCGTGGGGAGAAAGAAAAGACAGTTGGATAACTGATATTAGTAGCATGCCTCTTTGACTCACAACTGACAGCTACAGAACACAGTGTGTGTGTGTGTGTGTGTGTGTGTGCGCGCGCTGCTAGAATTCTAAACTGCTTTACAGATTAGACAAAAACCTTTCAAATGCTACTCCTACACTATCATACAGATTATATTACTCGACTGAGAAAACTAGTTTCCACGAGAAACCAACAGCTTGCCCACTGATGTAAACAGATTTTTAAAATAAAAAACAGCAACAACATTTCAGTTTTATTTATTTCTTGATTATTTCATTTACATCCCAACTTTCCTCCCAAGGAGCTCAAGGTGGCATACACGGCTCCTTTCCTTTCCCATTTTATCATGACGACGACAACAACAACAACAACAACAAAGAGAAGTACACTGATCTTGGACAAGTTACCAAGAAGGAAAATGTAATTAACAACTGCTATCTTTTGAGTTACCTGTCTTGTTTATAAATTTCATATTGCGCTTTTCTTCTTACAGTGCAACCCAACCCAACTTACAAAGGCATTTTACCAGGGGAAGGGGGTGATTCAAATGGATTTTACTAAAATGCCACCCTAATTATGCTTGCATGTAATCTACTGGGGAAGAATCAAAATCAATATGGTCAATCAAAATCCTCAGATCTTACAATGTTGGATAGAAATGGTTATCTGCATACTACAAACCAAATGGGGAAACTGACTTTGGTAATATTCTGAGCCAATTATATTTCAGTCTTTTGATACAAATGTAGCAATTTTCAAATTTGGGTTTTTAAAAAGAGCGTTTAGGAAGCAATCCTGATTTCAAGGAGGTATCTCAAATTGCTTATGAGTAAATTATTCATTTCAAAAACAAAGCCCATTATCAAGTCCCACTTGAAAAGTATATTCAACACTATTATTTTGAGGCTCAGGGTGAGAAACACATATAACGAAAACTTTTAAAAATGCTATACATGAACATTACCAGTAAGGTATGAAAACCTATGGTGTGACTGCACATTTTCTTGAGATAAAAGATGAGCACCAGTAATTATAAGCTCATGATGTTATATGGACTAGATCACTGGTCTAACTGGTGAGTCATGACCCACTAGCGGGTCATCGCCTGATCCCAAGGGGGTCACAACAGGAGCACCATCACCATGCAAATATATGGTAAAAGACTTAAGAACTGGATCCCCAAATGCATGTTTGGGTTAAACGTGGATCCTGAGTCTGAAAAGGCCCGAAGGTACCTGGCCAAGATGAAAGAACAAAAGGAACACGAGACAGCCTCATTGTGGCTGCATCCAAATGTCAAACAAACCACCTTTCATCTCAAAGCTAGGGCCTCAACATACTTGCAGCAGGCATAACCATCTGTTTTAATAGGGGTGGTGGCGGTGGCTGGGGTTCAAATCTCTGACCTGTGATACAAAGAAGCAATATGTACATGCAGGAATGAAGTGTTTATGCAACTAGAGCCCCATCTTTTAATCCTGCAGCAGCAGTTTCCATGGCTGGAGAAGTGAACCATGAGCCTTTTTATTTTATTTTAATGACCATCACAGTCAAACAGTGCTTAAATGGTAGGAATGCAAGCAAGTTGGACACACAATGCAGGAGCATCAGTGCTCAGGTCGGCACTTGGAAGGTAGGCAGGAGAAATACTGTTAGCTTCACGCATGGCGATTTCCCATGTCAGAAGGGGGGAAACCCAAATGCTTAGGGGGTGTGCACTAAAAATTCAGATCCCTCACACACTTGTTAAATTTGCCCTGTACAGCAAGTGAAACATTAAAAGAATCTTACAACATTGGTATTCTTTTTCTGGAAAAAGAAGAAGCTACTAACCTATTGGGTTTATCGAAGTGTATGGCAGCTTTATTTGATGGAGGACAAGATGGAAGTTTTTCTCTCTCCTTCAAAGGAAGAGAAATTCTCATATCTTCTTTAGGAGGCCTTTTCTCTTCAGTGTCACCATGCTGACCATCATTAAGCGAACTCTGGATATCTAAATATCTCCCGTTATCATCTGGGACTGTGAGAGGCACTTGAGCTAAAGATGATTGGACTGAATCGAATATCACTGGAACAGGAGTTTTTTCTTTTCTTAAGTACTCTATCTCACTGAAAAGAGGGAGGCAGGACATAAAGGATTGGAATTAAGAAACAAGTTAGTAAGTAAAGCACTTCCAGTAACCTAAAATATATATTAACAGGTTTTCCAAATGTGTTCCAGGTCATATACAAAGCCTATTTCAGAAGCTTAGGAATTGAAACTGGAAGGTTTTCTAAAATTATTTATTAAGCCTAGGAATAGGGAACTTGTGGCCCTCCAAATGTTGTGTTATACAGTGGTGCCCCGCAAGACGAATGCTTCGCAAGACGGAAAACCCTCTAGACGAAAGGGTTTTCCGTTTTTGAGCTGCTTCGCAAGACAAATTTCCCTATGGGCTTGCTTTGCAAGACGAAAACGTCTTGCGAGTGTTCCAATTTTTTTTAGCTCCCCCCCTTTTTCTAAGCCGCTAAGCCGCTAATAGCCTTTTAGCCGCTAAGCCGCTAAGCCTTTAATAGCCGCTAAACCGCTAATAGCGCTAATCCGCTAATAGGGTTGCTTCGCAAGACGAAAAAACCGCTAGACGAAGAGACTCACGGAACGGATTATTTTTGTCTTGCGAGGCACCACTGTAATTCCCAATCTGGGAATTGGAATCTAACCTTCGGAGGACCACAGACTCAGCAACCCTTCTGTAGCCATTAAAACCCCATCTTTCCATGATAAAAATCATACTGAAGGGAGCATGTAGCACCCTTGTTCATATGTAATGCTAGGCCAAGTCATGGCTTAACCCAAATGAGCAAATGCAAGGACTCCTAAATACAAGACCACAGCCACTTTCCTCCTCCCCAGTTAATTTATCTGTATTGCTGAGCTAAGCCATGGCTTGGCTTAGTATGTGGTCTGAAACCAGGCTCATGGTTTAACTCTCCCAGATAAACCACAAGCTACAAAGCATAGGACAAACCTTAGTTACACTTCATAGGAAGAAAACTTAGCAGTTTTCTACTGGAATCAATTTGCCATAAGAGCTTATAAGTAAGGAACAGTAATCATTCCTCCTTCTGACCAGCTGCTATGGGAAGGCTCCCCGGGGCTTCGTGTTCTAGGATACAATGGTTGATGGTATTGAAAGCTGTTAGCTTGAAAATAGCAACTAAACCACATTGGTAAGCAAAGTGGTTTCTTAAGTAGCATAATTCAATGTCTGGCCTATTCAATGCAATTTAGGGCACCAATGAAACAAAGTTAGGCATGCTTAACTGTGCCATTAAGATCAACAAGACACAAGAAGTTACAAAGTCAAGTAAATATTGAATTGTTTACCATTTATGTTGTAACTGAGGTGACTACTGAGCATTTAAGTGATTCATTTATTTATCTGTGCCATCCGCCTTTTCCGAGACTATAAAATGCCAAGTAACTTCCCATTTCCTAAAAAGCACATCGTCTACAATGGTGGAGGATATACCTTTCAAGCCTTCGTATTTGTTCCAGCAGAGACCACTTCTCGGTGCTTAACACATTAATTTGATCTTCCAATTTCTGCACCATTACACATTGCTAAAGGGGGGAAAACATAAGGGGGGAGGAAATAATTTATCACACTGCATTTTGGTAGCAGGCTTTAAACTGACAAAAGTGAATGATGTTTGTCTACCTCTATAGATTCTGGTGTTCCAAATATAGGAATGTTCTCTAGGATAGGAGTGGTTGCGTCAAATTCATCCTCTTCCGGGCCAACTGCTACATCTACAACATCTTTCGCAGTTACTTGGTGGTTCCCAAAGTCACGGTAGAGTTGTAGCAAGTCTGGAGGCTTTGGAATGTTCAGTCCTACGTCATCCCATAATTCAAAATCCTTTAGAAGTGTAAAAGCAGAATATTAATTGTTAACTACCCTTCTCATCCCGTCAAGTATTGTTATGAGTTGACCTTGGTTAGACATAAGCATGCGCATGCCTGTGTGTGTATGCGCAAGCTTGGTGTTCCTTTCAGAAGGCTGAAGACAGGAGCTATATGACTTCTGAGATGCAACAGACTGGAAAAACAAGACAGATGGGGGAGGGTTGAAGGAAACAGATGTCCAACATGGACCAGACAGCCAGACTCTTAAACTGAACCCCAAAATAAGCCATGCTGTGGAAATCCCCTTCTATAAGCAAAAATCAGCATGGCAGACAGGATCCTGGCACCTTATGGGGAAATCCCCAGTAAGAAGCAAGAGGCCATGTCATTTGCCAAAAAAGGAGGGGGGAAATTGCTGAGTGGAAGACAGAGGGGCGAGCTGGAAAACCTTGACCAGATATGGCTCCAGAATAGAGGGAGCAGTGGCCATCAGGCCCCATAAAAGGCATAAAGGACTCACCTACCCTACAGCAAAGTTGGAGATTGACAGAGAAGCCCAAAGCAGTGTTATAACACCTGAACTCTGACCTTGCATCAGCTAGCTATCCTGGGTATGGTTGCCCCAAGTCTACAGGGAGGTTCAGGAATGAGGAAAGAAAAAAAGGACAATTTCACCTGCAAATCTCCCCCACCCCCTGGTTGTAAGGTTACAGAGATGGGTGCCACCAAGTTAAAAAAACACAAAAATGTCTTCCTCCCAGGCTAATCAGGGAAGGTGGCCTTTCTAATCTTTCTTCTCCTTCTCTAGAAGCCTCTCTCTGTGCTCTAAAGAAGTCCCAGGCTGGCAGCCAGATCCACACCTGAAACCTTTCAGCACTTAACAGCATAGCAATGAAATATTTTAGGAGTGAGGGGGCGAACACCTGCTCCTCCTGAAGACTTATCTCCCTCTATGAGTCCTGAACAGTACCAGAAAGTTCATGTTCCAAGCTGGCTGCAGCCCTGAAGGGGGAGCACCACTGTTATGAGCTGGTGATAGACAGACGTATTTTGTTGTGGGCCTCCATTTGTGGTTTACTATTTCCTGCTCTGACCAAAACGATAACCCTGCACCAGTCTCTCCTACATATGAGTCACTATCCAAATATTGTTTGGAAACTAGGCTCAAGAATTACCAAGTGCTTGGAAAGGTAAGTGTGGAAAAGACAAGCTGTAACGTAATTATTATTCAAACTTACCTGATCATCACTTTCATCTGAAAAAGTTATTGAAGTAAGCTTGTAGCTGTTCTTTAATAAAAATTCATTGACTAAGAAGTTTAGAGCTCTTTTTTCAAGAGGTTTAATTGGTTCCTAGGAAAAAGAAGGAAGTTATGTAAGAGATGTAAATACTCTCATTAGAATATTTATTCTATCATTATCATATGTCTTAAGATAGCAACTCAATCATGTCTAGATATCACAGAGTAGTTTACACGGTGTACTCAACAAGCTAATTGTGTAGTGTGTATATATATCTATATCTATTTACACACAAACACCCCCCACACCACCTAAAGGTTTTACTGCAATCAAGGAGTATATAAATATTGTGTTTTGTTTTGTTTTTAAAAAAGGCAATTGGCTAACTGCTGATACACGATAACAGCAAATAATTGGGTGTTCCCCCCCAATCCAAACTACCCACCTGAATTTCAGGACTTGATTTGTAATTTCTCCGTTCCTGCAAAGGAACTTCATTTTCTGCAAACAGCAATATATAAAAATTTGTTATTCTCCATTTTGTGAGGCATCACCTACTGCTATTTTGTCAAAATGGAAAAAAAAACAAAAACGAAGGAAAAGGTTTATGTACACCACCTGCAGCCTGAGTCAGGTTGGCTCGGAGGGCCTGAATGGTCTCCTTTGCTTTCCGTAGTTCAAACTCCAGGACTGGACAAGGATTTGGATTAAACATACACAGGCATCCAACCAAGAATAGGGAAACAAAAATGAAATATAAAAAAGCAAGGATGGGTGTGAAAATAAAATACAATTTGTATTAAAGACAAAGCATGCAATCTTTATGGAACTCATGAACGCATGCAGCAGAGTTAGACTGAAGCAAACTGGTGAACATTTTCCACAATTAAAGTCTAACCTTAATGAAGAACTTAAGCTGTCTGACAAGGAATGCTATAGGCTTTAAGCAGAATATTGTACCACATTGGAAAGCTTGAAAGATTTTCCTTACAAGGCATTAATGATGACTAATACTTTAAAGTTGAAAAAGAGAAGTGTGAAGATGAGTGTGACTTGCTTTGAGGGACTGGGATGAATTTGAAATACAACTTTCATCAACAAAATGGAATTCCAAGAAACTACACAGGTTATAATCTACATTTTTACAGCTACTGGAGGCAGCTTTATGTTTTTCTATGTGGCATGATGTTTTTTGGAGCAGTTTATCAGTGGGCTGGTTCTACTCCTTAGGCCACTGTAAATTTTGCTAGAGGCACATTTAATAATTTTCCAAACAAAACATTTGTTCCGTCATTTAGACAAGATGAGATAATTTAACATTTATGAATTGCTTTCTGCCACAACACTTTGAGCAATATGTAAGTAGATCCAATTTATCAAATATCTCAGAACTGGAACTTACATTGACTGTCGTTAAGGGGTTAAAATTCACTCTGGACCATTTGTAATTAACATTTAACATTATCAATATATAATAATCTGGAGGAAATTATAGGTGGTATTCAACTAAGTTGGAGCCACTGAAATTAATGAACATATTTAAGTTAGTTCCATTAACCTCAATGGCCCTACTCTGGGTAAAACCTAGTTGACTACAGTTCTATATTTTTTTGGTAATTACATAAAATCTTTATATTGGAATAACCTAGGTTGTGCCAAAAAAGCAGGTGCTGTGTTCATGGAGTCTTTCACCCCTGGATAATGTATGGCGATAACTGTATTTTATGGATGAATTTGTGTAATATGTTGGTAGTAAGTGTGTATGGGAAAAAGATTCACTCAGTTTGCATTTTTCTTCTTTAAAAACAGAATGGGTATAGTTAGAGTACATCACATCTACTACATGGAAAGAACTTGTTTGATGCACAGAACTTTACTGCAGAACTACGAAAGCACAACTGAGGATCTGATGAGAAAGTGAAAAAAATCTGTAGGAATCAGCAATGCTGATCTGCAAATATTTCTGTGCAACAAAGTCTGAAAACAATGTTGATACTTTCTACTGATTAATAAATTAATTCTGTAGAAGCAGCCAGCATTAGCACAATTTGGTTAACCTTGGCTTTTTGAAAAGTTACTCAACTTGTAGATGAATTGAGTTTAAAAATTAAATTCTTCCTTTAGAAGATATAAAAATAGTTTGTTACAGAACAATTGCAGATCAGAAATGCCCTGCAACATGATGATAAAAATGTTCAAAAAAAGATAGCAAGAACACAAATTGTAGAGAAGCTCAGGAATTCCAGTAAGGAAACTAATGTTCAACAGCAAGACATATCACCAAGGGCACAGAAAGCCAGAAAAACCGTATCACATAAACCCATGTCAGACGGCAAAGTCTTTCTATTATCTAATTAACAGCTCTGAAATACACTAAACAACCAGTGTAACTTAACATTGTGTACTTAATTTTACCATTAAAACAGTTTACTCTGCTGCATGGTTTCTCTTCAGACATTTAACATTTTAATCCAGCTAGTATATATATATATGTATATAATGCAGGTTTTGGTGTCTTCGGGTGTCTTCCCGTGTAAGAGTTGGGGTGTCTAGGCGACGTTTCAACGAGGTCTCACTCGTCATCTTCAGGCTGGTGCTTTCGGCTTCTTGTTACTCTGTTCCAGTAACAAGAAGCCGAAAGCACCAGCCTGAAGATGACGAGTGAGACCTCGTTGAAACGTCGCCTAGACACCCCAACTCTTACACGGGAAGACACCCGAAGACACCAAAACCTGCATTCCTGTACCCGTGAAAACCTACGAAAGCAAATATGTATATAATTATTCAACAATATATCAAACATGACTGGCTGAAATAAAAACAGATGGTTGGCTCCAGACTAACAGGACAATCCTATACATGTCTGCTCAGAATCAAGCACTGAGTTCAATGAGAATTACTCCCAGGAAGGTGTTATAGGACTGCACCCTAAAGTTAGATTCCGATGGGGCAAGCAAAACCACAACTAATTTTGTCTGGTTCCAACCCACATATTCTAGTAAAAAAAAAAGTCATTGTTTTTATTACAATTTAATGAGCTATTTTCATTCTTTTCAGGTAAAAATATGTCAGTGACTAGACTCCCCCCCCAATTGATAATAATGACTTCATAACTGCAGCCCTGACTTTAGTAGAATCAAAAACAATAGTTTTGTTCCAGCTTTGACTAATATGTTTATTTCTCCATTAGCTTCTGAAAATTCAACTGATCAAGTTGGATGTAACCCAAAAACACTCTTGATGCAATAAATATGTTAGGCTGGGATCCAGATGGTCTCTTGTGTGAGCAGAAAGTGCATCTGCTGCTAGCACAAGCTTCCAGCCTGCACCCATTCCCTGCTCCTTCCTCTAATATTCATGCTGCTTCAGAGGGCTCCTCTATCCTCTGGACTTCCCCATGTGCTTCTCTGGTTCCCGTCACATGCCTTTAAAGGTGCCCACAGGAGACTGTTAAGTCTGTTGTAGCTAAAATAACACAGCTACCTCCCTGGAATTTGTAGCATGTCAAGTCTTCACAATAAGCATAACCACCTTAGGGGAAAAGGCGTAATCTCTGCCAACAGCAGATATGGAACATGTGGTGAGGTGAACCATACTGGCATCATTGCAGCTTACCATCTCAACATTGGCATCATTGCTGCTTACCAGGCTGGGTTAGGGCTGGCCAGGAGCAGCATATTGCAACCCTGACTATGCCCTGCCCCCAACCCCATCCAGGTAAGCAGATGTTATGCCAATACCCTGAGAGCAATTCTGACCCACCACAGGTTTTTAAATTGTTTCGTTGCAAACCAACCATAGCCAGCAAAGCAGTAGCCACCGTTTCCAAACCCCTTCTGACAACTGTGCCAGAGATGGAAGGGTGGGAGGAGCTGGAGGGTTCCTGTAGCTCATTCTCCATGCCCCAGTGGAGAATCCACTTGTCTAGTTTGGATGTCAACCTAAATCATAGTTCAGTGTGATAGCTAAACCAGGGCAGCGATTTCTCCATGGAGCTGTGAAGAAATTAAAGTCCCCTCACTTTTCTTTTTCTAAAGCATGTGAGGTAACAAAACTACGTATTGCAGAAGACAGGCAACCAGTTGTTACACAACCACTAAGATGTTTTTATCAAGACAAAACCCATTCTTCTGTGGCTCTTAATGTTTGGCAAGTTCAAGATAAAACAGCATGACACTGCAACATTCAACCCAAGAAGTATACCATATTTTCCCATGTATAAGATGACCCCATGTATAAGATGACTGATGACCCCCCTTTTTTGAACCTAAAATTAAGAAATCAATAATTTAAGCATCAAACAGAACAACTTTGAGCTTTTGGGAGTGGGAGGTCGCCCTCCAACAAAAAGTTGTTGAACTTTTTTGCGAAGGTTGCCCAAAGTTAGGGTTACCATATTTTAAGAGCCTAAGCCCAGGCCGCCCATACCAGTGCCTGGGGCCGAACTCCTGTGCATTCACAATCCATGTATAGGATGACCCCCAATTTTTGCCTAAATTTTTAAAGCAAAAAACATGGTTTATACATGGAAAAATATGATAATTCTGGAATGTTGACAATCTTTTTAAATGCAATATTCAACCCTGAAAGTATTACGCTAGAATGTTGATCATATAAGGCTTTTGTCTTCACTATCAGTTTTAAAGAAATCAACTTTAAACATTTTTCATATTTGAATATTATCACAACTTCTAACCTATTTCATTTAGAATTGTACAACACAGTACACTGCTAGTCAGCCTGTTCACGCAAGTCTTTCTGGACCAATAAGGAAACCATTTAGCAGAAACATAAACAGCCATTAAAAGGTTTCATATTTAAAAGGACTTGTCTCTCAACAGCATTTTGTTCCTTACAAAACTAGATGCAGTAGTTGTCTTCAGCTGGACTTCAAATGCAATTGCTTTGTGACAATTATTACAGTGACAGAAAAAGACATAAAGCATAAAATGTATCAATGGAACTTTTTTAAAGAACAGGTTTTTGTATTAAAAATAAATAAATCAACTAGCCAAAGAAGTACTGTTACAAATTTAATAAACCATTCAAAAATATTCCATGTTACTAGAAACTTTACAAAACATTAAACTTAAAAGGTAACTTTAAAAAATAAATGTGACACACCTAAAGACTATTTCCAAATAAAAATTCACTGAGCAACATCCACACAATAGTTTATTTTATATGAAATTTTGCTCACCAGCCAGCCGTTCATCTGTCTCCCTGTTGCCATCATCTGAATATCTTGCAAAGTCCAGTGAGTCAAGAGTGCTAATGCTTCCAGCTCGATCTAAAAATATTTAAACAAACATTTGAGCTTTGTTTGTTCTCCCCATCCTGTACAAGGGTTCCCCAACTGAAGTTAGAGGCTGCACATGGCAAAGGACTTAAAAAAAGCTTTGGGTGGTATTCAACAAAGTTCTATTCAGAGTAGACCTACTTAAAATTAATGTATCCAAATTAGTCATGTTTATTCACTTCAATAGGCCTACTCCAAGTAAAATCTAGTTAAACGCTACCCTGGATGATCTTCCCATAACACAGTGCCAGGTTTAAGTTATACCTGCTTTCCTCTCATTACCACAAAACATTTCACTGCCTGTTTGCCTCAACTTTCTCTCACAAAAATGTGTTCTCTTTGAGCATGATCTTCTATTTAGACAGGGAAAAGAATGAAAAGAAGTCAATTTAGAGACAGGACAGGTATTGTATTTTTTTTAAAAAAAGATATTTATTAAAGTTTTTTAAAATATAAGAATGAAAAAAAAAATAAAAAGAAACAAAATACAACATAAAAACAGTTAAAAAACAAATAATTTTCCATAATATATCTTCCTTATGCTTATTTCCCCAGACCTCCTCATACCTCCCTTCTTTGTATTCCACTTCACCTTAATCCTTACCATTAAGCTTTTACCCATTTATAAACCTTTTTTTTTATCTCCTAAAGCATTACAGCTGGAAACCCCTTAGTTTCTATCCAACATCCTTCTAACATTCATTAATTTTACAATATTTCTGTAAATAGTCTTTAAATTTCTTCCAGTCTTCTTTCACCAACTCTGCTCCCTGGTCTCGGATTCTGCCAGTCATTTCTGCCAATTCCATGTAGTCGATCACCTTCATCTGCCATTCTTCCAGAGTGGGTAAATCTTGTGTCTTCCAATACTTTGCAATAAGTATTCTTGCTGCTGTTGTAGCATACATAAAAAAAGTTCTGTCCTTCTTTGGCACCAATTGGCCGACAATGCCCAGGAGAAAGGCCTCTGGTTTCTTCAGGAAGGTATATTTAAATACCTTTTTCAGTTCATTATATATCATTTCCCAGAAAGCCTTAATCTTTGGGCACGAACACCAAAGGTGAAAGAATGTACCTTCCGTTTCTTTACATTTCCAACATTTGTTATCGGGCAAATGATAGATTTTTGCAAGCTTGTCTGGGGTCATGTACCACCTGTATATCATTTTCATAATATTCTCTCTTAAGGCATTACATGCCGTAAACTTCATACCTGTGGTCCATAACTGTTCCCAATCAGCAAACATAATATTATGTCCAACATCTTGTGCCCATTTAATCATAGCAGATTTCACCGTTTCATCCTGAGTATTCCATTTCAACAGCAAGTTATACATTCTTGACAGATTCTTAGTTTTGGGTTCTAACAGTTCTGTTTCTAATTTTGATTTTTCCACCTGGAAGCCGATTGTCTTGTCCAAATTATATGCCTCCACTATCTGATAATAATGAAGCCAATCTCTCACTTTGTTTTTTAATTTTTCGAAACTCTGCAATTTCAGTTTGTCTCCTTCTTGTTCCAAAATTTCCCAATATGTCGGCCATTTGGCCTCCATATTGAGCCTTTTCTGAGCTTTTGCTTCCATTGGTGACAACCACTGACAGGACAGGCATTGTAAGCATAGTAACAATTCTACTGAAAACAAGAGTTTATGCCGAATACCTATATATGACAGCTGTAAAGGGCTGGATATAAATCTAACAATAATAAGAGGAGTTTCCCCGATGATCAGGAAGAGGAAGACAGCAAGAAAAAATATGGGGACAGGAATGTCTCAAATAGCAGCATGTTTCCTTTTAGGCTGCTTATACTACACCCATGTTTGAAACATACACAAATTCAGTGGTTAAAGAAAACACGCTAAGTGTAGAATTGCAACACAAGTTTGAAACCTATTTAAATGCAAAAAAGAAGAAAAGTCAATTCTGCACAGGAATTGTAACTCTAGACCAAGCCACGAAACGGGAGAAGGAACTGAGCTGTGGGTAACACCTGCATAAAACTAGTTAGAAACAGTTTAACAGAACTGTAAAGAAATTAAAAAGGGTAAGGAAATACATCTCTTTGCAGTACCGTATTGGCCCAAAGATAAGCCAAACCTGCTAATAAGCTGCACCTTTAAAATTCAAGGGAGAAAAAAAAGACAATACCCAAATATAAGCCGCTACCTTAAAATTCTGCAGGCACGCACACCCATAAATGGCAAACGTAGAAGAAAATCCTATGGGTACCATTCTCCTGTGCTCCTGGGCTGCTTCCTGTGGGGTAGCCACGCTGCTTTGCTGGCGGCCTTCCCCCTGCTATATTGCTGCCCCCCCACTGGCCCTCGTGGTGGCATCCTGGGAGGCGGGGGGTGCTCTCCATTCCAGCCTTGGAAGGCAAGGCAGGAAGGCGGACCTAGGGCAGCTGTTTCAGCAGCGATACCGTAAGGTTGGGAATATAAGCTGCACTATAACTTCACGGTCGGAATTTGGAAAAAAAAGTGTGGCTTATATTCTGGCCAATACGGTAAGTGTGTTTTATACTATGCAGTTAGCATGTTACACTCTAAGGTTTGTCTAGCTCAGTGTTTCTCAAACTTGGGTCACCAGCGGTTGTTGGACTACAACTCCCACCATCTCTGACCACTGGTCTTGCTAGATGGGAGTTGTAGTCCAACAACCGCTGGTGACCCAAGTTTGAGGAACACTGGACTCTAGCTAAACGAGAAACTTAAAATTAAATGATTACGTGGCTGGCTTCAAGGAGATCTGCTTCTTTTACTTCACTGGGCACAGAGTAGATGCAAAATATCAACTTCCTTTCTTTAGTAATATTTTACTAAGAACTATTTATGCATTACTCTGGGGGTGGGAGAACTGGAATACTTTATCAGGAAACTGGAAAAGAATCAAACTGAGGGACAGACAAAACACATTATAGTAATAGAGTCGTACCTTGGATTCCGACGCCTTGCAAGTTGAACGTTTTGGCTCCTGAACGCTGCAAAACCGGAAGCGAGTGTTTCGGTCTGTGAACGTTCTTTGGAACCCAAACGTCCGACGGGGCTTCCGTGGCTTCCAATTGGCTACCGGAGCTTCCTGCAGCCAATTAGAAGCCGTGCTTTGGTTTTCGAACATTTTAGAAGTCAAACGGACTTCCGGAACAGATTCCATTAGACTTCCAAGGTACGACTGTACTATTTCTGAGAGTGGTGGAGTATTATAGCTGTAATCGTATACACTTACTTAGGAGTAAATGGCACTGAAGTTAATGGGATGTGCCCATTGTAAATGCAAGAGCTGTATATTCTTATAATTGTTAAGTAATCACACAGGTCTTAATAAAGAACTAAATAATTTTTAAAAAAGATTTTTTTAAAGATACCATTATTCTGGTGCTATCAACAGGATGCACTGAAATCACAAAACTGCTCTTCTGCTCCATCTATCCTATTTCCTATAATAATCTGTACTGAGTTGTTCTTTCTGTACCTTGGCCTGGATGTAGCTTGTTTCTTAAGTCAGCCTCTTGAACAGTTTCTGCCAAGCACAGAAACTCTCCAAACATCCATATTCCTGGTCAACAGGTAGAACAAGTTTTTTTGAAATTACCATACTTCACAAAACTCCACACCTTTACTCTACACTGGCTGCTATTATTAATGCCAGAGGTAACCGCTTCAAATCCGAGAAAAATAACGTGTTGATCAGTTGAGGAAAATTACCGTATGTGAAGTAAAAGGCACTAAGGAGATTTGGTAATTTTAATGAAATGAGAATAAGCAACTTTTCAAGAGTTTCCAAGAATGCAAACAAAACTGGCAGTAGAATTTATTTTCACAACACTTTGTCTTCCTGAAAACTTACAAGCTATCTTTATCACGTAGGGACTCCATTTAATGTTGATATAGTTGAAACAGATGTTAACATGCATTCAGTTTGCAAGATCTTTGATTACTGCAGTAGACACAAGTCTTCTGTCAGCACACAGGTGCCAAGTGCTTTTATTTTAAGACTGTGGTGGGGTACCTTTTTGTGCTGGGTCTGTATTCCTTTGGGAGTGGGAAATCTCACAGGGACCACATACGAGAGGCAGATTGAGTCAGAGCTAGCAGTGGGCTATCCATCTTCTTTCAGTCACCTCGTCTTTCCCTACCACTGAAGATCTGTCATGCAGTAAAATGTCCCATTCTTTCAAATGGTTTATGTTCTGTATGTTTCATTGTGGCACACAGGAGATTTTTGAGGTCATGGGTCTGGCAGTGCATGGAGAAGGCAAACATCTCCCAAACTGCCTATTCAAAATCTCTCTTACATATGCAGCAATATAGTTTAGGGGGGAAAGGTACTGTCAGGGAACTGACATCGGAGCCAGAGGCGGAAGCAAGGCTCCCAAGTGATGCTGGAGAAGGGCCCAGCAGGGAGAGAGGCAGCTCATCAGCTGGGGAAGGAAATCAGCGTAACACCAGGGATAAAGGGAGGCAGATGGGGGAATCGGCGAGAGGGCTCCAGGACTCCTCGCCGGAGACCAGCGGGGAGAGCACGGGTCCTCCGCTACCCACACCCTCCCTGCGCAGAAGACTTCCGCGCAGGGAGAGTAGGAGGAGACTTGGCGTCAAACAGCTTTTATGCTGGAAAAGGTTTAAGAAACGCCCACTGACGGATTCTGCTAGCGACTGAAACAGCCACGAAGTGAAGGGCTGTCCAGACAGAAAAGGTTTAACTAGGCAACCTAGCCAGGAGTGGCAGCAACTTACGCACGAGCAACCCTATTATTATTACAGGTACTATCAGCATGAACAGGAACTTTCTTGGCTGCTGCTGCTGCTAACTTCTGCATGAGCATGACTAAGGACAAGAAGCTGTTGGTCAGCAGTTCTCCACCCTTGATTTAACAATTTGCAACTAAGGGAATATAAATAGCAGACATCTTTAAAAATATTCTGCAATTTATAGACTTGTAAACAAGTCTGTCTGTGAATGCTCTCTTCCGCTTATCAGGAGGGAGTGACCATGAAACAAGCAGCTGTGGAGAAACATCAGGGGAGTGCAAAAGACTACCGTGACTGCTGCCAATCTGTGTGTATCTTCTAGTAGCTGTACACATTTATGAAAAGCATGTGTGTAGGGGCTGAATTTGATGTGTACTGCCAGTCTATGTACGTTCACACACACACCATCAGGAGGCAGCATTCAAAGTGAAGCGCTGCATTTTGCTTAGATAAAAATAGTGCAACACTATCATGGTTGCCAACCTTGGCCTACAACCATTGTGAGCAAGGAGGCAACAAGTTAAGCAGGCCCAAGCATTTGCCTTTTTATTCTTTTTTATTGATTTATCATAAACATATTGACCAAGCATTTGCCACTCAGCCTATTACTACTACCCACTGCAAGCAATTGCTAGGACAACTGCTACTTACCCCAGACAAATAGGCTGCTTTAGCTGTGGCTTCACTTGGCAGAAAAATCAATAATACCAGTGTTAAGATTGGGTTGCAAGAAAAAAAGTGACTTTCCTAGTTATTAAATTGGTAAGCATGCGTTGAGACTCGAGTCCTAAATCTTTCCCCCCTCCGGTCCTTCTGTAATTCTGCATAAAATGCCATTATGGGTTAGTGGACCAACTACAGTGGTGCCCCGCAAGACGAATGCCTCGCAAGACGAAAAACTCGCTAGACGAAAGGGTTTCCCGTTTTTGCGTTGCTTCGCTAGACGAATTTCCCTATGGGCTTGCTTCGCAAGACGAAAACGTCTTGCGCTTTTTTTTTAAAAGCCGCTTGAAGAGGCGCAGTTGCGACGGACCGTGCTTCGCAAGACGAAAAACATCGCAAGACGAAAAGACTCGTGGAACGAATTCTTTTCGTCTTGCGAGGCACCACTGTACTGAACTTTAGTGAAGAGATACTGCATGCTAATTATTCAGCACCCAATTTTATTAAAAATTACCAATCAAATATTTGATTCTCCATCAGACAATGCCTGATGGAGGCTTTTCAGAAGAAACCTAAGCTTCTTGGAATGTTTTATACTGGACTTGGTGCACTGAATCAGTTTGGGAAGCTTTTTTTGGTGGGGGGACGAACCCAGAAAGTTTTATTTCACTAGAACTTTGATTACAATAAACCAAAATTAGTCTATCATAGAGTTATGACTCTTTTTTGATGCTGCAATGAAAATGAAAATGGAATGCAAAATGATTAACTGGCTGCATAATATGATGAACAAGAAGTAATAATTAAAACATTCAATCCTATTT
This sequence comes from Podarcis bocagei, assembly GCF_964188305.1. Lineage (NCBI taxonomy): Eukaryota > Metazoa > Chordata > Lepidosauria > Squamata > Lacertidae > Podarcis > Podarcis bocagei. The sequence goes on along the minus strand of NC_138133.1, from coordinate 23,481,215 downwards.
AGGTGTGGTAGCTATGTAATAATCTAATGTCCTTCTTGAAGTACTAAGCTGGAATGATTTTAAATGAAGCCTTGTTTCTCAAGCTGAAAACATAATTCTACAGTAACAGCAGATAATCATGTGCTTTCCAGTGAAAACTTTTTTCAGTGGTTAATTATTCAACAACAGACTAGATTTCCCTTGATAGAGTAATACTTGCACTTCTCTGGTTCTGTTTTAAGCTACTGTGCATATGAGGAGTAATTATATTTTCTTATTTCATGCTGGGAGTTGTTATCTGAGGCATCTCTGAGGAATATGAAACAGTTAAGCCCATCATTTCCCAAAATGTTCTGAAGTCCTTGAAGAAACGCAAGCCCTAGAATTTTTACAGTGCCTTTAACTCTGTTAAGCCTGGAATATGACTTTGGAGCCCTTCAGCTGTAATAACCATAATAGTGAACCATAGTCAGGATTAGAACAAGGGGAGTGGGGCAGAAAAGTGTCCCCGCGTGCCCGCCTTGTGGGTTTAATAAATGAGGCTGGATTGCTGTGAACAAGAAATGGGGAGGGATAAAGAGACAACTCCTCACTTTTGCAAACACTTGTATTTCAGAAGCCCAAAGGAAGCAAGTGCTTAGTTTACTTTTCATGTTAGAATTAGAATGAGTGCAATTTTGATTAGTAATATCTGAAAGGTTATGCCGTAATCAAAATATGGAATACAGGAAGTTTCCTCCACATACATTCTTCTTAGATAGTCATTAGCTCTGGTCAAGTACACCTGAATTACAGACCAACACGGTAAATGCTGTAGAAGCATTTCCATGAGTACATCATTCTGCTGCTAGCTGTCCTGGGACAGAGTCAAAGCAGACAGTAACATACTAGAAGAAAATTGTCTAAAAGAAACAGAAAAGGGAACATACGCTACTCATTAAATGACACAAACACAATACATCTGAAATCTTACAAATATTTACTAACCATTACAACCCAACTTTAAAGGTAAAGGGACCCCTGACCAATAGGTCCAGTCGTGACCGACTCTGGGGTTGCGGCACTCATCTCGCTTTATTGGCCGAGGGAGCCAGTGTACAGTCATGTGGCTAGCATGACTGAGCCACTTCTGGTGAACCAGAGCAGCGCACGGAAACGCCATTTACCTTCCCACTGGAGCGGTACCTATTTATCTACTTGCACTTGACGTGCTTTTCAAACTGCTAGGTTGGCAGGAGCTGGGACCGAGCAACGAGAGCTCACCCCGTCACGGGGATTCAAACCGCCGACCTTCTGATCGGCAAGTCCTAGGCTCTGTGGTTTAACCCACAAACCCAACTTTACAGCATTTTAAACTACTACATACTGTTCATGCCTGCAGAGTATGAGTTACAGAAATGTGACAAATGCTGGCCTTAATGAGAATGGTATTTTAATAATTCTAAGCTAGAATCACCTACAAAAACACAGTAGCCGCTCAACAAAAATAGCACTTTTTCTGAATATAGTCTTGTTTTCCACTATTAGCACCTCGTTTCCATTCCTCATGAATAGTGCATAACTTCCAGATCTCCAGATAGAACAATGCTCAACCATATATTCTCCAAGTAAGCAACTGTAGGGGCAGAGAGGGCTGAATTGAGAGATCCTGAAATCCAGGTTTCCTCCATGTCAAAAACCAATGTCTAGAGAAAGAAGCAGTAGAACTGTGCTGCTGGCTTTGCTTGCTCTGTTCAATGTCTTGCGTGTCCATGCTGCTTGGACAGCCATGTGTTTCCATGAATTTACATATAACAAAATCTTAAACAAAAGCAGCTACTACCTCACTCCTTCAACACAATTGGGACCTGGAATCACCTATAATCATAGAATTGTAGAGTTGGAAGGGATTCCAAGGGTCATCTAGTCCAACCCCCTGCAATGCAGGGATCGCAACTAAGGCATCCATGACAAATGGCCATCCAACCTCTGCTTATAAACCTCCAAGGAAGGAGAGTCAACAACCTCTTGAAGGACCTGTTCCACTCTTGAACAGTTATTACTGTCAGAAAGTTATTCCTGATGCTTAATCAGAATCTCCTTCCTTGTAACCTGAAGCCATTGGTTTGGGTCCTACCCTCCAGAGAAAACCAGCTTGCTCCATCTTCCATGTGACAGCCCTTGGGGTATCAGAAGATGGCTATCAGATCTCTGAGTCTCCTCTTTTTCAAGGCTAAACATACCCAGCTCCCTCAAACATTCTTCATAAGGCTTGGTTTTCAGGTCCTTAATCATCTTGGTTGCCCATCTCTCTACTTGTTCCAGCTTGTCAATACCACATAGGGGTTCTGGCCTTTGTTAGGCTTTTGCTATGCCAGGGGTGAGGAACCTGTGGGCCAAATGCAATCCTGCAGGCCTCTCAATCTGACCTTCAGGACTCTTTCCAGGTCATACCCTTCACCAGCCCTGCACCAAGCTCTCCTTGAATGCTTTTACCTTGCTTGGAATATGTCCTTGAACTGTGATAATGCCTCTTGCTTGCCTGGATGGAAAGATATGTGCATGAGTGTGAGTGTAGAAACTTCTGGCTTTTGAGTGACTGGAATGTAGCCAACTGTAAAGAGCCACATCCCTCATTCCATCCACGACTGACACGAGGCCCCCAGATAGTTGCCCATGAGGCAATGTGGCCCTTGGGCTGAAAAAAGTATTCAATCCCTGTGCTAGACATAAATCCATGTCAACGCTGAGGAACCCAGAGGTGTGCTCAGGGCTATGGAAAACATCAGGGGCACAATCCTGTTGTCCCTTCTCCATGCACAGAATCTACACATGGAAAACCACAAGGCATTCTTAGCTGTGACAAAAAAGAGCATTCTTCCTCCTTCCTTCCTCCTGATTGCATGTGCAATGAAAATGTAAAACTTCCAGGCTCAGTCCAGAACAAACTGCAGTTCCCATGTTCCGATTTAACAGGAAACTGAGATTTCTTCAGAACTGGGAAGTGTTACTTCTCACCCTCACATGTGAAGGGAAGGGAGAGAGTGGTGTGATTCCACCTTCTGAAGTTAGTGCCAAAGCAATAAATGAAAAATTCACCCCTACTGGCATTCTTCCTATTTCAAAAGGAGCTTATAGTATAATTGAACATTTTTATAGGGTAAAATACCAAACAACATTTCTCCTTGGCTAAACCAAGAATGCCACCATAAATTCAAAAAGATCCTGCTGCAAACACTGAATAAAACAACATCTCAGAAAATGTGACAGAGGTACCATATCTATTCTTCATTAATATGGTCTCAACCAAAACAATAATTTATGTTAATAAAGCTATCAAACGATGAGAATAACTGTACTTTCAGATCAGTATCACACCTGTATTTATGCCAACATGGTGCTAAAGACTGAAAGCAAAATAGCATTCAGTATAATTAGATATGAGGCTAGCTGCATTTGCAGCTCCTTGAGCCGTTTCCTAATCCCAAAATGTATCAAATAATAGACTCTGTCATTTGTGTCATACCACACTAATACTAGTGCAAAAATATATTGGTACTGCTACTAAGCATGGTTAACACCTCTAAATACTGGGGGGGGGGGACAGGAGTTATGTAACATAAGTAGCTTCAAGGACCACATGTTTCCATACTTGCTTTAGGAACAGGTATTTTAAGACAGAAGTTGGGTCCATTCCACCTATACAATTCTAAAAATTGATTCTTATAATTTGCTAGTGAACACATGTGTTAAGATCTGTTCATGGGAGTAAGTCTAACTTCTGAGAAGCATAATATGGAGGGAGAGAACAGACACACAATTATAGCTTAACTTTTGTGACCCAGAAGATTTCAAGTTGCAATTTTTCAGTTTACAAATGGAAGCAACGCTCCCACCTGAGTTAGTTGATCATGAGAATGGAATAGTCACATGAACAGTGTTTCTGCAGACATCTGACCCCAGCATTTCATCAGAACTGACTAGGAGTTGTTCCCTCTTACTTCCAAGAATATAGATTAAGAGTCATAGCTGGAAAGAACAAAAATTGTTCCATATATTAATACTTCCCCTATGTACACTTGTCTTCCAAGCATCTGATAATGCTTGTTGAAATGCCAATGTGGATAGTTCTGTAACTCAGGAAGTTCTGAGACGTACTTGGGAAGTTCTCTCACTCTAACATGTCTTATGATTAACCCAAGTTATTTTCATTTTATCCAGAACACAGCATATTCCTATTGACCCTATAGATAAAACTAATACAATGGCACACCCAACAGCTTCTGTATGAGTATCTGTTTTATCTATATCCTGGCAATGGTAGAAACATTTCAATCAAATTTGAGTTTCTGCAGATACTTGTGCATACCCGAATGCTCACTGTATCTTTCCAACAAAATACACGGAAACCTGCTAATATTCACTTCCACAGGAATACCAATTTCCCAATTCAATGCCTCAGCGTCAGCCATGCCTCCATCATTAAACAAGACACCAACACTTATGGCAAATTATGTCAATAGCCACTTCTAGTACTTAAGGTACTGTTTCATGGGTGCAATGAAACAACATCATGCCAGTTATTTGAAGGAACTAAACACAAAGCAAGTAATATGAACATAGTGTTTTCTATTTGGCCAACTACTATTGTGATATAAAGAGCAACATCCAATGATGACTGCCCACTTGCTCAATGGAAATCCACTTCACAAGGAGACTTCTAGTTTAGCCTTCTTCCCTGCTCCAGCACCTTGAATGCTCCCAACGTCTGCTCTGGAATGTTCCTCAGCCCTCCAAAGCAAATTCTGGAAGCACATGAAGGTTGTAGGAGGAAGAAGAGGCCCCATTGCAAGAGCAGGAGCCTGGATCTAACCCAATGTTAGCTGGTTATGATTCCTTGGGTTTTCCTGATAACCCTGGCTTGGTGATTCAGCACCAAACTGCAAGTGACAGGGGAGTCAGTTTTCACTTTTATAAGATAGAAAGTGATTCAGAAGAACCCGACCCAACCCAACATCTAGCTTTGCAAAAAGAAAGCAAAACCCACACAGATCAGGAATAGTCATGGCTATTCTTGTCACCTCTGCAGATGTGTGAATAATCAGCACAGCCTGAGCTCATGATGATATGCTACTTGCAAGAATGAAAAAGATCAACATGTACATCCAATTCTATACTGTTAAAAACAGATGCTATAAGAAGATGGCAACGACTACAAGAATCTAGCATCATTAATGTTTAGAAGCAATAGCCTCTGACCTAGCAACCCTGTCAAAGTAATATACCTGCATGAGGGGTGATGACCTGCAACCCAACCTATACATATTTACTCAGAAGTAATTTCCATTGAGTTAAATGGGACTTATACCCAGGTAAGTATGCATAGGGTTCCAGTCTTAATAGTACTATCACACAATCCATCTCCCCACTAAGGCAAGCTCTTCCCCTATAGCAAGAACTATTGGGATGAGAGGGTTAGGCTCCTGCAGAGCTCTGGCTGAGCTGGGAGGGAGTTATGCTCTCTTAACTACTTAATCCTTGGACTCAGCCAGGGAGTATCATCTCTCTCATCCCAGGAGAGCTGGGACCTAGATGGCTGAGCAGATTTCAGAGGCTCTTAAATCGGGGCAAGCCCTGACAAACCAGCGTGGCAGAGGCAGGACTACAGAGGATGGGTCCTCAGCTCAGTCGTGTGACTTGGCAACCTGGCATTAAGTTAAGGCATCAAAAAGGGTGGTGCATCTCAAGCACTACTTTAAAAGTTTGCTTTCTCTCTACCAGGCTTAGGTGGGCTCCGCTAGCAGTAGCCCCACTGCTGAACTGAGTAGCTTTGCGCCGGCTCATTCATACCAGCTCCTTGTTTACAGGACTGCTCCCTAAGTGTGGCAAACAACACCATGTTGACCAGGGTTTTTAAAAAAGTATTTTTTAGCAGGAACACGGGGAAACTGAGTTCCCTTACCTTTTTTTTTTTTTTTAGTCGGGGGGGGGGGCTGGAATGGATATATACCCAATGCCTGAGCCAAATATCCACCTATATCTGTAATCCTGAAAGACCTACACTGGCTCCCAGTACGTTTCCGAGCACAATTCACAGTGTTGGTGCTGACCTTTAAAGCCCTAAACGGCCTCGGTCCAGTATACCCGAAGGAGCGTCTCCACCTCCATCGTTCTGCCTGGACACTGAGGTCTAGGGCAGAGGGCCTTCTAGCGGTTCCCTCGCTGCGAGAAGCCAAGTTACAGGGAACCAGGCAGAGGGCCTACTCGGTAGTGGCACCCACCCTGTGAAACGCCCTCCCACCAGGTGTCAAAGAGAAAAATAACTACCAAACTTTTAGAAGACATCTGAAGGAAGCCCTGTTTAGGGAAGCTTTAAATGTTTAACAGGTTATTGTATTTTAGTGTTCTGTAGGAAGCCGCCCAGAGTGGCTGGAGAAACCCAGCCAGATGGGCGGGGTATAAATAATAAATTATTATTATTATTATTAATCAACAAAGTTGCAGCCAATTCTAATCCACGTCATTGTCTGCTTGAGTTGGGTGCAAATGGCCCTGCAATAAACTTGATGGTGAGTTCCCCACCCTGCTTTTCCCTAGGAAAAAAAGCACTGATGTTGAACTATATGATGGTACTAACTTACTGACCTAACTTAAGCAGGGCATTGGGGGGGTGGGGTGCAGTGGAGTGAGCCCAACCCGGGCATTATCTTACACGTGCCAAACCCACCGCTTGCTTTCAAAAACAAACGCTGCCAGCCTCACCTCCCTTCCTGCCACAGCTGGCAGGTGCTCCTCCGAGGCAAAAAAGGAGGAGTGCATCGAAACCAAAACAACTCGCCAAGGTCAACCAAGGACCGAGTCGGCGGTCCTGAGCTGCCCTTCTATGTTATTATTTTATTTGTTTCCCTCCACAAACCAACTTACGGAGCTGCCCTGCTGCGCCGGGCTCCTTCCCCACTCCGGCCCCCGCCAGTAGCCCCGGGGCCGCCGAGGCCGGCGGGGTGGGCGCCGTCGTCGTCGTCGTCGTCCCCCCTGCGCAGCCTCCTCCCTGGCGCTCGAAGTTGCCCGGGTTGGAGAAGTAATCCCTCAGGCGGGGCAGCTCCCGGCCGCTCTCCAGCAGCTCCGTGTGCAGCTCCAGCGCCGTCAGCACGAGCTGGTCGCGCAGCAGCTGAGCCGCCAGGGCGTCCACGGGGACCCGAGGCGGCTCCTCGGCCTGCAGGGAGGAGGGAGGCGGCAAGGGCAGGTGCTGCTGCTGCTGCTGCTGAAGGAGGGGCGGCGGCGAAGAGCAGGCCGACGAAGGCAGCGGGAGCGGAGCGGCCGTTCCGCCGCCGGGGTCGCTGCTGCTGCTGCCTCCGCCGCCGGGCCGGGCCTCGTCGGGCTCCGACTCCTCGGAGTCGCTGAGGAAAGGGTTCACCCCAGCAGCCCCCGCCGCCGCCATCTTGGGAGCAGGGGAGGCGCTCCCCCCTCCCCCGACGGAGCCCCGTTACCACAGCAGCCGACGGCGCCCACCAACCGCCCGCCTCCTCCTCCTCCTCCCTCCTCAGAGCTCGCAGCTTCTTCCTGGTCTCGCCTCTCGCGAGAGTTGCCGCCCGGATGCTTCCGGTCTCCGGCGTCCTCGCGGCGCGGTATAGACTTTCGAAAGTCGCAGAGGGGGCGGCTCGCCTTGTTTTCTGGGCATACGAGAGGTTTCGTTTGGTCGGCGTGGGCGCTGTTCCCCTTTCCTCCCTCGTGGGGAGAAATCGGCAGCTGCTTGAAAACAACCACGAGCCCACGGAGGAAAAAAAAGCAAGGGTTGCTCAGAAAAAGAAGAGGAAAAAAGGTAGAAGCAAATACATATTCATATCATATCTGTTTTAACTCGCTTGCCTATGAAGAAGGCCCGCTAGGCTACCTGACATGAGATTGCAACCTGCGTCTTATTTCAGGCGGTAGATAACCTTTTTTCTCAAAACAATGCAAAAAAACAAAAACAAAAAACAGAGGATGCAGAGACCATGTTTGTTCCCCTTGTGTTGCATCGGTGTGACGGTGGTGGCCGGGATGCATTGCAGTCCATTATTATTATTATTCCTACATTGTAGGTCGGGCAGGTGAATGCTGCTTTTTTTTTTTTGACAGCCCTGAAATGTCAGGACTATGCTGAAGCGGAGACTGAGAGGGGTAAAAAAACAAAAACTCCAGCGTGTTTGTATTTAAATAAACGCAAGCTTTGGCTTAAGGTTTGGATCTCGGCAGGAATTTAATATTCAGCGGGTGACAGGGAATGTGGCGGTTTAATTAGAATTACTTTTGCAGCCATCACCACAAGCGCCTGTGTGTTTTGTCCCTTCCTGGCCGAAATCCAGGTGCAGAAATTGACCAGGTGCATATGAAGCCTTTTGGTTTCCGATCTGACAGTTGCACCAAACTGGGTTGTGGTCAACTTCAAACCCACCCCATAGTTATGGGAGCAAACAATAGTTTGGTTGCAAACCCCTCTTTCTCCCCAAGTGCAAAACGGCTATTTCAAAAAACCGAGCACGAGGTTTGTGGGAGTCGACGTGCGTTATACTCTTCACGTTTCTCTCTCTGGAGGCACGGGCGGTGAGCAGGAGGGTGCACACCTGTCCCATTGGGCTCCACCTGTGCATCATGGACATGCAAGATGCATGATTGACGGGGGAGGACACTTTTTCCCTCTGCCTCCTCCTCGCTCCCTTTCTCCGGGGATCTCGCGATGCCTTTCCCGGGGCCCTTTGACGCGCGCCGGGGTGCCTGGTAAGGGTGCAGAAGCGCCTGCTTCCGAACGTGTGAGTAGTGGAGGAGGTCGCGTGTCTGCGCGCGAGACCCCGCGCCCCACCCCACTCGGAGGCGACCACGCTTTGGCTGGGGGTCGGATGTAAACGGGGCTTGTTCTCCTCGCTTCCGCATCTCCCCGCACGCACCCCACCCAGGAAACCCACTGATTCCTCAGACTCCCCCCTGACATCTCATGAAAGGCTGTTTGCCAGATGTTGCTGATGGGGGATGACGCCTCTTGCCAAACGAAGGATGGGGCAGGGTCCTCTCTCCATCAAAGCCTGGGGGCTGGGGGATTGTGGGATCATTTTTTCCCTCTGAGAAAAATTGGTTCTCATCTGTAGCCTTCCTGGTATGTGTTTGGTGGTTCCCCACTCACCCACCCTCTCCCACCTTCGCCTCTGTCTTCTTGGAGCCCATGAGTCCTTTCTCGGGACCCGTAGTATGTTCTCCCTTCAGTTCTTTGCCCTCAATTTTTCTCCCCTTTTTTTGCTTCTTCTGCTTGCGCCCCTGTCCTTGTCATCCGCACCAGTCACTGATTGGGGGAGGGAAGAGTGTTTAGACAGTAGCAGACCAAATGTAGGTGGTGCCCCAAAATTCAGTATCCCCCCTACCTCTCACTTTCCATTCTGCATCATGGTTGTGGCGTCCCTGAGGCTCTGGGCTAAGTGCTACTGAACTGCTTAAAGGTAAAGGGACCCCTGACCTTAGGTCCAGTTGTGACCGACTTTGGGGTTGCGGCGCTCATCTCGCTTTATTGGCCGAGGGAGCCAGCGTACAGCTTCTGGGTCATGTGGCCAGCATGACTAAGCCGCTTCTGGCGAACCAGAGCAGCGCATGGAAAGATTGAGCTCCCTTAAATCCACCTCTGGTTTAGATCTGCAGCATGAGGGGGTCTGAAGTATATATAAGACTACTCTGGATGACCCAGAGCTTGGCACACCCACCCCGCAGCTTTGAATAAATCAGGGCTGCCATTTTGTGTCCTGGCAGAATTAATAATAATAATAATAATAATAATAATAATAATAATAATAATAATAATAATAATTTACTTATATGCCGCCCATCTCACTGGGTTGCCCCAGCCTCTCTGGGGCAAAATATAAAAACTCTAGCAAAATATAAAAACACAATAAGACATTAAGCACTCCTGTTAACAGAAGTTTCGTTCAAAGAACAGGGTTTTTTAGCTGCAGTGGCTGCCAGCGGACTTTAAGGATCAAAACCTCAGATTGTTCTGTGAACTGCCCTTTTTTCTGTGAGACCTCTGGGTATAGGGCAGTATATAAATCCAATAAATAATAATAATAAAAACCTTAGAGTAGTCTTATATATACTTTACAGCAAAATAAGCAAATAAATAAGGCTTTTAAAGGGAACAGAACTCACAGACCATGGAACACAGAATGACAGAATTGTAGAGTTGGGACCCTGAGGATCTCTGGCCCAACCCCCTGGTATGCAGGGATCGAAGACCTCTTGGCCCATGACCTTGGCATCGTTAGCACCATGCTCTAACCAACGGAGCTAACACAGGAAGCAGCTTTATACTAACTGATACCATTGATCCATCTGGCCTAGCATTGTCCGCACAGACTGGCAGCAGCTATCGAGGCTTTCAGGCGGGAAACATTCCCAGCCAGAGCTGCAGATGCCACTGTTGGATTGAACTTGGGAATGTCTACATTCAAGACAGTTGCTCTACCACTGAACTATGGCCCTTCCCCAACTACACTATAGGGTAGAGTCTAAGGTTTTATACAATTAATAGAAAGCTTGAAATTGTAATGTTTGGACTACCTAAATGTTAGATGCTAATTTTTTAGAAAGCAATTTCTTAGCAACTGCATCCCCTAGTGGTGTTCAGTGCACACGGCAGTGTTTTCTGCACTGTTTGTATTCTATGAAGTAGATTGCTGGTAGAAATACAAAATACAAAATACAAGTTCAGGTAGGTCAAGGCATCTGGAAGTCATTTAAATTGGAAATAGATTTATTTTTCACTCACCTGCCCAAACACCCCCTTTCCTCCTCCACCACCACCATATTAGGTGAGCTCCCCCACCAGGAAAAACATGGAGAGCTCCACCCCCAGCTCATTTTTCCCCCTTGTATGATCTGGACTAGGGCAGATGGAAGAAAACAAGCATTGACTGTGGGCTGAGTTTCAACGCAACTCTCTTCATTGGTCTGGTGAGTATATTATCTTAACTATACGATTATTGTCCTCAGCAGTTAAATCTCCCATCGTAGAGTTATGGGAAGGCAAGTTATGGGAAGTTTGTAGAGTTATGGGAAGGCATGTTATGGGAAGGCAAGTGTACAAGTGGTTACTTCATCTAGCAGCAATTCCACTTGGGTGTCTCCCTCTTAAAAAAAAGACCAGCTTCACCAAGGTCTTGTTGTTCATCCCAAAGCCACCTGTCTCTACCTACCCACGCACCTCACCAAGCTTGGCACCTCACCTACTGTGATCAGCACCCTAGGAAAGCCTCAACCACCAGAAAGTCCAAGACCATGTGGAAACCATTAGAAGGCCAGAGTCAAGGATCTTTGTATCCTACAACAGGGCCTTGGCTAAGGACTTATGCCTAACACCCTTAAGAGGCAAGCAGTGGCAATCTTCAGTGTTGCAACACCAAGGATTCTTGAACACTCTCATGCAGAACAGAGGGGACAGGAAGGTTCAGTACAGTGGTACCTCGGGCTAAGTACTTAATTCATTCTGGAGGTCCATTCTTAACCTGAAAACTGTTCTTAATGTGAAGTACCACTTTAGCTAATGGGGCCTTCCGCTTCTGCGCCGCCGGAGCGCAATTTCTGTTCTCATCCTGAAGCAAAGTTCTTAACCCGAGGTACTATTTCTGGGTTAGCAGGGTCTGTAACCTGAAGCGTATGTAACCTGAAACGTATGTAACCTGAGGTACCACTGTTCTGCTAAAAGTACAAATATTCAAAATTTCCACAAGGATGGGGTGGTGTTTTTGTGCTAACACTTCCTTCATCCGGAAAGTTAATTCTCCATTTCTTAGGTCTCAGTAACAGGACCTTCAGTCTTTTTTTGCCCCAGATCTCTGCATTCATGGGACAACTCTGGCACAGCCTAGTCGTACACAGGGCTCTGAAAGACTATCCTGTCAGAACAGAGGCTCTTGGCCTCTTTGACTCCATCCTTGTGTCTTCTTCTCCTACATCTCCAGGAAAGGCAGCCTCTTCCTCTGTCAGCTGGTGGATTAAGGCATGCATTGGCTAGGCCTAGGAGGCAGAGCACCCTCCCCAGCACATCACAGCCCACCTTACCCTGTCCGCAAACACATATATTGCAGATGTTTGCAAGGCCACTTGGTCCTCAACCCTCCACACTACCAATTAGATCTTATGTTCCTTAGCTGATGGTTCCATTGGGAGATAAGCTCCACACAACATTCTCTCCTTAGAGGAACACAGTCACCCAGTTTCATCTGGTTTTCATGCTTAGCCATGGATGCAACGGAAAGCAAAACTAGAGGAAAAGAATAGAAAATCTGTCAAATTTCATGGCTCTGCCTTTGGCGCATCCCAGTCATACAACCTGCAACATCCCTGTCCTAACCTACAAGGTCCATTTATGGTTAGTGTTCAATATTCCGTTCAATATGCCTTTCAATATTCCGTTCAATATAATCTGCGGCTGTATAGAGCTTTTCAGCCAAATATTGTTTCAGTCTTAGCTGAATTCAGAGTTGTGCTAATGAGAATAACTTCCAGGCCTTGCTATGCCCTGTTATCAGGGGTGCCTCAGAGGCCGAGTTGAATATCCCATCCTGCCATCTAAGAAGTGTAGCAGGAAGTTAAAAAGAGTCTTAAGACGCTTTGTGACCTACAAGCCAGGACAGCAGATAATCATATTTATCCCTTCAAGATTTTGCATAGGGATTGCTGGTGCAGAGAGTTAACTTGACAATAAAACGTTCAATTCTTGGGGGAAGCTTTTTGCCTTAGGTTTGCTTCTGCATTGCTGAGCCACATTTACATCTTAAAGCAAATGACATTTGTTATTGTAATGTACAAAATGCTCATTGAAAATCTTGACTGTATGGTAATTTTAAACAGATGAACAAGTTACCAAAACACATTTAAATGTGAAAGCCTATGGAAATTATGTTTTATAAACTGCATTATACGACAGATTATTTGGATCATGCAAATTTGTTCATGCTCGTTTACCTAATCAAAGGCGGGGGTGGGGGAGTAGAACACATGATTATGCCTAGAACATTGCGGGGAGTGGGGGAAGTAGCAGTGGTACAGAATTTTAATGTTGTTGAAATGATCTGTATATGATGATGAAAGAAAGTAAATCTGAAAGTATTATTCCAGCTCAAAACTTGGTTAACATACAGGGGCGTCCTTAGTGCTGAACAATATCGTTGTGTCAACTTAATAATTTTCCATAAAACTATTCCTGTTTTCAGTTTATTTATGGATGAATTGTTTTCATATCTCTCTGACAGTCTAAATTAAATACTACGGAATACATTTCTGATTAAAAATAATCCTGTCAGCTGAAAGAATAGCTGCTAATCATACCCTTTTGTAATACGCGTGCCATGACACATGCTTACTGAAAATGCATTTCATTAGATTTTCTTAAATTATATACAACAGGCATATAATGCTCGCTGGAGCATGCTCCTTTTGAAAGAAATGACTAAAGTGTTTTTACTGTCATTCCTTGACGCTTTTAAATATACTTGCACACCAGCATAATATAGTCAGCTGAATTGCATTTTGTATATGTTTCTCTGTATATTGAAAGCATAAATAGGAATAGGAAACAAATGTTTGCATATTTCATAAATATTTATATTTTGTTATTTTCTCTATCTTTTAAAAATAAAAGGCAATCTCAGCATCCCAAGTATTGTGAGTTTTAAATGTTCAAAGAGCGGCAATGTTGGATATGGTGGCTTTGGGGGGGGGAATAGGTCTGCATTTTGCCTCATTATGTTGACATTTCCATTAATCTTGGAGGACCTGATTCAGCAGAAGACTACAGGTTCTATAGCAGGCACAAATCTTCTCAGGCAATAGATTGGCCTATAATCAGTGGTGTCCAAACTTTTTTCAAAGAGGGCCAGATTTGATGAAGTGAAGGGCCATGGGGGCCGACCAAAGTTATTGACCTTTATTTAGGATTGAAGTTACTGAGTTTTCAAATGGATTTTACCTATAAACTGCCACAGGGGCCAGATTAAACCAACTAGCGGGCCGGTTTAGGCCCCTGAAATGGACTTTGGACATGCCTGGCCTATATAAATGAAAGAAATAGGAGAAAGAAGTACTCCTGTCAGGGAGTAATAGAATTGCCCTGGGAGAAGTGTCTTCTTCATACAACTTTCTTTGTTCTGTTGCTCCTCTCTCTCTCTCTCTCTTAAGTTAAATATTTTGCAAGGAATGGTGGTATGTACAATGGGGATTCTGTAGCACCCTGCTTGTGGTTAACGCTTAGCTGGAATGAAATATTCAACGCAGCAATAGAGAAATTAAAATAATTATTTATTTGTCAGACAAATAAATGAGAGGCACAGTGGTATATGGTTACCAAGCTCTGGCCTGGCTCCTGCCATTATGGCCAGCCCTTATATTCCCTTAATCCAGCCCCCTTTGCTCCTCCTGTGGCTGCCTCTGTCCAATCAGCCTAGTTGGATTTCCTATTGGCTGATTGCTATATCCAATCCTAAAAGATACACCCACATCCTCCTGTCCTTATATGGAACACAAACAGCTATATATTGTTACATCTATAAATGACAAATAAGTAGTAATATATCTTACATGTGTCTCAACAAGGAATCTTAATTACCAGCTCACCTCTTGCCCTCCCTGCCCTATTGCCTTCTAAAACAAATGGTTAATCTTAAATTTTTATCTTAAACATATGTCAAGGATCTTGAGTTTCACATCAACATTGAAAGATATCCTTCATTTGAAGGTTTCTAAACAAATGTCTGACAGCTAATATATCAGGACAGCATTTGATGGCGTCTTCCTGTCTGGCAGGGGGGCTAAACTGCTGGCTGACTTAATTCCAGGATAAATACAACTCTTCTAGCATTTGTTAAATCCTTTGCATAATTACATTTAAGCCAATATATTTAAGCTAATATATTTCATACATTATCATAGGTAACCTTTTAAAAGAATAAAGCTTCTCAAAGTAGAAAGGAAGGAACTCAGTAAAAAAAAACAGTTTTTAAAGAAGGCTCTTCAGTTTACATTCCCCCTTTCACCCTCCTTTCCAGCCTCAAAATAAAATAGGAAGAAGCTTCTTTTTCCCCAGCCAAGCCAGTTGCCTTTTCTCTCAGTTTAAGAAAGAAACAGTTTTAAAAAGACTTCCCAAAAAAACCTCTCTTTCTCTGTCAGCTAGATGCTTCTCCCCATTTGCCTCTGGCCTTAGAAAATACAGCTCAAGGTTTAAGAGAGGCCCATGGTATCATTTTACTATTTGCCCATTCCTAATTATATTTATCTCTGCCTTTGTTATCTTCTGTAACATGTAGGGTCAGTGTCATTACTCAGTCTGTAATTTCAGCTTTTACGACTTTGAGAATTGCTTTCTGCTATCAATCAAAAGGGGCCCCTTGTCTAAGAGGAAGAAAACACTGTTTTCTTAAGCAGCTAGCCTTCTTGCCTGGCATGAAACATTTGAAAATCTACTTTTGAAAATCTAAGCCCTCTTTAATATACAAGTCCTGATCAAACATTAATAAAATGCAGGCTTATGCCTGATGCCTCATTCCCCCCTTTCAAGCTCAAGGACCTTCATCCCAAGTGTCCTTGATAGCTTGACCTTCATCATATTCCTGAGGTAAAGCTCTGTATAGGGCCATGATATGAGGTAGAGTTTCATTTGAAACCATCTTGCTAATTGTACTTCTAAAACATGAAATGATACATGGCATCATACATAAAACCATTACCACTACCGTCAAGAAAAACAAGCAAGACAATAGTATCCCTTTGAGTCCTGTGACATTAGGTAACCAATTGGTGAGCCATCCCATATCCCATCCTTCCCATGTTTGTACTGGGACATGTGCTATATTCTCCATCTTTGTGGCCAACACACGGATTGCCTCACCATTATCTGAAATGTTAAAGCAACAGGCATTCCCTGTCAAGTTCAAGACTCCACATAGGCCTCCCTGCTTGGCAAGTACATAATCCATTCCCATTTTCAGCTGCAAAATGGCGGCTCTACTTTCATCCAACTGTTGTGCAATAAGTCTCAAACTCTTGGCCGTTGCATTGGTTACAAGTTCCACTACTGCTTGCAATCGAATTATTCTGTTTAGATTATAAATAGGATCCCGTGCCCCTTGTATGAGCTCACCAGGATTCCAGGAGGCAGGATCATAATAGGCTATAATGCGCTCTGGTGGCCAATCATCAGTACCGCTCCAACTTTGGGTACTTCCTCCTGCTATATGAGAAATATCAGCGTTTCTTCATGTACGCTTGGCCAAATTAGTGGGCATAATCCACATTGGTGGTAATACCCATCCCAGGAAACAAGTCCCACTCCATTTGGAGGGGAGTTTCTTGTATGCCCATTCTCCACATATCCACCACAACCATCGTGTCTGAGGTCTTTGGTACGTGGAGTACAGAAGGCGAAATAGCAAAAGAGGTAGAGAGTTCACAGTGCAGTATGTTAGATTGCCTTTTTCTGTCACAGTTATGTTCCATACCACTTTCCATGCATGAATAAAAGGAGGTGCACAGGGCAAGGCATCCCGAGTTCGATAGGTAGTATCGTGTGCCCAGGTATTCTTAATATTATCCCAAGTATAGTGACAATGAGAAGAGCCTATCATGGTAGAATCAGCTGCATCTGATGATCTATGTACACAGAATTCCCCTTGTACAGGTATAACTCGTAATGGTTTAGTTGAGTTCCATCCGGGGAAATTCTGTACTTCTGTTTGGTGTGGTATTTCGCTTACCATACCAATGGCATCTAATGGTATCGGTAATAAGGGCATACCTCCCTCTGAATCATCTGGCCCGAGAGAGCAAACAAGGCAATTGGTCCTATTTGCAACATTGGCTACCATTTCAGCTAAACCTACCCACATATTGTGGTCATGGTGGAATCCATATTTAGTCAATTTGGCCAGATTCAAGGACCCTTCCCCTTCCCAAGGGATCAGGATTAATAATAGAATCATGTTGATGTCTAGCATATGCATTCCTTCCACAAAAGATTACCTTATTGTGATAGCAAATAAATATTAGTCCCAATATAATTCCCCCAGTGACAGAAATGGGGAACCACCAAGACCAAAACATATATCCCGAGGATCCCCAATGAGTAATATCTCTGATAATTGTTCCACAAGGGGGGGGCAGTCAATCAATTGTATAAGAGAATCTTTC
Organism: Podarcis bocagei; assembly: GCF_964188305.1. Taxonomy (NCBI): domain Eukaryota; kingdom Metazoa; phylum Chordata; class Lepidosauria; order Squamata; family Lacertidae; genus Podarcis; species Podarcis bocagei. The sequence goes on along the minus strand of NC_138133.1, from coordinate 23,464,055 downwards.
CTTTCACAATCGCTGGTTCAGATGCTCCTCAAGCTTCAGGCGTGCGCAGGTCAGCCAGCTTCCAGGTTGTGGCTGCAGCAGGCCGGTCGTCAAATGTTGCCCGTGACCTAGCCCGTTCCCGGTAGGGCTAGATACAGGGGTTTTTGGAGAGAGTCAGTTTAAGAGGATTAGAGGGGTCACCTTTGCACGTCCAACTGCCTTCGGACTTCTTCAAACGGGAGTGATGAATCCAGGGGGTCACCTCAGCTACCTTCACCGCTGTTGGAGTAGAGAGCAAGACGGTGTAAGGTCCACGCCACTTAGGTGCAAGTGGATCACGTTTCCACTCTTTCACCCATACGCTATCGCCAGCCTGGAACTGATGAATCGGCTCGGCAATGCTGCATGGCGTGCGCTCGAGGGCCCACCTGTTAAGAGAAACAAAAACACGGGAGAGAGATTGCACTTGTCCCTGTGTCACATGGTCTCCTATTTGTTTAAGATCAGCTGAAATATCCTGAACAAAGGAGGGTGGTCTCCCATACAGGAGCTCAAAAGGTGACAACTTAAGTCTTTTTGTGGGTGCACACCGAACACGAAACAGTGTTATGGGTAACACATCTACCCATCCCAATCCCGTTTCCTGGGTTAATTTTGCCAATTGGGTTTTCAGAGTCCGATTCATTCTTTCAGTTTTCCCTGAACTCTGAGGCCTATAGGCTGCATGCAGTCTCCATTTCACTTGTAGGACTCGACATACTTCTTGTACTACTTGATCAATGAACGCTGGCCCATTGTCACTTCCAATGCATCTAGGTAATCCAAACCTCGGGATCAATTCAGTGAGGAGTCTCTTAGTTACCTCTCGTGCCTTTTCAGTTCGGGTGGGAAAAGCTTCAACCCATCCGGTAAGAGTATCTACAAACACAAGGAGATACTTGAATCCCTTAGAAGGGACCAGCTCTGTGAAGTCCACAATTAGGCTTTCCATGGGGACATATCCCACATGTTGGATTCCAGGAGGTTGTACCGGTCCCTGCCTGGGATTGTTTTTAGCACAAAGAACACATTTCTGTGAAATGCAAGTTGCTAATTGTGATAGGTTAATAATATACAACTTCCGACTGAGACTCTCTCTGGTTGCAGTACCGCCAAGGTGAGTAGATTCATGATAATTTCTTACAATTGTGCCTGCTAGATGATGAGGTACATAAATCCTATTGTCTGGCAGGATCATCCAACCGTCCTTCACAACTGCTCCTTCCTGTTCAGCCCACTTCCTCTCTTCTGGGGTATAGTGAGGTTTAACTTCTTCTGGAACTACCTCTGGTATGAGGGCTGCTATAAATCCTCCCACAGGCTTTTGGGCTGCCTCTCGAGCTGCTTTGTCAGCAGCATGATTTCCTCTGGTTATTGGATCCCTTCCTCGTCCATGACCTTTGCAGTGCATTACAGCAATCTGTTCTGGAGCCCATACTGCTTCTAACAGGATTTCTACTTCAGGTCCATATTTCAAGGCTTTCCCGTGGGCTCCTATTAGACCTCTTTCTTTCCATAGAGCACCATGTGCATGCAGGGTTAAGAAGGCATATTTAGAATCAGTATAGATGTTTGCCTTACATCCGGCTGCCAATTGCAGAGCTCTAGTTAAACCTATAAGTTCAGCTTTTTGTGCCGAGGTGCCAGCAGGCAAAGCTTCAGCTTCCACAACTTCCTCATTGGTGACCACAGCATATCCTGCTCGTCTGGCACCTTCATGCAGGTAACTGCTACCATCAGTATAATATACAACATCTGGATTTTTCAATGGTTCATCTTTCAGACCGGGTCTACTGGAATAAACTTCATCCATTATTTGGAGACAATCATGTGATTCTTCATCATCTACCTCTGGTAGGGGCAGCAAAGTCGCTGGATTGAGCATATTCACTACTCGTAGATGAATCCTGGGATTTTCACACAATAGGCCTTGGTACCTAGCCATCCTTGGGTTCGTTAGCCAATAACTACCCTTATATTCCATGAGTGTCAGAACAGCATGAGGTACATTCACATACATCGTCTGGCCGAAGGTAAATTTATCAGCTTCTTTGACAAGGCTGGCAGTGGCCGCTACTGCCCTTAGGCATGGAGGCCATCCTTTTGCTACTGAGTCCAATTGTTTTGACAAATAAGCTACTGGACGGTTCCAACTTCCTAATCTCTGGGTCAGGACTGCCGCTGCAATCCCATTCTGTTCATGTACATACAGCTGAAAGGGTTTTTCCGAATTAGGCAGTCCAAGGGCTGGGGCCTCCATAAGTCGTTGTTTGATAACTAAAAAGGCTTGTTGCTGCTCAGGTCCCCATACGAATGGGTCCTTTTCTGCACCTCGAGTGCTTTCATGTAAGGGTTTGGCCAGACTGCTGAAATCAGGTATCCATAGTCTACAAAACCCTGCTGTTCCCAGGAATCCTCTGAGTTGTTTCCTTGTGGTAGGTTCCTTGATAAGGCAAATAGCTTCTTTCCTCTCTGGCCTCAATGCTCGTTGTTGGTGTGAGATGTCAAAGCCCAAATATTTGACCTTTTCTAAACATAACTGTGCCTTTTTCTGGGAAACTCGGTAGCCAGCTTCCCAGAGCAAGTGGAGCAGTTCCTCTGTACCTTCTTTACAGGTATCAAAATCCTTTGCTGCTAGTATAAGGTCATCTACATATTGCAGAACCACCTTTTCTCCAGGTATTGAGGGGTAACTTGTTAGATCCTTCGCCAAGGCAGTGCCAAATAAAGTTGGGGAATTTTTGAATCCCTGGGGCAATCTCGTCCAGGTTAGCTGGCCTTTTGTTCCTGTCAAAGGGTCTTCCCACTGGAAGGCAAATATAGGTTGGCTCTGTGGTGCCAGCCGGCAACAGAAGAATGCATCTTTCAAGTCCAATACAGTAAAAAATGTTGCTTCTGGTGGGATCAAACTCAGCAGGGTGTATGGGTTTGGTACATTTGGGTGCAAGGTCTCGATAGCCTGGTTTACGAGCCTCAAGTCCTGCACTGGCCTGTATTCATCTGTCCCAGGTTTTCGAACAGGCAAAAGGGGTGTGTTCCATTCTGATTGGCAGGGCTTAAGCAGACCATATTTTAATAGGCGGTCCAAATGTTTCTGGATGCCCTCTGCTGCTCGCCGGGGTAAAGGATATTGCTTTACAGATACAGGGGTAGCCATAGGTTTTAAGGTTACTACAATTGGAGCTATATTCTTGGCCATTCCTGGTGGGCTATTTTCGGCCCATACTCCTGGTGGCACCTGTAGAGTTCGGAGGAGCTTGTTTAACTCTGTATCCAATGTGGGTTGGACTTGCAGGGCTGACATTAGGCGCCATGATTGTTCCTTAGGTACTGAGAGGGAAATTATTCCTGCTGCCTTTGATGGCAGTTTCATTTCTGGACCTCGAGGAGTGAAGGTGATTTGGGCCTGCAATTTGGACAGCATATCTCTACCTAAGAGAGGTATTGGACACTCAGGTATATACAAAAACTGATGGGTTAAACGATGTCCCCCAATCTGGCATTCCAAAGGTTGGAGGAAAGACCTCTTAGCTGACTGACCAGTGGCACTTTTAATGACTACACTTTTGGATGCCTTTTTCTGCAATAGTTCTGGGAGTACTGAGTATTCAGCCCCAGTATCAATCATAAAGTCTATTAAATGGCTTCCTAATTGGATCGTGACCGTGGGCTCCTGGAAGCCTAACTTTATGGAGTCCGGTCTTTCCTAGTCTTGGGTAAAATCCTCCTCTGCCAGTCCAATGACATTGTCCCTACTCCGTCCTTGTCCAGGTCTCTGATATCTTCCATCTCGGATCATTCCCCGTCCCCGTCCCTGGTTTCTTGGGCCGGAGCCTGGGCCTGGGCCTGGGCGTACTTCTTCCAACCTCAGGGGTTCAGGACACTCCCGCTTCCAATGACCCTCCTTCTTGCAATTTGCACATTGATTCCTTCCCAGTGGTGGATTCCTTCCCCGCCCTCTTCCTCCATTTAAGGGGCGGTAGTCTTGCTTCACTGCTGTGGCTAGCATTACCATCTTTTCCTTCTGCCACTTCTTCTTCTCTTGTTTCTCAGCCTCATCCCTATTCCGATAAACTCGGCGTGCAATGGCCATAATTTGGCTCATCAGCATCCCTTCCCATCCTTCGGATTTCTGAATTTTCTTACGAATGTCAGAAGCGCACTGGGCCACAAATGTAGCAGTAATCATTCTGCTGTTTTCAGGGGCTTCAGGGTCAAAAGGAGTCCATATACGATAGGCTTCTTGCAGCCTCTCTAAAAAGTCTCCTGGACTCTCATTTGGTTTCTGTTCTACTTCTGAGACTTTAGACATATTAGTGGGCTTCTGGCATGCCCTGCGGATACCTTGCACAAGCGTCTGGCGGTAGGTGGTAAGTCTGGCCAGGTGAATTACATTGTTTGGATCCCAATTAGGATCTTCCAAGGGAAAGTTGTCTTGGAGATGACGGTCAATATTATAAATATTTCCCACTCTGGCCTGCTCACGCAAATATATCTGTGCCTTTTCAATTATGTCTCTCCTTTCCTCAGTGGTGAACAGAGTATTCAGGAGCTGGCGGCAATCTGTCCAAGTAGGACTATGAGTATTTATTATTGAAGTCACCAAGTCCATCATAGCCTGAGGTTTTTCTGCAAAAGATGGGGTGTGTGTTTTCCAATTCATCAGATCTGTAGTCGTGAATGGAATATATTGCAGGGTCGAAGTTCGAGGTGGCCGTGGTCCGAGTTGCCCGTTAACCAGCACAGGCTCCTCAAGTGCATCAAATACTCTTCTGAGAGGGGCTACTACGTGATCTTTCTCTTCGCCTTGCTCTAGGGGCCTCAAATCATAGGGGATGGTATTTGTCCCAAGGCGTTCTTTTAGCAGCTTTATACGCCTGGCTGTATTGCTTGCTGACCGATTAAGGTCTCCCTGTAACTTCTGTAATAATTCTCTAGGACTTGGATGTACAGGGGTTTGGGGTAGGCAATCAGTTGTTTCACTAAAAGAGACTGTAGATGGAGTTCTACTGGGACTCACAGATGGAATAACCACTTCTGCTTGGGCTTTATTATAGGCCTCCAATGCCTCCTGAAGATATTTATCATAATCTATCAAGGAATCAAGTTCTGTGACTCCAGCCCCATTATTCATTCCACTTTCTTGCCTTGGGGTTACAACTGGTGGAGTGTTTGGATTAGGCTCCCTTCGATGTGGAGCATAAGGTGGAGGTGGAAGCAGCTCTTCCTCTGGTCCCTCAAAAATGGGTTTGAGTTTATTTGGCAAGATTCCTTTCCTAGCTTCGGCTTTTACAGCCAATAATTTGCATCGTTGGACTTTGCATTCCCTTATCCATGGAGGATTTTTATTTAATGTGCTCAGCCAGGAATCTATATATGAAAATTGTTCTGGGCACCCTCCAATTTCTTTGGCGATGTTAGACCAAAGTTTGCTTACTAAATTTATATCAAAGGTTCCTTGAGATGGCCATTCAGTATTTTGCTTCGGCCACTCTAATTCACATAACGTTCTCAGGCGCTCTGGCGTCATTTTGACTCCATACGCCCCTGAGAAGGCTTTCTTAAAATTATTTAACATACATTCAAGAGGTGTATTTTCCCCTTTTGAACCCCCAACTCCCATTGTATGGCCCTGTGAAGTATCCACTCAGTCACTCACACACACGCTTCGTGGGTTTCCTTGCCCAGATGGAGTCGCCTCACTGGGAACCGAAGTACTACCCACTCCACACTCAGGTCAGCTACAGATTGCTCTGTACTTTCTCACACATACAATGCGTTAGATACTTCACCACACACTACCTCCCATTCTTCCCTTTTCCCCCACCAGATCACCATCTGATGTATCCAACCACCTAGCGTACTCAGTTCCCACTTACTGAGACGCAGAAGTTTGATCAAGACTTCTCTTCCTCCCAATTAATTGGAGGGCCAAAAATCCCTTTGTGCACTTACCCCTGGTTGGTTCCGTTCCCCCCCCGGTCCGTCGCCGCCAGTGAGCAGGGTATCAGACAGACGAGACTTCTGCGTTCCCCCTGGAAAAATTTACCAGTGCGCGCTTGGGTAAGCAGTTTAGAGATCCTCTCTCTTGTACCCTGCTCAGTAGAGCGAAGGGGCTGCGTTCCAGCAGACCACTTATCCGAGTCACAGGAGCACCATAAAATGTAGCACCCTGCTTGTGGTTAACGCTTAGCTGGAATGAAATATTCAACGCAGCAATAGAGAAATTAAAATAATTATTTATTTGTCAGACAAATAAATGAGAGGCACAGTGGTATATGGTTACCAAGCTCTGGCCTGGCTCCTGCCATTATGGCCAGCCCTTATATTCCCTTAATCCAGCCCCCTTTGCTCCTCCTGTGGCTGCCTCTGTCCAATCAGCCTAGTTGGATTTCCTATTGGCTGATTGCTATATCCAATCCTAAAAGATACACCCACATCCTCCTGTCCTTATATGGAACACAAACAGCTATATATTGTTACATCTATAAATGACAAATAAGTAGTAATATATCTTACATGTGTCTCAACAAGGAATCTTAATTACCAGCTCACCTCTTGCCCTCCCTGCCCTATTGCCTTCTAAAACAAATGGTTAATCTTAAATTTTTATCTTAAACATATGTCAAGGATCTTGAGTTTCACATCAACATTGAAAGATATCCTTCATTTGAAGGTTTCTAAACAAATGTCTGACAGCTAATATATCAGGACAGCATTTGATGGCGTCTTCCTGTCTGGCAGGGGGGCTAAACTGCTGGCTGACTTAATTCCAGGATAAATACAACTCTTCTAGCATTTGTTAAATCCTTTGCATAATTACATTTAAGCCAATATATTTAAGCTAATATATTTCATACATTATCATAGGTAACCTTTTAAAAGAATAAAGCTTCTCAAAGTAGAAAGGAAGGAACTCAGTAAAAAAAAACAGTTTTTAAAGAAGGCTCTTCAGTTTACATTCCCCCTTTCACCCTCCTTTCCAGCCTCAAAATAAAATAGGAAGAAGCTTCTTTTTCCCCAGCCAAGCCAGTTGCCTTTTCTCTCAGTTTAAGAAAGAAACAGTTTTAAAAAGACTTCCCAAAAAAACCTCTCTTTCTCTGTCAGCTAGATGCTTCTCCCCATTTGCCTCTGGCCTTAGAAAATACAGCTCAAGGTTTAAGAGAGGCCCATGGTATCATTTTACTATTTGCCCATTCCTAATTATATTTATCTCTGCCTTTGTTATCTTCTGTAACATGTAGGGTCAGTGTCATTACTCAGTCTGTAATTTCAGCTTTTACGACTTTGAGAATTGCTTTCTGCTATCAATCAAAAGGGGCCCCTTGTCTAAGAGGAAGAAAACACTGTTTTCTTAAGCAGCTAGCCTTCTTGCCTGGCATGAAACATTTGAAAATCTACTTTTGAAAATCTAAGCCCTCTTTAATATACAAGTCCTGATCAAACATTAATAAAATGCAGGCTTATGCCTGATGCCTCAATTCAAGTCCACTGGCTGCATTCAAACATCCCACTGACGTTCACATGTGAATGAGCCTTCTCCTTTCCTATGCTTGCACATTCTATCTTTCTGCCTCCTTATGCAGCTGGGAGGAATTCAGAAGCTTCTTCCTGTGCTTCTGTTTAACTGTGTCCTGCCATGTTGTTCGAACCCAGCAAACTATGGCTAATGTTAACTATGGTTAGCTTAAACAAGCCACCTGCAGAAGTCGCAACGTTAAGTACTTAATTTGTTCTGGAGGTCCGTACTTAACCTGAACCTGTCCTTAACCTGAAGCACCACTTTAGCTAATGGGGCCTCCCACTGCCGCCGCACCGCCACCGCGTGATTTCTGTTCTCATCCTGAAGCAAAGTTCTTAACCTGAAGCACTATTTCTGGGTTAGCGGAGTCTGTAACCTGAAGCGTATGTAACCCGAGGTACCACTGTGTTTGGATGACATAGCAAGATGTTGTTAACCAAAAGAGAAAGTGAAAGCTTCCCAATCCCTGCTTCCAGCCATGTAGGAGGAAGTGGGGCCGGGGGAGTGTATGAGCTCATTCATATCTTGCAGAAAATGCAGCCGATGGATCTTCAACTGGTGACTTGAGAGAGATTAACTGGGTATATTCAGCTTGGGTGCCTCCACCCAGCTCTGACCCAAGGTTGATGTGGTTGATTTGCTTGCAGATAGGGTTAAGTTCCACACCAGCCTTACTGTCGCATGACAATGTAGTGCCTATGACTCTCTCTAGAACATAGGTAAAGGTAAAGGAACCCCTGACCATTAGGTACAGTCGTGACTGACTCTGGGGTTGCGGCGCTCATCTCGCTTTCAGGCCAAGGAAGCTGGCATTTGTCTACAGACAACTTTCTGGGTCATGTGGCCAGCATGACTAAACCGCTTCTGGCGCAACAGAACACCGAGACAGAAACCAGAGCGCATGGAAACACCATTTACCTTCCTGCCACAGCAGTACCTATTTATCTACAGTGGTGCCTCGCAAGACGAAATAAATTCATTCCGCGAGTTTTGTCGTCTTGCGATTTTTTTCGTCTTGCGAAGCATGGTGTCAGGAAAGTTTTGGAAAAGCTTCAAAAATACCAAAGTCTTTAAAAACCTCAAAAAAGGCTACCACACCGCGTTCTATGAGTTGTTCCTCGAAGTCAAGTCGCAACTGTATTAACGGTGTTAAGAAAAAGGAAACAAACTTGCACGATGTTTCCATCTTGTGAAGCAAGCACATAGGGAAAATCGTCTTGCAAAGCAGCTCAAAAAACAAAAAACCCTTTCGTCTAGCGAGTTTTTTGTCTTGCGAGGCATTCATCTTGCGAGGTACTTGCACTGGCGTTCTTTTGAACTGCTAGGTCAGCAGGCTATGGCATTTCCTCTGCTAGTGCATCACAAAGGAATTGCATTCTTCTCTCGACCTTGCATCACCCCAAAACTAGACCATTGAGAAACAAGCCAAAGTTAGCTCAAAGATAACAGATCTGAGTTATGAAGCTTTGGCAGGCTTGATGTCACCACCTGTCACAGTGGGGCACAATGCAAGACTTCAGAGCCTTCTGTAACTAATGCCAGGCAGCAGGAAAACAGATGCAACCCTCATCATCTTCATATTCCCAGAAAATCTCTGCAGCCAGCGATGTCAGGATCCAGAGACATTCTGGGCAAATGAAGATAGAGGCTGCAGCCCCTTTGCCCACCACTTCACTTTATAGCTCTGGGCTGAGTGTTTGTTCCCACCGCTGTCTATCCTGCCAACCCCTGGTAAACTCATTTTGGGAGGGCCAACGGGGGAGTACGAGCGAGAGACCTTTTCCTGGCATCACCCCAGCCCTGAGAAGAGTGGGGTGCAAAGATCAATTAAACAATCAATTGATTTTTTTGAAAAAGAAATCTATCTATGAAACTGAAGAATGCACAAAACATATAATCAGATGCAGACTTCGAATGCAGCAAACGATTGCTTGCCTCACCTGTAATTGTTTTGCTCTTTTAGTGCTGGACAACCCATCACCATGAATATGCAGATCTTTGTAGCGACTGGTCTCCTGGTACACTGTGTGTTCCTGATCTCTATTTTTGACATTTACTTCACCTCTCCTCTGGTCCACGGCATGACTCCCCATCAGACTCCCTTGCCACCACCTGCACAGCGCTTAGTGCTTTTCGTTGCCGATGGTCTGCGTGCAGATTCGCTTTATGAAGTGGATGACCATGGCATTTCTAATGCTCCTTACCTTAGGTATGTTCCTCTTGTTAAGATACTCCCCTAATCCTTTGAACCCCTGAGATTATTATTATTTTTTAAAAAATCTCATTAGCTATGGGACAGGGATTTTGCACTGCTGCGCCCGAATTTTTCAACTAGAAAAGGCTATTTCTGCCATTTAAAAATGTGACTTGACCAATAAGACACTTCATATACTTGGTTATCTAGTTTGATCAGTAGTCGTTCTTATTTTAAATATTTTAAATAGCGCCAGTTACTTCCTTGTAAGATTTATCCCCACCCCTATTTTATCTTAATCCCAACTTTTTAAGGGATCAGTGAAGGATGTGATAACCTCCTCACTTCCCCCCAGGCACATTGTGATTTGTATTGTGAAACTGTAAAATCCATGTAACATTTCATTAGAGTTTTTCTCTAGGAAAAGCCATAGAATATTATAGTTTAGAAATGGTGATTGTTGAATGTGTGGAAATGCTTCCTTAAACTAAGCAGTGGGGCCACTGTTTGTTCTTTTCCCTTTTGAGCCTTACAGGCATGGATTTGGCTTTTAAAAACTGCATGCATTACCACTGTGTCTTATTTCCAGGAATATCATGTTAACCAAAGGCAGCTGGGGAGTATCTCATACTCACGTTCCAACAGAGTCAAGACCTGGGCATGTAGCTCTCATAGCTGGATTTTACGAAGACGTCAGTGCTGTTGCAAGAGGTATGCTGATTATCCATAAAATATTTTGTTTGCATGAACAGGCTGAGCTTTAGAATATTTGGCCACTAACTATAAAATTATTATAACTTGTATCCTAAGGTAAATTAACTTGTACCAAAAAGTATCAGTGGAGGATTGGTAGTGTCTCCTGACCAATGTGTGTTGTAGGTTATGGGGTCAGAGGTCCTCCCAATTTGGGCCAATTTTTTCAGCAGACCCCTTGCTATATCCCATAGTGTGTAAGATGTCCTCTGACCCTTTGGAAATGATTTTCGGTGGGTGGGTGTGTCATTCTTTCATTCTATGGACTTTCCTGAGTTATCTTATTTTTGGATCCATGCCTATACCTCCAAGCTCTGTAAATTTGAAAGTCTAAAATGTGAGAGTGAGCCTTATACTTTGCTACCAGGTCTCTGATTAGTGTTGTGGTCACTCAAACTTTGTTTTGGCATAGTAGGCAGTTGGCATATATCTGTTATTCTTCCATTTTCTCCATGGTGCTAGAAAGTTATGGAAGGTTTTGCATGCGCTATTTGCCTAGGCTGAACTATAATTAGTATCATTTTGAAGGCTAGTTTTCAAGGTTCATTCGCCACCTGAGACAATGAACAGTGACAACATTCATGCCTGTCTACTGAGAAGGTAATCCCATTGGGTACTTATCTCTTGTGTATAGGATTGCAACGTTTAACCATTATCAGTTTTGCATAGGTATTTGGGAATGAGTGGAGTTTATTCTTCAGGGTCTGAGAAAAGGCAAACAAAATTTGGTTTGCTGTTTAAAATATTTCAGTGGGAAGCAAGATGCAAAATACTTGGCACATTGGACCTTCTGTGAGATTTACAATGGTATTAAAGTGGGTAACAGTGGTACTCTAGTTATTTGCGGAATATGTTGACATAAACCGCTTTGGACATATCCTGTGCTCTTAGGAACTGCTTCATATATGAAAATCTACTGATGCAACTTCTGTTTTGGGCAGGCTGCATGTATACTTTAAAATGCAATATCTGTATGTTTGTGTATTTTTCTGACTGTGTTATGTGTTGGAATGCTGAAGCCAATTGTGGTTTCCCATTATGTGCTCAGCTGGTGAAACAGATGTGCTCATCAATAGTTCCGGTGTTCATTCAGAATGTGCCTGCTACCTTTATTTCCCTTCAACAGTGTATCCAAACTCGCGTTATTTCCCTTAGAAAACACTACAGTAACAATTGTCTCCCTAACAGGATGGAAAGAAAACCCAGTGGAGTTTGATTCCGTTTTCAATGAAAGTAAATACACGTGGAGCTGGGGAAGTCCAGATATTCTGCCCATGTTTGCTAAAGGTAAGCATGTTTTAGTCTTAGCGATGCATCATTTACAAAGTATCAAAAGTTTTACTACAAAGTGCAATATCCAAAGGAAGTGCTTTGCAACTCTTTGTGGGGTGTGCAGATTTGGAAATCATGCTTTGGTTGGTGGCAACACCGCACAGGGTCACAAACATGTTCCAAATGAAGAACTTCTGTTCTTCAAAATGTACTCTGGTTTCAATTAATCAGGCATCCCCAACCTTCAGCCCTCCAGATGTTTTGGACTACAATTCCCATCATCCCCGACCACTGGTCCTGTTAGCTGGGGATCATGGGAGTTGTAGGCCAAAACATCTGGCAGGCCGCAGATTGGGGATGCCTGCAATAAATCTACATATGTTGTCTGCATATGTTTGTGTATCTGTCTAAAAATAGGTAGATGTAATGCTATCTAGACCAGGGTGACAGAGTGCTGTTGTTTTTTTAAATGCACCTTAATATACAAAGATCAAGAGATCTTGTGTGAGCAAATGACACTGCCACTTGAGCAAAGGGTTGACCGTTTACACAGCCTGCTTCTCTACAGCTCTGAAATTATGGCTTCACAAGGTTGGTGGACATTCCAGACCAGTTTTTGGGTGGAAGGGATGGAAGAGATGGAAATTTCTGCTTATTCATAGGAGGACACCATTGCCTTCTGCTTGTATTGTAGAATCTTGGATCCAAGTCAAATGGTTTTTGCGATCCTTGCTCTTTGGCCTCATGAACAAAAGAAATATCGCTGCAGTAACTGGATTTAGTGTTTTCAGAAGGAGCGTAGCCATTAATTCTTCGTCCATGGTGCACTTTGCGATCTTATGTACTGGACACAATCTGACCTAGTTAGTCTGCAAAGAGCTTTCTAAATTACCATCTTATGGCTATATAACACATTGCAGTCTGAACTTCTAACAGCTATGTCTCTTCCACTGTTCCCCCTGGTTCTTGTTGAACATCGAGCCTGGGAAATAATTCTCCCTGCGTTTTGATGAGCCCTTGCTCTCAATATCTGTGTTTCTCTTGGGGCTTAGAAACAGAGTGTATCTGTTTCCTTGAAATGTTCCATTTTGCAAAACAGTGCATGCCAGCTAATTAAAGAAGCATCTGAATGGGAATGTCATCACTCTGGCTTCCAGAAGGGCAGTCTCTGTGCCATGGAGACCTAAGAGTAGGAATAGTAAGTAACTGGTAGGAGATGGGAGTGACAAATGGCGAATCCTTGAGCTGTATAAATGATGCAGAAGAACCCTGGGGAGAAGAAAATATGTGCTGCTCTGCCTACGTCTGAAATCCATGAACCAGAATAATGTGATAAACCTCAGTGCGTCTTCCCCGATACCATTTTAGAACTGACAGAAGGGATTTAAAATATGGCATTAGTTCGGGTTTTGCTGAATCTTGTCATTTTCAGCAATTGAAACTTCCCCCTTCCTCTTCATATCCTCTGTTACGTATCTTGTATTTTGTGTGGTTAGGCTCAGCTCATTCTCCTTGGAGTATATATTTTCTTTCAGCAGGAAATTGGGAAGGATATGACAAGAGATTGCTGCCTTCCTGTTCAATTGTTTCGCTCTAGCCGTGGTTTTCACGTTTTCTAGAGTCACATTTCTTTAGTTCTACACTGTACATAGTTACCATTGGCTTGGGTGGGTTAATTGGCTTATTGGTGTGGAAAATCAGGGTATGGTATATCACAGGGATGTCCAACCAGTAGATCGTGATCTACCGGTAGATCCCTGGCTGATCCTGGTAGATCGTGGGATCCTTATCATGTAGCTCAACAACTCTGGGCAATCCACCCACCCCACGCACACTCCTCCTCCCTCCAATGACAATGGGTACATCACTGCCAGTTTTTTTATTCTGGCAGTACATCACAGTCTCTTGGGAGTAATTCCATCCTAAAACAATCCCCCAAAATGGTCACCATATTGCTCAAACCACAGTCCAGCTCCTTGGAAAGGGACCATGTTTGTGTGGTTGCTCTTTTCTGCCTGGATAGGGGTTTTTGTAAGCATTGACATATGCTAGACATTGAGAGTCCGCACAGGGTCACCTTCCACACATGAAGATCTGAACCAATGGTGAGCCGTTTCTCCAGCATCTATGCCAAATTGCTTCTTGTTTCTATCTTTTTTTATTAAAAAAAAGGGTGGCTGTAGTTTTGTTAGAACACCAGAATGTCATCAGACTCTTCACCGCTTAAAATAAGACGCAGGTTAAACCACAGAGCCTAGGACTTACTTGCCGATCAGAAGGTCGGCGGTTTGAATCTCCGCAACGGGGTGAGCTCCCGTTTCTCAGTCCCTGCTCCTGCCAACCTAGCAGGTCGAAAGCACCTCAAAAGTGCAAGTAGATAAATAGGTACCGCTCTGGCAGGAAGGTAAACGGTGTTTCCGTGTGTTGCTCTGGTTCGCCAGAAGCAGCTTAGTCATGCTGGCCACATGACCCGGAAGCTGTACGCCGGCTCCCTCAGCTAGTAAAGCAAGATGAGTGCCGCAACCCCAGAGTCGGTCATGACTGGAAGTAATGGTCAGGGGTCCCTTTATCTTTACCTTTACCATTCTATGAATGCCAAGGAAAGTAACATTTAAATTATTCTTTTATTTAAGTACTCGCCTGGTAGTCAAGAGGTGATGAGGAATTTTATGCAAGTGAGAAGAAAAAAATAATAATGTTGGAATATGTTGTTAAAATTTTAACTACCCAAATTAGGACTGGCTGAATGTTTTAAGGATTTACAATCTCTTTAATGACATCACTGTCGCTTTAAAGGAGGTGTTGTTCAGCCCAGACACTGAGGTCCAGCTTCGAGGGCCTTTTGGCGGTTCCCTCACTGCGAAAACTGAGGTTACAGGGAACCAGGCAGAGGGCCTTCTTGGTAGTGGCGCCTGCCCTGTGGAACGCTCTCCCACCAGATGTCAAGGAAATAAACAACTACTTGACTTTTAGAAGACATCTGAAGGCAACCCTGTTTAGGGGAGTTTTTTAATGTTTGATGTTTTGTTGGGAGCTGCCCAAAGTGGCTGGGGAAACCCAGCCAGATGGGCAGGGTATGAATAAATTATTATTATTATTATTATTATTATTATTATTATTATTAAATATAATTGTTTTCTGCCCCACCCCTGTACCAAACCATTACTCAAGTTACCCTTGTGCTTGTATTGTGGAATCTTGGATCCAAGTCATATGGTTTTTGCTCCACTGTTTCAAGGTCTGCACCTGAAGTCCTCTCTCTATGCAGGTTCTCTTCCGTACAGTTACGTTAACAGGCGTTATTAAGACTTTTTTTCTTGCATAGAGACTGTTTCTTCAGGTTAACTGCCGGCTACTGGCTTTAACCGTCCTGCAGGACTACTGCTGAAGTTTCCCTCTCCCCTTGCAGACCTTCTGAGCTTCTGCCTTCAGAGATTTTAGCCTTGGGGTGTTTACTTCTTCCTCTTCATCATCTGTCTGCTCCCACAAACAAAGACCCCTGTTTGCGACTGCTCTTGGCTGCAGACATTCTCTCCAGGCTTGTTTCTTGCCGCTTCTTTAGTTCCTTGATTAATCTCTCCACACTCTCCCAAGGACTGTCCAACAGACTCTTAAACAGTACAGAGCTTGTCCTTTTGTTTCCTCCAGTCAGAACCTTCTAACCACTCGCCAGATTCCGATTGGAATTCTGAAACCTCGCTGACCCGTAACTCAGGATCAATAAGTTTGGATGGAATGTCCGCTGCAAAACGACAACTCCCTATTGCATTCTGACCTTTTGGATTCCACCGATTCTTATATAAGAGCTGAGTTCTACTGCCAACTATCAGTAACGGAAGCCTTACAAGTATACATACCTCCTCAGCAGAATTGTGTATTTGTCTGCTTCTCGGCAGGCTGCCATCTGAACCCCGATGCTGTGTCCTTCTCTGGCTTCCTTAAGAGTAAAATACCACCCGCACACTTCATATGGTTAACTGTTTTATGCTTACAAAAAAACCTTCCTACATTTAAGTTGAGCAGTCTTTTACTTTTTTCCCCCTTGAAGGTGCAACTGGGGATCATGTTTACACTCATTGCTATGAAGCGGAAAAGGAGGACTTTGGAACAGAAGATGCCAGCTTGCTAGACACGTGGGTTTTTGACCATGTTAAGGTGAATGAACATCTTTGTTTTGCTTCCGTAGTTTAAGGTTACCAGACGTCCCTGGTTCCCGGGGACAGTTCCCAGATTTGCAAATCTGTTCCCGGACAAATTGTGTCCCCGGAATGTCCCCAGATTTGCAAAGCTGTCCCCAGGAAATGTGGCAGCAACAGCCTCAGCAGCAGCCCGGAGCCAGCCTGTTAGCGCTGCTCGCTGCTGTGGCGCCCACCATTTTTCCTGTGCCACAGCAGTGAGCATCTTTGAGCATCTCCTTTCCATGGAGGCGCAGGTTACAACAACAGCCAAGGCGACATTTTTCCACCTTTGCCGCATCAAGCAGTTGGTCCCTTACCTTTCCCGCCCCGACCTGGCCACAGTGATCCATGCGACGGTCACCCCAAGGCTTGACTACTGTAATTCGCTCTACGCGGGGCTGCCCTTGAAGCTGTCCCAGAAACTCCAGCGGGTGCAGAATGCTGCAGCGAGGCTCCTCACGGGGTCTCTGCCATGGGAGCATATTCACCCAGTGCTTTTCCAGCTGCACTGGCTCCCGGTGGAGTACAGGGTCAGATTTAAGGTGCTGGTTTTGACCTTTAAAGCCCTTCACGGCTTAGGACCCTCGTACCTACGGGACCGCCTCTCCTGGTATGCTCCACGGAGGACCTTAAGGTCCATATATAGCAGCACCCTAGAGGTCCCGGGCCCTAAGGAAGTTAGATTAGCCTCAACCAGAGCCAGGGCCTTTTCAACACTGGCTCCGGCCTGGTGGAATGCTCTGCCTCATGAGACCAGGGCCCTGCGGGATCCGATTTCTTTCCGCAGGGCCTGTAAGACAGAGTTGTTCCGCCTGGACTTTGGCTTAGAATCAATTTCACTGCCTCCCCCTCTTTCTTTTTCCTTTCTCCTCCTATGAATAGATTGCACCCTAATGTTTTAATGTTGTATCTTAATCTTTTAAATTGTATTTTAATCAACTTGTTTTTATTATTGGTTGTTAGCCGCCCTGAGCCCGGTCTTGGCTGGGGAGGGCGGGGTATGAATAAAAATTTATCATCATCATCATCATCATCATCATCATCATCTCCTGAAGCCAGCCAGAGTCAACTGCACTACAGTGGTACCTCTGGATATGAATGGGATCCGTTTTGGATCCCCGTTCGCATCCTGAAGCGAACGTAACCTGCGCGTGCACGGGTCGTGATTCACCCTTCCGTGCATGCGTGTGACGTTATTTTGACCGTCTAGGCATACGCGAGCGACGAAACCCGGAAGTAACGTGTTCCGTTACTTCCGGGTCGCCGCGGAGCGCAACCCAAAAGCACTTCAACCTGAAGCGTATTTAACCTGAGGTATGACTGTACCAGGCTGGTCCCTCCTGGGCAACGGCCGCCCGCCCATGGCTCCCGAGCCTCCCCTGATATGTCAAAACAAAGGGGGAAGGAGATCGGGGAAAGCTGGGAGTCACGGGCGGCTGGCCGTTGCCCAGTTCTTTAAAAAACTCTGCACATTTATGTTTCACAGGGTGCGAATGAAGGGCTTTGCACCTTTATACAATATGCATGTGTGCTTGGGCCCAAGGTCTTTTGCCTCACCATCCCCACTACTGACTCCCTGTTGCTACTCAGCTTCAAAAAATAAAAAAATAAAAAAGTGTCCCCGGATTCATTGAAAAAAATCCAATAGCCATACCCTAGTTGGCACAGTCAGCCTGGCAAAAGGTTTACAGCCTCTCCTTACCCCCGCCCTGTGAGTAATACAGGGTGGGGTAAGCAATACATTTTAAATGTGCTTTACGGTGCGCTTCAGTCATTGGTTAATTCAGCTGCAGTTTCCTGGTGCTGGGTTTTACCAGTTATGTTGGGCTTTGTTTCTTTTCTTCTGTTGGGTATTTGCACATACTGGGTGGTTATGGCATCATCTATGTCTGTGATTGAGAGATGGAGAATCCTTCCCTCCCTTTCTCAGGGCTCCCTCTCCTTTCACCATAGGAGTGAATGGGAAATGCACTGAGGACTCCAACTGGGAAACTGTTACGATGGGATGGGATTCTCACACTTCCTTGACATTGAGGTCACAAGCGTCTTGAGCTGGAGCCATGCTTCGGTTACGTAGCTGATACAATAACCCCTTCAGTTTTTCCCATAGAAGTGAATGGGGGATACTTGTTACCGGGAGAGTTTAAGCGAATAGAGAGTTCAATCCTAAGTGCTGACTGGGAGCACCAGGGCAGAATATTAATCAAATTGATTTAAATCACATTTTAAATCATGATTTAAATCACTAGTCAGTAAGATTTCTTTTAAATCATTTTTTTGCAGAAAGACTCTTTCTGGTGTAATCTTAATAATTACAAGCAGATGAAAGTTGTGTTTTTGGAATAATAAATTTTCAGAGTAGTTTTTACAGTTATATCCAAAATTACTGATTTGGTTATACTATTAGAAATACATAGACAGATAATTATGAAATCATTGTAAGGTTTAATAAGTTAACTGTTTATATTTGCACAACTTTTCTGCTGTACTTTATTGGAAGGAGAATAATAATCATTTCCTTAATAACAATTTAAACAATTTATTTAATGAAAACAATAACATTATAGCATATGTATCCATGCTTGTTAACTAATGTGGTTAAACAATTTTTTTTTAAAAAAAGACTGAGCTTTAGCACACATGAAAAACTTAATGAACAGCCTTTGAACTGTAATGTAACTTAAATAGAAAACTATCTTTAGAAAGATTTTTCCTCCAAAAGCATTTTATTTTAAAAATAGAATTTAAATTTTTAAAAAATCCAATTTAAATGAAAAAAAGCCAATTTATGTTTTTTAAAATAAAAAAAAATCATTGATTTTTATCCACCCTGATAGTAACCGCTGCATCCAAAGCCTTGCCAACGCACACCAGCCAGGGTGGTTCAGCTGAGGAGCCTGGATTGGGCCCCTTTCTGGAAAATGAATTGGCTCGGGATCCAGTGGATCCCTGGTCACCCTTGAGCCATGTGAACATTGTTTGCATTAACATTCGATCCACTGCACTTTCCATGGCTGCAGCCATGGTCTCTCTGTCTGACTCTCTGTCTTTGCTATCAGATATTTCCACCTTGCTCTGGCTCTTTCCAGCAGCAAGGATCCGGGGAACTAGGACTGCTGCAGAATTCAATTTCCTGCGTACATGCTGGTGGCAACTTTTATGTACGGAAGTTCTCACCCTGGGCCAGCAGGAGGATACTGTAGATAGTTATGCAAATGAAGGATCGAAAAGTGACGTTCAGTGATTGGATAGTTTTGTAGGCAAATGAAGGATCGAAAAGTGACGTTCAGTGATTGGATAGTTTTAGAAAATGGCAACAGTTGCATTGTTCTGGAGCTCTATATAAGCAGGCTGACTGAGCTCCTCAGCCTAGTTCTGTTCTGGCATCTGAATAAAGAAGAGCTGTTTAAAGAATCGCTGTGTCGTCTGACATGTTCGCCCACAACTTAAATAGCATCAAACAAAAATGTGAAATTTTAGAAGTTTGGATATCTGCTTGCTCTCAGGATAATTTATAACTGTCTTTTCTTATCTAGGATTTCTTCCGCTCCGCCAGAAACAACGAAACATTGCTTTCTAAACTGCACGAGCGCAAAGTTGTTTTTTTCCTGCACTTATTGGGGATAGACACAAACGGGCATGTTCATCGGCCTCATTCGAGGTACAGTGCATTAATACTGTATTTGTATTTTAAAATATAGCAGATTCCGTCAAAGTTAAGCAGCTTTAAGTGCAATTGATAGCAATGGGAGGGAGTTAAGCCAGTACTTTAGAGCAGTGTTTCCCAAACTTTTTTGGGCAACGGCACACCTGTTTACTGAAAAAAAATCTCGCGGCACACCACCATTAAAGCCCCGCCCCATGACGTCAGCGCGCAGCGTCACGCCGGGAGGGACGCACGAAAGTGAAAGTTTTTTCCCTCCCCCCTCAGTCCCTCGCTCGGAATTCAGCTCGTTTGGGGCATCGCTCCGGCTGCTCCCTCTCCCGCCGCGCAGGAGCGATGCCTCTCTCTGGCTCTCCCTCCGCGCAGGCTGAGGGAGGGAGGGAGGTGCGCGTGTGACCCGTCTCTGCTGGGAGACCAAACCCAGCGAGGCAGAGTCGCGCGGAGGCGCCCAGGCAGCGCTGCCGGCTGCGAGGAGGAGCGCCAGGCAGCAGCAGGAGGCGCGGCCTCTCCTCGCCGCCCCCGCCCCGCCTCTCGCCGCCCGACTCGCCCGCCTCCCTCCAGGCATCTCGCGGCACACCAGCCGATGTCTCACGGCACACTCGTGTGCCGCGGAACACCGGTTGGGAAACACTGCTTTAGAGATGCATAATTAGAACGGGGGGGGGGGTCGTACCCTCTGTGAAATTTAAAATGTCACTTTAATATTTCTGTATCATCCATGTAAATCCCTCCTGTGACATTTAAACCTGAAATGACGACTCTGGAAAAGTAGGCAAACGTACTCATTTATGCTAATACAGCGTTTCAAGCATTTAGTTAACATATTTCATCATGGCCTTTCTAATCGTAACGGCAGCAAACTTTTCAATGGTTCCCAAAGCAGAAAGTTAGGATCCAGGCCTGTGGTGAAGGGAGAAGCTTGCTGAGGTTTTCATGCGTCAGGGCACAGAAGGGAGTGGGGCAGAGACTGCTGTTTGAGAAAGGGGGTGAAGAAAAAAGCTCCGCTTTACAACTTGCAGCCCCTTCCGCATTTTTCAGGGGTTGCAGCCACATTTTGATGTGACTGTTGTAGGGACTCCAGCGGGTGTAGTTTAACCCTTAATTGCATTCCTAACAAAAGTCTTACGGCAATCTGTAGAACTTGAACATCAAGCAATAACAACTGCTGAAAACCCAGCACATAATATATTTTTTTTACATTTGTTTTTAAAACGAGCTGTCAGGTACTGTTGCGGTTGCTCGCGAGTAACCAGGCAAGACTCCGACCTGTCTTTTACAGGCTTTATTTTGGTGCAAACTATTTACAGTGAAGAGCGTCATAAGTTCACGTCTGGCTCAATCGCTAGCAGAATCCGGGAGTGGTCTGTTTTTGGACCTCCCCCAACATAAAAGTCTCGTCACCCCCAGCCTTTTCCGCCCCTCCCTGTGCCTCAAACTACTGCGCAAGAAGGGCAATGGCAAGGGCGTGCTCCCCGCCTCTCTGACTTGCTCAGGCTTGGTGTTAAGGCTCTTCCTAGCATCCTCTGGTCCTTGTCCCTCTTCTCCACTGGAGGTGGGGTTTTCCTCCTCGCCGGAAGAGGAACTGCTTCACAAGATTTTCGGAGGCTCCCTGTAACACACCTGCCCTTCTATCTCTCGCCCCTGAGCCGATGGCAGTTCCCTGACACGAGCCATGTTACCATTGCAGGAGATCCGCCATAACAAAAATGCCTGAAGCTGGCCAATGTCTTTTTTCTGCAGAAGGTGCTACATAATTGTGGCACCGCTTTTAAGAAGGCTATATCCCAGACGATGCAATGTCTCACTTCCCCACCTTGACATCCTCCCTTCAGCTGTAAAATGTAGTTTGATAAATTCCTTTAGAGCAGGCATAGGCAAACTCGGCCCTCCAGATGTTTTGAGACTACAGTTCCCATCATCCAATCTGGTGGAACGCTCTGTCACAAGAGACTAGGGCCCTACGGGACCTGACATTTTTCTGCAGGGCCTGTAAGACAGAGCTGTTCCACCAGGCCTTTGGTCAGGGCGCAGCCTCTGGCAATCTGCACACAATTTTGCTTAATGGTTGCCATCAATTTGATTTTAATTAATTTTTATAATGAAAGGTTTTTAGAATGTTGGATTATTTTGATTTTGTTAGCCGCCCTGAGCCCAGCTTCGGCTGGGGAGAGCGGGGTATAAATAAAATTTATTATTATTATCCCTGACCACTGGTCCTGTTAGCTAGGGATGATGGGAGTTGTAGTCCCAAAACATCTGGAGGGCCGAGTTTGCCTATGCCTGCTTTAGAGTCCTGAGTCCCCTCTTAGAACTATGATTCCCAGGGCTCCTTTTTTTTTTTTTACTCATTAATTTTTTTTTATTCAGAATTTATAAAGAACAAACAAATACAAAAATAAACACATTTACATAGATTATTATTCCCATTCCCCATACTATACAAACAAAAAATAAACGTAAAATCATAAAAAAGAAAATCATAATATTTTAGGCTCTACCGAGCCTTTGACTTCCCTTCACCCTTTTGGTAAGTATCAAATAAATTCCATGATTGCGTATTTAGTTTTTAAACTTATAGTTATTCGCTGATAGAATTACTCTAACCCCGGATTCCCAGGGCTCCTTGGGTTTATAGGCAAAGAGTCATTTTGCAATTTTACATTAGTGTTGGGAAAAAGAGAGAGTGCTAAAGAATCTGTCAGCTGAACTTTCAAATGCATCTCCAGTTGTATCATGGCTGCCTGTACCACAGGAGATAACTTTTAAAAAAACTAATTGGATAGAGTGCCTTGGATCCAGATTTCTAGTGTAATGTACCAAGGGGATATTATTGATATGGAAACTAAAGAGAAAACTTTACTCTTTGTTCTTGCATTTCTTTTCTTTTCCGCTTTGGTTGATCACCTTGTAACTCAAGCCTCTTGCCTTAATGAACGTCTGGATTCATTTTCTATTATAATCATGTCAAAACATTCTGCCCCTTTCTCTCCTCTCCAGAGAATACAAGAACAATATTAGGAAAGTCGATGAAGGTGTAAAAGAAATTGTTTCGATGGTTGAGGATTTTTATGGAAATGATGGCAGCACAGCTTTCATCTTGACTTCAGACCATGGAATGACAGACTGGGGTGAGGATTTTGCAAACATGACCTTTTTCTTCATGTTCCTTCGCTACTAAAGTGCCGATGAACACCAAGGCTGCCTTTACCCCCCCCCCCCCGATTAATCTTTCTCATGGTGATTCTCCTCAGAAGTATTAATATAACTTCAGAATGTACCCATCCACTCAAGTAGGCTTCTTAATGCAAAAAAAAACCCCAGATTGCTTCCCCGGTTTTAGTTAATTTATTGAAAACTGTTTCTCCTTTGCTTTATATACAGAAATGCCACATACCGTATTTTTCGCCCCATAGGACGCACCGGCCCATAGGACGCATCAAGTTTTTTGGGGGGAAATAAGGAAAAAAAAATTATTCCCCCCAGGCGCTTGTGGGGCAGGCAGCGGGGAGAAGCGCTCTTCTCATCAGGTCCGGGGACAGCAAGGAGACGCAGCGCGTCTCCCTGCTGTCCCCGGAGTGATGGGGCAGGCAGCGGGGAGAAGCGCTCTTCTCCCCCCCGCCCACCTGGAGATCAGGTCCGGGGACAGCAGGAAGACGCGCTGCGTCTCCCTGCTGTCCCCGGAGTGGTGGGGCAGGCAGCGGGGAGAAGCGCTCTTCTCCCCGCCGTCAGCCTCCAAACCACTTCGGGAGACAGCGGGATGGCGGAGTTCCGCCTCCCTCTGTCCCCCGACCTTGTGGGGCTGGCGCTGGGGCTCTCCTGAAGCCTGGAGAGCGAGAGGGGTCGGTGCGCACCAACCCCTCTCACTCTCCAGGCTTCAGTGAAAGCCTGCATTCGCCCCATAAGACGCACCCACATTTCCCCTTCATTTTTGGAGGGGAAAAAGTGCGTCTTATAGGGCGAAAAATACGGTATTTCCTTTTTTTCTTGGACACATTCTGTGAAGTGATAGAAAGAGAGGTCAGAGGAGAGAGGTCAAGCAGCAAAGTCTGCTTTGGTGACCCAAGCAGTAAGAAGCATTTGATAAAGAGAGTGTCCCGCCACTCAAAATGTGTTAGGAACAGAAATACTTGTGTATCTTTCTCGTGTAAGGATATTGTTTGCATTTGGTTAGAATGCCTATGGTTTATTACATTTGTAATCCACAACTCAACCCAGGGCTGTATACAATATTAAAAAGGCACACGTCAACACAACCCCCTCCCAACCCCTATAAAACAAAAATACGGAGCATATCCGAAAATCCAGCACCAATGTGAGACTGTGTGGTGCAGTGGTTAAAGTGCTGGACAAGGCCCTGGGGTTAAAATTTCCACTCAGCCATCAAGCTCATTGGGTGACCTTTGACCAGTCACTGTCCTTCAGCCTGACCTACCTCATAGAGTTGCTGTGCAGTTTAAATGGGAAGCAGGAGAAACTTGTACAGTGGTACCTTGGGTTAAGAACTTAATTCGTTCTGGAGGTCCGTTCTTAACCTGAAACTGTTCTTAATCTGAGGTATCACTTTAGCTAATGAGGCCTCCCACTGCCGCCGCACGATTTCTATTCTCATCCTGAAGCAAAGTTCTTAACCTGAGGTACTCTTTCTGGGTTAGCGGAGTCTGTAACCTGAAGCTTCTGTAACCTGAAGCATCTGTAACCCGAGGTAACACTGTACATCACTTTGACCTCCTTGCAGGAAAGGTGGACTCTAAATGTAAATCTGATTGAACAAATGTTGGTTACTCTATGACACCTAGAAGCAGCTAGCATAGGAGACAACAGTATTTTTGTGCCGAGGAAATTCTGCAGCCACAGTGCCCACAATAGAAAAGATACTGTTTTACATAGGACCACCCGTGTGTGTGTGTGTGTGTGTGTGTGTGTGTGTGGATAAGACAGAAGCAAACCTTCAAATACCTTGATCTCAAGCCATATAGAGTTTTGCAGACTAACATTAGCACCATAAATTGGCTTTGGTAGCAGGTAGGCAGTGCAGATCTTTTAAGAATAGGTGTCACACGACCCTGCTTTACAGTGCTAGTCAAGTTGCCTGGCTGCTGTGTTTGGCAGCTTCTAGACTGTCTTCAAGGGAAGCCCCAAACGGAACACATTGCAGCAGTCTAGTCAAGAGCTTCCCATAAGCCACATGGGCACAGAAGAATCAACCAAGTTTCCATATAGAAATGCAGCATTTGACACATCCATTTAACATTAGGCGTCCTCTGAGGTTCCTGAGTGGGTAACACTAGACAAGTTCAAATGTTTTAAAAGGTACAACCTTAACGGTTTATTGTTCTGTGTTAAGGTCCATTGCAGGGGCAGCAATTCATTATGAAGTAATTCTAACTTTGTTTTCTTTTAGGGGTTCACGGGGCTGGCCATCCATCAGAAACATTAACACCACTCGTTGCTTGGGGAGCAGGAATCAACTCTCCACAAAAAGTCGCCTCGCAACAGTATGAAGACACTTTTTTAAAAGGTAGATAGGATTATATGTGTGGGCAGGGCTTTTCAGACGGAACTCGCCGGAACTCAGTTCTGGCACCTCTCAGGTGGCAATAAGGGAACAAGGGTGAATTCCAGCACCCATTTTTCTAGAAAAAATAGCACTGTATGCGGGTCATATTTTTTCTGTATGCTTTTAAAATACAAGGGGCGTAATAACCTTTTATCTTGGGGTAATCTCCCTGGCACTATTAAGATGTTTGTTGGACCTCAATGCCTGTCAGCCCCAGCCAAGATGGGCCGTGGTTGGGAATGATGGGAGTTGTAGTCTGGAGGGTGCCATGTCCCTCATTTTATCTTCTTAGCTGCCAGAGGTAAATTGGTATATTTATCAGAAAACGGAAGTCGCTTCATGACTTCAGGGATATGAATGCAGGCATCTAATCCAAGCCCACTGGACTTCACTGTGTACAGTGCTACCTCAGAACTTGAACGGCTCTGTTGCCAAACGTTTTGGCTCCCGAATGCCGAAAACCCGGAAGTAAGTGCTCCGGTTTTCGAATGTTCCTTGGAACACAAACGTCCGACATGGCTTCCGCTGTGCAAAAACCTAGCTATCGGCCAATCGGAAGCTACGCCTCAGAACTTGAACGTTTTGAAAGTCGAATGGTCTTCCGGAGTGGATGATGTTTGAGTTCCAAGGTACCATTGTACTACCAAATGCCATTAGTAAGTCATAAAATAAATTAATTCCACATTTACTTACCAGGGACCTTTTGTTATGAGAAAACACATTTGGAGCATCCCATATAGTAGGACAATGCAGATGAGGGTTAATTAATTAATAAAAACAACAATAATAATTTATGATAAATATGATAAAATGAAAAGGCAAACAATATAACCAAGGGGCTGCGGTGTTTTATTTTGAGAGCTCAAACTGCTTCACATACATTCTTATAAAACTATCCAGAAAGTAGGGTGGGTAATTGGAACTCATGTTACTGATGGAGGAGGCCTGAGGCTGAAGAAATGTGGCCTGAGGTCAAGATATGGACAGACCCAATTGTCCACACAATCTTTCCTCCCCCCAAAACCCAGAAAATTTAATTGTAGCTTTGCTTTGTTCTTATTTCAGCTTGGAAACTGTGGTTCAAGCCGAGGCTTGATCCAAAGCATTTAAATTGGCTTCATAGCATGGCATCTACCTAGCCTGTTAACCATACTTTCCCAGTTGAAATAAAAAAGGGAAACTGTAATTACTTGCTGCTTGTGTGCTAGCTCAAACAAGGGCTGCATGCACAGCTAAAGGTTTTGTTGGTATCTGCTTAGAGTGGCTAGGGAAACCCAGCCAGATCGGCAGGGTAGAAATAATTATTTTATTATTATTATTATTATTATTATTATTATTATTATTATTATTATTATTATTATTATTAAGCCCAAGATATTATGTGACTCTTGGGTTGGTGCTTTGGGTTTCTTGTTGTTGCTGTTATTGATATTAAGCTTTTGTATCTTTATTCCTAGTTTTTATAATGATTTACATGGAAATCGTTCAATTACAGTTGTATACTTTTTGATGTGTTTCATTTATTGCTTACTTTTGCTATGTTTTTAATTATGTACAACAACAACAAATCTTTATTACGGTCGTAGACCAGCATAAGGAGGGAGGGGTACAATCATTTAAAATCTAAAAACGTTTGTTTGTTTGTTTTTAAACTAAACTAAAAGGAGTTAAAACAGAAAGTATATATAAAAGTCTATAAGAATCCAAAAGAAGCTAACGGAGTCTAAAAGAAGGGTTAGGAACATTAGAGAAGAGTGAAAGAGCGTAAAAGGTTAGTATATATAAGACTACAGCTATCAATCTACAGAGCACTCTTAATATGAGTGCTCCTTATATCTAGTTTATGGCACAGATTTAATTATGTAAAATCTTTTGAGTATGGTTTGAAGTATGGAAAAGCAGCATACAAATTAAAACCTGTGAACAAGGTAGGATCTTAAAGTGGCTCGAAGTTTTACGCCTCTGACTTCATTTTCAAAACTTGATACAGTAGTTAAAATTTGTCTTTCTGTGGCTTTAAAAAGGTGGAATAGTTTACTTTAAGTAAATTCCTTAGATTTTTGTTCTGAGGCAAAGCATGACTCTCGTTTCAGCAGCAAAAAAGTGTGTTATGGAGCAGAAGAGAGCAACAACTCATTAAGCATCAATTTCCCCCTCAGATCTGTTCATGTCGGTTAGGCCTGTGTTGCAAATGGTCTTTAATTCTCTCTTTATCCTTTCGTAGATTGGAAACTGGAGACCTTAAAGCGGCAAGATGTCAACCAGGTACCTTACAGCTGATTAACATTTGTCTTTAATTTAAGCTACCACAAGACATGCAGGTGGGAGAATGATTTATAGCGATAGCAAAAACGTTTTTTTAAAATAGCCAGGTAATTTGATTTTATTTGTTCCGATCAATATGGAACTGGGCAGGCATGACAACATTTTCAATATGCTAACCGGAGGGAAGAGATTGAAAGCATGCCGAACACTTCCTTTCCCTTTTGTGGGCAAATCTCCCTCTCTGTTCCATCACACCTACGGCATAATGTTACTGTCGGCCAGCACTAATGCTATAATGAGGATCGCCCTTAATACTCAGAGTTTGTAACTGGGTTTGCAAACCCTTTTAACGGGGCAACTCATGGAACATTTATTTAATGTTTTATTGTGTTTTCTATATGCGTATGTTGGCAGCGTCCCCAATTGGCTGAGGCAGCCCAGTCAGATCTGGGCAGGGTACAAATTATAAAATTATTATTATTATAAGATGGCTACATCACTCCAGTCAGTTTTCCAACAATTCTCATTTTCCATAGTGTTTCCTCCTAACGTAATGTCGCAATGTAAAGGTAAAGGTACCCCTGCCCGTACGGGCCAGTCGTGACCGACTCTAGGGTTGCACGCTCATCTCGCTTAAGAGGCTGGGAGCCAGCGCTGTCCGAAGACACTTCCGGGTCATGTGGCCAGCGTGACGAAGCAGCTCTGGCGAGCCAGCACCAGCGCAGCACACGGAAACGCCGTTTACCTTCCCGCAATAAAGCGGTACCTATTTATCTACTTGCACTTTGACGTGCTTTCGAACTGCTAGGTGGGCAGGAGCTGGGACCGAACGACGGGAGCTCACCCCACCGCGGGGATTCGAACCGCCGACCATACAATCGGCAAGTCCTAGGCACTGAGGTTTTACCCACAGCGCCACCCGCATCCCATCCGTATGTATGTCACAATGTATGGTTGCATAAATTTTGTTTAAACAAGCAAAAGCTCTGGAGAACTCAAGATTTAAACAGGTATGTTCAAAGTCCATTTTGGGGACATCATCCGGCCCCCTGGCTGGTTTCATCCGGCCCCTGTGGCAGTTTACTTCTTGGGGTCAAATCCCAAAAAAGTTCAACAATTTCAATCCTTAAAAAAAACTGGCCCTCTTTGAAAAAAGTTTGGGCAACCCTAGCCTAGGTCATCTTATTTTATCTCTTGCTTTCTTCTTACTCTTGCAAAAACACACACAAACCTCCACTGCAATCTTTCCCTTTAACGGACTACGCTTTTGTTCTTTATTTATGGCATTGATTGTCTGTTGCTGTACACCTGTATTGAACCTACTGCATGGAACTGTACTAAAAGCTGGTAGTCTTTCAATTAATAAAATTGTGCTCTAATGAATTGTAAAAACGAAAAGAAAAAGATGGCTACCTCAATGGCTCGGATCAGAAGTAGTATACCGCTGAATGCCAGTTGCTGATGAACGACAGTGGGCGAGAGCTATTGCCTTCACATCCTGCTTATAGTTTTTGCAGAGGCTCACTGTGGGATGCTGAATGCTGGACTGGATAGCAGAGCCCTTGCTACTTTGCCCATTGCACAGCCACAGTTAGGAGATTGAGAACATTATGTCTGCAAAGGTCCTAGGCAGCATTCATCCTAGTGCATCCTTGATCGCCTTGTGCCTGCCCACCCCCCTGCCAAAAGCACAGAGCCCCTCTTGTTCTAGGCATTATGTAACGTTTGTCTCCCTTCTGTGCTGACCTACATTTCAATTTTCCTAAAACCAGTAAAACGTGGACAGTATTATTTCGAAGACCTATAGTCTGCAGCAAGTTTTAAAGGACCTCACACTTTGTTTGCATCAAAATGGATTTTTCTACTTTGTAATTTTACAGCGGGATGCAGGTGGCACTGTGGGTTAAACCAAAGAGCCTAGGGCTTGCCGATCAGAAGGTCGGTTGTTCTAATCCCCGCGACGGCGTGAGCTCGGTCCCTGCTCCTGCTAACCAAGCAGTTCGAAAGAACATCAAAGTGCAAGTAGATAAGTAGGTACCACTCTGGCGGGAAGGTAAACGGCGTTTCCGTGCGCTGCTCTGGTTCGCCAGAAGCGGCTTAGTCATGCTGGCCACATGACCTGGAAGCTGTACGCCGGCTCCCTTGGCCAATAAAGCGAGATGAGCGCCGCAACCCTGAGTCGTCCATGACTGGACCTAATGGTCAGGGGTCCCTTTACCTTTACTAATTTTACAGCACTTTGCTTCACAGCCTTAAACTGAGTGTATTTTTCTCCGCAGGCTGATATAGCACCGCTGATGGCTTCACTTATTGGAGTCCCTTTCCCCCTGAACTCTGTGGTAAGATACATGCTAGTTGGTGGGTTTTTTCTTCTTCTCCTGGTTATGCAATTAGAATCCTTGAACCAACCTGTCAGGGAACTGCCATCAGCTCAGGAGCGAGAGGTGGAAGGGCAGTTGGTGAGGGAAGCCACGCCTCCAGTGGGGAAGGGATGCAGGGCTCGGAAGATGCAAGAGAGAGCCGCAACCCGAACCTGAGCAAACCGGGGGGGGGGGGGAGGCAGGTCCCCCTTTGCCCACGCCCTTTCTGCGCAGTCGGTTTATGCACAGAGAGGGGAGGCGTGGGATGGGGGTCAAAAGACTGCTCTGCTGGGGAAAGTTTAAGGACTGCCCACTCCCAGATTCTGCTAGCGACTAAGCAGACATGGAATTGAGACGTTCTGCACTGTGAATGTTTTGCACAGATAATAAAGCCTTGAAAAGACTAGTGGGGGTCTTGCCTGTTCGCTCTCGAGCAACCACGCCAGCACACATAACACAACCCTTGCAAGGAAAAATGGGGGCATAAATATTTTTAATAAATAAACATCATATCACCAGTGGCGGAGCCAGTGTGGTGTAGTGTTCTGGTGGTGTAGGGTTCGCGTCTCCGCTCCTCCACATGCAGCTGCTGGGTGACCTTGGGCTAGTCACACTTCTCTGAAGTCTCTCAGCCCCACTCACCTCACAGAGTGTTTGTTGTGGGGGAGGAAGGGAAAGGAGAAGGTTAGCTGCTTTGAGACTCCTTTGGGTAGTGATAAAGTGGGATACCAAATCCAAACTCTTCTTCTTCTTCATGCTCCGGCACCAGGGGGTAGAGAGCAGGCGTGGGCGTGGCTGGCATGCATCCTGGGGGCGTGGTGCACATCAGTTAAGCATGTTGCTCTCTTTTTTTGTGATGGGTCAGTGCGATGTCAGTGGTGTGGGGTCATGGCCATGGGGCAGGGGAGAGACTGGTAGGTGAGATCCTGCTGCCATTCAGTGTATAATGACTTGGTACTGTAGAGTAGCATTTTCTCCTTCCCCACAGAAACTGCTTACATGTTTTTCTAGTCTTGGCTTCATTGAATCATCGAATTGTAGAGGGTCATCTAGTCCAACTTCTTGCAATGCAGGAATATGCAGCTGTCCCTTACGGGGACTGAACCTGCAATCTTGGTGTTATCAGCACCACACTCTTAACCAACTGAGCTATCCATAATGTGTCCATAAAACATGGGTTTTGGTGCCTTTTTCAGGGGAGTCTACCTCTGGAGTACCTGAACAACACCGCTCTTTTTAAAGCAGAGAGTATGTTTACGAATGCTGCTCAGATTCTTGAACAATTTAAGGTAAATGAAATATTGCTCAAATGCAAACATTACACATCTGTCTAAATACATGCAGTGGAAAAATAGCTTATAAAAGCAATTACAGTGGAGAGAGCGAGAACGTGCATTTAAATACTCAAGACTGCAATTTAAAACAATAAAATAATTATTCTAAGATGTTGAATTTATAAATAAGAAGCAGCAGCATCAAGTAATTTTAGTTTAAATCCCTGCATCTGTTTTTTTACTGTAACAGCTTGATACTTTTCATTGACTTAAGGATAAATGTAAATATTTCACGATACTTGTGGTGTTGTGTATAATACTGTATTAGAATGAGGAGTTTAAGGGACAAACTCTGGCTAGCCAGTGTGAATTGTTGCCACTGAAAGCAATGCATTCTACCAGCGGGGTCAGATGGGTCCTGGAATTGAATTCCAATCTCGCTAATGACTATTGCTGGCAATCCTCAAAGTGTTCTGCTGGCACGGGTCCTATTCAAGCAACTGGGACTTGACTCGCCAGCATTTGCAGAGTTGGGGTTTGCATTTCCTCTTCAGCCGGGTTTGGAACATTCCCGTTACAATCTGTGCATACGGCTTCTGGTACATGCCAAAGAAAGCAGAAAAACCAAAAGTTCCCAAGCTCAAGCCATTCATCTGTTTCAGACCAAGAGACTAGCTCCCATAGGTGCCTGTCTGCTCTTTAAGGTCATTAAAAGAGGACCTCTTACGTGTCTGAAGTATGTTTCAGTGCAACGAAGGAGGGGGCCTTCTTACAAAATGTGCCTAGATTTTGAAACTCCTCCTGAACCCGGCTAACGTTGTGCACCCTCCTTGTTTGTTTGTTGGATTTCAACTTCTATCACCCTTGGCAGTTGACCATGCTAACTAGGGCTGATGGGAGATGCGAGTCCACCAGTGTCTGTATCTAGTTTGTGGTGTGAATTTTAGCCTCACTGAATGTTTAGGAAACACAGGATATAGATAGGTAGGTAGGTAGGTAGGTAGGTAGGTAGGTAGGTAGATAGATAGATAGATAGATAGACAGACAGTTGTACCTTGGAAGTCAAACAGAATCTGTTCTGGAAGTCCATTCGACTTCTAAAGCGTTCGGAAACCAAAGCGCAGCTTCTGATTGGCTGCAGGAAGCTCCTGCAGCCTATAGGAAGCCGTGGAAGCCCTGTGAGATGTTTGGCTTCCAAAATAATGTTCGAAAACTTGAACACTCACTTCCGGGTTTCGATCGCAAGGCACGACTCTCTCTCTCTCTCTGTGTGTGTATCTATCTGGATGAGAGTGGCTCACACAAGAATGGTCTGCTCCTGGACATCTATACTGAGGGGAAGGCATAAGTTGCTGCTCCTGGTTCTTATGCCTCTCTTTGGGTAAATTTTTGGACTATATTGCTCCTAGATGTCTTCACTCAAGGAGTCAGAACCAGGTATAACATGGAGTTTCTAGGACACCACCAGAGCAAATTAAATTTGGGTTTATCCATTATGGGAAGGAAAGCTGGTGTAGGTGTAACCTTAGTCGATCTCTTAAGAGACTTGTAGTGGTCCACTCAAAGGACCCTGAGGTACTGCTCACCGTGCCTCTCCTAACTCCTCCCTTCTCAAACCATATATATGAATCCTTCTCCCCCACTGGCTGTATTTAGGGCTGCACACTTACCTGGAAGTAAGCCTCACTGAACACTGAGGCTTGCGTCTGAGGAAACATGCTCAGACTGCATTTTAAAAAATAAAAAATACTGTGTATGATAGATGCAGAAGGTTGGCATGTGACTCCATATTTTCCGTAATTCATTTCCTTAACAGCATACAGTACACTGCTTTTTGTTTAAACCTGTCGTTCTTTCTCAGATTAAGATGGCACAGAAGAAGAAAAGCACACTCTCATTCCTGTTTTCACCATTCAAGTAAGGGTTTCCTCAATGTTACTGTGTTTCCTTAAACACATTTTTAAAAAATCTCTCTGCTTTTCTATCAAATACTGATGATAAAGGAATAACCGGACTGATAGGGATATTTACTGAGCTGCGTGGGATCAGTGCTTGGATTGAGAAAATGTAAACACTTAAAAGCAGAGCTAGGTGGGCCCAATATGATGTAAATAATTATGACGTGGTGGGGTGTTGTGAGGATAAATATTTAGAGGAGGTCATGAATATCAGTGCCAGCTGCAGGCTTAGCCCAGTTTACTCCTGATTTTATTACCAATTGCCATGGGAAGTAGGAGAAGATAGACCCAAGTTGTTGGCTCAGGAGGATGACTTGAGGAAGTGGACTATGATACTCTGAAAGGGAAAAACTGAGCAAGCATAATACTCACTGCTTCTGTCTCTATCTCCCTCTAGAGATGGGAGATAAATTACAAAGGGACTGTGTAGCTGACATCTGCTTCCTATTTACCACAAACAATTTAATCCTGCTTTTTCCAAGTATTTTGCGACACCAGCCAATAAGACCATAAGAGCATAGTACAGACGTCGTCAATTAAAAACACTCTAAATTAAAAGAACCACAGAAATGACTGAGTGCTACCAGGTCCCTGTTGGAAGAAGAGGAGTTTTGCGAACCTCTCTGAACATTTAATGACGCGATGTTCAGAAAGAAGGAAACCTGTGGCAGCAAATGACTCTTTGTTGTTTACTGTCCTAATATACTGCAAAGACATAACGGGCAGCAGTGTCTGTTGGCCAGACCTCAGTTGCTGAGTGGGCTTCTTAGAACATATTGCCATATCCATAGTAAAGCATATTCTAAAGAAGAATGACCGGAATCACAACTCGGAATGAGTGCTAAGAATTCTCATAACAGTTCCTTTAACTCCCTCTGAGAACTATGGTCCGCAGGACTTTTTGCGGAGAAGAAATAATTTATAAAGCAGTTTTCCTTTGTAGTGAGCATATTCCCTACACCAGTGTTTCCCAAACGTTTTTGGGCAACGGCACACCTGTGTACTAAAAAAAAAAATCTCGCGGCACACCACCATTAAAGCCCCGCCCCGTGACGTCAGCGCGCAGCGTCACGCCGGGAGGGACGCACAAAAGTGAACGTTTTTTCCCTCGGCAGCTCCTCTCAGCTGCGCTCAATCCGCCTCGGAGCGCAGGAGCGATGCCTCTCTCTGGCTCTCCCTCCGTGCAGGCTGAGGGAGGGAGGGAGGGGCGCGTGTGACCCGTCTCTGCTGGGAGACCAAACCCAGCGAGACAGAGTCGCGCGGAGGCGCCCAGGCAGCGCTGCCGGCTGCGAGGAGGAGCGCCAGGCAGCAGCAGGAGGCGCGGCCTCTCCTCGCCGCCCCCGCCCCGCCTCTCGCCGCCCGACTCGCCCGCCTCCCTCCAGGCATCTCGCGGCACACCAGCCGGTGTCTCACGGCACACTCGTGTGCCGCGGAACACCGGTTGGGAAACACTGCCCTACACTCAGCACTTTGAGCATCTCTCTGAATTTTAATAAAGGGGGGGGGACAAGCTAAAATGTACAAAATAGCCCCACCCACGTACATTCCTGATAGAGGAAGCGAAGCTGTCATAGAATTCACATTCATAGAATCCTAGAGTTGGAAGAGACCCTGAGGACCATCTAGTCTAGGATCTTTATATATTTAATGTGTTATATGCTGGATCTTCTCCCCCAAAATCCCTCTGGTCCCAAAGAGATGAATAAGTAGCCTGCAGACCACTATTAGAATAAAAACAGCGACCAAGATATTTTTCTTAGCGTTATTGCATGCAGTGCTTATATCACAAGAGTGCTATGCATGCATTAGGTCAGTCAGCCTTACCTTGTAAGGTAGATCAATATTTTTATCCCCATGTTTCAGTGGAGCCAGGCTGAAAGTTTGTAGTGAATGGCTTGCCTCAGGCCATCATCATCTAGCGAGCTCTTCTTGTCCAAGATAAGGATTGAATTTGGGAGCTTCTCTGGTTCAACTCTCTGTCTCTTAACCACTGCATTCCTCTAGGCCATGGGTAGGCAAACTAAGGCCCGGGGGCCGGATCTGGCACAATCACCTTGGGAATCAGCATGTTTTTACATGAGTAGAATGTGTCCTTTTACAGCCTGTTTTTCCATTTATTTTATTTCACAAAATGTATACACTATTTGATTTTTAAAACAACAACAACCCCCAGAGTGGTTTACAAACACACAAAAACCAATAGTATTATTGGTAAGAACAATAAAGATAGCTATTTAAGACATTCAAAATAATAATAATAATAATAATAATAATAATAATAATAATAATAATTATTTATACCCCGCCCTCTCCAGCCAAAGCTGGGCTCAGGGCGGCTAACAAGCAATAATAAAAACAAGTTGAATGAATACAACTTAAAAACAAGATTAAAATACAACATTGAAACATTGAAACATTGAAACATTAAAATGCAGCCTCATCACAGGAGGAGAAAGGAAAAAAGGAAAAAGAAAGAGGGGGAGGGAATCAAATTGACTCCACGCCAAAGGCCAGGCAGAACAACTCTGTCTTACAGGCCCTGCGGAAAGAAATCAGATCCTGCAGGGCCCTGGTCTCATGAGACAGAGCGTTACACCAGGCTGGAGCCAGAGTTGAAAGGCCCTGGCTCTGGTTGAAGCTAATCTAACTTCCTTAGGGCCCAGGACCACTAAGGTGTTGCTATTTATAGACCTTAAGGTCCTCGGTGGGACATACCGGGAGAGGCGGTCCCATAGGTACGAGGGTCCTAGGCCGTGAAGGGCTTTAAAGGTCAAAACCAGCACCTTAAATCTGACCCTGTACTCCACCGGGAGCCAGTGATTAAAAGATTAAAACCAGCAACAAACTAAAAACAACAACACTGTACACATGTGTACCTGTTTCACTGGAACAGCTTTTTTATTTTTATGCATGCTTGGCCTTTGCAACATGGAGAGTTTACTTTAAATTATTACTTGTGGCAATCTTCTCCTGCTTTCCTCATTAAGCCCCGTTCACTCGAAAGTGTCTTGCATCACGTCTTTCAGACCTTGAGGCTAAAGTTGCTATTTCTATTCCCTGCTGAATTCTTCTGACTCTGCTGCAATGTTGGCCAGAGGAGTTGCTGTGGATCACATTTTTTCCTCCCTCTGGCCTTTAATTGACCCTGACTCTTTAATTTATTTACATGCAAAATACATAAGTGTGCAAATTCTCTCTTCCCAGCTTATAAAAAATAATCTGCTTTGTTGTCATGAGCGGCTTAGATATTTCATCTCACCAATTTATGCCCATTGAGAAACTTACTGTTTTTTTAACAGTGGTACCTCAGGTTACATACGCTTCAGGTTACATACGCTTCAGGTTACAGACTCCGCTAACCCAGAAATAGTGCTTCAGGGTAAGAACTTTGCTTCAGGATGAGAACAGAAATCATGCTCCAGCGGCGCAGTGGCAGCAGGAGGCCCCATTAGCTAAAGTGGTGCTTCAGGTTAAGAACAATTTCAGGTTAAGAACAGACCTCCGGAACGAATTAAGTATTTAACCGGAGGTACCACTGTACTTCTTTTAATGTGTGTGTTTTAAGTAAGGGGGTTAGAAACAAACTCGTGTATGGTAGCATGTGCTAAGCACAGATTTCCCCCTTTCAAATTGTTGGGTTTGTTTGCTTTTACTTGTTTTATAAGGTTTAGTGACATCCCACCCCACAGGAAGAAAGCCCTATCTGCAGAGATGGCCTCTTTCAAAAGAGCTATTCATCAATGGTTCTTCATTTTCATCACAGACTTGGTGTCTGAACTGTCAATTTCTCTTTTCTTTAGTGGGAGACATGAATGATGTGGTGGAAATATTAATTTTGTCATCTATATTCCCAGTGAGAGCTACTAACATCCCCTAAGGGACAATTTACAAGCCTTTGCACAATTAGTGCTGATGTTTAGTTACATAATTAATTGTTCTTACACAGGAACGATGTTGTTTATATTCTTGTAACGAAACAGATTCCCCTCCACCCTCCCATTGTTGACGATAAGCCTCTACAGTTTTCGAGGCTATAATCTCAAGTCTCTTGGGCTTGCTCAGTATTACATCGGTGCAGTGATCTGTAAGATGCAGTGAACATCCATTCAAACCTCCCAGATTTTCATACTTGTTGCCTACATATACAGTGGTACCTCTACTTAGGTTCACCTCCGGTTACGTATCCTTTGGGATATGTACGTGGCAAACCCGGAAGTATTTTTCTGGGTTTCGCCCAGCGCATGCGCAGAAGTGCTTAACCGCACCACACGCATGTGCAGAAGTGGTCCCTCTGGTTGCGGAAACCTCAAGATCCAACTAGAGCTCCGGAACAGATCCCGTCCACAACCGGCGGTACCACTGTGCAGATGAGTATTGCGGATTCAGAAGCTTCCCAATTATTAAGTTTTCCTCCGCCAGCCGACCTGAATAAAAAGAAGATGAAGCTGTTCTTCTCTAACACCCTTTCAAATATATTCTTAACATTGCATAACTTGCTGCTCTCTTTAGTGGATCCCCTCAGGTTCCATGGTTTTCTCCAGATGCAATAAATCTCCTTGCGTTCTGTGGCGCTAACCTAAAAACTCTCCAGGGAAAATACAGCATTTTATTTTTTAAGTTTGCACTGGTCCCTTGTAGACGTGCTTTTAAGCAAGATGGCAATCTATCGATGAGGGAATTGTGTGTGTGTTTCTTTTTTTTTAAAAAAAGTAACAATCACAGCTTTTATAGAGCAAAACAGATAGAACACAATACAGTATTGCAAGAAGTTTGCCTGCTCTTATTCTTCCAGCCTCAAAAGAGAAATAGAACTGAGACTAAAATAAAATAAAATTCCTCTCTCTTGTGCATAGATCTCTTTCTGAATCGGAACAGATTGACATTCTTAGAAAAGCAAGGACTTCTATTCATCATAGGAAATACGAGGAAGCAGTAAGTGAACAGAAACAGTCCCTTCCATCTTGCCTTAGTCTTATGTGTGGTATTTTAGCGAACTGTTAAAGAGATGGGGAAATAATTTTCAAACTGAGGGCCTCATTTCCCTCTGAGTAACCTTCCGAGGGCAACTTGCTGGTGGCGAGGTCAGCGACAGATGCAAGAGTGGCCCCTTTTTAAAAACCTTTTTTTAATACAATAGGCCAGTTTCTTCACATGTCCTGCTATATTTTCCATCCATACAAGCAAGACGTGTCATCGGAGTCCAAGGCAAAAACAGTCAAGTGGGATCCCAAGCAGGGCTGGTGAGGGGAGAAGGGGTGTGGCTAGGGAGACATTGTGCCCTTTGGAGAGTCCCAAGGGTCAGATAGAAATGTCTAGACTAGAGGGTCAAATTTGACCTATGGGGCCTGAGGCTCCCCCTCCCCACCTTATCTGGGCCTTCCTCCCTCCCCCTATTGCTATCTAGTGGTAGAATGTTTACATGTGATGTAACAGGGACACGGGTGGCGCTGTGGTCTAAACCACCGAGCCTCTTGGGCTTGCCGATCAGCAGGTCAGTGGTTTGAATCCCCACAACTGGGTGAGCTCCCATTACTCTGTCCCAACTCCTGCCAACCTGGCAGTTCAAAAGCATACCAATGCAAGTAGATAAAAAGGTACTGCTGCGGCGTAAAGGTAAACACCGTGCACTCTGGTTTCTATCACGGTGCTCTGTTGCGCCAGAAGTGGTTTAGTCATGCTGGCCACGTGACCTGGAAAAATGTCTGTGGACAAACGCCAGCTCCCTTGGCCTGAAATGAGAGGAGCGCCGCAACCCCATAGTCTCCTTTGACTGAACTTAACTGTCCAGGGGTCCTTTACCTTTTACATTTGATGTTTACATTTTATTTTTCAATTCATTTCTAAGTTTCATCGCTGGTAGTTGGGTTTGTCTGTGAAAGTTGGGTTTGAGCCCAGTTGTGAGTCAGTCTTGAGAGCAATAGGGTTATAAAGGTTGTTTCCTTTCTATAGGTTTCTCTTTGCAGCAAGCTGATTCGCCTTGCCTTGGAAGGACTCTCATATTATCACACGTACGACAGGTTTTTCCTGGGTTTCAGTGTCACCATGGGTTTCGTGGGCTGGACACTTTATGTCATTTTGATTATTACAAAGATGCATACTGATCTGACGAGGAGTATCGCAAATAAAGAGGTAAGTTCAGCTCTGCCACTTCTGGGGTCTGCCTGCCTGCATCATCATCATCATCATCATCATCATAATTTATTACTTATACCCCGCCCATCTGGCCGGGCCTCTCCAGCCACTCTGGGCGGCTTCCAACAGGACATTAAAAACACAAGAAAACATCAAACATTAAAAACTTCCCTAAACAGGGCTGCTTTCAGATGTCTTCTAAAAGTCAGCTAGTTGTTTATTTCCTTGACATCTGGTGGGAGGGCGTTCCACAGGGCGGGCGCCACCACCAAGAAGGCCCTCTGCCTGGCTCCCTGCTTCTTGCAGTGAGGGAATTGCCAGAAGGCCCTCAGAGCTGGACCTCAGTGTCTGGGCTGAATGATGGGCATGGAGACACCCCTTCAGGTATACTGGGCTGAGGCTGTTTATGGCATTTTCTGTAGCTCAGTGTCTGGCTTGGCAGGCCTACACAGGTACTGTTATTTATTACATTTATATCTTGCACTTTCACCCGAGTAGAGCTGAAAGTGGCAGGAAAAAAAGTGTCAGGGGGGGGGGAAGCCTTTAAAACAGTGCCAGATCAACCAGTGCTTTTCCAGCATTTATTCATCTGCAATAAATGTTAAACCAAGGTTAAGGAGAAGGGGGCTACCTCTTTCTCATACATCTGACACAAAAAGAATCCTATGACACGTTTCCTGGTATCTCATGCATCTATTTAAACAGGAAGGAAAAAAGGTTTTCTCTGACAAGTGCTCAAACACATATGCACAGTTGAAAAGATGAACTGAGAGCAAAGACGTTATGCTGTGGAAAAATTAAACCTCTGAAAACCTTGTGAAAGGATTTGCTTTGTTTGGTGACACGAATGAAGATCGCTGTTTTCTTAGCATTTCCCAATAAATTCATGTGAGCAGAGCCTTGACCTTTTGCAAAGTACAGTGTAAGATGATATAAGCTGGGCTGATTAATTATTCTAAATAATTCAAAGAATACTTAGAGACAAAATGTTTCATATCTTGTGTTTGGTCTCAAATATCCTCTCCCCGTACGATTCTGAAGAATATTTAAAAATGTAATTTTAGAGCTCTGAATTTCCAGAGGTGTTTGAGAGTATTACATATTACATCTCTAAATATTTTTAAGCATCTGAGAGTAAATTGTTTAAAATGTTCGAATTGCTTTTTAAACAATGGGGTTCGTATCCCTTGGAGCTCACAAGAGCAAATTGGATTTTTTAAAAATGGTGCCATCCCACTTCTCACTACTTGTAATTATATCCGATCTTTCTTTCAAAGAACTCGAGGTAGAATATGTGGCTTCCCTGTTTTTATCCTCACAACAGCCCTGTTAGGTAGGTTAGGCTAAGATGTGGTCATTGGCCAAAGATCACCTCGTGCACTTTATGGAATGAATGGGAGATTCGAACTGTGGTCTCCCCAGTCTTCGCCTGACACTCTAACCACCAAGCTACACTTATTCCTTAGAAAATGTGTATGCCTTCATTTCCCCACAGATGAATCCTGGTAGGGTTTATATTCCTGGATGTATATGGATGCAATTTCACAAACAAGTGTCTTTTTTTTAAAATCTGCATTGTTCGGCAGGGGGAATAATATGTACATATATAGGAAATTTCCTAGGACAGGCATAGGCAAACTCAGCCCTCCAGATGTTTTGGGACTACAACTCCCATCATCTCTGACCACTGGTCCTGTTAGCTAGGGATGATGGGAGTTGTAGTCCGAAAACATCTGGAGGGCCGAGTTTGCCTATGCCTGCCTAGGATAACATTAGAGATAGTAAAAGGTAGACGCTGGATTTTTCTGTGCTCTTTCCTCATATATATTGTGCCTGTTTGTATCTGCCTAGCATTGTTTTTCAAATCAGCATAAGAAATTCCCATATTATTGGTATATACAGTCATACCTGGGTTGTTGAACTTCCTGGAACTTGGACGTTTTGGCTCCCGAATGCCGCAACCTGGAAGTGATTGTTTGGGTTTGCGGATGTTCTTTTGGAACCCAAATGTCTGACAGGGCTTCCGCAGCTTCTGATTGGCTGCAGGAACTTCCTACAGCCGATCAGAAGCCACAATTTGGTTTTCGAACATTTTGGAAGTCGAACGGACTTCTGGAACGGATTCCATTCAACTTCCAAGGTACGACTGTATTCTCATTTAGGCAGATTTGAATCTTCAGTGATATAAATCCTTGCTGGAAGAAATGTTTTTTAGAAACCTG
Source organism: Podarcis bocagei (assembly GCF_964188305.1). Taxonomy (NCBI): domain Eukaryota; kingdom Metazoa; phylum Chordata; class Lepidosauria; order Squamata; family Lacertidae; genus Podarcis; species Podarcis bocagei. Next base: position 23,422,686 of record NC_138133.1, on the reverse strand, counting down.
AGTTTCCTTAAAGTTATTTTCAAAGATGCTGTTTTTGTGATTTGTGGAATGTTTTGATTTACAAGTGCACTGCCAGAATAACTACTAAAAATTAATTTGTTCAAAGAGAAGGAATTCATTCTCTCTCCCCCCCCAACTCCCTCTCTCTGATCATGATCCCACAAAGCTGTATATTTGGTCTGTCCCATGAATTTTGTCGAGGAAAGTGTTATATGTCAGATAGATTCTTGCTTCTTCTACAGAAATGATCAGGGTAGGCCTTTCAGAGAGCAGAGCTCCGTGTGCACAATACACAATACTCTTGCTCCTGTAAAGATGGAACCAGACATTGCAAGACAAGAACACTTCTGAAAATGGCAATCTTATATAGAGTTCGCCTCCTCTGTAGGGTATATAAGTGAAACTTGCCAGCGTCCCTTTGTTATCACAGTGGCACTGTTGGATTGTAACACTGATTGGAAAGCATAGCTAGGCAGATTAGCCTGTGAGCAAGCTGTGTGCTGATGCATGTAGCTCAAGTCCTCCTCGCTTGGCTCCTGCCTTCCTTGAGCAGCAAAACAAAACCACAAGTTGCGGCCTGCTTAGCAATTACATCTGAACCAAAACCTGTGGTCTGCTTCTTCTCAACAAACCTCGAGCACGAAGCCGAGGTTTGTTTTTCTGCTGCAGGAAGGCCAGGAGCAAAGCACAGGATGCTTGAGCTGTGTACACGAGTACACAGTGTGTTCACAGAATAATTTCCCTCACTATGCTTTGAGGCAAGAGTTTACAACTGAACGTGGCAACTGTTTCCCCCAGTTCTGTTCTGTATCGTCAGTGGTTGCTGATGATGCAGGAGGAGTGGCTTGGAGATGTCAGGACACAATGGCATTTCATTTCATTATGTGTTACAGGGTTGGCTAATTCAACATGGACCCCCCCTTTTATTATAGTATCTAGTTCCATCCTGGGACGTGGGTTAAATCACAGAGCCTAGGACTTGCCGATCAGAAGGTTGGCGGTTTGAATCCCCGCGACGGGGTGAGCTCCCGTTGCTCGGTCCCTGCTCCTGCCAACCTAGTAGTTCGAAAGCACATCAAAGCGCATGTAGATAAATAGGTACCACTCCGGCGGGAAGGTAAACGGCGTTTCCATGCGCTGCTCTGGTTCGCCAGAAGTGGCTTAGTCATGTGGCCACATGACCCGGAAGCTGTATGCCGGCTCCCTTGGCCAATAAAGTGAGATGAGCGCCGCAACCCCAGAGTCGGTCATGACTGGACCTAATGGTCAGGGGCCCCTTTACCTTTTTAGTTCCATCCTAAGAACTTTTCGATTTGGGCTTTCTGTAAACTAATCCGCTTGTCAACAGCTTGTTGAAATTTTGCTTTGTCTGCCTTGCATTGCAAAAGCTGGCAAACAGTTTGCAGTAGTTTAATCTGAAACATTAAAATAAAATATTTGCAGTGTTAAAGTAATATTTTACAAGTATCTGTTTTATTTTCAGGGAGCCGGTTGTCTTTTCCAGTATACGTTTCTCGCTGTCGGGGTATTAATCGCCATTTTCCTGCTCATTCAAAGCTTGCCTTGGACTTATTACATATATTGTCTGTTACCAGTCCCGATATGGTACGCAGTTTTGAAAGAGTAAGTTTTTAAAAAGGAGGGGTGGGAGGTAGGGAATCTGTATGGCTGCATTTGAAGTTGATCAAGAGGAAGCAAAAAGGCAAAGAAAGCTTTGGAACTGATGAGTAATACCTTCTAAAGTGGCCTGATATCTATTTATTTCAAGTATAATTCTGCTCCTAAGAAATATTGCAAAATGATGTACCAAGGAAATCAAACAACAAAATTAAATCATATGGCATATAAAGCAAAGGGGGGGGGGGACAGATAAAACATCAGAACTCGTGTGATACAACTTTCAGTCATACAGTACCCACCCAAATTCTACATTCACTAAAGCTTTCAATCACTTCAAGTTAATGCACACTAGCAAGTCCGTAGTCCCTCACTCTCAACTTGAAAACCTGCGCAGGAAAAGTTAAAATCTTGCAATATTCATGTACCATCCACACAAAAATAAAAGCGTGATTATGCTACTGATGAGCAAGTGTTTTCATTATGGCAGAAAGGTAGTTGAATAACACGATCCCCTACTTTCTGAGCAGCAAATTATCTGATGTGTGCTTTTTAAATTTTTGATTGGGTAAATTGTTCTGTAGACTCTATGCAATAAAATTTCATTGGCATTGTTACTTATGGTTGTTTTTTGTGTGTGGCTCCTGCTGTGCAGTGAACCACATTCTGTAGGCTAGTACAATATGTATTGATTGCGGACAGAGTAGCAGTTCATTGTCAGAAGTGCCAACATTTCGTTTCGTTTGGTATTCTGCCTTCGTGGAATAGTTGAGGGAAAGGGCAAACTGGGCATTTGAACTATGTGTAGCGGGAGAGGATGAAGGAAGTGTTGTGTCTGGACTCTTGAGTGAGGGATAGGAAAGTCTGCAGAATTTAATTCTGCTCTTTAGCTACTGAAGGCACCCCTCTGATTCAGGCTACATATGATGTCTTTAGTCTTTCTAAGTTCACTGTCTTGTACACTGATGTATACGAAGCAGAAACTTGTGCCACACAAAATTTGAACTAGCCCAAAGTAGATAATTCAAGTCATGTCGATAAATAGTTATTCTCTCGTTTCATGTTGCACTGGAAACTGCTGTTTCCAGTTCATAGGCATTGAGGGTCCTTCTTAGGAGACAATCTTTATGTACTTTCTGATATGATAAAAAATAATAATTGTCTAATGTAATCTTTTCCTACAGATACCCAGTTATTCAGAGACTGGTTGCGTCTTTCGTGAACTTTCAGCCAGCTCAGTTTGCTGGATTCTTACTCGTTGGCGTCCTGGGAATTGAAATATTAGTAAGTGATACACCTAATTATTGATTTTCATTAATTGGCTTCCATTACTTCATTGGAAACCTTTTTTTTAAAAAAAACAACAAATCATACATTTAAACTGTAATGAAAAGGATGAATAAAGGAAATGTTTTGAGAAATTAAAACTGGGCTAAGAAGATATTATTTGGGATATTATTTGTTTGAGGAGAATGTCAGTCTTGCTAACATGTCTGTATTTCTCTCCTCTACCTCCATTCCATTTCTAAATCTAGGTTTTCTCATTTTTCTATCGCTCCTCCCTCAGTTTTGGCCTAATTATCTTTTCCACGTGGCCATTGGTTACTCAGCAGTGGAACCAAGCAAAGGTATTTGATGTGCAGAGAGATTCTGATTCTTTTACTAATTTAAGATATTTTTACCCCACTCTTCAGCCGAAAAGCATCCCAGGGTGGCTTATAGATCCAAAAAACAAGAGACTGTCCTTTCCCTCAGGCTTGCAATCGAAAAGCCATGATCCAAAAGTGGTGGGGAAAATGAGGATGGAGGTGGTGGGGGTGGGGAGAATGAGGATGGAGAAAAACAAGCAATTTCAGGCACCAATTCTTAAAAGTTGCGCAATTCTCATAGCAGCCAGCTGGTCATTACACAAAATCCATGTGGCTCCTAAGTCCCTTTCTGCTTTAATGTCACAGAGCTTTAAGTACGTTCTTGAGAATGGGGTTGAAAGGCTTCTCTAATTTCAAGTTTAAGGTGCTGGTTTTAACCTTTAAAGCCCTATACGGCCTAGGACCCTCGTACCTACGGGACCACCTCTCCTGGTATGTCCCACGGAGGACCTTATGGCCTTCAAACAAAAACATCTTGGAGGTCCCGGGCCACCGAGAAACATTTAAGAGTGCGAAGGATAACTCTTAAATGACATGTGAGGCAGAAGGTTGCATTTGGTGCAGGCATGTTTTTATTGAGGATTCGGAGACCTCCAAATGGCAATTTTGACATGACCTCACCTGATCTCTGCTGTTTCCACTTCGTATTTCAGTTCCCGTAATTAGTTTTATTTGCACACGTGACTCATTTATTTGGTGTTTCTTTTCATTGCTGTAGACCATCGTGCTAAGCTGGATTCTGTCGTGTTTGCTTCTGGCAGTCTTCCCCTTGATGCCTGTTGTAGGAAGAAAGCCAAATTTCTCTCTAGTGTAAGAGCACAAATAAAATTATTCCGAGCCTCCTCTGGCATGCACAGATTTCGTTTTCATTGGGTGGGGATTATGTTATTGAAAGCGTATCGCCGCTATTGTTGAATTCCAGAATTTAAATAAGGTAATTGTGGAGGAAATGCATGGGTTTTTTGTTTTTTTCAATGAGGTTTGTTATTGAAAACTTCATTTTTGGAGCACTGCTCTCCTCTTTGCTGGAGAAAGGCATCCTAGAGTGGTTTCTCTCTATAAATGTATCCTTCCTTGGGGGAAATCCTATCCTCATTTCAGTCTTCTTTCAGAATAGAGTTAGATATTTCTAATAGCTCCTACTAGTTATAGAGCTATGAGCTCTATGGAGACCTTTCCTCCTTTCTCTGCTTCCCTGCCATGAAGAGGGAAAGCCACTGAAACAACATTGTTGGGGACTGCCTTCTGGGTCCTGGGAGCAGAGGCGAAGAACAGAAGTTAGAGGCCTGCAATCACAGTATTGGTGACATGGTTTGCAGGCTCTTCTCTGCAAACAGAGGGTCCGAAGGGCCCGCAAGTGGACTTGGGGCCTGGTAGAGTTAGGAGAGGCAGTCATTCACTGAGAAAGGAACCAATGTTTATACAACTTCCTTGCTTAGTTACTGGGAGGTAATTCTTCCTCTGTAAATTACCAAGTTAGTGGCTTTTTACGGGAAATTGTGAAGTTATGGTGAAACAGAGTCTTGTGAAAAGGAAGGAGGACATAGTCAAAACGTCTTGACTGTGTCTTCCTCCTAGTTCCCAAAAGCTTAGATTAATGTTTTATGCGTGTTGTGTAGTTGCCCTTCAGTAACATGATTTCAACTTCATGAAAATAATTCCTAAAGCTATATAGTCTTAAAAAAAACCACACAACCTCACAAATGTCTTATATTTTACAGAACCACAGCAGGATTGCTGATTCTGTTGCTGGCTTCATCTTACCTGGTGACATGCCTCTGGAAACAGAAAAAGAAACACATACCTTGTAAAGAACTCACAATATACCTCTTTCAGGTCAGTGACTTCTGTAAACATGAATTATTGAGAAGTGTAGCTTTCATTTATGCAGTCACTATAAAAAAAAATTCAGTTCTGCGTATTCTTCTGGGTCAGCTTACTTTTTACCACAAGTTTCCCCACTGATTTGATATTTCTTAAGGCACTTGTAATGATTGGCCACAACGCAGCACCTCCAAGGAGCAAGCAGAGCTCCAAATGTGTTTCTCTAATCTGTTGCGAATGCTAGAACGCTCCACGTTTACAAAGGAGGATCTCTGTGTAACCGATTCATTTTGGGAACTTGCTGTTGAGTGAAGGGAGCCTGCATCATGACAAACCATGAATTCACATTTTTGGTCCATTTCTCTGCTACACCCAAACCATGATCTCCTAGTCTGCATTTAACACTAGGTCAGCGGTTGTGGTTTGTTCCCTCTGTGTGCTATTAATAGGTGGAATAGTCCACATCTATAGGAACCAACCCATGCATGGGTCTGACAGTATCTTGCACGTGCTTTTGTGATAGTCTGACGGCTGATTGCCATCCTTCTTCTCGGGGTTTTGTAAAAATGTTTCAAAGCTGTGTGGAATAGCTGTTCAGCTCGTTGTGACCGTGTGGGTAAAAGCGGCTTTTAAAAATACCGTATTTTTCGCTCTATAGGACGCACTTCCCCCCTCCAAAAATTAAGGTGAAGTGTGTGTGCATCCTATGGAGTGAATGCAGGCTGTTTGGCTTCAGCGATAGCAACGCGAAGCCTCCAAAGCGCAGAGGGAGCGCTCCCTCCGCGCTCTGGAGGCTACGCGTTGCTTTCGTTGAAGCCTGGAGAGCGGGAACTCTTGCTGCGCTCCGGAGGCTTCAGGTTCCTTTTGCTGAAGCCGGGAGAGCAAGACTCCCCTGGCTTGAGCAGAGAGGGAGACCTGCGCAGCACCCCTTCAGCCAAGCGGGAGGAGGAATGGAAGGGGCTCTGTTTCTCCTGCCGCTTCATTGAAGGGGCGCTGAGCAGAGATGGGGAGAATTTTTTTTCTTGTTCTCCCCCTCTAAAACAAGGTGCGTCCTCTGGTTGGGTGCGTCCTATAGAGTGAAAAATACGGTAATAATAAAAAATCTCCAGGAAGCGTCTTTAGATTATTACATGCAGCCCTTTCCTGGGCAATTGTACAGAGAAGCAAAACAGTTCTGGTGCCGCTGCAGAAGGAAGCCAGGGATCTTAACTTCTGGAGCAGGAGATGCAGCAACAGTTGGACCTTCAAGCGTTCATGAAGGTGGAGTTAGGCATTTGTATTGGGGAGGTATCTTGAAGCTCACCAGGGGTGGGGGTGGTGCTGGAGGAACAGTCAGACCTTGCCGTGCCCTAACTCGAATTGGCTCAGAATAAGCCTAACAGTTCCATGATTTTGGGGCGCGGGTAAATTGGTTTCCGTTACTATTACTTACCCGGGATATATTTCAAAGCCGCATTGAAAATGCTTGTCGGAGGGACGCGCAAACAAAACTTTTCAAAGTTACTCGCACAGATCATAAATAAAACCAATGCACTCCTCTTTCCTTCCACCAATTTTTCTCGTGTCTGCTCGTTTTGTAAAAAACTTAAAATATTTCCTCTTTGTCCTTCGTGCCAAGAATTCAGGACAAAGATGGCCGTGCAGGGCTGGCACTGTGGGGGGGGGGGAGATAAAGAACATCCTTGGCTTATGGCCCCAAACCACTTTGTCAAAATAGGTTAAGCTTCATCATTATATAGAGGGTATATTTTCTGAGTATCTGTTGTGTGTTATGAAACCAGGTCATTTCAGAATGTAAACCTACTGTTTTTGCTTAGGCATGAGATGCCATTGAAACTTCCTCCGTGAGAATATACACATATCCACTTTCTCTTAAATTTCTTTTTTTCTTTTCTTAGTAGACTCAAAGAACTCCCCTCTTATGTCTTAAGTATGCGCGACCTCTAAAATGTAAAAGAAGATACCCATAAAATTGTGCAAGCATGCTGGGGAATAGAGGAGAAACTGTCCCACTAATATATCAGGCCCTATCCACTGTAGATCTATGAATTGTGTACAACCCAGTGTTACACACTGGGACACTCTTTTTCTCGCCATGCCAATAGGCTCAGCCCACTTTGCAGTGATATGAGAGAGGGCCTTTTCTGCTGTGGTGCCTCGACTATGAAATTCCCTCTCCCTGAAGGTGTGGATGGGCTAAATTAGTTGATACTGTTGTTTCCCCTGCCCCCTGTGCTGCTGTAATTTTTAAATGGTTGGTTTTCTATTGTGTTTTATTACTTTATACTGAATGTAGCATGTTGGAAACTGGCCTGAGTTCACTGTGCGAAGAAGGATGCTCTAGAAATCCGATAAATAAATAGCAAAACACCAAAATTCTCAGCATCAGTATGCCTGCCATCCTGCACTTATCTGGAATTAAGTGCCATTGAACTTGACGGTGCTTGTTTCTGACTGCACGGGCTCAATTTGTGAATTACACTGAGCTTTAGCAAAAGTTCAGCCAGACGAGATGGAAACTTTAGTGTTTAATTAAAAATGCAAACCATCTTGCAAAGAAAAATTAATATTTAAACTGCTAGCTTGAAGTAGAAACCCCATCAAAAAAAAGGAAGGGAGCACCCAGCCTCTATTTGCTTATTTTCTCCCCCCCCTTTTTTTTTTTTACTTCTGCTAATCTGTCCCATGCAGATATAAAAGCATTGTTATTTCCTGATTCACTTGCTGGAGTAAAGCGAGTCCTTCAGTTATCTTGATGTACTGGCAGAAAGCATCATCCCTTCTGCTCTGGAAAAAATCCCAGAGCTATACTTCCCTTTTATCACACCCATCTATAATATGAAAATAAGAAGACTGGCTTATACCTTAACACTGATGCTGTAAGATTACTGCGACAATGTGTGTGAAGCACTTAAGCACTTAGGAAAGGTGCTCTGTTAGAAATATTTAATTATTTCCAGTTGGAGATTATGCATAAATCGGAGCTATTGTCAACATATTTCCCATGAATTCTGTTAGAAAATTTTGAAGCGTGGCTCATCACAGGGTTGAAAATGTTCCAGTTACAGTGGACTGCACATTAATTATTGCTACCCAGTGTACATGTAAAAAGAAAATATGCTGTAGGCTGGCTCTAATAGGTACTAAATATAATTTTCCAAAACATAGTAGTTCTCGGCAAGAGTTTTAATTTCTCCCCAAAGCATGTTCTGCGTTGCCACTAGATGTCACTGTAAATGTGGTATTGATGGAAGAATTAAGGAGCTGAACTGATTAAGATAAAAAGCAAAACAGATTGCAACCATGTAATTTGCCACAACCTTGTAATGAAAGTCACCTTTTAACTTTCTTTGAAATACTTCGCTTTATCCTTGCTCCCCCCCCCCCCGTTTTCCTCTCTCCTCGTGACCAGAGTTTGCTCAGACTGATTTGGCATGCTGGCTTTGCCACAAAGCAAACCTCCAGGAATGAAAACAGTTCAAATGACGCCCACAAAGAATCCAAATAGGTTTCCAACCAAGCCATCTCCGGGGGAATTTTATTTGGCTACAGTAAATAAGGACCCTAAATTAGGAGTCAATAACTTCCTATAAGAGAATTGTGATTAAGTTGTATAACCTTTCAAAGGAAAGCAGTCCTACCCTCAGGATTAATGTTTGCAAATCCATATTCAGTTTAGCTAATATAAACTGTTTAGCCTTATCTTTTTGCTGTTTGATGCATGCCTTGGCTAAATGCTAAACTGAGTCCATTGTAGTGTAAAGCCTCAGTCAAATTGGGGTCTGGCTTTGGCTAAATTATCTGGAAGTTCTCAGGTGCGAAGGCTCTCCTTATCGTGTTTTTTGCATTAAGAACCTTTAAAGAGCTCCCTCAGCTGACAGTATGGTGTATGAGGTTAACACTCCCAAGGAATGAAGGAATATGATGAGCTGGACAGCCATGACAGCAGGCTTTAGTTGTGAATGAGAAGGGAAGCTGCCTCTGTTTATCTCCCCATCAAGGCCATTTCACACACTGCTCAGTAGTAGCAAGCTATCAGGAATTTTTTACGTTATTGCTGCCAAACAAAATCAAGAGCTGCTTGAGGGGCACATGTACTTGTGTGGCAGATACACTTGTAAACGTTTATTCACTGTTTAAATGAACATTCAAAACATCTTGGGGCATAGGTGCCAACTGCTCCCTGGGTGCCTGAGCACCCACAAAATTCCCCATGTAGGAGCCGGGCACCCACAGATTTTCGTGCCAGGCTTATGCACGCTGCATGGCACCCATGGCCCCAGGAACCCACTGTCGCGGGGCCAAGTTGGCACTCCTTTTTGGAATGTTCTAGAAACACCCCTATCTAGTATGTCATGTGCAAAGTGGTCCTACGTTTGCTGAAAGAAGTAAAAACATTTGTGAGCTGTTGACTTCCCTCCCCACAACCCCAAGGCAATTTAGTTAGCTTTGGTATTTGGAAACTGTGAAAAATTCAAATTCTGCAGAGATAATTACGTCTAACTTAAACATTAATCCTATGCCATTTTCCTGGGTTCTTGAATGAGCTCGAAACACGACTACCAAGCCGTTTCTGTGAAGCCAAATAAATAGACATTTATTCAGTTATTTGCATTAATCAGGCTGCACAAAATCATACTACTTCATATTCTACATTTTGTTTCATTTTTTCACTCACAACACCTATGTCTCTTGAAGGGCTCTGCAAAGCTACTCAAGTATATTCCTTAAGAAAGAAAGAAAGAAAGAAAGAAAGAAAGAAAGAAAGAAAGAAAGAGAGATCCCAATAAAATGGCAAACGAGGTTTTTTTTTGTTGGTACCAACATAGAACACAAATACTGTTGTAAGAGCAGCCTTGATCAGCCTAAAACAGGACTGTTTTGGCTTCCACACAGCATTCCCACCCCACCCTCAGTGTGTATAGTACATTTTCATAATGGAAAAGACAAATTTAATGTTGCTCTTTATGTTTGCAGTGCAAACAGATCCACCCCAGCTTCCATCTTTTTGTGCTGTTGCTGAATAAACATGTTTGGGAACAACTGAGTACAGATGCCTTCCAGGTTGGAATTGCCTGGGTACATTTTTTTGTGTTACATATTTAAATGTATCTAGCCTAGTAAACTCTTCGTATTGACTTCTTCCTCTCCTTATCGGCTGTTATGGGTGAGGTCTGCCATGTAAGAAAAAGGCCTAGTGAAGCCTTCATTTTATTACTGGATTCTTCCAGCCTCCCTTTAAATATTTGCCTGTTCCCAAATATTAGCTGCTATTTTCTAAAACTAGATTTAACTGATTTCCTTCTGCTGTACTTGAGGGCGTTTATTGGGAATTCCTTATAATGAACAGCTCTGTTGCTGTGAAGATGGAACAAAAGAAAGCAAGCATGGTGGCTGCTGTTGTGTGCAACTTTTATAGAAATGAGCAAAATAGAAAATTGATTCAAAATATTTGGGAAGGGCTTTGTTGGCTGATGCTTGGTGACATCACAGACCCACCATCTGGAATTCCCTCCATTGGGTAATTTGTGAGGAAGAGATCGTAATGGCCTTTAAATGCCTCTTGAAGACTTATACATTTACCCGAGCTTTCCTGGACTCTGACTCTTAGTTCTCTGTTGTGTACACTGCTCAGTTTTATTTGTAATCTATAGCTTATATTTACAGTGGTGCCTCCGGTTGCGGACGGGATCCATTCCGGAGTTTTGGTCGGATCCAGAGGTTTCCGCAACAGGAGGGACCGCTTCTGTGCTAGCGCATGTGCGCTTCTGCGCATGTGCGTGCAGCAAAACCTGGAAAAATACTCCCGGGTTTGCCACATACGTATCCCGAAGGATACGCAACCGGAGGTGAACGTAAGTAGAGGTACCACTGTATTTTGTAAATTTTCTTTACTGCTTAACTGTAAATAAAATCTCTATGTGGATCTCCTCCCCTGCAAATAAATTTAAATGTTTGGTAAAAAACAATGGGGGGGAAAGTAAAAAACCAAGCCAGGTGGTCGGGGTATAAATAATAAAATAATTATTATTATTAAAAAAGCAAAATGAATAAAATCATTTAACAGTGTACAATAGAAACTAAAGTTACAACTTCATTAGAGATAGGTTTTGTTCTGTTTGGTCCTATTTTTTAGGATTATTGAATGACATTGTTGTACTTCTGTTGTTTCAATGACAACTGCTTAGAAATATTTGTTTTATTGAGTGATACAAAAGACGAGGTTTTTTTTTAAAAAAAGAATTATTTATGATTTTCAGTTATATACATTTAGATAGTTTTACAATCCTAACATTTCAAAACTTGACTTCCTCTTTCTTCGGTTCCTTAATTTTTATTTATTTTTTACATTCCCTGCATATTCTAAATTAACTTATTCTTTTATTCATCAACTTTAAATATACACTGTTGTGAAACTGCAGGTTATTGCAATAATCCTGCTAAAAGATGACTCTTTCGTTGCGGAGTGAATTCCATAGGGAGCAGAAAGTGCTTTCTTTTTTCTCCTGTCTTGAATCTTCCAGCATCCCATTACTACAAACTTCATCTGATCTCCCTCAGTTCTAGTATTATGAGACAGGAAGAAATACCGTATTTTTCGCTCCATAAGACACACTTTTCCTCTCCTAAAAAGTAAGGGGAAATGTGTGTGCATCTTATGGAGCGAATGCAGGGGGGAGGCAGGCAGTGAAAGCCCACAAAAGCTGCACACAAGCTCCGCGCGGCTCCTGCGGGCTTTTCCTCAGGAGGGAGAAGGGACTGACGCGGCCAGTCAGTCCCTTCTCCCTCCTCGTAGAAAAGCCCACAGGAGCCGCGCGCTCCTTAAAGGGTGCGCGGCTCCTGTGGGCTTTTGCGGGAGGTGGGGGTATTGCCATAGCCGCGCGCAGCCTCTCTTTGCCAGAGAGGTTGCGCGCGGCTAAAGAGGAAGCCAAAACAGCCAGCGGGATGGATCCCGCTCGCTGTCTTGGCTTCTTCACTCTTTGGGGCTGAGGGGGGAAGTAAGATTTTTTCCCCTTGATTTGCCCCTCTAAAAACCAGGTGTGCCTTATGGCCCGGTGCGCCTTATGGAGCGAAAAATACGGTACTTCACTCTGTCCACTTCATATATTAGATACACCTTTATCTTGTCCCTTCTTACTTGTTTCCTCTCTGTACTTAAAAGCCCTGATTTGTGTAAGGGCATTACAATACAGGCAGTTTTATCTCACGCTTGTTTGTATAGAATTAAATTTGCTGTTTTACTGCCCACACACCCAATTTGGAGAGGCCCTTTTGGTGTGCCTTGTCTTATCCACTCCAAACAGTTCAGTATCACCGGTTTCAGTTCCCTATAGACTCCAGTGAACAGGCAAATGTGCCCCACATAGGCTTGCTGCTCTACCCTTTACAGCCATCCAGCTGCAAAGTAAGGACGAAGCTGGAAATAACTTCAGTTCCTCTGTAATAAAACTTGATTGATAGACAAACATAAAGTGGAACGGCAGGATGACTCTGGCTAGTGCCTTTACTGGCTGTTGTGGGGAAAAGGTTTGCATTAAATTAATTTTCAAGTCCGAAGTCTAAGCTGTTGTTGTGTAGGGCAGGAAAAAGAGCCCAGCATATATTGCTTAATGCCCTCTCTGTGGATTGTCACATGACGGCACGCCAGGCAACGTTTCCTTAAACCAGCATAGAAACCTGTGCCAGATATCTGCTGCTTTGTGATCTACTCTAATTACCTCTCTAATCTGTAACCCTGTAAGCTTGGAAATGGACTCCTATTGACAGGTCTAGCTCTTAAATAAACTTTGTTGAAAGCCTTCCTCCAAAAGTTTGTTTCGTTTCCCTATTTATTCTGCCTAGGTGAAATCAAGTGTGAAATGCAGTTATGCAAGTATGAATCAACAGTTTGCTCTGGGAGTTGCTGAATACTTTACGGTGGCATCCAAAACATAATGGGGTTATACAATACTTAATGCCTCCAAGAAAACATGACCAATTGAAATATCTTAAGCAGTATGTGGTTCCTAGAGCTTCTGCATTTTTAGATTTTTTTTATGTAGTTCTTAACTTTTCTTGCTGTGCCCAGGCTACTTGGCAAGCTTTTCCCATAATCCTGAACAGTATTACTGAACATTTTTGCAAAAGAGCACTGTTGCTACATGGCATTGAAACTACTGTATATATTTTTTCCAAGCAAAGAAAACCAGTCTGACAAAGTGAAAGGATAGATTCTGAATAGTATAAGTTAAGAACCAAGAACCTTTGGGGAGAGGGAGACATCCTACAAGCCAATTCTGCAGAAAGCTAAATTGAGATTGTGCTGAGGGTTTTCCGGTGTCATGTAAAACCACAGTAACTGCATAAGCAGTTCAGAACAAATAACCTGACTGCCTCCATATGAGCTACCGAGCTCGTATAGAGATGGAGTTGGGGGAATTGATGCCAGCAAGAGGATGCAAATAGCCTGGCTCCCAACTCCAGCATCACTGTGGGCAAAGCAACAGTTACCTGCGACACTGTGGTCCGATCTGCACCATTTCCCCAATGATGCTTCTTAGGGTGCTGAATTAGTCCAGATCATGGAGCCCAGTGCAGTTTGCACTGAGTGGTAGGAACCCTTGAGGGTCTCTGGTCTTTGCCATCACCTGCTACCTAATCATTTTTTTTAGCTGCAGGTGTTGGGGATGGGACCTTTTGCATGCAAACCATTGCTCTACCACAGGGCTATTGATGTTAGAATTCCTGCTCCATGATTGCAGTCATGGGATTTTTGTCTATCACATGACAGTGTATGTTTTGACTCCACAGAGCGGGAAGTGACGGAGACAAGATGTTTTTGTTACTGTGTTCCGTGAAGCTGGACTATTGTCCTTTGTTCTTTTTCTCTTTGCTGTCTGAAGCTAGAGAGAGAGGGAGCCATGTTGCAGTGCTCCGTGTGTATTTATATGTAAATAAGGTAGATTAGCCAAAATGCTGAGTTGCTGAGGTCTGATACGCAAGCTGCGAAGACTCTGCGGATCCCTAAGTGTGCCAATGTCTGTTGGCATCAGTCGCTGTGATGTTTGGGCTGAAGAACGCTTTTGAAGCTCCCGAACGATAGACCAGGAGGGAGAGAACATGCCAGTCGGGCATGTGTCTCTGCCATGGTCCTACTCAAGTGTAGGATGAGCTCCTGACAATTATCCCATCCCCTAAGGGAGCAGGAGATGCAGAAAATGTGTCCTTGTAGGAGCCAGCATGCTACAAAGCTTATAGAAAAGCTGTTGTGACTGTGCACATGTGTCCCACTGCTCCTTTATACTGGTAGAGGCTATTTTTTCCCTGCTGGTTAAATGGCATAGCCAGTCGTATCTGCCCTACTCAGATCAAGAACTTAAGTCGTGTAGGGCAAGTGCAGATTCGCACATCACATCTTGAATCCTACTGTGCATTTCAATGACAAATATCTCTGTGAAGCTGTCAGTTGTACATGCTCATTTACAGGACCAGAGTTCTCCATAATATATACACATGGCAGGGCATGATGGGTTACATACTATTTCGTTCTTCATGGGGGCATCGGGAACCCCAGCCATTTAAACACATGTGCACAGTGGGAGAGCTGTACAAGTGTCTTGCCCTTTAAACATGGGTGCTTTGTCTAGCTAAAAGTGCCAAATCTGCTTCCGTTTCCTCTCTTTTTGTCGGTTTTGGTTTATACACTTAAGTTTTGGTGTCTTTGCAGAATAGTGGAACCACCCAGATTAATTGCTCCCTTTCCTTTCCTTTATTAGTTTCTCAGTCTGGCACTGTCAACTTACATCGTGAACAGTACTCGCAGTAGTCTTCACAACAAACAAGGCCTGCCTACAACAAATCAGATTATTAGCTGGACAACATTAGGTAAGCACTACTTTCCTTAACTGGGATTATCCTGGTCTGGCATGTAAAGATATGTATATAGACACGCATTTCCTGCTGTTTAAGAATTTAACCTGAAGGGACATGTCCTTGACTGGCAGCAGCTGGTTCCAGAAAGGTAATGTTCTGTGATTATACATAAATAGAAGTATCCATAAGCACCATCCTACAAAAAAAAGACAAAGAGAATATCAGCACCCTCTTCAAGCTCACATGAGCGATATTGATTTAGAATTGGACTGTGGTTTGGAGATTAATAGCTCAGCCTGGCGTTAATGAAATGCATCATTAACTATTGTGGAGTTCAGATGCATAGCGTTGATGCTGCGAAAACTGGAACTGGAGGAATGCTTTTTGTTCTCTTCTTCCAGTTGATATTTTGCTCGGTGCCTCTTGCAATAAGGCAGGCTTCTTCCAGCCTCTAGGTCAGAGCTTTCCAAACTGTGTGTCACGAAAGTGTGTTGGCTGCAGTGTATAGGTGTATCGTGCGAATGCTCCCTGCATTCCTCCCGGGGCTGGAAAGGGCTTAGTTTAACATCCGGTTTGCTAGTAAAACTGAATTGCTGTGTCGCGAAATGATGCATGTCTAAAAAGTGTGTCACCAGTATGAAAAGTTTGGAAGGCTCTGTTCTAGGTCTTTCAAGCTGTTTCTCTCTACAACTTAGCAGTTTGAAAGCATGCCAGTGCAAGTAGATAAATAGGTACCACTGTGGCGGGAAGGTAAACAGGGTTTCTGTGTGCTCTGGTTTCTGTCATGGTGTTCCGTTGCACCAGAAGCCATTTAGTCATGCTGGCCACATGACCCGGAAAGCTGTCTGTGGACAAACGCCGGCTCCCTCAGCCTGAAAGCGAGATGAGTGCCGCAACTCCATAGTTGCCTTTGACTGGACTTAACTGTCCAGGGGTCCTTTACCTTTTACCTTTCAAGCTGTTTCTCCCTACATTCCAGCTTGGGCCCCAGTCATATGTACATAGTCATTCCAGCACCAAAGTACTCCTTCAAGAGAAACAACTCAGGCCATACTTACTTCAATTCTCCAAATAAGCACGATTGAGCCTGGTAATTGATGCTTTTGAATTATGGTGCTGGAGAAGACTCTTGAGAGTCCCATGGACTGCAGGAAGATCAAATCAATCCATTCTGAAGGAAATCAGCCCTGAGTGCTCACTTGAAGGACAGATCGTGAAGCTGAGGCTCCAATACTTTGGCCACCTCATGAGAAGAGAAGACTCCCTGGAAAAGACCCTGATGTTGGGAAAGATTGAGGGCACAAGGAGAAGGGGATGACAGAGGACGAGATGGTTGGACAGTGTTCTCGAAGCTACCAGCATGAGTTTGACCAAACTGTGGGAGGCAGTGGAGGACAGGAGGGCCTGGTGTGCTCTGGTCCATGGGGTCACGAAGAGTCGGACACGACTAAACAACAAACAACAATATAAGGCTATTGGATGAGTGGTGCAAAATCCCATGAAAAAAGTTGTATCCAAACTTGGCCACCTCTTTTCATGGGGTAAATTCAGAATTGTTGTAGCAGATGGGTTTTTTTTTGTTTTGTTTTTGCTGTGTGGTGGATATTCCACTGCTTTCAATTCAAAGGGTGAGGAAAGAAACCCTTTTCCTGCACCCTAGCTTCTAGGAATGTGAATGCAAACTACACAAGTGGTACATTGCTCCCAAGCTTTGAGAGTCATTGAGGGGGGTATTCAAATATGTTGGTGTTGACAGACGATATTGTGTTTATTGCAGCTTCGTCCTTGGTAGTGCCACTGCTAAGCCCCACATTTCTCTTCCCGAGGTTGCTGAGCATATTTCTTTCCCTGATGTCAACATACCTTCTGCTTAGTACAGGGTAATTCTCTCTCTACTTTATAAATGAATTTCCAGCATATATTTTTTTTTGCTTTTCTCTTGCCTAAGCAATTTTAAAGTCATGTATTTTCATTTTGCCAGATTCTTGTCGTTCTTCCATTGCATTTAACCAATAGGACGCAATGTTCCAGATGCTGCGTGTGTTTAAATCTCATTGCCGACATCGTGGAGTAAACATTTAGCCAGTGATTTGTATGACACTCTGAAACATTTTTCGGTAGCTCCTTTGATTGCATTGATTCATGAGAACATAGCTAACACACACACACACACACACACACACACACACACTATGATTTCAAAATACAGTAGAAACCAGAAAGTAAAAAAGAGGAAGGAATAATCAGCACAGGGGGATCAAATAAAAACAAGTGTTTGAATCATTCA
This sequence comes from Podarcis bocagei, assembly GCF_964188305.1. Lineage (NCBI taxonomy): Eukaryota > Metazoa > Chordata > Lepidosauria > Squamata > Lacertidae > Podarcis > Podarcis bocagei. Next base: position 23,405,457 of record NC_138133.1, on the reverse strand, counting down.
GTTTTCACTTCTTATGATCTCCAACAGCATTTGGAGATAAACAACAATTCAATCCAAAATTTGTGAATTTGACGCAGAAATTTGAAGAGATGAAATCCCTGCCCCCACTTTTAAACCTATGCTTTTAAATAAAGGGTCTTGGGGGTTGGTTGAAATATTATTACTAAAAGAAAAGGGCGGTGAATCCAAATGTAAAAAAAAGAAGTTTCCCCTAGTATTTCAAATGTAATAATAGAGTTGTATGGAATGTCACACTGAGGTTTATATTTTTAGCAAGCTGCAATCAGTGCCCTTTCTTTTGTCATAGTATTTTAATACAGTAGCTCTCAAAAAGGGCTGCTGGAGGAACAGTCGGTTCACTCTGTAATAGTGTGTGTGTGTTTTTTTTCCTGAATGCATTCATCTTTTGACCACTATGAAATTGGCTCCCTGTAGTGGAAAAGAAGGCAGTCACCTTTGATGGCAGTAGCCATTTTGAATTTTTCAAGCATCCCGGCTTTCTGAGAACAACAAAATGTGGCCATCTCGGTTCACTTCTCCCTAAAAATAATTTTGCCACATCCGCAAGACGTAGCTCAAACAAAACAGCCAATTTCTAAGGTGATGATAAATTTCTGAGGCTGATAAATAGTACTTGCCAGTTTACTAGAACCCGACTTGAAGGTAACAATTTCAAATGAGGAGAGAATTGCCAAGTAAGGGCAATATTTCTTCCAACTGTTTGGCATTTTCTGTATTAATCGGAACAATCTGCAAGTAATGTGAATATGGAAAGCTCAGCTTGACTGTGGCCAACACAGTTGTTGAACAAGTTGCCAAACCACCGTCCTGCCACACGCAAACACCCAACCTAGTAGCATTTGTTATGGAAGGGTGTTGGAGGAAAAATAAATTTGATGGCTGGGTTGCTTTTTTTAAATTTCAAATGTATTTTGACGTAGATATGAAGCACTTTTCCCCCTGGCGTTGGCTTTGTTGATGTTTGTGTGGATAAATATGGAACAAGAAGCATTACAACGTTACGGCATTTCACCAAAGCCAAAGGTAACCCTTATTTTCACCGTAGGTAAATCTCATTTAGACATTTAGTTACTGGACACTAACTTTGATTAGACTTCATTGCTTCTGGTGTGTGTTGTCTAGGCATTATTTGCCTAGGCATTATTATTCTCAAATAAAAGAAAAAAGGATTCTCTTTTCCCTCAACTAGGGTGGCCCAAAAGGGTCATAGACCAGGGAGTGTTGATGCAAAATCCCAAGTACCAGCAGCCATTTCCACTAGGCAAACTGATACCCATAAATCCTCAAATCTTACCATATGTTTAAAATTGATGGGTGGAAGTGATTTTAAACCCACGTTTTAGGCAAGGCATAGGCAAACACGGCCCTCCAGATGTTTTGGGACTACAACTCCCATCATCCCTAGCTAACAGGACCAGTGGTCAGGGATGATGGGAGTTGTAGTCCCAAAACATCTGGAGGGCCGAGTTTGCCTATGCCTGTTTTAGGCTGTGGTCATGTAGCATTCAGGTTGGCTGCAGGGGTGAAGACAGCACAGGCAGATCCCATAAAAGTCAATGTAGCCCACTGGCGCAAAGCCCCTAGCAGCTACACCGAGAAACTAGAGCAAGCGTGGAGAGCCTTTGGTCCTCCTGATGCTGCTGGACTACAACTCCCATCAGCCCCAGCAAGCATGATGGGAGTTGTGGTTCAGCAATATCTGTTCTTCAATAAAAGGCGGGGGGGGGGGAAGGGAGACCAGAACAGGGTATTTTAATGCCAGCACCATCACAGAGGTGTCTTTGGAGGGAATACAGTGGTACTTCGGGTTAAATACTTAATTCGTTCCAGAGGTCTGTTCTTAACCTGAAACTATTCTTAACCTGAAGCTAATGGCGCCTCCTACTGCCGCCGTGCCGCCGGAACACGATTTCTGTTCTCATCCTGAAGCAAAGCTTTTAACCCAAGGTGCTATTTCTGGATTAGCGGAGTCTGTAACCTGAAGCGTATGTAACCTGAAGCGTATGTAACCCGAGGTACCACTGTACAGGTATATTGATTGAAAATGTCTTTTATTGTCACTTTTGAATAAATGTTTTTTGAATTTTTTCCAAAGCGATATCTGGAGGGCCAAAGGTTCCCCACACCTGAACTAGCACCTAGGAGAATGACAGAAACCAAACCATGCTTACTCTCTCTGGAGCTAGCTCAGTTTGCTCTGCAGTAACCTGGCTGAGTGCTATTATCTAGTTGAGTGCTCTAATGTGGGAGCAATGGAAATAAGACGTTATTAGGTGCTATGCTGTCAATCCACGTAAATCAACACTGCACCAGAGGGAAGGAATTAACCGGCAGCTGCGAATACGGCACCTCTGTTGCTTCCCGCTGTAGCTCACTAGAGGAGAGTGCTTCAGCTGCAAAAATCACCTTTTTTCTGAATTATGAAAATATGTCTCCTTCCAGGACGTTTGGGGAAAAGCAGGAAGAAATAAGAGAGCAAATGGAAAGTTTGGGGAGTTATTTCCTTACCTAAGGCAGCAGAAGCATTTCCACTTGATCATCCTGCTTGAACGATAACTTTATTGAGAGTCATTAAAGTATAATAAAACTGTTGGGGAAGATGCTTTCATAGCAACAGACACGGGCTTCTCTAAAGGAATAACTCTTTAAATTCTCATTTGCTCCCCGGAAAATATACCTTTAATATCAACAGGATACCAGCTGACATCGTGGCATTGATTTCTCTCTTTTACAGCTTGCTGCTCTCAGCTTTTCATACACTAATGATCTAACACAGTTCCGACAACTTCATTTGGATGACGTCCGGAGATCTTTTTTCTTCATATCCTTTTTCTTCCTTGAGTGAAGGCCTGGTTGCAATGCGATGGCTTGGCTTTTCATTTTCATTCCCTTCCCCTCTAAAAAAGCAAAATCTTGGTTTCTTAGGATGGGCCTGGCTTGGAATGGTGGATAATTTTACAAGCAAAGTGCTTGTCAATGGGACAGGAAGCATACATGTGGCCTAGGACCCACATACCTACGGGCCCGCCTCTCCTGGTATTCCCCATGGAGGACCTTAAGGTCCACAAATGACAACATTTTGGAGGTCGCAAGTCGCAAGGTGGTTAGATTGGTCTCAACTAGGGCCAGGGCCTTTTCAGTACTGGCCCCAACTTGGTGGAACGCTCTGTTACAAGAGACTAGGGTCCTGTGGGACTTGACACCTTTCCGCAGGGCCTTCAAGACAGAGCTGTTCCACCTGGCCTTTGGTTTGGACTCAGTCTGGCCCTTATGTTTCCCTCCCCTTACGGTTTTGATCTGTGGGCTACTTTTAAAATGAGGCTGCATTTTAAATTGCATTTTAACCTGTATTTTAAATTGGTCCCCCCCATTATGTTTTTACTGTAATTTTACTGGTGTTAGCCGCCCTGAGCCCGGCTCTGGCCAGGGAGGGTGGGATATAAATAAAATTTATTATTTATTATTATTATTATTATGAGGAATGAAAGTTTACATAACAATGCTGTTGTTGCTGCATTGAGCCTATATACTGTGCCCATTTTTTAAAATACAAATTTTAAAACAATATCCAGAAAAGTTTAGTAATGAAGCTTCCCAGTTAGGACTTGTGAGTTGGCCTTTGGTTAACCTGATTTTCCACGAGTTGATTCATACTGCATTTTTAGCATACTGGCACTTTTGTGGTTTTGTGCCTTTCGTCTCCCTCTTGTCTTACACAGAAATTGTAGGTATGAATCTCAGAAGAAGAGTCTTGCTCACTATATCATTGGGCCATTAAACACTTCTGAGAAGTACATGCTTTGGATTTCTTTATTTGCAGTTATGCAGGGGTCAGCAAACTTTTTCAGACCTTGTGGGGGGGGGCAGACTATATTTTGTGGAGGGGGGGAAATGAACAAATTCCTATGCCCCACAAGAGATGCAGTTTAAATAAAAGGGCACATTCTACTCATATAAAAACACCAGGCAGGCCCCACAAATAACCCAGAGATGCATTTTAAAGAAAAGGACACATTCTACTCATGTAAAAACATGCTGATTCCCGGACGGTCCGCGGGCTGGATTTAGAAGGTGATCTGGCCCCCGGGCCTTAGTCTTCCTACCCATGCAGATATGCTTTCCTAACAGTGAGAAAGCTACATTAATATATAGAGTGGGGGAACAATTTAAAAGCTTTGCAGGGATGTATATACTTGACGTCTTTATATATGCATCTAAAAACTGAGGCTTGGGATTTAGGAGAAGGCAGTAAAGATCTTTCTGACTCCTGTTTCCCTTAATTTGCTTTAGTACACATCACCTACAGGTAGAGTTTTCAGTTGTTACCTGAATGCTGAATCTAACAAGGTCTTGTTGAACAAACAAATGGGACCTGCTTTCACCCTGTTAAAATCTGAGTAGTCCTACCCCTTTTCCTACTTTTCCTATTGGACAATGGAAACTGATCGATCAGAACAGTTATGCTTTAAGAATAGTTTGGTTACTCAGCTACCGTTCACCTGACATGTTAAAAACCATGTGACTCTAACACAATGTAAGATGGGGGGGGGGAAGGCATGAGCAGATGTTGCTATATAAAATTGGCTATTACATACATGCGCTTTGTCTTCCTGAATGATGGGCTGCTGGTAATATTTAATCTATCCATTAATTGTGATTGAGGCATCTATTTGGATGTCTAATCAAAAAAATGTTTGCAAGGCATTTGCAAGCGTTATTCCTCTCTTCTCACCTCCCATGCACAGCTTGGTGTGTTCTGGATATTTTTACCATTATCTTATACCTCTGGTGCAAAGTTGTCATTGGGAATGCTTATATTGCTAGCATGTGAAAGAAGTGTGACCGTTTGCTCAATTAGGAGCATGTTGTGTTTTCCTTAGCCCTACCCAGGTCTTCTTCCAAGTGACAGCCTTTTTTGGTACTGGAAACATAGCTTCTGTGAACAGGTAACTATTGTGAACTACGTCTAGAGAAGTTGGAAGGGGAATTCCATAAGTGGGGTGCCACAACAGAGAAGGCCCTGTCCTATGTCACTACATAATGGATTTCTCTTGGCAGTCAAGTAGCACCGTCCTGTCACATCTTAACACATGAGTAGCCTGATACAGACTGTCTGGAGGCGGTTGGAGGATGGTTGGCAGCTAACAGATTGAGGTTGAATCCTGACAAGACAGAAGTACTGTTTTGGGGTGTCAGGAGGTGGGCAGGTGTGGAGGATTCCCTGGTCCTGAATGGGGTAACTGTGCCCCTGAAGGACCAGGTGCGCAGCCTGGGAGTCATTTTGGTCTCACAGCTGTCCATGGAGGCACAGGTCAAATCTGTGTCCAGGGCAGCTGTTTACCAGCTCCATCTGGTACGCAGGCTGAGATCCTATCTGCCTGCGGACTGCCTCGCCAGAGTGGTGCATGCTCTGGTTAGCTCCCGCTTGGACTACTGCAATGCGCTCTACGTGGGGCTGCCTTTGAAGGTGACCCGGAAACTACAACTAATCCAGAACGCGGCAGCTAGACTGGTGACTGGGAACGGCCGCCGAGACTTGAAAGACCTACATTGGCTCCCAGTACGTTTCCGAGCACAATTCAAAGTGTTGGTGCTGACCTTTAAAGCCCTAAACGGCCTCGGTCCTGTATACCTGAAGGAACGTCTCCACCCCCATCGTTCTACCCGGACACTGAGGTCCAGCACCGAGGGCCTTCTGGCGGTTCCCTCACTGCGAGAAGCCAAGTTACAAGGAACCAGGCAGAGGGCCTTCTTGGTAGTGGCGCCCTCCCTGTGGAACACCCTCCCACCAGATGTCAAAGAGAACAACAACTACCAGACTTTTAGAATACATCTCAAGGCAGCCCTGTTTAGGGAAGCTTTTAATGTTTGATGTATTACAGTATTTTAATACTTTTTTGGAAGCCGCCCAGAGTGGCTGGGGAAGCCCAGCCAGATAGGCGGGGTATAAATAATAAGTTGTTGTTGTTGTTGTTGTTGTTGTTGTTGTTGTTGTTGTTATTATACAGAGGGAAACTCTACTTCAAATATCTATATTCTTCATGAGGCAACAACAGAAAGTTGCTATGCAAGTACCAACAGAGCAGTAGGTTATTTTTTGACTCTTGGCGGCCTGTTTAAAAGAACTCTTTGTCTGTCCAAGTACTGACCTGTTGTGAAAGCAAACGGAGGGTGGGAAACATTTCGTAAAACAAAAGGTGCTGCAGAAATAAAACTTTATAGCAATAAGTAGCATCCAAGAACTGTTTGCTTGTTATGTAAAAAACTAGAGACAGCCTATAAATCTAGGAGCCGTGTGACTTGAAAGGTCGCTGCATGATGATTCAAATGTTGATTGTAAGGGGTGGGGTGGGAAAACTCCTCCTGTTTCTTAGTAGAACATATTACTTGCAGAAAATACATAATGTTTGTTTTGGTTTCATTTTTGGTCTCTAGTTTTGATCCAACTTCAGTCCATTGCTTCTTGACTGTGTTCAGCCCTTTCCTGATGGGAGCCTTGCTGTTGTGGAAGGTTAGTAATCACACCTTTAGGGAATGATATGATCGGATTTATTCAATTTTAGCTTAACTGTTCCTGCACAAATAACCTATCTTCTCTAGTAAGACTTCTTAAATGCAAAATGCTACACACACACAAACACACACACACACACAGTGGAACCTCTGTTTTCAAATGTAATCCGTTCCAGAAGACTGTTTGGCTTCCCAAACATTTGAAAACTGAGGATCAATGGGCTGGCTGCAAAGTAAATGGGGAAAAATGAAGCCGTTCGACTTCCGAGGAACGTTAAAAAAGATATATTCATGAGCTGTAAGGCAAGCTAAATAAAGCACCATATTTTTCGCTCTATAAGACGCACCAGACCACAAGACGCACCTAGCTTTTGGAGGAGGAAAACAAGAAAAAAAATATTCTGAATCTCAGAAGCCAGAACAGCAAGAGGGATCGCTGCGAAGTGAAAGCATCAATCCCTCTTGCTGTTCTGGCTTCTGGGATAGCTGCGCAGCCTGCATTCGCTCCATAAGACGCACACACATTCCCCCTTACTTTTTAGGAGGGAAAAAAGTGAGTCTTATAGAGCAAAAAATACGGTAAGTCATAGACTCATAGAATCGTAGCGTTGGAAGGGACCCTAAGGATCATCTAAGTCCAACCCCCTGCAATGCAGGAATAGGCAGCTGTCCCATACAGGGACCGAACCTGCAACCTTGGTATTATCAACACCATGCTTTATGCAGCTAAGCTATCCAGGATGGCAGATGGTCCTACTGAAATAAGCAGAATTACATATGAAACCTTGTTTGTTGCTGCTGCTTGTTGAATAGATCATGATTGCCCTGGGGTGGCCATCTTTTTCTCCCACCACCCGCTATGGAAATCCCTGGGAGGAGGGTTGTTATCCATTGCAGGGACTTCTATGATCACATTTGAACGTATGCATGGCGGTCGTGGCAGCAGTCAAGCTTTCTAGCAGCCGTGGAGCACTTGTTACTTGTGAAAAGATCCTATATTCTGAAGGCAGTCCTTGGACCACTGTGTGAACCTGTAACTAACGGGTTGCAAATTTTATTGTTAATTTTTTATTATTTATTGAATTTATATACTGCCCTATACCTGGAGGCCTCAGCACAAAATCAAAATACACTAGTACCTTATGTTACAAACACTTTGGGTTACAAACTCTGCTAACCCGGAAGTAGTACCTTGGGTTACAAATTTTGCCCCAGGATGAGAACAAAAATCATGTGCCGGCGGCGCAGCGGCAGCGGGAGGCCCCATTAGTGAAAGTGCGCCTCAGGTTAAGAATGGTTTCAGGTTAAGAACGGACCTCCGGAACGAATTAAGTTCATAACCTAAGAGTACCACTGTATAAAACCACAATACATACATATACATATATATATATATATAATCAAAATAAAAACAACAACCCAATCGCACACCCAAGAAGAAAAACAAACCACATTTTAAAAGGGCATAGGATGTCAATCAAATCAACCAAAGGCCTGGTTAAAAAGGAATGTTTTTGCCTGGCGCTTAAAGGTGTATAATGAAGGCGCCCGGCGAACTTCCCTGGAGAGAGCATTCCACAGGCGGGGAGCCACTGCAGAGAAGGCCCCAGTCTTGTGTTTTAGTGCAGTTTAAAAGAAAGCCGCAAGAAGCGAAAGGGACTGAGAATGAGATACCGTATTTTTTGCACCATAACACTCACTTTTTTCCTCCTAGAAAGTAAGGGGAAATGTCTGTGCGTGTTATGGAGCGAATGCCTACAGATGGCGGGGGGATCTGCTGCAGTCGTGAGCAGAGGATCCATGATTCCCCTTCCTTCCCTCCTCCGTGGTTCGCTTTCAAACAGCAAAGCGGGAGAAGAGCCGCTGAGTGGGGAGGAGAGAGGGACAGAGAGCCTGCTTGCTTTAAAGGAGCAAAGCGGGAGAGGGGGGGGGAGTGTAAGCGGCTCCTGTCCGGTTGGTTCCTTTAAAGCAAGCGGGCTCTCTGTCCCTCTCTCCTCCCCACTCAGCTCGCTAAATAGCAGCAAAGTTTTTCAGCTCGCTAAGCCGGGGATGAGCGGGGAGGAGGGAGAAAAGCAGAGCCTGCTTGCTTTAAAGGAGCAAAGTGGGAGAGGAGAGGAGCCTTCTCCCCTTATACCCCTCTTCTTCATTATTAGCAGCATCCTTCTCCACCCACCCCACGCATGCTTCTTCTCCCCTTAAACCCCTCTTCTGCATTATTAGTAGCATCCTTCTCCTTGTCCCTTGAGTGCTTTTCCTTCCCTCCCCACTTAAAACGTGGTTACAAAGCACGGATCCACATGTATCCTCAGGATTTTTGCACTGGGTCACCCCAAATTCACCATCAGATCACATAGCATGTCCATGGCTACAGCTTGCACCAAAAAAATCACGCACCCACTGTTGCCTGGGGCCGCAGTGGTGCAAAAACGTGGTTACAAAGCATGGATCCACATGGATCCTCAGGATTTTTGCATTGGGCTACTCCAAACTCACTGTCAGATCACATGTCTGTGGCCACAGCATGAACCACAAAAATCATACACCCACTGTTTCGTTTAGAATATTTTTTTTCTTGTTTTCCTCCTCTAAAAACTACGTACGTGTTATGGTCGGGTGCGTGTTATAGAGCGAAAAATACGGTAAATTGGGAACTGACTGATCCATCCATTCCTGTTCAGGGATACAGCATGTTAAACTGTGTTTTAGAGGGGGAAGCATTGTGGAACAGGTAATGGATTACCCACTATCATCATGCATGTCTCAAGTCACACCTCCGGGCCCAATGAGATAATAACACTGCGCCAGCTCAGACTTCAGAAGATTGTGTTACACCACCCTTTGCTAACCTGGTGCCCTCCAGCAAGTTCTGTCAGCAGCAGATAGGAGTTGTAGCCCTGGAGGACACCAGGCTTGCGAAGGTTGCATCACTGCAAGCCAGCATTTACATTTGGAGAAAAACAGATTCAGCAAATTGGGAGAAACACTGGATTCTGAGGAACAAAGAAATGAGTGAATTGTACCAGTCTTAGAGAAAATGGCTCAGAAATTGGAAACCCCTAGTGGTTTTCTAACTATTGCAGGGGATGGCGACATTGGAAGCTGCCAAAGTTTCCTCACTGAGAAGAGCGGTAAAGGCAGACAAAATACTGGCAATCTTTCTCGGCAATATGAAGTCGAGAACGTGCCCCAGAAGTTCCTCAGCAGGCAAATTTGTATGGGAAGTGTTCCGTGAAGGTAGAATAATTTGAAGAGCCCTGGCATAACACAGTAGTTTATTTCTAAAATATATACCGCTGTATTAGAATTGTAACAAGGACTATTAATATTCTGATTGCAATGCACAGAACCTACAGGGCCATGACCGAAGGCAACAGGTCTGTTAACTAGATAAAATGTTTGCATTCAAAATGATGGATTTTGTAAAGCCAACCTCAAGATGTGCTTGACTGTCTCTTTGAATACTAGCTATGTTAATTTGTGGCTGTTGGTTGTTTTTTCTTTTCTGCGGTATTTCAATTAGCTTAATGTAATTCCATGTCCTCGACAGATTGTAATCCCTTTTGTTCTTGTGTCATGTGCCTTTGAAGCTGTTCAAGTCACAACACAGCTATCCTCAAAAAGGTACAGTAAACACTTTTACCGAAGCAGCCGTTGGGGGTATATTGGGGTGCACAGAGTAAACTGTCTGCAGCTATTTCTTTGTAAATCCCTGCAGCAAGTACAATTATTCTTCATTCACTGGGTTCAAGCTTTATCAAATCTCCAACTATAAAAAAACACTTTTTAAAAAGCTGGTAGTGACTTGAGTTCCTGTTTGCATCTATTTCACATACAGGGCTGGCCCTGCCATTTGACAGAATGAAGCAACTGCAGATTTTCAGATTATTATTATTATTATTATTATTGTAATATTACTACAAGGGAAGAGAAAATTTATTTGGGGGGCATTTGCTTCGGTACCCCGGCTGGAAAATGTCTTGGGCCAGCCCTGTTCCATGGATATGTATTTTAGATATTACGTTAAGACCTGCTCTGAGCTATACATCTGATACTTGCAGTCCACTACCATAATTGGTACTTCCTTTACAACATTTTGCTCTTTGTCTTCTATATACTACAGCTAAGCACATCTCTTAAGTTAGGCAAAGCATAGTTCCATGTTTATTGAAGGTTCTTGCTGCTGTCACTGCTATTGATCATGTGAACCCATAAACGATGAAGGTTCTATGGTTGACTTCCAGCCATCCTATTGTTGTGGTTTTTACTGTGGTGATCACACAGAGTCCCCGGACGTTTCACCATCTATTGATCCCTGTGCCACCACTTGATTTCTCGCTGCCACCACCCAGGCCCTACCTGGTACAATACTGAGTCCAGTCAGGTTTAAATTGGAACATAAACTTCTGTTTATTTATTGCAGTTTAACAAGCGTGTGATTTCATAAACGGTATCAGTCCATTACAATCATGGGGTGCCTATCCAGACCTATAACTTCCGCTACCTGCTCTCACTCAGTAAACCACCTCTCAGATATTTACTTGTGTTCCTAGCTCCTAACTGTTCCTGACTCAGCTTATTTCGCTACACTAACTCAACCTACCCACAGACTCTACCCCAATTCACTCCCACTCCAACCAACCACCCAACTCCTCCCTTCGACCCCTCCCAGAGATGGTTTTATAGTCCCTCTGACTCCACCCCCCTGGATTCTGATTGGGTAACTTGTTTAACTAATTCACCTCCAGCACTCTCATATGTTAACATCACAGGCATCTGTCTGTCTCTAGAGATGATGGAGTGTGCCTCTGGGGGTGAAGTCAAACCGCTGCATTTGCAGCACCGAAGTGACTTCCCTGGGGCACAAGAACCTGGCCAGTGTGTATGCAGGTATTGGGCTGCCCAGATGACAAGACCCACCCACCCCCTTGGCCCCATCGATGTGGTCCAAAGGAGAGCAGAACAATACATTTGGCAGGAGTTGCTGAAGAAGGCTACACAGCCCCAACCAACCACCTTAGGGACTCCACTCCAGACTGCCCTATTAATTGATGGGTATATGTATTTGCCTCTATGTAAAGTAAAGGTAAAGGGACCCCTGACCATTAGGTCCAGTCGTGGCCGACTCTGGGGTTGCGGCGCTCATCTCGCTTTATTGCCTGAGGGAGCCGGTGTACAGCTTCCAGGTCATGTGGCCAGCGTGACTAAGCCGCTTCTGGTGAACCAGAGCAGTTCACGGAAACACCGTTTACCTTCCCGCCGGAGCGGTACCTATTTATCTACTTGCACTTTGACGTGCTTTCAAACTGCTAGGTGGGCAGGAGCTGGGACCGAACAACAGGAGCTCACCCCATCGCGGGGATTTGAACCGCCGACCTTCTGATCTGCAAGTCCTAGGCTCTGTGGTTTAACCCACAGCGCCACCCGCATCCCATACCTCTATGGGGTCACTGTTAAAAGTTTTGCCAGTAATTTTAATGACATGGTGATATCCAGCTGTGTATCTGCTTTGCAAAGCCAACTAAGCTTGTAAGCTAATCTGCAGGAACTGGATTTGTCAAATTTATAATGATCTTGTAAGGTATAATTAATTTACCAAGCTGACGCTTGGATCACGTGACCAGATTCTGCTTTTTTTCTCGGAGGGGGATCATTTGTTAGAAGCCACCGTAATAGTCTTGCTCTGTGCTATGGAATAGCACATTTTAATGAAATTTCACACTGTAACCGATAGCGCACTTCTAATTATAATTCTTTACAATTAAATTATTATTACAGTTAATGGCCCATCTCCCTGCTACTAGGTCAGCTGTTTGCAGCGTTGTTTCAGTGCAAGTCGCTGGCAGAGCCAGTCATTAGCAGTTTAGAGCGGCGTTCATGTGGCCTAATATTTCAATCACTTAATGAAAAATAAAGATAATGAAAAAGTCTTTAGCTGTATTTCACTTTGCTTGTTCATAGTCCATTTCATTCCCTGAAATGTGCTTTCCCAAACACAAATGATCTCGTATACCAAAGACTTGGATAACTAGTTTCTTGTGCCTCGAGGCTAAGTGGAACTCAACACTCAGCCATTCGTGAACTTGGTGGAGGGTGTCTCTATCAGTTATTGGGGCACAAAAGAGAGTGGCTGCCTTATCAACCTGGAACAAATAAAAATGAAAAGGTTTAGGGAGGCCATTAAGAACTGCCTTGGTTCTCTTGGGAAATATTAGAGTTGTGAACAAGAACTTGTCTCCCTGAGTGGTAGGGAGGCTGCAGCCAAGAGTCCTTTCTGAGAGGATTTGCAAGGGCTCCGGTTCAGTTGCTTATAGGTTGAACCACTAGAGTCGTTTTCAGTTGCAAATGAGAGACCTGAAAGTCAATAATAATAATAATTTTATTATTTGTACCCTACCCTTATGACTGGGTTGCCCCAGCCACTCTGGGCACCTTCCAGCATCTATAAAAACATAACAAAGCATTAAAAAGCATCCCTATGCAGGGATGCCTTCAGATCATCATTAGCAGCAGCATCACCATAATTTTATTATTTATACCCTGCCCATCTGGCTGGGTTTCCCCAGCCTTTCTGGATGGCTTAGGTAAAGGGACCCCAGACCATTAGGTCCAGTCGTGGTCGACTCTGGGGTTGTGGCGCTCATCTCGCTTTACTGGCCGAGGGAGCCGGCGTACAGCTTCTGGGTCATGTGGCCAGCATGACTAAGCCGCTTCTGGCGAACTAGAGTAGCGTTTACCTTCCCGCCAGAGCGGTACCTATTTATCTACTTGCACTTTGATGTGCTTTCGAACTGCTAGGTTGGCAGGAGCAGGGACCGAGCAACGGGAGCTCACCCCATCGTGGGGATTTGAACCGCCAACCTTCTGATCAGCAAGCCCTAGGCTCTGTGGTTTAGACCACAGCGCCATCCATGTCAGCATATCTAAAAACATAATGTCTTCTAAAGGTTATATAGTTACTCATCATCTTGACATCTGATGCGAGGGCATTGCTACAGGGTGGGTACCACTACTGAGAAGGCCCTCTGCCTGGTTCCCTGTAGCTTCACTTCCCGCAGCGAGGGAACCGCCAGAAGAATCTCAGAGCTGGACCTCAGTATCTGGGCTGACTTCAGGTACACAGGGCCTGAAGTCAGGCAAAATAATGCAAAGCGTTGCTCTAAAGCATTTCTAATATTAACTTTTTGCCATCACATTTGTATCTTCCAAGGAACTTTGGGCAGTATAGATAGGACTCCCCCCGCTCCTCTAAATACCCATAGCCTCACAACTTCATCATCATCGTCGTCATTATTATTATTATTAATTGAATTTATATACCGCCCTATACCCGGAGATCTCAGGGCAGTTCACAGAACAAAATCAGAATATAAAACCACAAAATATATAATGAGGTAGGCCAGCTTAGGCCAAGAGATAGGAACTTATCCCAAGGTGACCCAATAGGCTTCACAAGCTTTATTGGGGATTTTGAGCTAAATATCCCTAGTTCAAGCCTAACATTTCTTCTGCTACCTTAGGCTGGATTCCTGTATTCATTTCCTAACTTAATACAGCCCTTATTACACGCACTTACCTACCTGGAATTATTAGCATCTACTTCCAGCTAAGCTCAACCACGTTTTTAAAGATATAAGCCTAAAGCTGCAGCAATAAAATAAAATGTCTTGGGTTTATTTGGTATAATACATCATGGCAGCCAGGATGGGGTTTTGTTTTGCCCAAAGTAACTGATTTGGTAATGGCCACAGAACTCAGCTTTGTAAGAGGAGCTTTGCTTTCAACATACAGGTTTCTAATCCCTAGAGCTGTGGAAATCACCTTCACAGCAGGTGTGGCGAATGGTTAGACCTTTCGGACTACAATTCCTATCATCCACAGCCACTACAGCTGGAAGGCACCTGGCTAGCAAAGGTTGGATTTGAATGTTGGACAAAGAATAGGAAAACCCCATTTCTTACCTCACAGGAGGGCTTTTGCGAGCATAAAATGTGGCAGGTAGTGAGGGAGAAAACGATTCACACAGCCTTGAGCTCCTTAGAGGAAATGTAAGATATTACTAGGGGGGCAGGAATAAACCTTGAAAAACATGTGAGCAGTGCTTTGTGACATGTTGGAAATACAGAGAAGCTTAGTAGGGCCACCAGCTAAGCTCTCAGTGCTCTTCTGTTCCTCGTGAGCAGCAGATACAGAACGAAAAATTCAATAATTATTGTGGTTTCTTTTTTCTTTTAAACTCACTATGCCCTCAGTGTTGTATTACATTTCTAGAAGCTACCTTGAGAAGGCTCTGTCCTGAAAGGTGACTTATCAATCCTGCTGTTAAATAGAATAACAAAGGCTTCCACATAATTCGCTCTGTGAGCAACTGTAGGGAAATGGCCTACCTTTTAAGCTTGCCTTAATACAGAATGTTGATCCCTCCTCCTTAGTTAGCCCAGGATATGTATATCCCTGGTAACCTAAGACACATAATTCCAAGAAAACAGATGAAAGGAGAACTGAACTGTACCTCTGTAACACTTTTTGTCATATTATTGGGATTCTACGAAGCTTTGTTGTTGCACTGTTGAACTATGAATTATGGTCTTCCTCTGACACACTGTCTCTCTCTCTTTTCCCCCCTCCAGGCTTTTTCTCATTGTTCTTGTGATTTCAGACATCATGGCTTTGGTAAGCTACTGTCGGACATTCTGTACAAATAAGATCAAAACCCAGAGAGCTCTGCTAATTCAATCAAGAGAAATCTGAATTAGTTTCAGACTTCAAAGTTTCTGGAACTAGGGCAGGGAACTGAATTGAAACCCCACATAAATTGCAGATGGAAATCCCTCCCTCCCCCACGAACCCCCTTTTCACAATCCTTTGTACATCATCTAATGAATGCATCAGAAGAGACATCATCTTTATTACTTCAGTTCTTCCACAGAGCTATTTTTAAGTTAGCGGTGCTTGGTTTTCATACTGAATGTTCAAGCCTGTGAGTGAAAAGGGAATGCTAGATGCACCTGGGTGCCCAGTTTAATTTTTCTTCCTTTTCTTCCCTTCAGAACAAAAGAAAAATATGTCATGGTCTGCCTTAATTTTTCAAGAGAGATGCCTGAATTACCAGACAGGAAGGGACACAAACATGTGTGTGCGCGCACACACACACACACACACACACGTTAAGCATGGGGGAAGAGCATATTTCAGTATCCATCCTATAATTTCAGAACCACAGTTTATTAAAATCGAAACTGCTCTCTTTTTTTAATAGAGAAAGGGGAGGAAATGCCACGCAACTCTTCCCCGAAAGCCATTTTTGTTGGCTGTAACGCAATTTACACTTTATGACATGGCTCGAAGGGATGTGTCTCTAAAGCAGTAAGGGGAAAGGCCTGCTGTTCTTCTGAGATTTTGCTTCCCACATCTCTTACCCTTCCCTGAGGACTTACTTGAAGTGACACCACCTTCTGCTTTTGTTATGTCAGAACACCTCCTGCTTTTGTTGTGTCACTTACTTCATGGAGCTGCTGCCATCGGAGAAATGTGTCTAAGTGCTAGACATCCAAGGCAGTCATAATTTAAATTATAGAGTAGTCAACGAATGTGATTAGGAAGGGGGGAGTGTTAAAGAAAAAAATAAATCTGCATTTCCAGTCTGGGTCCCATTCTGAGATGTTTTCTCTCTCCGTCATAATAAATAAATTGCCAGAATTGCATGGGGAAATTGCCTGACCTGAATCAGTTCAGTTAATTCCATGTGTTTTCCAAGGCCCAAACTACACACTGCTAAAACCAAGGCAATTACTCCTTCATATATTGCCAATTCAGAACGGGATATTTATTGTGTTGTTGTTTTGTGGGAGGAATTGCGGAAATGACCGTTTGGCAGTTAGAAAACGACTCTGCAGCCCAGAGGCCTGGCTCAGAGTTGAGAAATGGTTTCGCGTCACAGTTAACAACGTTTGCCGCGTGCAAAGTGTAATTAATTGTAAGAGATGTAAATAGTTTTATCGTTTTGTTCTCATGGTGTCTTTTTAGTGCCCTACTATATTTTTATGTTGTAAATTGCCTTGAACGGTGTTCTCCAAATGGAGAGACATTATTGCAAGATACTTGCAGCCGTTGATGGGAGTCCATCTCTACAGCCTTGCAAACAGAGCAGTCTTTGCTTCTTCCCCTAGTGCTGCTGCAGGAGATGTGGCAGATCGCACTGTATGCCATGACTTTGGGTAGTTCCTTAAGTGTGCATAGGGTTTTACATTATTGGTATAACCAGTAACCATTTAGAATATGATGCACGACACATTCCCACCTCTGCAAGCTGCAACCAACAAATTGGGTTGGAGAACCTGGGTGTGATCACATTGTGGGCTTCCCCACTTTCTTTCTAGACATTGCTAGGGAGGTACAGTGGTGCCCCGCAAGATGAATGCCTCGCAAGATGGAAAACCCACTAGACGAAAGGGTTTTCCGTTTTTGAGCTGCTTCGCAAGACAAATTTCCCTATGGGCTTGCTTCGCAAGACGAAAACGTCTTGCGAGTGTTCCGATTTTTTTTCGCTCCCCCCCTCCTTTTTCTAAGCCGCTAATAGCCTTTTAGCCGCTAAGCCGCTAAGCCTTTAATAGCCGCTAAACCACTAATAGCGCTAATCCGCTAAGCCGCTAATAGGGTTGCTTCGCAAGACGAAAAAACCGCTAGACGAAGAGACTCGCGGAACGGATTATTTTCGTCTTGCGAGGCACCACTGTACAGGGAAGAGACCACAAGGTTGCTGCTCTCAGCAATAGCCATACATACTCTGTAACAATTAGAGTGGTACCTCTGGTTATGAACGCTTCTGGTTACGCACGCATTGGGTTATGAGCTCCGCTAACCCAGAAGTATTTGCTCCTGGTTGCGACCTTTGCCCTAGGATGAAGAGGAAATCGCTCGCCGGAGGCACATGCGCAGCAGGAGGCGCCATTAGCGAAAGCGCGCCTCAGGTTGAGAACGGTTTCTGGTTACGAACGGACCTCCCGAACAGATTAAGTTTGTAACCGGAGGTACCACTGTACCTTGGCTCAGAGAGTTCATAGCACAGCAGGAATTTGAACCTAGCCCTCTCCTCTTCAGGTCCACTTCCTTAATTGCTTGTATCCTTTCCTGTTTGTTGTTCGGTTAAACATTCTCTGATGAAGCCAGGTCACCTTTTACTTCAAGAATTAAATGCCCCCAAATGAACGCCTGAAACATGTGTTTGAGTCTTGTGATTCTCATTGTGCAACGTTTATTTACCAAACAACATGGTGTTCTTTGTTTTTCTCTCTCACCTTAGCACTTCTTCTTTCTGGTTAAAGATTATGGAAGCTGGCTGGATATTGGAACAAGGTACAAAGCATTTTCTTTCCCCACCTCTCCTCCTGCACTGCCTTTTCTTCCTCTTTAGTTGTAACACTGCCTCTAAAATAAACCCAACGATTAAGCTGTGTATTTCTTAGTTCAATCCCTATAGTTAAATGCTGTCTACAGATCAATCAAGGCAAGTGCTTCCATGCTGCTTCTACCATCTCCCTTCCTTGCCTATAAATGTTGATGGTGATATATTTTATTTATTAGGGTCCGTTTCTTGCCTTGTTAAGTTGTTTAGTGTTTAACTGCTGTGAAACACTTTGCCTGATGTCCCTTCTCAGCCCAGGTCATCTTGAGAATTTTTATTTCCCATTATTCCCCTTCAGTCATTGTCTTAAAGTAAATACCATTTTTAACAGAATGGGAGGTATTCTCGCCACTCCTCCTCAGCTTAAGAGCTTCCAGTTTGGTTTTTTTAAGTTCACAGAGAGGAGTTTGCTGAATGTTCACAATCAAGTATGGTAAAATAAGTGGTAAATAGGAAGTTTCATTTCTGAAAATTGTGCAGTTCCCTTTCCTGCTTCCATCAGTACCTTCTTCAACCTTGTTCACTTTCTCCCAGAAGTGTTTTGCCCTGAGGGAGATGCCCACAGCCCCGGCATCAGCGGTCATTTAGTTGGGTCCAGGACATGGAGGACAGTATATAGAAGTTATTTCTAGTCAGGCCATCTTATATTACCTGCTCCATGCCTTTTGAGTTATTTATCAGTTGGCAGTGATTTTGGCGCACATCCTTCAACTACGAAACACTTTGGACCATTCTCCTCAAAACACTTTTCTTAAGGTGCCATATAATTATTTTATTCAGTGAAGCCATTTCAGGAAACTGGCCTAAGCCCAGAAAACAACAGATACTCTTTCAGATTCTTTCCTGCCATAATTTTATTTGGCGGCTGGAAAAAGGTCAGTGTTTGTTAAAAAGGGGGTGGGGGTGGGGAATCCAGCGATTATGTGTGTGGTGAATTTTCCAGAACAGCTAATGATCTCACTACTTCCTTATTATATTTTATACAGTGTATTATTGCGGCATTTATGATCAGCAATATATTTCTCTTATTACTTAACAAGCCTGCCATTTTTTCTGCTTTTCACAGTTCATAGATGGGGATGTTAAGTGATACCATACCTTGCTACCAATCTTAGTGGTACAGCTGAGTACAACAGCCAAGCCAATGCAAATCCACCCCCAAAAAACCATAAATTCTCAACTGCCTCTTCAGATATAAGGACAGAAGTACATATCCCCATAAATATGGAGCTGTCTCATAGCGATTTCTCCTCTGTAATATGTAGTAAAACTGATATACTGCCTGTTCTCACCATGTTGTATGTTTCCCCAAACTTGCCAGTATCAGCCAGTGATAATGAACACTATGCCTTTATGACATAGGCAAAGGTTTGAGGGTGGGGTGTAGGTTTTTCTGCACATAATGGAAGGCAAAAAAGAATTCCTCCATTCAGTGTCTTCCTATCCCATAGTCATATCTTTCCAGCAAGTTCAATCCCACTGAATTATATATACGTTATTACTGACCTTCAGCCAAGGAAGAAGAAGTTGTATATTGGACGTTATTGTAATTGTGAACCCCGTCAGATGTACAACATAAAAGGAAATCAAACCTTGCCAAGCTGTTATAACTAGATACTGCCTTTTTGTTCAGCAAACGTGGCTTTTTGTTTCCCTTTAAAATTACAGTGCTACTCCTGCATGGAAACTAATTTTCCAAGCAAAGCTGCCTGCAGGCATTGCGGTACTGGTTGCTGATAGCCACAGATATATTGGCAGGCTGCCATTATGTGATAACAAATGGAGTAGGAATTGCTTTTAATTGCATTCTATTTGTAGCATGATTTCTTTCCTTCAGCAGCGTTTTTGCTGAACATTGTGTGTGTGTGTGTGTGTGTGTGTGTGTGTGTGTGTAACTAAATCTAGAGCAGCATATAAGGGAGGAACAAGTGCCACACAGTACCTGTGACTCCCTCACTCCAGTCCTTTCCAGATGCATTGGTACTGGTTCACAATGTTCACCCACTGATGGCTGCACCATGAAGTGATGAGTCGGGTGTGTGAGTGAGCCGTTGCAGATTAAATGCTGCCGACAGAATGATCACATCTCATAGAAATCATAGAATTGCAGAGTTGGAAGGGGCCACGGGAGTCACCTAGTGCAGTGCAGGAATCTTTTTGCCCAACGTGGGGCTCAAACCCACAAACCTGAGATTAAGAGAGCCAGTGTGGTGTAGTGGTCAAGAGCGGTAGTCTCGTAATCTGGTGAACCGGGTTCGCGTCTCCGCTCCTCCACATGCAGCTGCTGGGTGACCTTGGGCCAGTCACACTTCTTCGAAGTCTCTCAGCCCCACTCACCTCACAGAGTGTTTGTTGTGGGGGAGGAAGGGAAAGGAGATTGTTAGCCGCTTTGAGACTCCTTTGGGTAGTGATAAAGCGGGATATCAAATCCAAACTCCTCCTCCTCCTCTTCTTCTTCTTCCTGCTCTACCAACTGAGCTATCCCAGGGACAGATTTAGTTTCAGGCAGCTGGTGCCAAGCCAAGGGACCATGAAGGATCATCCAGTTCAATACAGGAATCTCTTTGCCCAATGTGGGTCTTGAACCCACAATTTTGAGATTCAGACTCTCATGCTCTACAGGCTGAGTTCTCCTGCAGGCATCTCTGCAAATGCAGCATTTTCCACTGGAACCAATTCACGCTTTTAGCTGTAGATCGTCATCAGATGATATGTGCAAGAGCTCTTACAAGAGTTTTGTTTGATGGCAGTTTTGAAGGTGGGACGTTGGAGAAAGCAAAGTGAGGTTTGTTGTTTACTGGTCATTTCTTATTTGGAGTCATTGATTGTGTGTTTTGTTGCCCCATTTCCTTAACCCGTTACCTACTTTTCCCATTCAGTGCAGTGTTTTTAGTAGTCACTCCTCCCTCCGTAATGTTTACTCCAAAAACTTCTAATACTTATCT
Source organism: Podarcis bocagei (assembly GCF_964188305.1). Taxonomy (NCBI): domain Eukaryota; kingdom Metazoa; phylum Chordata; class Lepidosauria; order Squamata; family Lacertidae; genus Podarcis; species Podarcis bocagei. The sequence goes on along the minus strand of NC_138133.1, from coordinate 23,384,577 downwards.
ATCCATCCTGCCTTTCATCAAAATGACCTTGGTGCAGGTGACAATTCAGGATACAATAAAAGCCAGAGAAGATGCATCCAATTAAAAAAGTAAAACAATACAGTATATCTCCCCATCTGTTCCAGCACAAGCCCTATAAAAAAAATCCTTGAAGTGCCTAGCATAATATAAACATCTGCAGCTAGCACCAAAAGACAGATAATATGGGTGCCAGCCAAGGCTTTAAAGTTGACGTTCTAGTGCCAAGAAGACCCTCTGGTGGGTCACAACTCTTCTGATCTCATGGAGTGGGGTGTTGTAAACAACAGGAGTATGGTCCTAAGCAACTCAGGGGTTAAGACTTCAAAACCTACACCTTGCATTGATCTTGGTGGTGATCAGGCGGCCAGTGCAGATCTTTAGGGACAAATGTAACATGGTCCTGGGCAGAAAGCTTATCAGCAGCAGTTTTGCAGTCTTCGAACTATCTTCAAGAGTAGCCCTACATTGTTGTTGTTGTTTAGTCGTTTAGTCATGTCCGACTATTCGTGACCCCATGGACCAGAGCACGCCAGTCGCTTCTGTCTTCCACTGCATCCCGCAGTTTGGTAAAACTCATGCTGGTAGCTTCGTGAACACTGTCTAACCATCTCGTCCTCTGTCGTCCCTTTCTCCTTGCGCCCTCAGTCTTTCCCAACATCAGGGTCTTTTCCAGGGAGTCTTCTCTTCTCATGAGGTGGCCAAAGTATTTCAATACTCCGATACTTTAGCCCTAAATAAACATTCTTAAATGTACAAGGCAAACACATACATAAGTATATAAACCACGTGCCTGAAATAGTACAGGAGAAGAATCCTGAAGCCATTTTGACTCTCCCAAACCATTCTGACCTCAAATATTTATCTGCAAAGAGGAAGCAAATTGGAAAGCCTCTCCATTGTCTTTTGCTTAACTGTCTTAAGGGCGTATTTGTGTATGAATAGGGTGAGCCTTTGACCTGGATTCAGGAACCAGACAGAGGGCCTTCTCAGTAGTGGCACCCGCCCTGTAGAACGCCCTCCCATCAGATGTCAAGGAAATAAGTAGCTATCCTATTTTTAAAAGACATCTGAAGGCAGCCCTGTTTAGGGAAATTTTAAATATTTAATGCCGTATTGTTTTTAACACTCGATGGGGAAAATCAGCAAGGTGGGTGGGGTATAATTAATTATTATTATTATTATTATTATTATTATTATTATTATTATTATTATTATTATTAAAAGTATTTACCATCACAAAAGAATGCCCAAGCTGCCCAGGTAAAGCAATCAGTGACCATTAACAGATATCCTGGCAGACTGCCTCCTTCTGTGATGTATGTATGATGTTTTTTGGGGTGGTCTTGAGCTACAGGGCGGGCAATTTCAAAAGCCTATATAAGGGCTTGCACACCATTGTTCTGGGTCCCTCTCCCCTCCTGCATGTGGTGAGTGAGGACCCTGTTGCAACAGTTAATAAAGATCAGACTTACTAGCTGCTTTGCTTCTCAATATTCTCTGGTTGGCCTCTGTTATTTTCTCCTTCCGATAGGGAACCCTCTGAAGGACTTTATACTGGGTCTGGGATACCCCATAAGGGAAAAGGAGCAGGTTTTTTCTATAAGAAGTCCAGTGTCCCATCACTTGAGCATGGCTAAGAATAACCAGGCTATTCCTGCCCAATAACAGCCAGAGCTGGAAAAGGGCACTTCACGACACTGAAACCACTTGGGCTTCAAGTGACTGCCTGAAATCCAGGGCTGCTACCCCTAGATTACAGACCTGGTCATTTAAGGGGGCGCACCTCCATCCAGAACAGGCTTCCTTCATTTTTCCTGGATGTGGGATCCATCAAGCCAGAGCACCTTCATGTTGTCAGGATTCATTTTTGGTTCATTGGCCCTAATCCGACTTGTTTCCATTGCAACAGAGGGCACGTCAACTCTTCCACTCCTGGCTTTTTAAAAATTATTTTTGTGTTAGGGCTGATTTACTTCCCTCTTTTCTGCAGCCGCTTTATATAGGAGTAGTTATGTCAACATTCTGGCCCACTGAGAAGGCTGAAATCCAATGAGTATTACACAGGCTTTCTCACTTCCCCTTTGAACATACTTTCTTAAACCACATTGCAGGGGCTTTTCAGGTGGCTCAGCTGTTTTTGTTCTCTTATTTCATTTCAAAGCAGTTACTTACAAGTTTCATTCTCCTCTTTGCAACATACATGATTTGTAAAGTTCCCCGTTTTTCTATGCGTGTCCACAACTTTTTTTGCATAGACATTTAATCTTGTCCTTATTGTCTTTTTCTTCCTCTCTCTTCCCTTGCGTTCCTTTTGTCAGACAGTAAAAACTTTTTGTTCATTATCAGAATTAAAACCTGTTGCGCGAATGATGGGTTGGATCTAGACAGCTGAGCAGGATCAGGTCTAATCTAAACACGACAGAGTCTGGCTCCAGCCTTTATCTGGCACCTAGCAGTAGTGCTGTATTTCCAGAGCATCTTCTGTAGGCGTCCAGAAACAGCTTTTTAATGTCCATCCTTTTTTGTAATGAGAAGATAACAAAAAATGTGAAAGCCACATCTTGGGGGGTTCCCCACCACCAAATTTAAGGAGGTTATGGCTTACTAAGGTGTCCTTAAAATATTACACTAGTGCTATGGGGTGTGCTTGGATGAACCCACATAGGGGGTAACAAGTTGTATGGGTCTTTCCAGCAGTGTCGGATTTATGTATAAGATAAACAAGCGATAGCTTAGGGCCCCACTCTCTTGACCCCCCCCCCAAATCCCCCCCATTAATATACTTCTTAATTGTATTTCAGTTCAACACTTACTTTTATAAAATACATATGTACAAATAGCTTTAGATACCTATTAGGTCCATAAATTACCATTGCAGCATATATTCAACACAAAAAACAGTGACAATTTGTTGTTGGCAAAGGACAGCTGGACATATAAAGGGCTCCATTACCATCAGTAGCTTAGGGCCTCATCAAACCTAAATCCGGCCCTGTTTCCTATAGAAGTGGCCACACACATGTGGTTGCTAGCTTTTAAATGCTAGTTTGGGCCTGTAGGATAAACCTATGGGGAAGTATCTCCCATGTCACCAGTGTGACATATAAAATGTCCCAATTTGTGTGCTCTGTAGTACACAAGCAGTGCAGTGCCATCTCCAACAGCCTCTTACTTTCCCAACTTTGTGAGCCAGGTGTCCATTTTGTCTTTGGTGGGATGAAGGTGGCCATCTTGCATTGAACCCAAGTGAAATTCTCACTCCAGAAAGAGAGTCAGTGCCTAACTGACTGCATAATTCAAGCTTCTGGTTTCATGTGAACTAACAACCCTGAAGACTTAATATCTAAAAGTCTAAAATGGTGTTTCATTTGTATCTTTTGAATGAGGAATCCCACCATGGGAATCGGAAGGCATTTAAACTTCTAAGAAAGGTGGTTCCGTGATGCAGTACAGACTCTGTTAAGCAGCTATATCTCAGTCGTAGAACGAACGCTTTGTATATATGCAGCCCAGATTCAATCCCTATTCTCAAATGCAGTTATTTGCCATTCCAAATAGTTCTCTTCCTCTTTTAAGGTTCAGAATTGTTGCTCTCGGTAAAAGGTGGATACCGGCAATAGATTTTCACACATTTAAAATTACCATTAACAGAAGAAACCTATTCTCTCAATTCATTTGGGAGGCCCAAGATTCTTACAGTTTGGATCAGCATAAAGTCTACTGGCATCTTCCTTTCACTGTTAACGCCATCTCTCTTTGTAAAGACAGTTGGATAAATTGAACACTTGAATCTATAGCGCACCACAATTTCTCACAACTAGCGTGGCAGGTTTAACAAATTTTAATAGATGTTTGCTTCAGCTGGTGGTCCATCTCTGACATCCGTTGTCTTTGTAGCATTTCCTGCTACAGTTTTCAATTTTGTGTTTCGTTTTGGCAAATTTAGCCGTTAAGCACGATTGACTTGCATCCAGCGCTTGCAAAAAAAGGAAAGCAGGTTTCACAACCACAAAGTCTTTCCCTTTCCCTCTGCCCCCATGCAGCCACTTTTAATTCACAGAAAGCCACTCCAGATGGGTCTATATGTCCTGATTAGCATGGGCTGTGTTTCACAGAACTGCAGTGCTAGGTGGAATCGCTTTAAATCAGATGGAGAGGTCTTTTCTGCAGTTCTGGAATAGAGTTCTAGACATAAGATAGAATGAACGAGAAAGGGTGGAGTTGTTTAATTTATGATTTAAAGTAATAAACCTCAATTACTACTTTCTGGGTCCATTTCAATGCTAAACGCCGAATAATCAACACAGTCAATTATGAGTAGAATAGCTATTTGTTATTGGACTTGGGAGTCTCAGTGGTGTGCCTGGCATTTAACTGAATTCTCCTGAAGACAACAGATATTTTCCATTGACTGAGTAGATTCTCTAGAGCTGTGTAGTCTGAACTTCTGGCACCATATGAGCGAACAAACTATGAAGTCATGAACTCCTTTTAATTATTCAAAGTAATTAAAATTTCATCCAAGTTCTCAAAGGATAAAAACACTAATTAGAATATTCATCAAAGGATCTGCATTTTTTAAAACAAACAACACACACACACAAAAAAAAACCCCAAAAACCCTTGATTTGTAAATGTAAAGAGTTGTGCTTTTCCCCCGGTTGGCAGCTTGTGCTTTGGGGAGGTGATGAAGGCTAAGATGCAATTCTGAGGATAAAACTCCATTGAAAGCTTTAAACAAAAATCCAGCAACAATTCTCTTTTAAGCCATTGGGGGGGGGGGGAGAGAATTCAGCCTAACCAGCTGGGTTGCAAGATTAGCTTTTTCTCCCAAGACAGGCTCACGTTATCAGTTCATTGTAAGCATTCCTGTGAACTGCAAAGTCCAAAGGGTGCTGACCAGGCTGTTCAAGCAATGCCTTCTGCACTTTGACAAACCAGGTTGAATATTATCAGCCTCTGAACTTGCACCTTCTCTGTGGAATTGGAGTGGTGGCAGCAGCAGGTAGTGGCAGCAGCTAGCAGTTCTATGGGCTGTAACTGAGGGGAGGGAGGGAGCTCCATAGTTTTCTTAAAGAACAATGCGGCTCATCGGCTAACAGTTCAGCTAGAGAGTTCTTCTCATGCTTGATTAGTTTGCCAGCGATTCGAATCAACTCTCATGAGGCCACCAAGCATCCTAACTAATAATATTGGAGCTATACTGTAGTAATGTTGGAGCTACCATGTAGTAATGTTGGCCCACGCCCCCACTTTCCGCACCTGTCCTCCAGTCCAGCAGGACCAGGCTGAGAGAGAGAGGTGGGCCAAATTACTGCTTTATTTTTCAGGACAAAACACAACAGAAGGGTAGATGCTGCCACCACTCCCTTGTCTGGGGATAGCCCAGAAGAATAACCCAAGGGAGACGGTTACTCTTCAGTGTTACCAGCTGCCCCACCCTGCAATTGCTTCACCACAATTTGCAGGCAGAAATTCAACAGGTTCACTAGGAGGCTAAGTGGCCAGACTTTGGATTCAGACTTCCCCCACGAAAGGCACACAGAACAAAATAGGAAAATCCTTTTTTAAGATTTATTTAAAAAACAAGATTAAACATACCTAAAAGTAGGCACATCTCTTACAGGGTTTCAGACAGGAAAATAAAAACATTGTAAAGCATCGCTAGCTAAACGTACTTACAAAACGAGAACACAAGAAAAGTTAGTGCAGTTCGTAAAGTTCTTGGCTGAATCTGCATCTCAAGAAGCTAATGTTCTTGTTTCATTCTGGTCAGTATTCCAACTTTTCCCATTAATGACTACCTACTTCAAGGAACTGTGTTTAGTCCTCCTGCAGTGCAGGAATATGCAGCTGTCCCGTACGGGGATCGAACCTGCAGCCTTGGTGTTATCAGCACCACGCTCTAGCCAACTGAGCTATCCAGGGAAAGTCTGTATTGCTATGGCCAGTGATGAGTGCAGCTAATAAACAGATGCTAATTATTGAACATCCTGTTTAGGAGAGCAACCAGTATTGTGTCCCTCTAATGTTGTCGGTAAACTTTGTTTCCTCTTGTTGATTTAAAATCTGTTGCTGTCTCACCCATAATTTTCTCTCTGTTGCAGCATTAGCCATTACGTCGTTGCAATGTCTTTTACCATCTTCCTGCTGCTTTTGAGTGGAGTGGCTCAGCTGCTCACTACGAAGAGACTAGCACTTTGGGAAGAAGCTAAGCACCATTCCTTGTGACGAATGGGGTAGAGAGGTCCGCACCCTTGGAAACTGCAACCTTCCTGAGTGACAGGTGGAGTTATGAGACTGGCTGCCAGAAACAGCGAAAGAACTCGATGCCACAGGCAACAGCGCCTTGACCAACTCTTTGGAATTGTACCTTGTCTCCCTCCCCTCCCCCCCCCATTTAAAAGAAGAGGGAAAGAGACACAACCACAAGTCTCTTGCCAAAAACTGAATATATGGTCCGCTTCAATGTTGGAAGATGAGTGCTATGTATAGTTTTTCCAGATTCAAATGGGTAACAAGGAAATAAACTGGCTCTGGTAACTAGGCCCAAAAGGCACAGGAGAGCAATCCCACGGCCTACAGAATATTGCCCTTTGTCCACAGTCTGCTTCTGGACCAAATCTTGGACTGGTCAACTTGCTTAGAATTTCTTTTGGTGCCTATTTCTCACTTCTGATGTGTTAAGATCAAATTTAGAGGCTTGTGTATAATGGGAGGAGACTAAAACTTGAATTTTGCTACCTTTAAAAACATGGGTTGTATGTGCGAGTGAGAGATTAATTAATTCCTGTTTTAAAAGAAGATGCTGCAGATTATTTTTTCTATGATTAATTTTATAGGATGCACTTGAAAAGAACTCTCTCTGTCCGCTCAAACTGAAGCTTAAATAAAAGGAGGAGGAGCCACAACGACAAAAGAGAGATTTCATTTGTCAGAATCTCAGCAACAGCCCTGTGAGCCAAGTTAGGCTGAAGGACAGTGACTTGCCTAAGGCCACCTTAAGGAGCTGCAGATCTGAGCAGAGATAGAAACCCAGCCCCCTCCCCCCCCATTCAAGCTCTGTTCATTACACTGAGACAACATGTGCCCTCTTAAGTAGAACTGGCAAGCTGTTAAAGCTCCGGAGAATGAAAAGCTTATTGCATTTGGAATCCCACTTCACTTGGTAACCAAACCTAGGAAGCCGTATCGCATACTGGAATTCACAATGCCAGCAGGCTGAGAAATGGTATATATTTTGCACCTAATGCTTTCATAGGGACGCGGGTGGCGTTGTGGGTTAAAACCACAGAGCCTAGGACTTGCCGATCAGAAGGTCGGCGGTTCGAATCCCCGCGACGGGGTGAGCTCCCGTTGCTCGGTCCCAGCTCCTGCCAACCTAGCAGTTTGAAAGCACGAAGTAGTAGTAGATAAATAGATACCGCTCCAGCGGAAAGGTAAACGCCATTTCCGTGTGCTGCTCTGGTTTGCCAGAAGCGGCTTAGTCATGCTGGCCACATGACCCGGAAGCTGTACGCCGGCTCCCTCGGCCAATAAAGCGAGACAAGCGCCACAACCCCAGAGTCGGCCACAATTGGACCTAATGGTCAGGGGTCCCTTTACCTTTACCTTTAATGCTTTCATGGGTAGTTGCTCAGATAAACACTTTGCCATCAGCTTGTACACAATGCACCCGTTGGACAGTAGGAGCATTTTTGTGCCTCAGCTCAACTTGCTCTTGTTTTAGTGCAGGTTGGCATGATCCTATACCTGAATACTCAGAAGTCAGCCCTCATTGAGTTCAATGGGACCTGCTTGCAGACAAGGGGGTGTTGCAGTAGGAGTCTTAGAACGCATCTGTATTGGGTTATCTTGCTTTCTGTGTCTAGACCCGTTTGCTTTCGCTGCGATGAACGAGTTGTGGGTATTGTTATTTAAATTCTGTGCTGCTTAAAACCAAAATAGCCATTTACCAAGTACAGTGGTACCTCTAGATACGCACACCTCTGGTTGCGTATCTTTCAGGATGCGAACGCGGCAAACCCAGATGTATTTTTCTGGGTTTCGCACTGCGCACATGCACAGAAGAAGCATCTCCGGTTGCGAATTCCTTGGAATGCAGCCGGAGCTCCAGAATGGATCCCGTTCACAACTGGAGATACCACTGTATAAAAATCTGTTACGCAGACGTTAAAATATCCCGAATCAAAATGCACAATAAAACAATCCAATTTAAGACACAGCTATTAAAATGAACAGGTGGCCCAAGTTCAAGCAATCAAAGGAATGCCTCTATTGTATGATTTCAATCTGTCTTGGACATACGATCTATGGAAATACTGTTTGTATTATAAGTGGACGTTCGCCTAACCAATCACAGCAGATGGCAGAGTCATCTGTAGGAATAGAGACTGTAGGAATAGTAGCCTGCCATAGCTCTGAGAAAGAAAGTACATATAAAATCCATGAAACATGCATGCCATGCCGGCTGCCAGTATTGGAACATGCCAGCAAGGGATTCATCCTGTACCGCTTTAGCCCCTTGGCTCTGTGGCATTAAAGCCATGTCACTACAGCTGTGGTACCCAGTCATCCCAGTAGAAATGTTAGCGCTGCAAAACTGGATGCAGACATCCATCTGCTTGTCAGTTACCATCAATCACTTTATCATGGGAGAGCGATCATTGCCATGTTATTTAAGCCGCTGAACAGCAATGAAGCAATTGGAACAAAGTCTTCTAAAATGGTGGCTGTTAACCCATCTCTCCAGTTAACACTTGATATCAAGCTGCAGAATACCACAAGCTATTCAAAATTATAATAAAGCAATTGACATGTTTGAATACTGGCATTATGAGTGTCCTTGGGCGGATCGGCACTCGTCATTTGTAACATTAAAAATACGTTATTAAAATGTGACACCAGAGGGTGCTGCAGAGCAGAAAGCCGCTGGCAATGGAAAACTGCCATTAAACGTTCTAAACGTTATTCAATATAATGTTCTTTAAGATCAGTATAGATCCAGCCCTGAATAGATAGGACCCTGAAGAAGATCCTATTTCCTACCTAAAATAAATATTTTTTTTTGTAAATGTGTGTGTTTGTTCTAACCAATTGGATTTCTGGCAAAGATGTCTGGAGGAAACTAGTGTATGAAAAAAAAATCCAAAATAGGGGAAAGCATTTTTTTGAGCCAGAATACACCAAAACTCCGGTCCAGCACCTCTTGGGTGGGCACCATTGCCGTTACAAGAAAACATGGCAAGTTCCAGCACCTCTTTTTCTAGAAAAATAGTACTGGCTACATAAGAGGTTTGACGTGAACAATGACATTGATGCATCTTTTCCTATTGGCTTTAACCATGGATTGGGAAAGATGGTTTTGGTTTCCACCCTGTTTCGCCTCCACTCCTGTGATAAGATTAATTTTCTAATTCCATTGGCTTTGTTCTTAGTTGCAAGACCAGTGACCTTAGCTGACTCCCTCTTGACCGCTTTATTAACTCTGTTACTAGCAAACACCCTCTCCAGAGCTATTTTACATGTCCCCTATGGAAAGTCTGACTGGCTATGCTATTCCTGGATTTCCTCGGGGTGGGAGCAGGCAGAAATCTTTGGGCTGCCTGTTTGAATTTTCTCCAGCGCTGGAAGCTGGCAGAATTCTGCCAGTTAAGCAGTCTTATTTGATTGTGTTGTGGGATTATGTGCCTCTTTGTTCTGCAAGTAAACAAGCTCCAAACACAATATTCTTTAATCCAAGGCCAAGGCAATTATTGGAGAAAGTTGGAAAGCACAGGGAAGCCAGGTCTCTCGTTCTCCGTCTTTCACAGGGAGTGGATAAGCATCCTATCAAGTTGGACCGCCTTAATTGTAGTTGCAAAGCTCAGAAAAACACCGGAGCCGTTTGCATGGACATGTGCATGAAAACCTCTCAAAACCAAATCTTGAAGAAAGCTAATCTCATTAGCATCCATCACTTTGTAAATCCACCATTCAAGAGCTGCAGGCTATCCATTGGTAGCCTGATCAACAGAACATTTCCGTTGCTATTTGGGAAGGGAAGAGGGGCTATTGGTTTGGTCTGGGTCTTAGTCTTGTTCTTATTGATTTTTCAGCTGTTCTTCCTTCAGTGATCCTGTTCCACGCAGAGGGTCCATGGTAGACAAACCAGTGCCAGATGTTGCGGAGCTGCAATTCCCATCATCCCTGACCGTTGCGTTCCACAGGGTGGGTGCCACAGCCAAGAAGGCCCTCTGCCTGGTTCCCTGTAACTTCACTTTTTTGTCCCGAACCCCTGGCCTACCTGGCAGCAAGTCAGTATGCCAAGTCTGAAGTCCAGCAGTCAGGATACAGTTCAGGGGTCAAACCCAAAACACAGTCCAGGAGCATCCAAATCAAGATCTGTCTACTTGGGCAGTTGAGCAAACCCAGCACCTCAGCTCTCTTGACCTTTTGCACTTCGCCTGCTGATTGCGGCACCTGAGCTTGATGAGGCAGGTGACCTTCACCTGTTCCAGCTGAGGAATCACAACCTTCTTCCAGAGCTAGCGAGCCTCACCTGGCCAGCTAGCGAGCTGGTCTGTGGGCCCTTGCCTGCCTCAGCTCACTAGAGCGCCTTTCCTGCAGCTCCCTATGCCCCAGAGCCTGCTTTGTCTATGGAGACAGGGGCCATCTGGTGATGGGTCCTGCTGCTCTCGTTCCTGTGCGCTGACCTCTATCTCTTCACCATCCTCTGTCAGTGAGTACTTCCTTCCCTATGCCCTGCTTGCCCCGGTGCGTCCTGGCTACACCCCTCGCCTGGATCATCTTCCTGGCATGAGGGAATTGCCAGAAGGTCCTCAGAGTTGGACCTCAGGGTTTGGGCTGATGGGGGTGGAGACACTCCTTCAAGTATACAGGGCCAAAGCCATTTAGGGCTTTAAAAGTCAGCACCAAAACTTTGAATTGTGGCCAGGAACATACTCGGAGCTAGTGTATATCATTCAGGTGTTCTATGGTAGCAAAGTTCCATAGTAAGTAGGAGGACTTAGGTTAGTAATGACTAATTTTGCCCTTTCTTTTGAGGGAAACTTGGTGGCAAGTAATTTCAGGTAGGGCAGATCCTTTAAGTCAGGGATGACCAAACTAGGCCCTCCCGATGTTTGGGGACTACAACTCCCATCATCCCTGACCCCTGGTCCTGTTAGCTAGGGATGATGGGCATTGTAGTCCCAAAACAGCTGGAGGGCCAAGTTTGGCCAGCACTGCTTTAAGTTGTTGAACTGGACCCTGTTTTTAAAAGCACCAAAACAAGCCCAGCCCTGTAATAGCTGAGCCAAACTTGGCAGGCTGAATTCTAAGTAAATAAAGTAGGAGGAATACTTGGAGCTATTAAGCAGGTCTTTTGTGTTTATGTTAGAGGAAGCGTTGTTGAGATGTTATGCTTACACAGAAAGTACGGTACATGGGGAAAATAAGGGGAGTGTTGGACAAACAGTGTTTCTTCCACAGAGAGCAGCAGGGAAACATGGACCCTCTCCTGGAAAACAGGGTCATATTTATCGAATTTTAGTGAAGGTGGTTTGTCACTCTGAAAATGTTTATAGCTGATGCTCTCTGCATCATCACCGTCTTGCGATAATTAATTTGGATAATTACCCCATTGGTGAAATCAATTTCTCTCATCATTGTTAGTGCCATTGCGGTACCCACAACAACTATTGTGGTAAGTGGGCTTACATGGGTCTGAAATTCTGCGGTGTTGAAAATTGCAGCTGAATGATTTGGCCATGTAGATGGGAGTTTTGCAGCCCGGTCCTAGCCATTTCTGTTGATTCTGGCAGGACAGCTTTCAAGCATGCATGCTTAGGACTGCAGGAAATGCAAGATACTAGTAATAGTATTTGTTCATAGCTTCCTGGTGGTGTTAGTATTTACAGTGTCTGTTCAATATATGTTCTGCTAAATGCATAGCTTGCAGCTGCCGCCATCAATTTTTTCTTTAACTATAGGCACAGAGGGGTCTCAGTTCTTATTGAAACTGCAGCACATTTTCAGCTCTGATATTGATATTCTCTCTCTCTCTCTCTCTCTCTCTCTCTCTCTCTCTCTCACACACACACACACACACACACACACAGCTCCCCAGATTGTGGTAGTCCATTAGGGCAACCAAGGCTCAGAAGGTTCAACCCTACCAAGTGAAATGTCCAGCAATTTTTTAATTATTATTATTAAAAGGCTTTCCTCAAATCTCAAAGACACTCTTCCCAGTCTCACAAAATCCTTCCACAACCCATTTCAATGGAGAGATACTTTTCTGCCAATCTCCTTTTCTCTGACCAATCGGCTCTTGGCACCGCTCAGCCAGTCTGATTGTTACTGACAGGAGATCCCATTCTTCTGTCTTCAGGAAGAAAAATCGATTTTTCTCTTACTGAGTCTACTAGCTATTTGCCCTGACTGCTGTTCACCCATGTCCCCACCCATTGTCATTATCTGACCCCACTTAGGATATATCTGAGGTTAACTTGCCTATTTTTAAAAAAGTTTTTATTAAATATTTTCTTGGGTACAACGTAAGTACATCGTTTCTGTTTTCAGATGATAAAAGCCCTTTCTACAGCTCAGTTTCATTCTTTTACGTAGTCTGTTTGCAACGTTTTTGTGTCGGTGTCACATGGGTAGGTTCTTTTTCTATTAATTTTTTTAGTTTTCATTGGTGGTGAGAGAGATTTCGGGGCGGCAGGGCTTGGTTGGTTGCCTATAGTGGACTGCAGTAAGTTTTGTTTGTGTGTAGGAGGGAGAGGCCTGTTGTTGGGCCGACTTAGCCATATTGATTTGTACTCTATTAGTGGGTTGTTGTTTTGGTGGGCTGTGTGTATATAATAAGGGGAGCTACACCGGGGTGAAGGCGTCCTCTTTTATTTGTCCCTGTGCTAGTTCCAGTTTGTCAGTTAGCTTTTCTAGCAAAGCTGTTTCCAATATACTTTTGTACCAGTGGTCCATGTTCACTCCTGCCAAGTCCCTCCTATGTCTAGTTGTGATGTTCCTGTCTGCTGAGAGTAGGGACTCAGCTACATTAGTAAGGAAACAGTGATTTGGATGCTCTATAAACATGCAACACCAGATGGCGCCAGAGAGCAGGAAATTTTAAAAACACGATTTTCCATATAGATTTTTTCTTTTGTTTTGTTGTTGTTTAGTCATTTAGTCGTGTCCGACTCTTCGTGACCCCATGGACCAGAGCACGCCAGGCACTTCTGTCTTCCACTGCCTCCCGCAGTTTGGTCAAACTCATGCTGGTAGCTTCGAGAACACTGTCCAACCATCTCGTCCTCTGTCGTCCCCTTCTCCTTGTGCCTTCCATCTTTCCCAACATCAGGGTCTTTTCCAGGGAGTCTTCTCTTCTCATGAGGTGGCCAAAGTATTGGAGCCTCAGCTTCACAATCTGTCCTTCCAGTGAGCACTCAGGGCTGATTTCCTTCAGAATGGATAGGTTTGATCTTCTTGTAGTCCATGGGACTCTCAAGAGTCTCCTCCAGCACCATAATTCAAAAGCATCAATTCTTTGGCGATCAGCCTTCTTGATAGTCCAGCTCTCACTTCCATACATCACTACTGGGAAAACCATGGCTTTAACTATACAGACCTTTGTTGGCAAGGTGATGTCTCTGCCTTTTTTGTTATAGCAATCTAATTTCTGACTTATTTATAGCATCGTTATTGTCTTTCCTGTGTCTAGATCCACCCTAGGTGGGTTATAAGTTCTTTGTGATGGGAGTGTGCATTATTGCCTTGTAAAATATTCCATAGGGCCAATTCTGGGGTGGCTTCTACTTGATTTGCCCTGGGAGCTGTTCTGAGCACGCTCAGAGCTGTTTTCCTTTAAAGCCACACCTCCACACAGCTCCAAGCAAGCTCTTTCCGGGCAGACGGGAGAAGGGAATGCTTGGTAGTTTGACACTCCATGTGGTAAAGTTGTTCCATATGTTTTCACCAGGGCAGGCATGTTTGCTTATTTACCTGTAGTCCCAAGCAGCTCAAGCTGGCATTCACACTTCTCCTCCTCTCCATTTTATCCCAGCAACAACCTTGTGAGGTTGGTTGTGCTGAAAGATGGGGACTAGCCACGGTCAGCTGGTGTGTTTGTCATGAAAGTGAGGATTTGAACCCGGATCTCTGCAGTCCTAGTCCCATACTCTTATCACTACACTGTACACCACACTGCTGGTAAGTTTCCACACTGTGCTGCAAGGAAGTGGTTTGCTAAGGAAATGGAACTGGGCAAGAAACGGTCAGTTTATTGACGTTTTATTTTATTTATGTATGTTGTTTTGTCATTAGTCAGAAGCCTGCGATTCCTGAAATTTAGTGACAACTTCCAAGATATTAAGAATTACCATCTGCCGAGTTTTACTGTAATAGTTTTGTATTTATCGTAACTACATATATAAATATGTATCAAAGTGGAGATGTCTAAAATTGGCTGCAGTGGCATAGAAACTATTTTGTTTAGCTTAGGTTTGGACTACTATAAACATATTGCTCGCTTTAAGAAATATATCTCAGCTAAAGATTTGGGGGAGCAACTGACCTTCTGTTTGATGTCTCTCCTGCCATGACCACAAACCCAAATACATTTCACTAAGTTTTCAGAAGCTCAGCAGAAGCCCTGAACCCTTCAACCTCGGGTTAAGAACTTTGCTTCAGGATGAGAACAGAAATCGCGCAGCGGCAGCGCGGCGGGAGTGGGAGGGAGGCCTCATTAGCTAAAGTGCTGCTTCAGGTTAAGAACAGTTTCAGGACATATTAGTTTCACCTTTTAAGTTGAATTACTGAAATAAATGAACTTTTCCACGATATTCTAATTTTCCGAGTTTCACCTGTATGTCCCTCTGCAAACCACTGTTCCAAATCTATACTGTTCTCCTGCTCCTGGGAAGATTCAGGATCCTGATCAGGAGCAGGGGGAGGGGGAGGCTCCTACCATTCCTCCTCTGTGCAGCCCTCCCCAGCATGATCCCTGGCAGTACTGCAGGACCGACAAAGGGGGAGAATGCCCCCGAGTGTAACCAGACCTAAAATAGGACAAGCCAAAGGACAAGAAGAACTGAGAGGTTTCCTGCAGGTTCCACAGATGAAGAGTACAGTACCCAAAGGCCCCGGGACTTATTTCCCTCCAGCAAATGTTAAGGCTGATTTTCCACCACAACTGTAAAGGTAAAGGGACCCCTGACCATTAGGTCCAGTCGTGGCCGACTCTGGGGTTGCGGTGCTCATCTCGCTTTACTGGCCAAGGGAGCCGGCGTACAGCTTCCGGGTCATGTGGCCAGCATGACTAAGCCGCTTCTGCAAACCAGAGCAGCGCACGGAAACACCGTTTACCTTTCCACCGGAGCGGTACCTATTTATCTACTTGTACTTTGACGTGCTTTTGAACTGCTAGGTTGGCAGGAGCAGGGACCGAGCAACAGGAGCTCACCCCGTCACGGGGATTCGAACTGCCGACCTTCTGATCGGCAAGTCCTAGGCTTTGTGGTTTAACCCACAGCGCCACCCGCATCCCACCATAACTGTAGAGTAGTGCTTATGAAGATTTGGAAGGAACTCAGGGTTCCACTCAAAGAAGAAGTACCTGATGTTGGGAAGAGGATGGATAAGTTTGCAAAAATGGTGCCAGCAGCCATGGATCAATGTACCTCCAACTTGAAGACTTTGAAATGAGTGCAGAAATGAAATCTTCCATCCAGTAGAATTTCCTTCGTCATCTTCCCTCTGGAAATGCCCCCTGAACTGTTTGGTTTTTAAAAGAATTATCCTCAGATACCTACCCTAGGAGTATGATGTTCCCACCCTGCCTTCGTGAAGGTGAACATTTGCAGGTAAATGATGGCAAGAGGGTTGAAACTGGATGGTGATTTCATGGCTTTTGAGATTTATGAATAAAATGTCTTGCAGGCCTCTGTCCAATGACTTTCTCTGAGTATTTACTAGAATGCCTTGGTAAATATTGATACATACCAATACAATAGTGCAGCATGGATCAAATTAGCACCTGTTTGGCAAAGCAGGTCTTTAGAGTGAGTTAAAATACATCCCAGTGTTAGAAATAGACCCAAGATGGTGCTTGTGCTGTTCTTTCACTTTTCCAATAGTACTTGGATTTTATGTGATCAGCACAGCAGAGCAGTGACTCTTAGCCAATTATTATATGGATCCAATCATATTAATTCAACAAAACTCTCCTCCGAGGCTGCCTTGCATGGCTTTATGCTTTCAGATGTCGAGTAAGGCTTTGTGGAAGAAGGAGAGCCTTAATCAATCTCAATAGAGAAGAAAAAATGTTTTAAAATATGAAAGAACAAGGATTTATTTTCCAGTAAATCATATCAGGCCTCATTCGGTTCCCAGCAGATTATCCTCACCTCAGTAAAATGTGACTGAACCCCTTTATCAGTATTGATCTGTTTGGGAATGGTCTGGAATGTTTCCTAGCATCTAGCAGAGATTAATTCTATTATCTGGTGTGAATACAGATAGCTGCTTCCTCCTACATTGAAGCTTCATTATACCAGTGTGCTGTAATTCTCCTTACTGTTTACACTGGAGTAGGTTAGTCATCTGCAGCATCCTGTGAACTTATACAGGTCATCTGTATTTACCCAAGACTCCCCTAGACAAGCAATTTAGTTAGCATCTGTTCTGATTTCTTGCACAAAGCTTATATGGATGTTAAGACTATGTATGGTCATTTTGAATTTGATTGCAGGGAGGTTACCTGACAATGAGCATTCACCTTGATTTGCTTGTGTCTTCCTGTTAATCATTAGCACTTACCATATTTTTTGCACCATAACACACTGTGCTGGTCCCGGGGGTAAGGTACCGTGAGTGTAGCAGAGTCCACACGAAGCGGGGCGAGGTCCGATGCAGAGAGACGGGCGGGGAACAGGAACGCTGGAACAGAAAGCTGAGCAGGTAACAGGAACACCGGATGGTCGGGAACAGGAGGCCGAGCAGGGAACAGGAGTACTGGATAGTCAGGAACAGGAAGCCGAGCAGGGAACAGGAGTACTGGATAGTCAGGAACAGGAAGCCGAGCAGGGAACAGGAGTACTGGATAGTCAGGAACAGGAAGCCGAGCAGGGAACAGGAGTACCGGTTAGTCAGGAACAGGAGGCCGAGCAAGGATCAGGATCACAGGAAGGTCCGAAGCCAACAACGATGTTGCTCCCGCAACCTGGGGCCGGGATGAGTGGGCTTTTATCCTCTTCTAAGGTCAGGGGCGGTCCTGACCCCCAGGAGCCCTGCCTACTCTGGCCTTAAGGCGAGCACTCCTCCTGGGGGCAACTAGTTCCCTTCGCCTCTCTGCCCTAAGCCTCTGCAGATCAGGAGAGGCCGAAGGGTTACTGGGCCCTGGAGGAGGCTCACCTGTGGCCACTGAGTCATCAGGCCCCTCTGGGGCCAGGAGGACTTCACCTGGGGCCAGCTCCTGCTGCACTGCCACAGGTGCAGGCTCTTCAGCCTCTAGGCCTTGCCCCAGTTCAGCCGGCCCTGGAGGCGGGGACTCCTGTGCAGGCTGGGATTCCTCTGTTTCATCCTCCGAATCGGAATCCCAGGCCATCACACCATCCCCCCTCCCAGGCCCCCCCCTCAACCGAGGGTCCGGACCCGGCTTGCCGGGGTACGTCGCATGGAACTCTCGGAGGCAGGCAGGTGCGTGGACGTTGGCCGCTGGTTCCCAGGAACGGTCCTCCGGTCCGTACCCCTTCCAGTCAATGAGATACTGTAGCTTTCCCCTGCGGTATCGGGAGTCCAGGATGCGTTCCACCTCGTACTCAGGCTCTCCCCGAACCAACACTGGCTGCGGTTGGGGACGGTTCGGGTGGAACTCGTCGGGTGGGGCCACAGGACTCAAAAGGGACCTGTGGAAGACCGGGTGAACCTTCAGGGTTGCGGGTAACCAGAGACGGAATGCCACAGGAGAGACTTGGTCCACGATAGGGAACGGGCCGGTGAAGCGGGCGTCCAACTTCCGCGAAGGTCGAGAGGGGTGGAGATGGCGAGTGGAGAGCCAAACCAGGTCACCGACGTGAAGTTCCGGCCCCACCTGGCGGTGGCGGTCGGCCTGGGCTTTGTACGCTTCCTTGGCCTGGTGCAGTTGCTCCACCAAAAGCTGTTGCTGGGACTGGAGCTCTTGAAGCCACTCCGTCACTGCCGGGACCGCGGATGCCGGCAGCACCTCTGGAAACAGCCGTGGATGATAACCATAGCTGGCCTGGAACGGGGTCTGCTGGGTGGACGCATTCACCGCGTTGTTATAGGCGAACTCCGCCAATGCCAGGTGGTCGACCCAGTCATCCTGCTGGTAGCTGCAGTAACACCGGAGGTACTGCTCTAGCACCGCGTTCGCCCGTTCCGTCTGGCCATCGGTCTGTGGGTGGTAGGCTGACGAGAGGCAGACCTCTGTCCCGAGGGTCTGGTGTAATGCTCGCCAGAACCGGGATGTGAACTGAACGCCCCGGTCGGACACCACGCGCTCAGGTAGTCCATGCAGGCGGAAGACATGCTGAAGGTACAGCTGCGCAGTTTCCTTGGCTGTGGGTACAGATGGACAGGGAGCGCAGTGTACCATCTTGGTGAAATGGTCGGAGAAAACCAGAAGGCAGGTACAGCCACGAGACGAGGGTAATTCCACTATAAAGTCCAACGAAACCGTGTGCCAAGGGCGCGGTGGAACTGGCAATGGCTGAAGTAGGCCGGGGGGTCGCCCGGTAGGACCCTTGGCGCGACGGCAGACATCACAACCAGCAACGTAGCGAGCCACGTCAGCCTTCAGGCGGGGCCACCAAAACTCCCGACTGACCAAATGGGTGGTCCGATACCGTCCAAAGTGCCCCGCTGCTGGGGCATCATGGGCCATCCGGAGAACCTCCAGCCGTAGTGCCCCTGGCGGGACGTACAGACGACCGTGGTGCAGCAGCAGGCCCTGATGCAGGACCAGCCCCGGATATTGTGGACTGGACCCTTCAGCCAGCTCCCGGAGACGATCCTGGGCCCAAGCGTCGACCCGCTGCTGTTCCCGCACCCGAACCTGCAGTGGCTGCGCCTCCTGGGTGGCCAGGAATGCCGCCGGAGGTAGAATCGTGGTGGGTTCTGCTTGCTGTACCGTGTCTGCGTTGTCTTCAGGTTTCCGGGACAGAGCATCCGCCTTCTGATTCTGAGAGCTAGGAATGTAGCGGATCCGAAACTGGAACCGGGAAAAGAACAACGCCCACCGGATCTGTCTTTGGTTCAGCTTGCGGGTGGTCTGGAGGTACTCCAGGTTCCGGTGGTCGGTTCTCACCTCCACCGGATGTCGTGCCCCCTCAAGATGGTGGCGCCAGACCTCGAAGGCTACCTTGATGGCCAGTAGTTCCCGCTCCCACACAGTATAGTTACGCTCCGCTGGGAGGAGCTGGCGGGAATAGAAGGCGCAGGGTAAAAGTGGCGCTTCCGGTCCGTGCTGCTGAGACAAGACGGCACCGAGAGCCGTACTGGAGGCGTCAGTCTCTACCACAAAGGGTCGAGAAGGATCCGGATGCTGCAAGATTGGCGCTCTCTGGAAACAGGCCTTCAACCCTTGAAACGCCTCCTCCGCCTCCTTGTCCCAGGAAAACGGCGTCTTGGGGCGCAGTAGTCGGGTCAACGGGGTGGTGCGGTGAGCATAGTCTGCAATGAAGGTTCGGTAATAGTTGGCGAACCCCAGGAAACGCTGTAGGTCCTTGCGGTTCCGAGGTGCCGCCCATTCTCGAACCGCTGCCACCTTCCCAGGATCCATCTGCACCCCACCTGGTGAGAGTCGGTGACCCAGGAAGTCCACTGACCGCTGATGAAACTCGCACTTGCTGAGCTTTGCATACAGACGATGCTCGCGCAAGCGCTGCAGCACGGTCCGGACATGGCCTTCGTGGCACGCCGGGTCACGGGAGTAAACCAGAATGTCATCCAAGTACACCACCACATACTTGTCTAGCAAGTCCTGGAACACGTGGTTGATGTACCGTTGGAACACAGCAGGCGCGTTGCACAAACCAAAGGGCATAACCAGGTATTCGAACTGTCCGTACCGGGTCCCAAATGCGGTCTTCCACTCATCCCCGGCGCGGATCCGAATCAAATTGTAGGCACCCCGGAGGTCTAGCTTGGTGAACACCTGCGCCCCTTGCACCCGCTCCAGTAGCTCCGAAATAAGGGGCAAAGGGTACCGGTCCGGGATGGTGATTTTGTTCAGGGCCCGGTAATCATGGCAAAGGCGGAGCTCCCCACATTTCTTTTTAACAAAGAGCACTGGCGCAGCAGTGGGCGAGGTAGAAGGCCTAATGAACCCACGCTCCAGGTTCTTGCGCAAGAAGTCCTGTAAAGCCTCGCGCTCTGGCTCGGTTAACGAGTATAAGCGACTCACCGGTAGAGGCGCTCCGGGCTGGAGGTCTATGCCACAGTCAAAGGACCGATGCGGCGGTAGCTGGTCTGCCCCCCGTTCCTCAAACACGTCGTGATAGTCCCGGTATTCAGCGGGGAGCGTTGCAGCAACCTCCTCAGTGGGCGCAGCTGCTAGCATCTCAGTCTCAGCCGGAGAACTGGGGTCTGGGAAGTGTACAGTCCGTTTGACCCAGTCAATCCGCACATTGTGAGCCTCCAGCCAGTCCATCCCAAGCACCAGGGGGAACCGGGGCATGGAGGCAATATCCAGAGTTCGCATCTCACGGTGCTGCTGGAGGCACAGGACCAGGGGCTGGGTCTCCTGAGTGACGGCACCCGAACGCAGGGGCCGTCCGTCGATTGCCTCCACCTGCACCGGTTCTGGCTTGTTCCGCAGTGGCACCCGATGCTGGGCAGCAAAAGCAGCGTCCATATAAGAGCGGGTTGCGCCCGAATCCACCAGCGCATGGGTAAGAATCCATGGCCCTCCTGGAGGGTATAGATGTACCGGAACCATAAGGTGTTGTAATTCAATTGGTGCGGCCCCATTCTGTGCTGTTTGGGACCCCCGGTAGCCAGGGCCATCAGCTACTGGGGTTTGGTGGTTTCCCTGCGGCTGGCGTTTCTCAGGACAGGACCTTGCATAGTGTCCGCTTCCGCCACAATAGAGACAAAGATTCCCCTCCCGACGCCGCGACTTCTCTGCGGGGGAGAGGCGTGGCCGCACTGCCCCAAGCTGCATAGGTTCCTCCAATGACTTAGCTGGGCCCGTGGGGCTGCTGGTCGACACTGGGGCCAAGAACTGGAGGTGCCGGCGGTCCCGAGCCTGACGCCGGTCCTCTAGCCGATCGTCAATCTGTAGACTCCATTGGATAAGGGTGTCTAGCGTGGTGGGGCGTTCCATCGTGGCCAGCTGGTCCGGTATCTCATCTGAAAGCCCCTCGAGATACTGGTCCCGGAGAGCCGAGTCGTTCCAGGTCAAGTCCTGTGCCAGCAGCCGGAATTCTGTGGTGTATGCGGCCACCGTGGACTTGCCCTGTCTCAACCGCCGAATCGCCCGGTTGGCTTGACTCCCTTTCTGGGGGTTGCCGAACGCGGCCTCCAAACGATTGCAAAACCCCGTATAGTCTGCCAGCAAGGGGGAGTCTTGCCTGAGTAGCGGCAACGCCCACTTGGCCGCCTGGTCCTTTAACAAACTAATCAAAAAGTGCACCTTGGTGCGGTCGTCAGGAAAGTTCCAGGCTCGCCCCTGAATATATAGCTTGGCCTGGGCCAGGAACATAGGAAAGCTGGCCGGGGCTCCATCAAATTTCTCAGGCAAAGCCACTGGGTACTTGCCAGGAGTCGGGGCGTCGGCCCCAGGAGCCGGTAGGGCTTCTAAGCGTTGCTGAAGTGCCACGACCGCGTCACTGAGCTGCTGCACGGTGTGAGTTAAGGCCTGGTTCTCCTGGGCCAAAGTCACCAGTGCAGCCGCCTGGTCCTCCATGGCCTCTGGCTCTTCCCGAACGCACCCCTACGAAGGGGGAGTGCGGGTGTGGCGGGAGCAAACTGTGCTGGTCCCGGGGGTAAGGTACCGTGAGTGTAGCAGAGTCCACACGAAGCGGGGCGAGGTCCGATGCAGAGAGACGGGCGGGGAACAGGAACGCTGGAACAGAAAGCTGAGCAGGTAACAGGAACACCGGATGGTCGGGAACAGGAGGCCGAGCAGGGAACAGGAGTACTGGATAGTCAGGAACAGGAAGCCGAGCAGGGAACAGGAGTACTGGATAGTCAGGAACAGGAAGCCGAGCAGGGAACAGGAGTACTGGATAGTCAGGAACAGGAAGCCGAGCAGGGAACAGGAGTACCGGTTAGTCAGGAACAGGAGGCCGAGCAAGGATCAGGATCACAGGAAGGTCCGAAGCCAACAACGATGTTGCTCCCGCAACCTGGGGCCGGGATGAGTGGGCTTTTATCCTCTTCTAAGGTCAGGGGCGGTCCTGACCCCCAGGAGCCCTGCCTACTCTGGCCTTAAGGCGAGCACTCCTCCTGGGGGCAACTAGTTCCCTTCGCCTCTCTGCCCTAAGCCTCTGCAGATCAGGAGAGGCCGAAGGGTTACTGGGCCCTGGAGGAGGCTCACCTGTGGCCACTGAGTCATCAGGCCCCTCTGGGGCCAGGAGGACTTCACCTGGGGCCAGCTCCTGCTGCACTGCCACAGGTGCAGGCTCTTCAGCCTCTAGGCCTTGCCCCAGTTCAGCCGGCCCTGGAGGCGGGGACTCCTGTGCAGGCTGGGATTCCTCTGTTTCATCCTCCGAATCGGAATCCCAGGCCATCACACACTCACTTTTTTCCTCCTAGAAAGTAAGGGGAAATGTCTGTGCGTGTTATGGAGGGAATGCCTACAGGTTGCATGCCTACGGATTTTCCTCCTCTAAAAACTACGTGCGTGTTATGGTCTGGTGCGTGTTATAGAGCGAAAAATACGGTACCCATGTTTTTCAGTGCATTTTCCCATGACTTTCTTAACAGTGATGTAAAAATTGGGGTTTGGCTTTTGCTGCCCATGGGACTCTGGGTCGCCTAAGTCCATAATCAGTCGGAGAAGAATGGATGGAGGCAGGATCCAGTGGAAAGCAAGGCAGATCTTTATTTTCTGTTGCAACAGAGTTCCCTCCCGTCCTTGCAAGGAGGTAGGAGAGACCCTGAACAAAGGTATGCAAGTCCTTTGGAAAGACTTTTGAAATTGCCCACCCCATAGTCGATCCCAAAAACATCATACATACTTCACAGAAGGTGGTCTCCCATTGATATTTGAGCATGAGGCTTCTCTCCTGTCTGCCAGGATATCTGATAATGTATTTCCTGGGCGGGACGTGGGTGGCGCTGTGGTCTAAACCACAGAGCCTAGGGCTTGCCGATCAGAAGGTTGGTGGTTCGAATCCCCGCGACGGGGTGAGCTTCCGTTGCTCAGTCCCTGCTCCTGCCAACCTAGCAGTTCGAAAGCACGTCAAAGTGCAAATAGATAAATAGGTACCACTCCGGCGGGAAGGTAAACGGCATTTCCGTGTTCTGCTCTGGTTCGCCAGAAGCGGCTCAGTCATGCTGGCCACATGACCCGGAAGCTGTATGTCGGCTCCCTCGGCCAATAAAGCAAGATGAGTGCCGTAACCCCAGAGTCGTTCGTGACTGGACCTAATGGTCAGGGGTCCTTTACCTTTATTTCCTGGGCAGCCAGTTATTCCTTTGAGATGGTAAATACTTTAGTTTTTACAAACTAACACTTATTGACATCTTAACATGAGGCAACGTGAGGTGACTGTCTCAGGCGGCAGGATCTACAGGTGAAGCAGATCAGGCCCTCCAAGGAATGCATTGCCTGCTTCTGTGTTTGGTTCCTTGGAGGCGACACCTGCCCCTTCTCCATCCTGCTTCTACAGGTGCCATTAATTTCAGGTGTGGAAAGTTAAGCTGGTGTGAAAATTAGTAGTACTTAAAACATGCTTCCTTTCGGCTGCATCGTTCTCAGCATTAGGCATTCTCAAATTTTTTAACTTCACTGTTAAGGAGAGAGATAATTTTGCAGGGGCTAACCAGAGGAAAGAAAGAGCACGTAGATGACCGAAAATGATGACTCAGGCGGTGAGTGAAAAGATAGATGGGGGGAGTTAAAACAGGGAAGAAATGTGGGCTATAAGAGTGGGAGGAAATGACAGCTTGGGATGTAAGTGGATGAGAGCAGTACAGAGCCTTGAAGGTAAAGGGCAAGATATTTGAACTGCATGCAAACAGTGAGAGCAAACAAGGACAGGAATTCACAGGCAGGTCGGGAACAATGGAGAGAGGCGAATTAGTATGGTGCCTTGAGTTTTTGCAAGGCTGGGGTGAAATTAGAGAGAGGTTTCTGCGACATATACATATGTCTAATATAATAGGTTTATGATGTTATATATAAGGAAATCAGCCCTGAGTGCTCACTGGAAGGACAGATCGTGAAGCTGAGGCTCCAATACTTTGGCCACCTCATGAGAAGAGAAGACTCCCTGGAAAAGAACCTGATGTTGGGAAAGATGGAGGGCACAAGGAGAAGGGGACGACAGAGGACGAGATGGCTGGACAGTGTTCTCGAAGCTACCAACATGAGTTTGACCAAACTGTGGGAGGCAGTGGAGGACAGGAGTGCCTGGCGTGCTCTGGTCCATGGGGTCATGAAGAGTCGGACACGACTAAACGACTAAACAACAACAACAAGCAATATAGTCAGTGCTATTTTTCTATAAAGAGAGAGCTCACCACGAACACCTCCCTCGTTCTCTTAGAACCTCTCACCTGAGAGGTGACGGAACTGAGTTCCAGAGAGTTTCAGCTGAAAAAAAGCCCTGAATATAATGAAATATGCCTCTTCTTGTTATTCCTTTTTTTTCTGAGCAAGAAACAGAACACAGAGTGGGGCTAACAGGCAAAAGTGATTGCTCTCTTATTTAACATAGATAGGTCCATTCCATCTCTTTGATGATGTGCGCCTAATCTATGGAAGGTTTTCAGAACATAATTGTAAGTGCTGTGAATTGTCAAGAGATGAGATTACTTAAAACCAATCTGAATACCTGGGAATTAATTGAATACTAAGAAGGAAATACGATACAGTTGGAAACAGAGACTGATTAAATACTGATGTTTATTGATGGTTGTTATAACTATTGAGAATGGATGTGATCCAATATAGACATTGGCTTATGTAGTGGGGCTTCTCCTTCTGCCAATCTCTCATGCAACCCAAATTATTTTAGGAATGTGCAGAGGGGCTGGAAGGGGAGATGAGAGACAGGATGTCTTGTTGCCCAAGGAGATTTCCGTTGTCCAAGTGGGTGGACATCATTGGGTGTCAGCCAGTTATTTTAACTAATAGTTTATCAGGATTATTATAATACACACAAAAAACCCAGGAAGCATCCAATGGAGATGACAAAAAAATGAGAATCCAACTCAAAGATCAGCATTATTGTGAACCATCAACAGCACAGCCTTCCTGTACACATATATTCAGAAATAAGTCAAATTAAATTCAGTGGGACTTACTCTCGGGTAGATGTGTGTATAGAGTTGTGGCCTAACCTAATAAAAAAAGACATCTGGTAATGGAAAACACTGAGAAGGTAATTAATCAAAATGAGTGCTCTGACAGAAATTAATATTAATTTCCCAATCATTACCAACCTGTATATTTAAGGGAAAAAATAGATGAGTGATGGAGAAGTATAATAATGTCCACATAAAACAAAAGGCGAGAATTAGCTCAAAGCAGCATAAAAATAATTCAGGCCAACCTTGTATATGACTTTTCATGATACTAAAGGTTGGTGGACTAGTTTAAAACCTCTCATATGTATTGTTGTGCTAATAAAGCATGTTTATAGTAAGACTCCCTTAGGTGCTCTTCGATTAAGGAAGTAAGAAAATCCTGAGAATAAATTTGGAAAATAGAGTGCTATAGTGTTTGTGGGTGCCAGACCTCTCGAAATTCCTGGATCCAATAAGCGTTAGAATTTAATCAAGGCTTGGGGTGTTAAGATGAGTGCTAGACACTTCCTATTCCTGGATTTGGCAAGTGTTAAAAGCTAATCAAGTCAGACTAACCTCCTGGGTGATGGGACAAAGAGTACAAAGCATAAAGGGCTTGAGCGAGAGAGCAAGTGGATGGGAGTTACTTGTCCAAGAATGAAGGCAGCAGACTAGAAGTAACAGAAGCAGAGGAATGTTTGATGTCTGTTTGAATCCAAGGCTGTGGTTATGGGGGAAGCAAGACCCCTTTGGAGTGTTGATGCTCTGAACCTCTCCATCATAGGCTCAGGTTGTATTTATGCGTAAATTAACCATATATCATAAAGACACTGCAGCCTCCTCTGTGCCTTGTGCCCAAACTATTCCTGTGGAATCTTGCGGAGCTCGGAGATTGGGGTGGCATGCAATAGTAGTTAACAGGTGGCATTCAACATTGAAACAGCACAAGAATTATAGCTTGCCAGACATAGCCAGTGTGGTGTAGTGGTTAAGAGCGGTAGTCTCGTAATCTGGGGAACCGGGTTCGCGTCTCCGCTCTTCCACATGCAGCTGCTGGGTGACCTTGGGCCAGTCACACTTCTTTGAAGTCTCTCAGCCCCACTCACCTCACAGAGTGTTTGTTGTGGGGGAGGAAGGGAAAGGAGAATGTTAGCCGCTTTGAGACTCCTTCAAATCCAAACCCTTCTTCTTCTTCTTCTTCCTCTCCTCTTCCGTGTGATGTCTGGGAGTTCTCCTGGACCCTCCCCCCAAAATCCAATTTTAGGGGATCAGGGGTAGAGAGGAGGGGAAAGTCCTTATTGACAGCAGTCATGAGGTGAACCCCACACATGGTTTCTATACTGAAGGCTTGGTATTTGTATAAGAAAAGCATGAGCCCACAGTAATGAGTGTCTTGTATGAGCTGTGTTTTTAAACTTACAAAGTAAACAGTCGATTTTTACTATTGGCAGGAAGGTTCAGATCTTGCTGATGAAAGCAATGTGCCAATATCTTATAAATAAAATTAAAAATTTGATTTGATTTGAGTATGCCCATTTAAAACTCGCCTCATAAAGATTTTGAGGACAAAGCATATATGGTCCGATCAGATATATATTGAGGAAATAACAGAAGTGAAAGATGAGAACCGTAAATGTCAGTATTATATGAAATGTCACTGGAAATTTAAAGTAATGGAATGTATCTGATATAGAAAGATGAAGGCAAGATATGTGGTGCAATCATATGTCTGCTTATGTGGAAATAAGCCAAGCTATATTCACCAGACCTTATTCCTAAATAAGTATGCAAAGGAACGCATAATAGAAAATTCTCAGCGGTAGAACAGACCATTGCTGTGTATGGAAATACTTGAGAATTGCTTCAAGCTCAACAACCTTGGGCACTTCGTGTTGCTATTTTTGTGGGAGATTTAATGTGTTGCACCGGCAAATTCAGGTTGTACAGTCGACTTGCAACTTATGCATGTTTAACATATTTTCTCCAAATTCAATCGCCTCTGAGAGTAGGTTTAACTCTCAAGATTCCCTCAGGAATCGACAACCCTCCAGTCCACTCTACTGGAATTTGGTTGTCAAAGGCCATACAAATAACCTTTTTGTTACCTAACCTAAAATTAGTAACACAATTGAAAGAGCGAGAATTCATGCCTAAACAGTAATTATTCAGCTAATAATAAATAGATGCCATGACTGTTATAAAACTCGCTGTGTGCAGCCCTCCTGTTTGAGCAGCTCTCTTTACAGCAGAGGGCTGGAGGGTTAGCAGCTGGAGACTAGCTTCAGTTGCATGTGTACAAATTTATTAGCAGCATTAAAATTCAGTGAATCACACTGAATCACATCTTCATAGTTTTCAGAGCAAAATTAGCATATAATTTCTCCAGCCGCCATTTATAGCCAATTTAGATGATAATATTTTGACATCAAATCTAACCATTTCTCCTCTGATCGTTGACATTTAATACATCCCATCGATTTCCCTAGAAGAGGTTTCCAGGTGTGCTTAGAGAATCCTGTCCATGCAAAATATTTACCTCAGTCCTCCCACTCTTAAACTCAACTGAAGAAATATTGTGGGTGGGAGAAATGGTTGAAACAGCACGAGAGAATGGGGACGTGTCTCTAGATGTCTTGGGGTAGATGTAGGATAAAAATAAGCGAGGCCCCAAAATAAATGTGTAATTTAATAGAATCATAGAATCATAGAGTTGGAAGAGACCACAAGGGCCATCGAGTCCAACCCCCTGCCAAGCAGGAAACACCATCAGAGCACTCCTGACATATGGTTGTCAAGCCTCTGCTTAAAGACCTCCAAAGTAGGAGACTCCACCACACTCCTTGGCAGCAAATTCCACTGTCGAACAGCTCTTGCTGTCAGGAAGTTCTTCCTAATGTTTAGGTGGAATCTTCTTTCTTGTAGTTTGGATCCATTGCTCCGTGTCCGCTTCTCTGGAGCAGCAGAAAACAACCTTTCTCCCTCCTACTCCAACAAATTTTGCCTACTCCAACAAACATTGAAATAGCAACCACACATTCCATCATTGGCTTGGGTCCAATGGTAGCACTACTAAGAGCAGACCCAATGGAACTTGAGCACCATAATTTCAAAGTACAACTTTGTTGGGTACTGTCACGGGCTGGCTGAATCCGGATGATGCAAACCCATCACAGACACATCCCAGTGTTTCTTCTATAGGATACGAACATCAATGTAATGTTGTCACGGAATGGCTGGAGACAGAGGAGTGGCAGGAAGTACCAGCAAGGAAGCCCCCAAAGGAAGAAGGCTCAGAGCCAGGGGAATGGTGATGGGACAATGATGGATGGTCAGAGGAAGAAGAGGGAGCAGGGAAAAAATGGTGTCAAGTCTTGGGCAAGCTCACAATTCTTTGGATCCAGCCCAAGATTTCTAAGCATTCGAGCTGGACTCTCAAATTGGTCCATGGGTGACATTCTAGTCTAAAGAAGCTATGATGTGCCTCTCTTTGAATTGGAAATGGTTACCGTTTAATTTATGAATCACCTTTCCTATCGATTTCAAGGCAATTTACAACCATACAATGAAACAGCAGAAATAAACACCCTAGGACACATTTTCCATCCAGCTGGAAGAGCTTGTTGAAACAAGAACTTATTCCATAGATTCTGGGAACTACAAACAATGAATGCCAATAATTTCTCAACACACACACACACACACACCAGCAGGAGAACCACAATTTCCTCATGCTAGCTTTGGCATATATATATATATATTGAGGCTATGTGCTGATCATTTCCCTCAAAGAATTCTGGTCACTGTAGTTTGCTAAGGGTTTCTGGGAATTTCAGCTCTGTGAGGGGCAAACCACACACCCAGAATTCTTTGAGGGAATGAATGTGTTTTGAATGTACTTTAAACGTACAGTGTGCACACAGCCCCAAAGAGAACCCTTCTCTCTATCTTGCTAGTTTACTTATGTGACTAGAAGGTTGTTGTTTTTCCTTGTTTCAATGCGGTACAGAATCCCAACACTTGTACTTCGATGCACTCCCGTCTAGCAACAGACGGGAGACGTTACACAAATCTGCTGATTGTGTAGCTGAACCCTCAGCAGATATGATGGGATGTATTGTTCAGCGGGGATGAGATTATTTGGTGAGGTTTTCTGATGCTGAGATAGGCAGTCCTCATTATTCATGCACAGGGTAGTGGTGTTAAAGACTCCTTAAATACATGAAAGGAAAACACACTTTCCCCAGCAGCCACGTTTACACATTTGCAATATTCATTATCCACCCTTTTGTCTTATAATGGCAAAACTGTCACCTCCCACTTCCTTCTCCAGGCACTTCTGACACATCCGTCAGCTGCCCACAGCAAGTTCATTAGAAAATGCCTTTTGACAGGAGTGGCAGTTCTTGACCCAGAGGTATGAAAGCTGTTAGGATGATCAGCATAAGGACAGCCTGTGGGGCAAATGCTGAGGTAATAACAGACATCGGGCTTTACATAATATTATCCAAGACATTCTTAAAGGGGTCGTTAGTACTCCTTCAGCCACAGTGCTGGTTGACATTTTAATTTTGCAGGGTTTAGAAAAACTGTCTTTGCATTCTGCAAAAAACCAAAACCAAAACAAAACCCCTCTTTTTGGGCATTCCTATTCCCAGATCAACATTTGCTGTATTTTCACTTGCTAATAAGCACTTCCATAGTTCCATCACAAGTAGAGTAGATGACAGTTTTATCTGAGCTTTCCTTACATCACCGATTTGAGAGGCAGCAGCTTGTGACTTTATTTACGGTACTTTTTTTCAAAAACGGTGTGTGGGGGGGAATATCAGTTTAAAAGACGAAAAGAGAGAGAGGAAAGAAACGAATGTGTTGAATAATAATAGTAGGCATTACTATTATTACTTTGATACATTTATTTATTTTAAATTGTTTATTAAGCCTTAGGTGCTGTACAATAATTTAAGTTTAAAAGGAACAAACACCCTCAGGCTGACAAATCCTCTTGCTAATAGATACATGACTTTGAAATAAGGGCTCAGTAGAATCAAATAGCAAAGGCAAGCAAAAACAAAACTGTACTGAAATTGTATATATTTTTGTGGGTAATTGAACTTTAGAAATCACACTGAGGTTGATTCTCACGGAGGTGATTCTTTTCCATCACAGTAACTTTATTAGTTAGTCTGGGTTGCCTAGTCTGCAGAGGGAAGGGCTGTAGATTAGTGGTAGAACATCTGCCTTGCATTCAGAAGGTTGCAGGTTCAATCCCTGGCATCCCCAGTTAGGGCTGAGAGGCCCTTGAGCAGGGTTTCCCAAAGTTGGGTCTCCAGCTGTCTTTGGACTACAGTTCCCATCATCCCTGACCACTGGTCCTGCTAGCTTGGGATGATGGGAGTTGTAGTCCAAAAACAGCTGGAGACCAAACTTTGGGAAACTCTGCCCTAGAGAGTCACTGCCTGTCAGTGCGGGCAACACTGAACTAGATGGATCCAGTGGTCTGACTCAGTATTCTTATGGAGGTGGTTAAGCAGTCAGTTCACATATGCAGGTTCATCAGCTGGGAAAAGCAGCATCAGGTGGTGATGTCCGCCTAGGACCCACGAACCTACAGGACCGCCTCTCCTGGTATGCCCTGCAGAGGACCTTAAGGTCCACAAATGACAACACTTTGTTTTGTGTTTTTTTAAAGATATTTATTGAGAACATTTTTTGAAAATATAAGAAAAAATAAAAAATAAACATACGAAATAATAAGCAGTTAAAAACACACATTAATTTTCAATAACATAACTTCCATACCCTTATTTCCTCCGACCTCCTCATACTTCCCTTCTTTGTATTCCATTTCAGTTTGTTAGTTCAGCAAATCCTTACCATTAAACTTTTACCCATTTATAATCCTTTTTTCATATCTCCTAAAGCATTACAGCTGGAAACCGCTTAGTTTCTATCCAACATCTTTCTAACATTCATTAATTATACAATATTTCTTTAAGTAGTCTTTAAATTTCTTCCAGTCTTCTTTTACCAACTCTTCTCCCTGGTCTCGGAAATGACAACACTTTGTAGGTCCCAAGTCGCAAGGTGGTTAGATTGGTCTCAACTAGGGCCAGGGCCTTTTCAGTATTGGCCCCGACTTGGTGGAATGCTCTGTCACAAGAGACTAGGGCCCTGCGGGACTTGACATCTTTCCGCAGGGCCTGTGAGACAGAGCTTTCCGCCTGGCCTTTGGTTTGGACTCAGTCTGACCCTTATGTTTTCCCTCCCCTTATGCTTTTAATCCATGGGCTACTTTTAAAATGAGGCTGTATTTCAATCCCCCCCCATTATATTTTTAGTGTAATTTTACTGGTGTTAGCCGCCCTGAGCCCAGCTCTGGCCGGGGAGGGCGGGGTATAAATAAAATTTATTATTATTATTATATGAACCAGCCACTGCACAAGTACCACGGACTGCACTCTCATGCCCATTCCACATTGCTGGGGTCAATGAGCCTTCTGTCAGCAGCCAGATTCAGCCCACTGATGACAACAGGAGAGAATTAAACATGTTCTTAATAGAGCAATCCAAAGGGAGAGCGGGTGGTGAACCCAAGGCAGAGGACTAGCCAAAGTCATGTTGGCCTCATATGGCAGCGGAGAATGCTTTTCCTCTCCCTGTCCTTTGTTTGGTGTGTGTCCTTGCATCTTCCTTCCCATTGTTCCCAATGGCATGGAAAAGGCCAGCTCTGGGGTGGCCCCTGTTCTGGGTGCGTGTCAGGGAACAAGAGAGCTCAACTCACCTAACTAAACCCCACCAATGGTGGAGGAAAAGCCACCGTGGAAACATCCACAACAGCAACAGAGACCTCCACGAATGAGGGAGATCCACAAAGCCCTATGGGTTTTTTTTTGGGGGGTGCCCTTCTGGGCTTTGTAGGATTGCGCCCTAAATCAACCACTGAATTCTGTGAGGTGTCAAAGCACTTATTCTTTTGTTTGACTGTCCCTTTAGCGTGTGTAAGAATGCATAACAGCAAATGTTACAAATGATGCTATAAGGGCTGTTTTGCTTCGTAGGGATGTCCTTAGGAGAGCAGAAACATCTAAGCAAGTTCAGAATTATGACCAATGCATTTTATTATTAAATATTTACACTGAACGTTTTCAGGCTTTAGACGTCTAACTGCCATCAGCGTAATAGCACTGCGGCTATTCAGGGCATATTTGAAGTACCCATTTGGAGTAGCTAAAGCACATCTCCAGCAGATTATTAACATTTAATTGTTGCATTCCATCCTCTTGTCTTGTCTTAACATCATGGATCTTGGGGCCGGGGGGGAGGAACTGCCAGGTATTGTTAGAGTTGTGATGGCCTTTGGCAATAAATCATTCAAAAGCAAAGGAAATCTTTTACTGAAAATAGCAATAATGGTGACTAAGTGAGCTCATTCTACTTACCTGTCATGCTGTTTGCTAAATGCATGCATTTAAAAAGAAGGAAACAAAAAGCTAAGACCATAATAAATCTTCAACTGCCCAGCTAGTTAACAGGCGCGCTCTCTCTCTCTCTCTCTCTCTCTCTCTCTCTCTCTCTCTCTCTCACACACACACACACACACACAAAGTGTGTTCAATGTACAACATTTAGTCACACTATCCAGACTGAAACAGGATGCGTGGATTATTCTTAACCTTTTAAGTGATGTTTAAAAATATGTACCCAAATGGGAGCCCCGTTCAGATGGCCTTTGTTTCACATATTCCCTTGCACTAAATACGTAATAAAACAAAAACTAACCAATAACGCCCCCCAAAAAACCCCACATTTAAAAGGCCATAGGATGTTAATTAACCAAAGACCTGGCTATAGAGAAACATCTTCACCCAACACCAAAAATTATGTAATGAAGGGGTCAGGCAAGCCTCCCTGGGGCTGGAGGGATGTGGGTGGCGCTGTGGGTTAAACCACAGAGCCTAGGGCTTGCCGATGAAAAGGTTGGCGGTTCAAATCCCTGCGACGGGGTGAGCTCCCATTGCTCGGTCCCTGCTCCTGCCAACCTAGCAGTTCGAAAGCACATCAAAGTGCAAGTAGATAAATAGGTACCGCTCCGGCGGGAAGGTAAACGGCATTTCCGTGCGCTGCTCTGGTTCGCCAGAAGCGGCTTAGTCATGCTGGCCACATGACCCGGAAGTTGTATGCCAGCTCCTTCGGCCAATAAAGCAAGATGAGCGCTGCAACCCCAGAGTCGGTCACGGCCTAATGGTCAGGGGTCCCTTTACCTTTATAACCCATAGGGCTAGTCTGGAGGAACAAGGAAAGAGAATTCCCTATGTGGACAAATGAACAAATGACTTCTCCAGACAAGCTAGAAAGCAGAATCACACCACTACAGCCAAGTTAACTGAATCTGCAGAAATTGGATACCAGGATCCCTTTCACAGAGAGGCGAAAAGAAGACCAATTTTTCTGACATGTATATGTAAAAAAGTGCCACAGACATAAGTGGAGGCAGACACATGGAGGCACTGCATGGCATCTGATGCACTGTTTCTGTTATGCAGGTTTTGGTGTCTTCGGGTGTCTTCCCGTGTAAGAGTTGGGGTGTCTAGGCGACGTTTCGACGAGGTCTCACTCGTCATCTTCAGGCTGGTGCTTTCGGCTTCTTGTTACTGGAACAGAGCAGGATCTCAGTGTTTGAGTTCCTATAAATACTGTTGAGGGGGTGTGGTGTATAGCCTCCAACGTTCTGGGCAGAGAGGAAGTTCCCAGGTTAGTGTGTCTTTTCTTCTTTTGTTCATTAATTACTTGAGGGATATCTTGAGTGATTTCTTGAGTGATATTCTGAGTACCACTTAGGAGGGTCATTAGGTGTGGATTAGTTGCTAAAGCTTTCGTGTCTTGACCTCTTGACCTTGTGAAGAGTTTTTTCTGAGAAGATGGCTGTACTGCACTTAGTTGTGCTCTGGCTTGGCTTCGTGTATAGGGGCGAGCTGTGGTTTTGTGCCCTGTGCCAGCCAGATCTGTGTAGGGATTGCAGGGGGGTGCAGCATCCGGAGGTGCAGCATCCGGAGGTGCCACTATGGTTTGGCTACTGGATGGTGTCTGTAATTTATCTGTGGAGAGGGTCTGGGTTTGGGTCTGGTGTGGTTGATTGGAGATGGCGTTCTGTGTGCCTCTGGTTCTGGTGTCGGTTTTTGTGGGGAGGGCTATTTTCCAGATGTCTGACAGGCGGGACGTATCGTCACGCTTGTTCATGTTGTGAGGGTGTTTCTCTATCTCGATGGCTTCCATGATTATTCTCTTGTGGTGGTGTTCCATGTTAAAGAGCAATTTGGAATCGGAAAAATTAATTTCGTGTCCTGTTTCTTTCATGTGTTGGTAAAGAGAGGAAGTTTTTTCTTCTTTTTTGACGGCATTCTTGTGTTCTGCGATACGTGCATTTATTCGTCTGTTTGTTTGTCCAATGTACGTGGCTGGGCAGACTTTGCAGGGTATTTCATAGACCCCTTGGTTTTCTAACTGGATTTTATCTTTGGGGTTTCTGAGGATATTGGCTATTTTTTGGTTGGTGCAAAAGGCTGTTTTGATATTGTGTTTATGGAGGATTTTGCTAATTTTATCTGTAGTGCCCTTGATATAAGGAAGGAGGGCCATGCCATTGTTTTCTTCTGTGTCTTGGTTTTTGGGGGGTGTTTCTTTTTGGATTAGCTTCGTAACCCTGTTTTGCTGGTATCCGTTGGCGATTAACACATTTGAAAGATTCTGTAACTCAGTTGTCAAGTGGTCTTTGTCAGCCAGGCGTTTGGTTCTGGAGATGAGAGTCTTGGCTACGGAGTTTATTTGTGCAGGGTGGTGGTGTGATTGTGCATGTAAGTAGCGGTTGGTGTGTGTTTTTTTCCGGTAGATAGTGTGTCCTAGGGAGCCATCAGGTTTTTTGTAGATTAGGACGTCAAGGAAGGGAAGTTGGTTGTTGGCTTCTATTTCCATAGTGAATTGTATTTTGGGGTGTAGGCTGTTGAGATGTGTGAGGAAGCTATCTAGTTTTTTCTTCCCGTGTGGCCAAATTACAAAGGTGTCGTCAACATACCTGAGCCAAAGTTTGGGTTTGTGTTCTGACTTGTCTAAAGCATTGGTTTCAAAGTGTTCCATGTACAGATTTGCGATGACCGGTGAGAGGGGTGATCCCATAGGTGCTCCTTCTATCTGTTTGTATCTTTGTCCATTGTGGATGAAGTACGTGTTGGTTAGGCAGTGGTTGGTCAGGTCCAGGATGTATTCGGGGGGATTGTATTTGTTTTGAATGGCTGTCAAGGCTTCATTAATGGGCACTTGTGTGAAGAGAGATACAACATCGAAGCTCACAAGTAGGTCGTCGGGATGTAGGTTTTGCTTCTTTATTGTTTCTATGAACTGGAAGGAGTTTGTAACGTGTGAAGCGATAGATTCTGCATAGGGCTGAAGTTGCTTAGCGAGAAATTTAGCGAGATTTTGTAGAGGTGAGCCTATGGAGCTGACTATTGGTCTGAGTGGTGTTCCTTCTTTGTGTATCTTGGGGAGACCGTAGAGTTTGGGGCATCTGGATGATTTTTCTCTGGGGATGATTCTTAGCTGGATTTCTTCACTGATAGGAGAGGCTTTTATTTTGGATTTGGTGGTTTTTTCCAGATAGGTGGTGGGATCTGTTTTTATAGGTTGGTAGGTAGGGTCTTGGAGTAGATTTGATAGTTTTGCTTGGTAGTCCGATGTGTTCATCACAACAGTGGCATTACCTTTGTCTGCTGGGAGAATGATTATGTTGTTGTCTTTCCTCAGGTTGGTGAGTGCTTTCTGTTCTTCTTTGTGTAAATTGCTTCTGGGTGGTTTGCGGGAGCAGAGGATGTTGGTGACTTCAAGTCTGATTTTATTGGCTTCATCTGGGTTGATTTTGGTTAGGCTAGCTTCGACTCCGCATATGATGTTTTCCGTGGGGATGCGTCTCGGGGCGACTGCAAAGTTGAAACCTTTGGAGAGTACTTTGGTTTCAGTTGAGGTGAGGATCCTGTCTGATATGTTATGTACTGTTTGTTTCATGGGTTGTTGTGGAGGGTGGCTGGGCTTCTGGCGTTTCTCTAGTTTGTGGAGTTTGTTGGTGTGTGTGTCTGTCTTATGTGCGGACTCCGTTTCAGCTCTCCAAACGGCTAGTTGTTTGCATTTGTCCCAGAGTGCAGGGTGGATTTTGTTACAAAGTTTGAGGTGAAGAGTGAGCAGATCTTTGTTGGTTTGGTTTAGTAGGTATCTTTTCTTATGTAGTTCGTTTCTGATTAGGGATAGTTCAGTTCGTTTCAGGATCCTTTCGGTAGCTGGGGTTTTAGAGTGGAATTTAAGTTGGAAGCATGTGGGAATTAAGTTGCTGTCTCGGCAGTTGCGTAGGAACAAGAGATCACATAAGATGGTGGCTCTTCGGATTTCTAGTTTCTCGTAGGTTCTTGTCAGCTGGAAGGTTTCCTCCCCGTAGAGGTGAGATATTTGCTTTCGTAGATTTTCACGGGTACAGGAATGCAGGTTTTGGTGTCTTCGGGTGTCTTCCCGTGTAAGAGTTGGGGTGTCTAGGCGACGTTTCGACGAGGTCTCACTCGTCATCTTCAGGCTGGTGCTTTCGGCTTCTTGTTACTGGAACAGAGCAGGATCTCAGTGTTTGAGTTCCTATAAATACTGTTGAGGGGGTGTGGTGTATAGCCTCCAACGTTCTGGGCAGAGAGGAAGTTCCCAGGTTAGTGTGTCTTTTCTTCTTTTGTTCATTAATTACTTGAGGGATATCTTGAGTGATTTCTTGAGTGATATTCTGAGTACCACTTAGGAGGGTCATTAGGTGTGGATTAGTTGCTAAAGCTTTCGTGTCTTGACCTCTTGACCTTGTGAAGAGTTTTTTCTGAGAAGATGGCTGTACTGCACTTAGTTGTGCTCTGGCTTGGCTTCGTGTATAGGGGCGAGCTGTGGTTTTGTGCCCTGTGCCATTCCAAATTGCTCTTTAACATGGAACACCACCACAAGAGAATAATCATGGAAGCCATCGAGATA
This sequence comes from Podarcis bocagei, assembly GCF_964188305.1. Taxonomy (NCBI): domain Eukaryota; kingdom Metazoa; phylum Chordata; class Lepidosauria; order Squamata; family Lacertidae; genus Podarcis; species Podarcis bocagei. The sequence continues at coordinate 23,347,056 of NC_138133.1, read as the reverse complement.
GAGAAACACCCTCACAACATGAACAAGCGTGACGATACGTCCCGCCTGCCAGACATCTGGAAAATAGCCCTCCCCACAAAAACCGACACCAGAACCAGAGGCACACAGAACGCCATCTCCAATCAACCACACCAGACCCAAACCCAGACCCTCTCCACAGATAAATTACAGACACCATCCAGTAGCCAAACCATAGTGGCACCTCCGGATGCTGCACCTCCGGATGCTGCACCCCCCTGCAATCCCTACACAGATCTGGCTGGCACAGGGCACAAAACCACAGCTCGCCCCTATACACGAAGCCAAGCCAGAGCACAACTAAGTGCAGTACAGCCATCTTCTCAGAAAAAACTCTTCACAAGGTCAAGAGGTCAAGACACGAAAGCTTTAGCAACTAATCCACACCTAATGACCCTCCTAAGTGGTACTCAGAATATCACTCAAGAAATCACTCAAGATATCCCTCAAGTAATTAATGAACAAAAGAAGAAAAGACACACTAACCTGGGAACTTCCTCTCTGCCCAGAACGTTGGAGGCTATACACCACACCCCCTCAACAGTATTTATAGGAACTCAAACACTGAGATCCTGCTCTGTTCCAGTAACAAGAAGCCGAAAGCACCAGCCTGAAGATGACGAGTGAGACCTCGTCGAAACGTCGCCTAGACACCCCAACTCTTACACGGGAAGACACCCGAAGACACCAAAACCTACATATATATATATATATATATATATATATATATATGCATGCTCAGACATTTTTTTTTACAGGTCAGAATAAAGCATGCAAGTCTCCTGCCCATAGCACTGTGGCTCAACCGCTTGTCATGTTGTGCTAATACATTCTTGTGCATGATAAAATCCCAGAAGAGCGTTTAGATGGGAGCTATCATAAAAAACGAAATGGTTGAGAGAGGCTCAGAAAGTGGCAGAGATGGAGGGCAGGAAGGCAAAAGTGTCTGAAGGGATTCCAGAAATAGTTATTTGGAGCAGTCGTTTGTGTTACAGAGACGGGTCTGGAGGAAAGCAAGTCATCCGCTGGGGAACAAATTCAGTTCTTGTACATCTCGATCCTGATTCCTGCAACATTCTGCTATAAAACCAGAGGCCCGTTCAAGACATCCTCCTTCCCAGCAATACTGAGCCTGTCAGTCTGGAAGTGAAACACGACCAACCCAAACAAGGCGTTGGGTTCTGTACTCTTGAAGGACTTGCTAGGAGAGATGTCCTTGAATTTTGTAAGTTTTAAGCTTTCATTCCAATAGGGCTAAATTCGCTTGACCGCAAACATCAGGGACAAGTTGCCAAGTCAACACCACACTCTTAGTGACGGCTTGATATTTAGAGGAACTTATTCCTGCGACCACTAAAAGAAATGAGTTGGGCTGCATTTTAGCAAACACAGCAACTCCAACTGAGCAACCAATTTCTATGTGGGATCCGTTTTCCCCCTTTGAAGTGCACTACGGCAGCCAATAACATTCTTTGTTATTGTTATAAGAATTTTAAGGTCATATATAAAATATAAATGTTCATAACTGTATATATAAACCACATGCCTGAAACCCCACAGAAAAAGTCCTGAAACCATTTTGTCCCTTCCAAACTGACCTCAAATATTTTTCTGCCAAGTCGAAGGAAAATGGAAACGCCTCCCCATTGTCTTTTCATTCACAAATCCTGTCTTAAGGGTACGTCTGTGTATGAACAGGGTGACCCTGTGACCTGGCTCAGGAACAAAGTATTTATCATTACGAAAGACTGGCCAGGCTCCCCAGGTAATCCAATCAAGTGACCATTATCAGGTAACCTGCCAGAAAGGAGATAAACAACGCACTCAGATTTCTTTTGTAGACCGCCTTTTCTGTGATGTATGTATGATGTTTCTGGGGTGGTTTTGGACTCCAGGGCAGGCAATTTAAAATGTCTATATAAGGGCAGGAACACCTTTTTTCTGGGTCCTCCTGCGTGTGAGGGGAGCACCCTGTTGCAACAGCTTTAATAAAGATCAGGCTTGCTTGCTGCTTTGCTTCTCAATATTCTCTGGTTGGCCTCTGTTATTTTCTCCTACCAATAGGGAACCCACTTAAGGACTCTATACAGGCTCTTGGATACCCCATAAGGGACGAAGGGCAAGTTTTGTTTACAACATTATCTCCTCCTTGTTGCCTTTCAAATCCTGGCTGCTGGCTAGCTGGCCATTTGCATTGTAGATGTGCCTGGTTAGGTGGAGCTAAATGGTGGCAGCCTAGGAGCTTCATAAAGAAAACTGAGGTCATTCTGCCCAAGTTTCGTTCAGCGTTCTCATCCCTCATCCTCAACTCAACATGTTTTTCATTAATTTCTCATACAGAAGAGGAAACAGCGCAGGCCCTTTTTGCCATTGAGATGGAATGACAGTTTATGTTTTTATTTAAAACATGAATGTTACTGAACTTTTCAAACATTTCCTTTTTTATATTGAGCAAGTAGCTTTTTTATATTAAGAAAAGACTCAGAATTTGTGAGGACACACCCATATCCTGTCTTGTCTCTCTGCTTTTCATCATTTAGACTTGGCCTCATCCATCAATTCCCATCTGAGTTGTCTGCCTGGGTATTTATTTTATTTTATTTTTTGCAGCGGGGAAGTTTTAAATTATTATATGAATATTCATGTGGTAAAACAGGATTTCACAGTATAATAAGAAAGCGTCCATGTATGACTAAAAACGTACATTTTCCTGTGCAATTGTGAACGAAAGGGGAGGAAATTGCAAGGAAAGACTGTAGTAGTTTACTATGGCACTGGCAGGTAGCAGTTGTAACTTCACACATATCTGCGTATCTGAACAGTAGCAGTTTGGACTTTTGTCAGGTAAGGGCAGCAGTACTTTAAAGGAGAGTTATATTTTGTTTTATGGCCTGGAATGTGGGGGATGGGAGGGTCTTGTCCAGGAAAGCTACTGCATTGTTACAGCTGCCATCCTAAACACATTTACGACAGAGTAATCCTCACTACATTCTGACTTACTTCTGAGTAAACACATGCTTGTGCTGTGGACAATGCGGTCCTTCGGAATATCGAGTTAGATGCAAGTTGACTAAAATCCACCTCAAGGTGGTGTAGACATTCAAACAATAAAACAACCGCGCAGTAAAACCACTGCAATGCAAATAAACTGTAACTGGTATATTGGCGCCTGAAGCAGAAAAATCCCGCAAACACCTTTTCCTCCTCCCCGGCAGTAAAAATGCAATAAACTGAATGGTGTACAAATTTGCTGCCTGGCAATGATACCCCAAACCAGCTGGCTACCTTTGACCTTCTTTGTTATTCAAAGCAAACAGAACTTCTCAGTCCACGCTGGAAAGCAATCCTATTGAGTTGAGAGGCTGCAGTGGGTCTCAACAAACACCACCTCTAGCAAGCAACTCATTTGGTCCAACAAGGAGTTCCTTGAGGTTAAGGTGTTCGAGTCAGAGGAAGAGCACTAGGCCAGGGCTCAGATTATACCTTCTTCCCTTTCGGCCCAGAAGCCATTGCTGAAGCTTCCACTAGGATAGTGGGCAAAGACTAAAAGGGAGAATTCTTCACCTCTGTGCCCTCTTTGCTCTTCAAACTGAGGGTTCTGTCCCCACTTCCCACATTATTGCAGCAACTTTCGTATTTTTCGCTCCATAAGACGCACTTCCCCCCTCTTAAAATCTAAGGGGAAATGCCTGTGCGTCTTATGGAGTGAATGTGTGGTCCCTGGGGCTGGGGGGGGGGACCTGGGCTTCCCCTGCTAGCTCCGACAAGCTCTGGGAGCAGCAGGAAGGCTGCGCGCAGCCTTTCCGCTGCTCCCCGGCCTGCTTTTTGGGGCTGGGGGAAAGCCGGGCTTCCCCCACAGCCATCCCCACAAGCTTGGGGAGCAGCATCAGTGATGGGCTGCCGTTCTCCCTCCTTGGGGAAAAGCCTGCAAGCGCCGCACACACGCTCCACGCGGCTCATGAAAGAGAGCGCTGAGCAGATCCTGGGGTGCATACAGGCTATGCTCAGTGCTCCCTTTAAATTTTTTTTTTATTGAATACCCCCCCCCCCAAAAAAAAGTAGGTGTGCCTTATGGTCAGGTGCACCTTATGGAGCGAAAAATACGGTACTCCAAATGACTACCAAACGTTGCTCAAAGCTGAGGATCCCTGTTCAGAGCACATCACCTAACCTGTCAAGTCTCCCTATTCAGCCAGGACATGCATAGAATTACAGAAGCAATCCTGGCTTCTGATTTCATCTGTGAATGTCTTGTTTTTCCCCTCCAGTGCATTGCTGAGCATGAACTTATGGTCTGTGTGTGTGGTTTGGGAGCTGCACGGTCAGGGGAAAAACAATGCTGTCCAGGGTTGTAAAGACTGCGGAGAGAATAATTGGGTGCACTCTTCCCACCTTGGATCAAATCTATGCTTCCAGGTGTCATAAGAAAGCTGCAGAGATAGTGCAGGACAGTGCGCACCCTGGAAATGATCTCTTTCAGCTTCTGCCTTCTGGAAGAAAGTACAGGGTTATAAAGACTAGGACTAGCCGCCTAAGAAACAGTTTCTATCCAAATGCGATTTTGGTTTTAAACGCAATGTAAGGTAGTCTCTATGGGAGTCTATTGTATTTAATTATGGGGTATCAGAGTTTTTAGGGGGCTAACCAGGCTGGGATAGCAGGCTTGTTGGCTTTTGAATGTCTGATGTAGATTTTTTCAATTTCGTTGTTCTGTATGGGACAATGACAATAAAGATTATCGTATTGTATGGGAGGAGAGTGAGCCAGTGGGAGGAGGAAGTGAGCGAGGAGGGAAAAGAGCAAGTTGTTGCCAGGTAGGCACTGTGGCAGGGGAGGCGGCCAACTGAGTCTCATGCCTTTTGGTGGCTGCGCTTCTGCGCAAGGCAGCTGACTCGCGTGGCAGCGCAGCACCGAAAACCACACATCCTGATTTTTTGCTGGCAAATGTTGGAAGGTATGCATCAACAACGCTTTCAATAGTAAACAACTAAAACAATTCCAGCCATTCAACAAGAAAAGTGTAAGAACAATTAAACACTGTTCCGTGTATAACATAATTTGAAATGTACTTCCGCACGTGAAAATAATCCAAACATTTAAATGCAGTTCTATATACAAAACCGGTTAAAAATACTGTACTTCAAGTACAGATGCGTATTGGGATAAAGATTTCTACTTAAAAGGCTTGTTGGGAAAGGATGCAAACGACCCAGAAATGCCTCATGGCTGATGTGTAATTCACTTGAGTCAACCACAGCCACAGGGAACAACACAGTGACACGCTAGGGGAACTCTGCGCAAAAGACTTTTGCTTGACTCATTGTACAGCCTAGACTGTCACGATGGGTTTTCGAGGCTGAATTAGAAAGTATCTAATGCAGGCACAATTAGGGATGGAGAAGAAACTGCATTCAGCTCTGGTTTTAAAGCCTACCAAGATTTTCACTTTCCAAAACAATATGTGCATTGAAACACAGTCGTCCTTTGAAATCTGCACCACTCTGAATCTTGCAGTGGAATTCTCCAGCCAGATAATGTGCACCCAAAATGCACAGGCTAGGGTAAAGCGTGCATAGAAATGCATATATTAGTGAAAAGAATGTCGAAAAATATTATCCCAAAACATCTGGAAGGCATTGGGTTGGGGAAGGCTGGCTTAAATGGGCAGCTCCTTACTATTCCATAGTGAGTCAGATCTGAAACTCTTTGGCAAATAAAGACACTAGTGGCTGTTGGCTTAGCCACAGTAGCTGCTCTCCAACTTCCTTGCATCCAGACTGGTCTGCAGTAGTGGAATTTGCCATACTGTAGGGCAGGGACCATCCCTAGCTAGCAGGAGCAGTGGTCAGGGATGATGGGAATTGTAGTCCCAAAACTGCTGGCAACCCAAGTTTGGGGGAATCCTGCTGTAGGGTATCAAGTCACATCCACACCATACATTTAAACATTATTATTATTCCGCATCCACAATCCTGGGGAATCCTGCGAACTGCCGTTAGTTAAGGCTACAGAGCTCACAAAGCTTGGAATCCCAAACTTCAGTTCCCAGGATTCCCCTTGACTGTTAAAGTGGTACAATGGTGCTTTAAATCCAGACACAAAGTTGTTGAGCTTTTGGGGGGCAATTTTTTTTTGTTTGGTTTTGGTTTTAGGAAATTTGAAAAGAAAAAAAACCCCAACACTTCTGATATGGATTTTGCTGGGCATTTTTACCGATTCCTGAAAATTCCACCCGGACACTATTTTTGGTGGACAAATCTCGGGAAATTCCAGCTGTTTGTCATGCCGTGGATGTGACCTCAGTCTGTATCCATAGAGCCAATAAGAAACTACTGGGGTGCCAGGCTACAGATTGCTAGCCTCCCTAGTATCTGGCCTCCTCTCTTCCTTCAGAAGAAACATAGAAACCTGCCTCATATTGAGTCAGATCACTGATCCATCTACTGGCATGCAGAACATGCACTCTGTCTGCAACTGAGCCTCGTTCTCCTCCCTTGAAGATATGTCTGGTTGTTTCAGACTGAAAGGAAACCGTTACATAACCCAATGGTTAAAATATTCCCTGGCCCATTTTGTGCCTCCGTTTAAGTCGAGCTTGGGACCGTATCACCCCACACCAACTATTTATATCGGGCTTTACGTACACATTTGAGAAGAACAGATTTGAAAATAACACACGGATGTGATTGCATGCACAGAAACACTGCAGAGTCAAAGCATCGTGGGTCCTCTATTTCTCTGGATCGGGGCCAATGTATTAACAGCAGCTGAAGTCCCTTGGGATACAAAGCAATCATGGGAACTGCCAGCAGAAATTTCTCTGCGCTCATAGCATTTTTCAACCTTTGATGTTGCCATTTTCCCAGGATTTCCTGCATCCCTTCCAAGAGTCTGATTGCTTCAATCCTGTCTTTTGATGATGTGCTACCCAGTTCACTGGGTTCTTTCCTCGTAATCAAGCATGATGGCCTGGTCATGTCACAGAGATTAATATCCTAGGAAAATATGCAAGTAAAGAACTCGGGAAGATTAGGGGAAATGTGCTTTAATGAGCTGCAGAAATCTCCAATAGTTAAAATGTATTGCACTGAAGCGGGGCTTGCTAACATTATTGATTGGGGATCCTGTTATCCCAGATACTAAATCCTGACTTAAGGCACTCACTCTGAAGTCCAGTAATGGCTACTAGCAATAATGGCAACACACAGTTATTTTAAAATTTAAATCCTACCTAACTTGACTCCATGGAGCCCTCATGGAACAGCAAAAGGACTATAAAGCAATATAAAGCACCAGCTGTTGTTGTTGTTTTGAAAACATTAAATGTAAGCTACTAATCCCTAGCCTCGGCCCAGTATACCTGAAGGAGCATTTCTACCCCCATTGTTCTGGCTGGACACTGAAGTCCAGCTCCAAGGGCCTTCTGGCAGTTCCGTCACTGTGAGAAGTAAGGTTACAGGGAACCAGGCAGAGGGCCTTCTCGGTAGTGGCTCCCTCCCTGTGGATTGCCCTCTCATCAGATGTCAAAGAAATAAAAAACTATCCGACTTTTAGAAGACATCTGAAAGCAGCCCTGTTTATGGAAGTTTTTAATGTTTGATGTTTTATCTCTTTATTGTTATTATTATCATTAATTCTGTTGGGAGCCACCCCCCCAGAGCGGCTGGGGAAACCCAGCCAGATTGGCGGGGTATAAATAATAAATTATTATTACAGCAGCAGAGCAAATGGGGGGAAAAAACTGCCCTGGAAATTCTAGGAAATATGTGCCAGCTCAGTGATCAACAAGACCCTTGATGCTTCAGCTTCCAAGTGCCAAAAACAAAACAAAAACCACTTCAACAAACAGTACAGTGGTACCTCAGGTTACATACGCTTCAGGTTACTTACACTTCAGGTTACAGACTTTCCTAACCCCAGAAATAGTACCTCGGGTTAAGAACTTCAGGATGAGAACAGAAATCATGCTCCAGCAGCGCAGCAGCAGCAGGAGGCCCCATTAGCTAAAGTGGTGCTTCAGGTTAAGAACAGTTTCAGGTTAAGAATGCACCTCCGGAATGACTGTACATAGACTGTACATAGAGTTACCGTATTTTTCATCCCTTAGGACGCACCTAGTTTTTTGGGGGGGAAATAAAGGAATTTCCCCCCCTTTATTCCCCCCCCAAACCAGGTCAGGGAACAGCAGTATGGCGGCGCTCCACCTCCCCGCTGTCCCCCGAGCTTGTGGGGCTGGCGCTGGGGAGAAGCACGCTTCTCCCCAGCGCCAGCCTCCAAACCAGGTCGGGGAACAGCGGGATGGAGGCGCTGCGCCTCCCCGCTTTCCCCCAAGCTTGTGGGGCTGGCCAATGTCTGCCCAGCGCACGGGGCGCTCTGCTTCAGGGCGCCCCGCGCGCCGGGCGGCAGGCTGCTATCCGCAGCGTGGGGAGCCCTGTGGGAACTCCCACGGGCTCCTCAGACTTGCTGATAGCTTCCTGAAGCCTGGAGAGTGAGAGGGGTCGGTGCGCACCGACCCCTCTCGCTCTCCAAGCTGCAGCGAAAGCCTGTATTCGCCCCATTGGACACACACAGATTTCCCCTTCATTTTTGGAGGGGGGGGGGGAATGCGTCCTATAGGGCGAAAAATACGGTATATCCTCTGTAAATGATATATAGTTTCCCCAGGGCTTGTCAGGGTGGATGGGATCGGCTTTTCAATATTTTGAAAATAAAAACTAAGCTGACCGTATGGACTTTGGGAAGGGAGTTCCACAAGGATAGTGCCAATCTGCACGTTAAAAAGTCCTGCTCCTTCTCACCCATCAATCTAGCTCAGGACCAAACTGTTACTCGTAGTCATTGCATGGATGGCTCCAGACATTTCTGTTTCTCAGACCCCACCAGGAGGCAGATGGTTCTCTCAGGACAATAACTTTCATATAACCAGCCAGTTTTGTGTATGGCTTAATACAGTGGACTGCTGCTTCCCTCCCTGCCTGGGGGGACAAGACAAGTCCTCATATATTTACAGTGAATGGAAAGATAGGCCTATACCTTTTTAGTGTTGTTTACCTTTTGAGATTGATTACACAGAACATTAACCACCGGTTTTTTGTTTTTTTAAAAAAATCTTTCTAAGATGTAAAATCAGAGGCAGCACACTTCAAACTGCATTTTCCATTTGCCTCAGGAGTGTGCAGTTCCTGAGCATGCTAACTCGTAATTCTTTTTACCGAATATGTTCAAACCAAAAGGTAAGAAAAGAAGCCAGCCTTTTTCTCATTCTGCCTCGGGATATTCCTGAGTTCCTTCCACTTTATTCAGAAATGCTTGCGGATTTCTAGGAATTTAATTTTAACCTTGCAGAAGATGAAGGATTGCCTGACAGAGTGATTTGTATCTCTTAATACAGTTCAGGAAGCCTTCACACAAATAGCAGCGTGTTTTGTTTCACTGAGAAGCAGCCTTTATATATATATATATATATATATTGAAGAAGAAGAAATATTGGCCACTGTTTATAAGAAGACTTAGGAAACTATCTTAGCCTAAGGACCTCATCCACTTCTGGACAATCTGCTTCAACTCTACCAGTGTTGATGGTTAGAGCATAGTTTTGTAGCCCTCAGTTCAGCAGGGATCAGGTGGCATGAAGGATCATTAGGATTCTTCCTAGTCCCAGAAACCTGCTGAGGGAAATCTGGCTCATTTTGATCAACCTGTTACCTGCCGACCTAGCAGTTCGAAAGCACACCAGTGCAAGTAGATGAAAAGGTACTGCTGCGCCAGGAACGCAAATGGCGTCTCTGTGCGCTCTGGTTTCTGTCTCGGTGTTCCGTTGTGCCAGAAGCGGTTTAGTCATGCTGACCACATGACCTGGAAAGCTGTCTGTGGACGAACAGCGGCTCCCTTGGCCTGAAAGCAGAGATGAGCGCCGCACCCCATAGTCAAATTTGACTGGACTTAACCGTCCAGGAGTCATTTAACTTACCTTTACCTTTGCTCAGCCAGCTCTTAGAGCCAAAGATGAAAGATAACAAGGAATGGATGTGTGTAAATGCAGTTATGCTACATGAACATAGGCTATGCTTCACATTATTTTTTTCAACAAAATAATAATTTTGCAATTTATAAACTTGTAACAAGAACATGAGGATAAATATGCAAAATGTTCCACATTTTTAAGCAACCGAGTAACTTTTAAAAACCAGTGCTCCACTACATTCCTCTCTCTTAAACTTTGTTTTCACAACTTTCCTGTTGCGTAACACACATTTATGTGGGTGCCAAGCCACTTGCTCATAAAAGGCGACCCAACTGTACCGACTTTTGAGATAGGTGACTTCAGAAGATTTTGTTGTGGGTTTGCAGTCTGGCTATTGTGAACAGGTCTTTCACCATGCTTTTGCCTTGAAAACAAGGTCTGATCAAAGGCTGGAATTTGACAGAAGAATGCTAACGTTCTTTAATGGTGAACTGATGTCTCCTCTTGGGAGCTAATAATTAGAAGATTGTTTCCCGATGCAGAGATCTCTCTCTGGAATGTTTGGAGTGGGAACCGCTGTTAGAGCCTGGGGAAGGTGACAAATTCCACTTAAGAAAGTGTGTGTGTTTGTGTGAACAAATGAAACAGTTTGGAACTGCCCTTGGGATCTGTGGTGTGGGATCTGGTGCCCAGTAGGAGCACACATGGTATTTAATTCCACTTACACTCTACTTATAAATGTCACAAACCCAGTACAGTGCGAACGGGATGTGTTCCGGAGCCCCATTTGCAATCTGAAAGGAACGCAACCAGCGTCTGCACACGCGCAGGTTGCAATTCACTGCTTGTGTGCATGCATGTGACGTCACTTTGCGCATCTGCGCATGCGCGAAGGGCAAAATCCAAGTAACCCTTTCTGGTACTTCTGCGTCACCGCGGGACGCAACCTGAAAAAACATAATAAGCAAACATAACAAGAGGTATGACTGTACTCTTTCTGTCAACAGAGACCAGGTCTGGATGGAGGTTGTCTCTCAGGGTTGCCATATTCCCTGGGATGCAGGTGGCGCTGTGGTCTGAACCACTGAGCCTCTTGGGCTTGCTGATTGGAAGGTCGGCAGTTTGAATCCCCATGACAGGATGACCCCCTGTCACTCTCTCCCAGCTCCTGCCAACCTAGCAGTTCGAAAGCACACCAGTGCAAGTAGATAAATAGGTACCGCTGCGGCAGGAAGGTAAGCAGAATTTCCGTGCGCTCTGGTTTCCGTCATGGTGTTCTGTGGTGCCAGAAGCAGTTTAGTCATGCTGGCCACATGACCCGGAAAGCTGTCTGTGGAGAAACGCCGGCTCCCTCGGCCTGAAAGCAGAGATGAGCACTTCAACCCATAGTCACCTTTGACTGGACTTAACTGTCCAGGGGTCCTTTATCTTTACCTTTTTGCCATATTCCCAAAAGTGAAAATCCGGTGAAAAGTGGAAATGGGGGGGGATCTTTTGGGGGGAACATCTCCCCCCATTAGGTTTTGGGGCTTTTTTTAGATTTTTAAAACATTTTTTTAAAATATCACCCTACTTGCCATACGTCTGGGTTCTCTGCCGATTCAGCAAAAATCTGCCCAGGCGCCATTTTGGCAGCACGATTCCCGGATGTGTCCAGGAAAACCCAGACTCTACAACCTCCCACTACTTGGGCAAGTGCTGAGGCCACACAACAATACCAAGCAGCAAAGAACTGGGGATCCTTCCTCTCACCTTCCCCCCTCATCCTCAGTTCCCTTCAAGGCAAGCAAACTAGTAGATTAGGAATAGTTAAGGGTAATTAAAACCACTGAGGCAGACTATGGAACAGATGCTCTTTCCCCCTCCTCGCCAGAGGTAAGGAGGGACTGTCTCGTTGGAGCCGCTCTTTGTGAAAGGAGTGAGATGCGTTCTCTGAGAGGCAGCTTTTATTCCGGTGACGTTCTAGTCCCCTCTGTGAGAGCCGCTGCTTGCTGATGCATTCATAACAAATGTTATTAACGGCAAGAGACTTAACAGCAAGATGGGGATAATTTGGAGGCTGCAGCTGTGCCCAGGGAGTCCACGGCATTGTCATTTGAAGTCGCTGCCTCAACATGGCGGAAAAGATAGAAGGTCTTAATTGCAGCGGTCTGTCATCTCTGCGGGCTTGTGCTCGGTTGCAGGTCACAAGTGAAGATAAATATCGTGCTACCTGCTGTTTTGCTCAAACCCCAGATGGCTCCACGATGTGTGCAGACCGCAAGGTCTGGGGGGAAAGCTGTCAAAGATCACCAGGAAGAAGTAATGGCTAAGCTGAACACACAAGTAAATGCTATGATGCTTTGAAGGCCGTGGTTTTGCTTTGGGAAATGTCTGTGGTCTCATCAAGTCCGCTTCAAACCAAACATAGAGAACCCCAAGTGATTTATAGCGCAATCCTAAGCTTGTTTACTCAGATGCAAAGCCCACTGAATTCAATGGGAGTTGATTTCTAGTCAGGGTGGTTAAGATTGCAGCTGTAGAGAGTTAGAATCATTCCAGCCCAGACACTGAGGTTCAGCTCTGAGGGCCTTCTGGCAGTTCCCTCACTGCAAGAAGTGAGGTTACAGGGAACCAGGCAGAGGGCCTTCTTGGTAGTGGCGCCCGTCAGATGTCAAGGAAATAAACAACTATCTGACTTTTAGAAGACATCTAAAGGCAACCCTGTTTAGGGAAGTTTTTACTCTTTGATGTTTTATCTTGTTTTTAATATTCTGTTGGGAGCCGCCCAGCGTGGCTGGGGAAACCCAGCCGGGTGCGTGGGGTATAAATAAATTATTATTATTATTATTATTATTATTATTATTATTATTATTATTATTGAAGCAGGGGTCACACGTGATATGGCAAAGGATTTCCTAGCCAACCTGGGACAAGGGTGTGAGGAAGTGTGTTGTTTTTGTTTTAAACACTATTGTTAAAAGAATTTAAGGTCTCAAATACAGTGGTACCTCAGGTTAAGTACTTAATTCGTTCTGGAGGTCCATTCTTAACCTGAAACTGTTCTTAACCTGAAGCACCACTTTAGCTAATGGGACCTCCTGCTGCTGCCGCGCCGCCAGAGCATGATTTCTGTTCTCATCCTGAAGCAAAGTTCTTAACCTGAAGCAATATTTCTGGGTTAGCGGAGTCTGCAACCTGAATCGTATGTAACCTGAAGCATATGTGTCAGGGAACTGATATCGGAGTGAGAGGCGAAGGGGAGGCTCCCAGATGATGCTGGCGAAGGACCCAGCAGCAGGGGGAGAAACAGCTCAGTAGAGGGGGAAGCCAATCAGCGCAACACCAGGGATGAAGGGGGGCAGACGGGGGAATTGGAGAGAGGGCTCCAGGACTCTTCACTGGACATCAGTGAGGAGAGCCCAGGTCCTCCGCTGCCCACGCCTTCCCTGTGCAGAAGACTCCCGCGCAGTGAGAGGAGGAGGAGACTGGGTGTCAAACAACTTTTATGTTGGAAGAGGTTCAAGAAACGCCCACTGACGGATTCTGCCAGTGACTGAGGCAGCCACCATGAGCAGGGGCTGTGCAGTCAGAAAGTTTTAACAAGGCAAATTAACCGAGAAAGGCACCAGTTTACGCACGAGTAACTCATACCCATTACAATATGTAACCTGAGGTACCACTGTATATAAATGTTCATAAATGTACAAGGCAAACACATACATAAGTATATAAACTACGTGTCTGAAATAGTACAGGAGAACAACCCTGAAACCATTTTGACTCTCCTAGTGACCTCAAATATTCCTCTGCAGTAAGGAAGGAAATGGGGAAAGCCTTCCCATTGTTGTTTTTGCTTACAAATTCTGTCTTTAGGGCCTATTTGTGTATGAACAGGGTGAGCCCGTGACCTGGATTCAGGAACTAAAGTATTCACCATCACAAGAGAATGTCCAGGCTGTGCAGGTAGAGCAATCAATGAACCAGTAAGGTTTCCTGGAAGACAGGATTTCTGCTGTAGACCTTCTCCTTCTGTGATGTATGTATGATGTTTTTGGGGGGTGGTCTTGAGCTACAGCGTGGGTAATTTCAAAAATCTATATAAGGGCTTGCGCACCATTGTTCTGGGTCCCTCTCCCCTTCTGCATGTGGTGAGTGAGGACCCTGTTGCAACAGTTAATAAAGATCAGGCTTACTAGCTGCCTTGCTTCTCAATATTCTCTGGTTGGCCTCTGTTACAGTGGTACCTCGGGTTAAGTACTTAATTCGTTCTGGAGGTCTGTTCTTAACCTGAAACTGTTCTTAACCTGAAGCACCACTTTAGCTAATGGGGCCTCCTGCTGCCGCCGCGCCACCAGAGCGCGGTTTCTGTTCTCATCCTGAAGCAAAGTTCTTAACCTGAGGTAATATTTCTGGGTTAGCGCAGTCTGTAACCTGAAGCATATGTAACCTGAAGCGTATGTAACCCGAGGTACCACTGTATTTTCTCCTGCCGATAGGGAAGCCACTGAAGGACTCTATATGGGCTCTTGGATGCCCCATAAGGGAAAAGGAGCCATTTTCTCTTACAACACTTGGTATGCCCACCTTTATCAATTATGCAGCTGCACAAAGAACAAACGAGAGGTCGCTTACAAAAGTTAATTCTTAAATAATTATATCAGTCAGTCTGCTTTGCCACATCTCATTTGTGGCTTCAGGCACCAGGCCCATTGGCAGACCAACTCTGTGTTGCAAAGATGTCTGCAATCGTGACATGAAGTTTGGCTGCATCAACCCCCGCCTTGAGGGAATCCCTTGCAGACAACAATTCTGTGGTGCCTCTGTAGCAGCACAACCGCATACCTTCATCTGCCCCAGCTGCAACCAAACAGGTCTCTCCCGTATCCGTCTCTACAGCCACAACAGGTGCTGCAACCTTCCAACAGTTTGACTTCATCCCCAAAGGTGCACTCCTCCATTGTCTCCCGAGACAGATGCATGGCAACAACATTTATCTATTTTAAAGAAAAATCCAGAGGCACCGAACCTCTTCAGAAAGATAATCTGTCCCTTCCAGGTCCAAGGAACCATGGGTTATTTAGCAAATCCTAATGCAGAACTGATGGGATGTGAGTGGCGCTGTGGTCTAAACCACAGAGCCTAGGGCTTGCCGATCAGAAGGACGGCGGTTTGAATCCCCGCGATGGGGTGAGCTCCCGTTGCTCGGTCCCTGCTCCTGCCAACCTAGCAGTTTGAAAGCACGTCAAAGTGCAAGTAGATAAATAGGTACTGCTCTGGCAGGAAGGTAAACGGCATTTCCATGCGCTGCTCTGGTTCACCAGAAGCGGCTTAGTTATGCTGGCCACATTGAGGCATCTGATCAAGACTTGTATTTTAAAATGAGCTTAAAAATATATATTTGCAAATGTTTGGTTGGGATTTAGAAAGTAAGAAATGTGAGATTCTTATGTTAGATTCTTATTTCATTGATGGTGTGTGAGAAGGTGAACCCAAGATCTCTTTTTAAGATAAAAATTAAAACCATGAGTCATCTGTTTTAGCCATCTGTTTTGGAGTGAAGGGGCAATAGGGTAATAGGGCAAAAAGGTTATCTGGTAATTAAGGCGCCTTGTCGAGGCAAATGTAAGATATATGGCCACTTGTCTGCCATTTATGGATAGAAGGAAATATAGCTCTTTGTCTCCCATAAAAGGTAATAGGAAATGGGTGTATCTTTTATGATTGGTTCTAGCAAACAGCCAATAGGAATTTCAACCAGGCTGATTGGACAGAGGCAGCCAAGGGAGGAGCAAGGGGGCTGGGCTGAGGGAATATAAGTGCTGGCCATCAGGGCTGGAGGGGCAGAGCTTTGGTATCCATATACCACTGTGTCTCTCATTTATTTGTCTGACAAATAAATTATTATTTTAATTTCTCTATTGCTGCGTTGAATATTTCATTCCAGCTAAGTGTTAACCACAAGCAGGGTGCTACAACATGACCCGGAAAAACTGTCTGCGGACAAATGCTGGCTCCCTCGGCCTATAGAGCAAGATGAGTGTGCAACCTCAGAGTTGTCCGGACTGGACTTAACGGTCAGGGGTCCCTTTACCTTTACCTTTAAAGCAGATCTGAGGAACCAAAATGGGTGGCCAGAGTGACCAGGGTTGACTCTATATAACCTTTGTCTACAGACGAACTGCCTGTGGGTCATGGTGACCTTTGCTGAGAAGCCAAAGCTGTGTGCATGAGACCTGTTTGATATAGAGATGTGAAAGGCCTCCACGGTTATAAAAAGGGTGGAAGAGATCTTGCTGATAGGAAAGAGAATGAGAAAGAACTTGTTTGCAGTCTCTGCAGTTGGCGAAGTCATAACAAGACTGGCAGCAGTGGTATTTGTTTATGAAGCAATGTTGAAATGCAATGTGCTTACAAGACAATTATTTGGCAGGAGATCACTTATGGGGATACTGGGAATGTTTCCCCCTGATAAAATTTGGGTAAATGAGAAGGGGGGCGGGAATCAATGAAGACAACCTCTTTATGCTCCCCTGTAAGAAACCCAGAAAGTTCTGGCCCCACCTCTGATCAATATAAAAAGCTCAGGATGGATGAAAAGGGGCACATTCCCTTTCTCTCTTCTTAGGGGTCAGATGAAGTGTAAAGAGCCATCAGCCCCACTGGACTGGGGTGTAGGATCTGCTTAAAAACTTAGAATGCTATGAAACTCAAAATGGGTTATACTGTTTTAACCTTTAAGGAGTTGTTCTAGAAGGAGTTCAGGATGATAGAGCATCATTTGCTCCAACTAGACTTCAGTTTTAATTCTTCATGGTCTTTAGTATTTGCTGTATTATATTTTCATTTCTCTCCAATTCTTTATTGCTTCATTATTTCTTTCCCTCATGTTCTCATATGCGTTTACCTGGATAGTACTGTAGTAGTTTTTTGCTGGCTCAGCCTTCCCCAGTGGGATGCAATTTTGAACCCAGGTTTATGCAGAAGATAATGGATGCTCCTTAACGCATAATACACAGGACTGGTTCACAAATTATTGATTTCTCAGCACCTGACGGATCATAGCTGAATGTTTGAAAAACTGAAAGGCACTGTGAGTGAGGGGCGATGCACCCATCAGTAATGGAATGGGTATTAAAAACTTGGGCTCTGTGCATATGGTTAAATTAACAAACTTTGTTCGGATCAGAGAGGCTTGACAATCATGAAATAAGTTTATTGAAAACTGGACTATTTCTTTATTATAATGCATTGGAACATGAAGGTTTCAGATTTGATATCACCATATGTAAATCTGGGTGCAGTTTCTAAAAGTTGTGCAAGCTATGGTACACAACCATAGTTTAAAGTTATTTAGGAATGAATTAAGGTAACTTCTGGTTTTTCACTTGTTAGCTTTTTTTCATTTTCAGATTTGTGATTTGATAGCAGATTCTACTAAGTTTAAATAGGATAAATGCATAATAGCAGTGGAATGAAAGCAGAAGCAGCGCTGATGTTCAATCTGTGATGGCTCATTCACATGTAAAATTCAACACTCAAAACTGCACTCGTCAACTGAATGCACAAACTGGCTATTTTGCTACCCCCCCCCCATAATAACGCAGTCTGCCTAAATAAAATCCACCCATATACTCAGCTTTTGTTCCATGTGCCAAAAAGCAGCTCAGGAGGGGATATTTTGATTGGGAAGACGGCATGCAGACAAAGGATTTAACTAACCACATTTATCCATACAATGCAGCCCTGATCACAAATAAATATCAATGACTGTATTTACTTTTTAAATAATAAAAAATAATCCTCACATGTGAGATCAAATCATGGATCTCCCACTATCTCATTTTGTCCTGCGGAAACTCATTTTGAAATCTTCTTCAAAATCTTTTAATGCATAAAGGTGCCAACGCTGTCAGGAAAATTTCCTGCCTTGGGCAACAACGACTGAAGTCCTTTCCTTTTATATGAAAGTAAAAAATTAAATTAAATTAAAATGTGCAAAACCCGTGATCACAAATAAGTACTTTTTTTTTACATTCTGTTGAACCTCTAAGCATGTGTTTTTCATACACGGGCCTCTCTCCTACTATTCTGCTTCCAAGATATTAAGGACAGAAGTGAACTCTACCATCCAGAGTCTCTGCCTTGGGGCCTATTTGCACATACCTTGCAAATTGCTGGACCAAATATTTCTAAACCTAGCCCAGCCCTAAGGCTGGATGAGCTAGTTCCCCCGGACTGCAGAATGAATGTTATGCTGCAACTAATTTAGACCTTCCTATTTATTTAGCAAATTTGTACCCTCTTTAATCAAAATGGTCTCCAAGAGGTGTGTACAAATAAAATTACAGGTTTAGCCACACTTGTGGCTAAATTCCACAAAACAGTTAAAAGCAAAGATGCATAAAACCATCATAATTTTTTTTAAAAAATAAAAATAAAACGATGAAATCAGTAAAACTTTAAAAGCAAATATAGGTAGAGGCAATGACCATTTTAGGTGCATCTGATATGTGCATGACTGCATCATGCAGAACATGGAAGTGACCTGGAAATGTCACAAAAAGGGGTGCAAGGGGTGGGTGGGGTAGGGGCGAAATTGAGTGTTTGCAGGATTTTCCAATAGGGTTTCAAATATACAGAATTTCACATAAATTTGTGGTGCCTTGGAATGTAAGCCCCATGTAAATTGGCAGTCGCCTGTAACTAAATCATGTGTCCGGGTACACTTGGCAAAACAGGAGTTTTCAGCAGGTATCTAAAACAACATAGTGAGGACACCTGTTGAATGTCAATAGGCGTCAGGCTTCAGGGTATCGCCTTCCTCCCCCCCTTTGGCAGTAGATAAGCAGAGCAAAGGAAAAGGAGTCTTCTTACCAGTTAGAAACTTTAATGATCACAATGAGAGAACAAAGAATCCAATTCCTAGGGATGGCGGTGCTCCCAATTAAGGGTTCCACCCACTTCCTCCCTAGTCACCCACGTCACTCCCGCATCTTGTAACCTGATCTCATCATCACTGTGCTTTCTGTGCTGCTACCTTATCAGCTCTTCTTGACCTTGGGCGGAGCGGATGAATGCTTTCCAGAGACAGTGAACCTGTTAACTCCCTCTCTCCCAATGCTGCTTCTCCATCCAGTATTTCCCAGCTTGTGCCTTCTGAACTATGTCCCTCTGCAAACCAGGGTTCCAAATCTATACTGTCCTCCTGCTCCTGGGAAGATTCAGGATCCTGATCAGGAGCAGGGGGAGGTGGAGGCTCCCACCCTCCCTCTTCAGTGCAGCCCTCCTCAGCATGGTCCCGGACATCAGGCAAGGGAGTTCCAGAACACAGGTGCTACCACATGAAAGCAGTTCCCCCTTGCAAATGTGGACATTGTGTGGCAGTTCTGAAGTGCAATTATTCCCCAATCTCCTGCCCCCACTTTCTTTTATCCTCCTTAACTTTCCTGAATGCTGAGGAACTCTAAAAAGGTGTATGTAAACAGGAGAAGTGGACAACACGAACAGACTGGCTATAGACATATCTATCCTGAATGACTGCAGTAAACTGGGGCCCCCTGTGGATCTGTCCACACTGTGTCTGGGTTGTATCCAGTCCTGCCCATAGCTGTCAACCTTCCCTTTTTTTGCGGGAAATTCCCTTATTCCAGCGCCGTTTCCCGCTGCTATCCCGGATTGTTAGATATCCCGTAGACTGTCCCCGGGACAGGTAAGGCTGCTGATCCCTTATTTTCAAGGCTGCTGATCCCTTATTTTCAAATCTGAAAGTTGCCAGCTATGGTCCTGCCTGTGTGTGAGCAGTGGGACCCCACTTTCCTTTCTTCCCCACAGCAGCCCTCTGCCTGTCCCCAAAATCTGCTCTGAAGGGTTGAGCGACCCTCTGGAGATGATTTCAGGGGCATGGAGGGTGGAGGAGAGAAAGTTGAAGCTGCATTGTGCTGGCGGAAGTCTGCTCATTCAACACTGGATTCCACCTCCTGCCCTCTTCCAACCAGGATGTGAGATGCAAGAGAATTGGCCTTGAGCAGGGATCATCCAAAAGCAGAAGCAGGGTCCAAGTAGGGTCTAGGTTTGAGGAGGCCCTGAGTAAAGTGTCCCTAGGTGGGACCTCTCCTCTGTCAATGGGTTCTGGCAGGCTTACTTGTATGTGGTGCCAGCGCTCTGAGAAATTTAAAGGACTCTGTGAGGATTATTTTTTTATTTTTTAAAAAAGGTAGGACCTTAATTGATGCTAGCTGCTGGTGTGGGCCTTATAAATAGCAAGTGGGGCGCTCTCGCTTGGAGCCATTGTATCCAAGGCTAGTCCTGCTCAGAGTACACCCACTAAAATTTCTGGAACTAAGTTTGTCATGTCTATTGATTTCAGTGGGTCTACTTTGAGCAGGAGTATAGTCCATGAGTGTCGGTGTGGTGCAATGGTTAGAATGCTGGACAATGACCTGAGAGAACCAAGTTTTTTGAGTGCCCACTCAGTCATGGTCTGGTTACCATCTCTTGGCCTGATCTACCTTGTTGTTGTGAAGCTAAAATGAGGGAGGAGGAGAATTATTTACACCACCTTCAGCTCCTCAGGGGACGCGCGTGGCACTATGGGTTGAACCACAGAGCCTAGGTCTTGCCAATCAGAAGGTTGGCAGTTCGAATCCCCGTGACGGGATGAGCTCTTGTTGCTCGGTCCCAGCTCCTGCCAACCTAGCAGTTCGAAAGCACGTCAAAGTACAAGTAGATAAATAGGTACCGCTCCAGCGGGAAGGTAAACGGCGTTTCCGTGTGCTGCTCTGGTTCGCCAGAAGTGGCTTAGTCATGCTGGCCACATGACCTGGAAGCTGTACGCCGGCTCCCTCGGCCAATAAAGCGAGATGAGTGCCGCAACCCCAGAGTCGTCTGCTACTGGACCTAACGGTCAGGGGTCCCTTTACCTTTACAGCTCCTCAGAGGAAAATGTGATGTATCAAACAAGCAAGCAAGCAAGCAAGCAAGCAAACAAATGACGTTTAACAGCCTCAGATTGTGCCTTCTGCCCTCTGCATTGGGAACCCCAGAAGGACTGGGGATATAGACGATAAGAAGTCCGTGAACACAAAGAGCCAAGGGAGCAACCACTAGGTAGTGACTCTCCCCAATAACAAGGGGGAGAGAGAGAACTGAAGAGGAGAAGCTTTAGAGAGTAGAGGAATTGAAACAGACAGGTTTAATTTTTTTAAGTGTTTGTTTGGCCTATAACTGGTGGCAAACCCTTCTTGTGACACTCAGGTGATGGGTGAAGCAATTCAGACTCTTCACCCAAATGTTTGAGCTGTTCCTTCCGGAGCTGAGTCTGACCTCTCATCCTCCAAAAGGTCTTTCATAGTGATGTGCAATCTTCCTTGGCTTCCCAAGTGTTATGTACTGAGTTGAATAGGATCCAAAATGCAGCAGTCTGATTGGTCCTAGAACAATAGGATTCAGAATGCAGCAGTCTGATTGGTCCTAGAACAATGCAGCAGTATGATTGGTTGGCAGGAACCACCCAATCCTGCTCCAGATAGAAGTGAATCCACAACCTGATTGGTTTACAGTAGAATTCCGGAATTAGCCAATCATGTGCAGCCCATTGTGTAAATAATGTATATAAAGCAGATACTGTGAGGGGACTTTCATTCATTCCTCCTCACCACTATGAGCTGAATAAAGAGCATGAAATCACTTTGCGACTCTGAGTATATTTCACAAGTCTTTTCAAACTTCTCCAAGAAAAAGAAAAATGGGTGCACCATGCCCTTCACCTGTTGAGACTCTCCACCACTTTCCCAAGCCAAAAAACAGAACAGAACCCTTACCATTGAAGGGGAGACGCTTAGCAGAGACACAAGAAGCCTTTTCCAGGTTTAATTTGGATGTAGATGAAACTCAACCATTGAAACACAAATTCACAATTTGATGGCATTCCCATCTGTGGTGCTTGTGATCCTTGCTTTGGAAAAAATATGATATGATTCAGCACTGTCTAGCAGTGTATTCCCCTCTTCCCCAAAAATGGATATACTCAAATTAGGATTATGTTTCTTTCTTTCTTTTAATGGGCAGAGTATCAGCCATGTAATGAGAGAGAAAGCACTTCCCAGCACCATGGGTCTATGCCGGTAGACTTCTGCTTTTAAGCTAAGCTTCTATCAATAAAAAGGCAAACGTTCAAGCACAAAGTCTCCAACACCGTTTCAAATGAAGCTTGAGGCAAACTGGAAAATCACACATATGTTGACCACTGTGTGTTGACCAGGACGCCAAAGGGCCAACAAAGACTTATGTCTTGCAAAAGTAGCTGCTTACAATGTCAGCTTTTAAAGTGGCTCCTTTAATTTTGTCTTTTTTATTTTTTATTTTAAAAGACTGCTTATCCTTTCAACATCCGGAATATGCCTTTGATGAAAAAGCACATGCAGAATGTTTATAGTCTTGGCGGCAGTTGTTGAAGGTGCGCCACCCTGCTTTTTCTAAAAATAAAGGATGCCTGCAATTTTTCTCCCCGAGGTCCAAGGTCATTGTAAATGTAACAAGGCACATCCTCCACCCTTGTTATTTAGGCACAAAGAATGCCTGAGGTTGGCTGCTTTGCTTTAAGAGTACACTTCATATGTCATAAATTGTTGTAGGTTCCAGCTTATCTTAGTTTATGAAGTAACGCAGCAGTTGTTAACTGATATCTGAAGCTGTACAGTCTGGTTACAAATCAAGGCCACATCAGCCCTTTGGAAAACAGGTATCATAGCATGCAAAGAGCCCTCCTGGATCAGACCAAAGATCCATCAAGCCCTGTGTCCTGCTTTGTACAGTGACCAGACATTTGCTTCTGGACTGGGATGCCCAGAAGCAGGGCTGGCTGTTGTTAAGGCCTTAAAAAAGCAGAAGAATTTAAAGGGACTTACAGTGGTACCTCGGGTTAAGTACCGTATTTTTCGCTCTATTGGACGCACCGGACCACAGGACGCACCTAGTTTTTAGAGGGGGAAATCAAGGAAAAAAATATTATCCCCCCCCCCAGCCCCAAAGAGCAACGGACAGGCTGCATGCAGCCTCTCCACTTCTCCCAGAGCTTCTCGGGGCTGCGGGGGAAGCCCGGGTTTCCCCCCCCCCCCAGCCCCAAAGAGCAAAGAAGCCAAGACAGCGCACGGGATCCATGGCCGTGCAACCTCTCCAGCCAGGAGCTAAACCTCTCCAGTGCAGCTAAAGAAGACAAGGCAGCAAGCGCGATCCATCCCGCTCACTGCCTTGGCTTCTTCTTTAGCCTTGCACAGCATCTTTAGTCTTGCGCAACGGGATGGATTGCGCCCGCTGTCCACCAGGGCTGGACTAGATGACTCCTGGGGTTCCCTTCCAACCCTGCAATTCTATGACCTCGGAAGGTGTTTGGGGTCTCCACCACTGGAGGCTTTTAAGCAGCGGTTGGGGGACCATCTGCCTGGCGTTCTTTAGCTGTGATTCCTACATTGTGAGGGGGCTGGGCTAGATGACCCTTGGGTGGCTCTCCCAACTCTATACAGTCCTACAGTTCTGCGGCAGGAGATCCACAGCCACTTCACACAATGCCCACTCCCAATTTTCATCTGAGAGACATGTGTCTCTCAGTACCCCCGTACCTGCCACACTTCCCCCACCCCACTTAAGCTGAGGGAATTCCTGCCCAGAGAAACTCCCAGCAATCAAGGAGGAGGAATCCGCTGAAGCCTCCAGCAGGGGAGGATCCATGGTCCCCTTCCTTCCCTCCTCCGTGGTTGCTTTGAAGGAGGAAAGTGGGAGAGGAGCTGCTTACACGAGTGTAAGCTGCTCCCCTCCCACTTTGCTGCTTCAAAGGGAGCCCGGGAGGAGGGAATCTGCTGCAGCCTCGAGCAGCGAAGAGGATCCATGGGTCCCCTCTTTCCCTCCTCCGTGGTTGCTTTGAAGGAGGAAAGTGGGAGAGGAGCTGCTTACACGAGTGTAAGCTGCTCCCCTCCCACATTGCCGCTTCAAAGGGAGCCTGGGAGGAGGGAATCGGCTGCAGCTTCCCCCACCTCCCGCAGAAGCCGTGCGCTCTTTAAAGGGGCTGCGCGGCTTCTCCTGGCTTTTCTGGGAGGTGGGGGGATTCCCCCACCTCGTAGAAAAGCCTGCAGGAGCCGCGCAGCCTTTAAAGAGGGTGCCGCTCTTGGGGGCTTTTCCCCCAGGAGGGAGAAGGGACTGCTGCAGCCAGTCACTCCCTTCTCCCTCCTAGAGAAAAGCCCGCAGGAGCGCACGAAGCTTGTGTGCGGCTCTTGAGGGCTTTTCCCGCCTGCCTCCCCCCTGCATTCGCTCCATAGGACGCACACACATTTTCCCTTGCTTTTTAGGAGGGAAAAAGTGCATCCTATGGTGCGAAAAATACGGTACTTAATTCGTTCCGGTGGTCCGTTCTTAACCTGAAACTGTTCTTAACCTGAAGCACCACTTTAGATAATGGGGCCTCCTGCTGCTGCCATGCCGCCGGAGCACCATTTCTGTTCACATCCTGAAACAAAGTTCTTAACCTGAAACACTGTTTCTGGGTTAACAGAGTCTGTAACCTGAAGCGTATGTAGCCTGAAGCGTATGTAACCCGAGGTACCACTGTACTCAAAAAAGTATGTGTTCATAGCAATAGTTCCTGATTGTCCATGAACAGTAGTCCAATAGTCCATGAACCCCAGGGGATCTGTGTCACTGTTCATGTAACAAAAATGTGATCATGGGCGTAGCCGGGGGGGTACAGAGGGGGGGGGGAATACTGCACCAAATCATCTATGACTCTGAGTGCAGATGTTTGGAGCCCAATTTCCCCTTGTTTATCAGATTATTCCCATGTTGGTTAAACACTAGTTCTCAGGGGCAAAGAATTGACATTGTGTTGTTTGAGAGTAATGTCACGTGGAGTATACAAAATAACTGGGAATGCAAACAGTGGCAAACACACAGTCAACTCCTGCGTGGACGAGTCCTTACAGTGCACTATAAAATGTTTTAGAATGGCTTCATCTCATTCTAGCCAGTTAACAGACAAAATGTCACAACCCTACAACAAATACACGGGCATAATAGAATCAAATAATTGTAGAAAATAAAATTATAATGACAGAAAATAGCCTTCATCAAGACCGGTCCAAATGAAGGCTACTTTTTAAATGAGGTTGTGATGGTATGAAGGGGGGGATAAAGGGAAATTATACATTGTGTCACCCTCCCCTCACCACTGTTGAATGAATCCTCACCGCACCTGTAAAGGTAGGGCAGGCATTAAGTTATCTCGTTCATGGATGAGAAAACAGAACTAGAGTAGATTAATGGCATACCCAGGGCCACAGGGAGTATCCGAGTCAGAATTTATATTCACAATTCCCTGAAGCTTCATGTTGTGCAAAAAGAATGAGTTTATACTCCATGCTAGTTCCCCCTCCATAAACAGCAAGGCATTCAAAATTTTGTTGTTTTGCGAGTGCATTGGACCCAACCAACTGGTCAAGGTATTTCTCACACAGTATGAGAGGCCTGCCAAAACCATAGAAGTTATACCAACAACAACAACAACTTATTATAATTATTATTATCATTATTTATACCCGCGCGTCTGGCTGGGTTTCTCCAGCCTCTCAGGGCAGCTCCCAATAGAATATTAAAACTATGATAAGGCATCAAACATAAAAAAAACTTCCCTTCAGATGTCTTCTAAAAGTCAGATAGTTGTTTATTTCCTTGACATCTGGTGGGGAGGGAGCCCTCTGCCTGGTTCCCTGTAACCTCACTTCTTGCAGTGAGGGAACCGCCAGAAGGCCCTCGGAGCTGGATCTTAGGGTCTGGGCAGAATGATGTGGGTGGAGACGCTCCTTCAGGTATACTGGGCTGAGGCCGTTTAGGGCTTTAAAGGTCAGCACCAACACTTTGAATTGTGCTCAGAAACGTACTCTCGATTATCATGATATGTGCACATTTCACAGCAGGTCTTGAACTTTTAACTTGCAGACTTGTGAAGATTAAATTTAGTAACACCAGGATGTGCGGAGAGTGGGGGGGGGGGGACACACCAACCCATTTTCCTTCCTATATCATGCCGTAGCCGAGAAACATGATGAAATTACAAACTATTTGTCTTTAAATGCCCCTCTAAATCTAATCTTAGCAGAAATGTAAACAACTTGGATCTCAGAGAAAGGAATTTTGATGTCCCCCCCTGCAGTCGTCTTCTTCATATGCCTACGTTTCTGCTATTCATGGATTGCAGTGATGTATTAGCTGAAGCTAAAACTCAATAAGGGACTCAAATTAGATTGGAAGAAAGGAGTCAATAGGTACACGGAAGGAAAAAGAGCAACTATAAGTGCACACAGTCCAGGGAATGAATTCAATTGGGCTCCCGGAATTGTGTAGTGGTGAAAGCGTGGCCAATTATTCACTGCCCTCAAAAAGAGGATTTGCATCACCACAAAAGAGGACACCAACGTGCATAAAATGTCCATACGGTAATTCCCTTTTTATATATATATATGTAAAAGTATATACCATCATCTCATAAAAGATCATGGAGGTCTACGGCAGTATGCATTCAGTAAAAAAATGCAGAACACGACATGTATAGATGCAAATTTGCAAATCGTTACTGTAATGCAAATCGAAAAACATCTTACCATAGTAGGGAAGACAAAAGGTGGCCTCTGCATGCAGGGGCATACGGGGGGGGTGCGCGCCCCGGGTGCCACCCTGGGTGTGTGTGACAAGATGGCCCGTTGCCTCCCCCCCAGCTGTAGAGCGGCCAAGGGCATGTGTGGCGTCCGTATGGGCTGCCATGCATGCACTCCCTGCCCCCGGGTGCTGGATCTGCTCAATCTAAGTGTGTATGGGCAGCTTCAAAGCCTCTGCTCTCCATCCTTGTGGCTTCTTATCTTTAAGCCGGACCTGGATGGGGCAGTCGTCAAACAGAAGACACCTTCCAATGTCTTCTGACAGCCCTTCAAAACAGAGGACTATCCTCTATAAATTCAGACCATGGCAGCTTTGAGCAGTGAGCAAACCAAATCCAGCCAGATTTGGAATCGGGCTCAACAAACTGACCTCTCCCCCAGGAACAGGATGTCATTGCAATACGATACGATACTCTTTATTGCCATTGTCCCGTACAGAACAACCAAACTGAAAATCTACACCAGACATTCAAAAGCCAGCAAGCCTGCTATCCCAACTATCCCAGTCTGGTTAGCCCCCTAAAAACTCTGATACCCCATAATTAAATACAATAGACTCCCACAGAGACTACCATACACTGTGTTTAAAACCAAAATCGCATTTGGATAGAAACTGTTTCTCAGGCGGCTAGTCCTAGTCTTTATAACCCCGTACCTTCTTCCAGAAGGCAGAAGCTGAAAGAGATCATTTCCGGGGTGCACACTATCCTGCATTATCTCTGCAGCTTTCTTATGACACCTGGAAGCATAGATTTGATCCAAGGTAGGTAGAGTGCACCCAATTATTCTCTCTGCAGTCTTTACAACCCTGGACAACTGAAATATACAAAGTGATTTCATGCTCTTTATTTAGCTCATAGTAGTGAGGAGGAATGAATGCAAGTCCCCTCACAGTATCTGCTTTATATACATTATTTACACAATGGGCTGCACATGATTGGCTAATTCTGGAATTCTACTGTAAGCCAATCAGGTTGTGGATTCACTTATATCTGGAGCATGATTGGGTGGTTCCTGCCAACCAATCATACTGCTGCATTGTTCTAGGACCAATCAGACTGTTGCATTCTGAATCCTATTGTTCTAGGACCAATCAGACTGCTGCATTTTGGATCCTATTCAATTCAGTACATAACAACAACACTGTTTTTCCCCTGACCTTGCAGCTCCCCAAACCACACACAGAGACCATAAGTTAATACACTCTCTGGATGAAGCTGGGAGTGCAGCAGGTTTTGCACAACTCCCTCCCTCAAATCTTGCTTGCCAGCCCTGCACTCCTTCTGCATTTACCCTTATTTAACACATTTCCCCCTCCGAAATACCCTGAGAACTCTAGTCCCCAGCACCCTTAACCAACTACATTTCCCAGGGGACCTTGCTTTCGTTGTTCTGTAACTATGTGCCATGCACCCCACCAGAGACAGAAAGGCCTTCCAGCTTTCCTTGGGCAGCGGTGTTGTGTCAGGGCTTCTTGCTAGAAGCCTCCTCGTCTCCCTCCGTGCTGGAATACAGCAAACCCACGAAAATACAAGAGCTTGAGTCTTCTGTGCAGATGTCAGGCACCCTGAAAACTACATAGTCTCAGGGCTTCAGATAAAACGATAGAATCAGAGGTAGAGCAACAAAGGATGCTAAAGCAGAGAGGAGGTTTGCAGAATGATGTACCACAGGTAGCGGCAAGGATTTATATAGCTGGAGTGGAGGCTATCTCTACCCACAGACAAAGGTGTTAATAAATCTTCGGTTCTGCCATAACATGAAATAAATATTGAGCGTACCAGCAGATGCACTTTCATTATCCAATTGCCAGAATTTAAACATCTAAGACCAGCTCATTTTCTTCTTAAGGAATTTTAGGGGCAGGCAGAAAAGTTGCCTGGTTATTATTTTTTGGGCGACATTTTGAATCTTGTGGCCCAAATTACCAAGCTATAAATTGACCTATACTTATTATGTAAATAAGCTACCGCTCGCGGTAAATTGTAGGTAGAGCTCTGTATGTGCTATAATCTCTAATTTGCCTCAGCAATGTGAGCCTGATGATATAACTAATTGCAGTTCGACTGCTGAAAATAATAAAGCCATATGTACAACTGCTGTGCATATTTCATAAAACGAGGCAGCCCTGCTATAAACTGTGAAATTAAGTACAGTTTCACAGAATGAGAGTGGGCTAATGTGCCAGCGCCCTGCAGGGTTTTTTCCTTTCCTCCTTCCTAGAGTTAAGCCATTGCTTCAGTCCAGCTTCCCAGTAAACATTAAGACAACGCTTATAGGATGCTGGGGACGTTGTGGGTCAAACATTTGTTTGTGCAAAAGCAGTAAGCTTTAACCTTTTTGTCAGACCAGAAGCGGGGAGCAGATTGCTCTCGCAAGAGATCTGGACTGATGGCTTGTGGAGAACTCTTGCTACTCCTTCTAGTTTGGCTTTCTCACCTGCTCTTCATCCACCCCCCCATGTTTCCCCTCTCTCCTTCTGGGCTCCCTCACTTCCCAGCCCCACAAAATTAGGCTGGGAGTTACGAATTGCCACCCAGATCCTTGGGCACCAAAAAGCTAGGGAAGCACAGATACCTTCCTTCTCCTAGCGGCCCCCTCAGGTGAGTTTGGCTTCTGCTTCAGGAGAAGCCATCTGCCTTGGCTTCAGCCTATCATCCAGCAGTGCAGTGTACCAGTTATAGAGACAAATATGTACACTGGCTGGGTAAAATGAGCACATTTAGGATGAATGTCCTGTTGCGGCAGATGCCTCTGAGTAAGACCCTCCTGTTAATATTGGGGTTGCTATCCACTGAAATCTGAACTAGTAACATGAGCAAAGCACACACGGGCGCACACACACACACACACACACACACACACTCTTAAACTCTGAAGGGAAAATATTGGAGGGACATAATACAGTGGTACCTCGGGTTAAGTACTTAATTTGTTCTGGAGGTCCGTTCTTAACCTGAAATTGTTCTTAACCTGAGGTACCACTTTAGCTAATGGGGCCTCCCGCTGACCCCGCGCCGCCGGAGCACAATTTCTGTTCTCATCCTGAAGCAAAGTTCTTAACCTGAGGTACTATTTCTGGGTTAGCAAAGTCTGTAACCTGAAGCGTATGTAACCCGAGGTACCACTGTATTTTAAACCCCACACCAAAAAAAGAAAACGAAATAAACCTCAGAGCAAATCATGCCTGACAGGGGGCATTGGAGGTAGAAATATTCATCCTGCTGCGATTATTAAGTTCCAAACTCTAAAGCAGGCTTCCTTAACCTCGGCCCTCCAGATGATCCCTAGCTAGCAGGACCAGTGGTCAGGGATGATGGGAATTGTAGTCTCAAAACATCTGGAGGGCCGAGGTTGAGGAAGCCTGCTCTAAAGTAATCAGAGAATTAGAAGAAAAACTCATAGCATTATGATCTGAAGCTGCAAAAACAGAAACAAAAAAAGCTTCAAGAGAATGGTCCGAAGGCAGAACCAGCAGTGGAGCAAGCCGATCAGGTGTCTGCGGTGGCACACGTGCCCTTTACCTGGAGTGTGTGTGTGCAGCTGCCCGTAGGGCGAGCCGGGGCAGGACGCTCCGCGAGGTCTTCTACAGCTGAGGGGAAGGCGGCGGGTGCCCAAGCCACTGCGTCACTCTCAGGGCCCGCGCTGAGTGCCGCCTGTCATTTTGTCACCCCCTCAGTGGTGACACCCAGGGCAGACCACACCCACAACTCACCCCTTCCTCCTCCCCTGGGCAGAACTGCATTAAGTGTGAATGGCCCTTGGCGCTACCTGCATGAGAAACTACCTGAGAACCAAGTTTGGCCTGCTGGTCAAATGTCAGGTAGAATATTGTCAATTGACCAGCCAATGGACTGCCCATTGTTTGACTGTAATCAAATATTGTCAAATATTCCAAGAATGCCACTGTGAATAGGGCAACTTACTTTGGCTTGTCCTGTCGGTCCGCAGCAGTCAGGGACAAATTTAGCAGAATCTAGAAGTGTCTTCTACTGACTGACTATCTGCTATAGTTGCAGGCATCTCCAAAGAGGGACATAAGGGCTGTGTACACAACACTACCGGCTTAAAACACAAGGAAAGCAGGTGATGAGGCCAAGGTCAGCCTTTTAGGTGGTCATAGTAGTTGTTAGATACAGGTACACACATATAAGAAATAGCTATGGTCATTTCAAATATAAGCATTACTAACATAAATGTATCAAATTAAACTATTTTAAAACAAAGGCATGTGATAATTTTTAATCGTTACTAAAATGATTATCAAAAGGAAAAACAACATTTATCTATGTACATCTCACGCCATTGCAATTTAAATTAAATTTTAACTCAATGGCTGTAATAAATTTTTATACCTTTGTATTCGTGGGTATAGTGAATGATTCATACAATACTCAACAAAAGGATTTCAATTAATAATAAAATTATCATTGTCTCTTTTCCTTTGTTCTTACACACTGAGTTAATTTAACTATTAAGGCAAACCCTCAGAGTTTGTCTGTCTATTCCTTCCTTGAAGGGTGTATTCTATGATTCCCCCCTTTTGTGGGGCATATAATATCTTTATTACTGTGATCGTATCAGAAGCTAATTATCTGTGCTCCTGACAGACTGAGAAACACATATTGTTTCTCTCTCTCTCTCTCTCTCTCTCTCTCTCTCTCTCTCTCACACACACACACACACACACACACACACACACACACACGTGGATCCAGTGGGATCTCATATCCCCAAATCTCTTTTATCAAGTTATTAATTCTAATCCAATACATTTTACTTGTGGGCATTGTTGCTGTATAATAGATGATTATAAATCTCTTTCCTCCCTCCGCCTTTCAGGCATTCTCATCAGCCCTTTAAGGTGATGATACCAAACCGCTGGAGTTAACAAGGGTCTGGAAACCAAGCCTTATGAGGAATGGTTGAAGGAGCTGGGTGTGTTTAGCCTGGGAAGGAGGCAACTGAGAGGCAAGAGGATAGGCATCTTCAAATATCTCGAGGGCTGTTGCATGGAGCAAATTTGTCTGCTCCTGCTCTGGAGGGTAGGATCCGAACCAATGGCTTCAAGTTACAAGAAGGGAGATTCCGACTGAACATCCGGAAGAACTTTCTGAAAGCAAAAGCTGTTTGACAGTGGACCCTTGGGAGGTTGTGGGCTCTCCTTTCTTGGGGGCTTTTAAGCAGAGGTTGGATGGTCATCTGTCATGGATGCTTTAGCTGAGATTCATGCATTGCAGGGGGTTGCGTTAGATGACCCTCAGGTTCCTTTCCAACTCTATGATTCTATGAAATACCTATTTGGTATTGGCATCCAGTGCTGCCCTTTGCCCTCACATGTTTCCCATCACCTAAGGGGAGAGAGCACAAACCTGCTCGCCCATTCCATCCTCCATGACTCAGGGCTGAATGTTCGCAGCGAGGAACAGACTCATGGAAGAATGATTTAGAACTTTGATTTTGCAGGATGCTAAATTGCAAAGGATGGGACGCGGGTGGCACTGTGGGTTAAACCACAGAGCCTAGGACTTGCCGATCAGAAGGTCAGTGGTTCGAATCCCCGCAACGGGATGAGCTCCCGTTGCTCGGTCCTTGCTCCTGCCAACCTAGCAGTTCGAAAGCATGTCAAAGTGCAAGTAGATAAATAGGTACCACTCCGGCGGGAAGGTAAACGACATTTCTGTGCGCTGCTCTGGTTCGCCAGAAGCGGCTTAGTCATGCTGGCCACATGACCTGGAAGCTGTACGCCAGCTCCCTCGGCCAATAAAACGAGATGAGCACCGCAACCCCAGAGTCGGTCGCGACTGGACCTAATGGTCAGGGGTCCCTTTACCTTTTAAATTGCAAAGGAAGCTTCCTAAAGCATGATGGGTAACAGGCAGTGGGTCCAGGCCATTGGGAATGTAAAGGAGGGGACAGGACCAGCAAGTAGCAGCTGGAGGCCTAGTTTTTCACTCAGGCTTTTGGTGGACTCTGGTGCTGGTACTGATGCTATTTTAGTTTGCTGGTGGAAAGATCTGCCTTGTTTTTCCTCCTTGTACGATGCATCTAAATTTGTTTTAATATACACCCCCATCTGAAATTGCATTTGCAATGAGTAAGACATGTTTTAAATAAATACATAAGTACATGAATGCTCTCCTTCACACAGTGGGAAAGATACAAGGAAGAACATCTGAGTTATTAAATAATACAAGAAGTTCTGTTCTTGCTGACAGGTTTCCTTTTCTGGATACCTTTATCCACAATAGCCTGCGGTCCGACATTCACTGATGGAAAACTACGGCATCCCTGAACAAAACAACCAATTCTCACACTTGTGGGATATTCCACATTGTGGAGGAATCTCCAGTTCACCTTTGGTTCAACACACATGCATAGTGCCATTATACAGTGGTACAGTGGTACCTCTGTTTACGAACTTAATTTGTTCCAGAAGTCCGTTCTTACACCAAAAACATTCTTAAACTGAGGCTTCCTGCTGCCAGTGCTCTTCCACCGGTCGGCTTCCATTCATTTTCCAGGGCAAAGTTTGCTAGCCGGAACACCTACTTCCGGTTTTGCGGAGTGCGTTGCCTGAATCGTTCGTTAACAGGACTGTTCTTAGACCGAGGTATGACTGTAAAGAAGAAGAAGAAGAGGAGGAGGAGGAGGAGGAGGAGGAGGAGGAGGAGGAGGAGGAGGAGGAGTTTGGATTTGATATCCCGCCTTTCACTCCCTTTAAGTAGTCTCAAAGCGGCTAACATTCTCCTTTCCCAATCTCCCCCACAACAAACACTCTGTGAGGTGAGTGGGGCTGAGAGACTTCAAAGAAGTGTGACTGGCCCAAGGTCACCCAGCAGCTGCATGTGGAGGAGTGGGGAAGCGAACCCGGTTCCCCAGATTACGAGACTACTGCTCTTAACCACTACACCACACTGGCTCTCATTGCATTGTCATTAGGTGTCCCTGGATTTAGTTGTAGCTGGTGGAAGGCCGGAGATGCCTGCTTGTTTCCTATCCTTTTTTTAAAAAAAGAAGCGGCAATAACTGAAAGAATGAGCCTTGCCCCTACAGAAAGCCCATGTCATAGGAGTGCTGTTTTGACAAATGTGAGAGGTCTATTCTTTTGCTGTTTCTAGTGGGCCTAACCTCTTTATCCTAAAAGGCAGAGGGGTATATGTAGAAGCTGGGGGATCTGCCTTTATCTAAAGAAACTGGGGCAGAATATATTTGTCTTTTCTTAAAAACAAAACAAAAAACCATTTTTATTTGATTTTACAAATACAAAATTTAAACAAACCAAATACATCTCCGAATCTCACAACTTCCTTCCCTCCGTGGGTCTTATTCTCAGCTTTTATAACTGCATATTATTCCATCATCTATATTTTATATCAATCCATATTATCCATAGTATTTGTTACATCACAAGTGAAATTAAAATCCTGCTAATGTTTCCATCTGCTTGTGGTGGTCTCCTAAACAACTTACAAATTTTTCCTATTCTTAACAGTTTTGGTCTTCTTGGTTCCTGAGTTTTCCAGTCAGCTTTGCCATTTCAGCATAGTACATCAGCTTAACTTGCCATTCCTCCCTGGTGTGGACTTTTCCTTCTCTCCATCTCTGGGCTAGTAGCATCCGAGCAGCTGTTGTCCCATACATAAAAAGTCTTTTCTGATTTTTTGGAATGTCGGTACCTATAATTCCTAATAAAAATGCTTCTGGTTAAAAAAACCAGAATATATTTGTCAATTTCCCCCACCGACTAAAGTAAATACTGTACTGAAGAAAATTTTGTGAGCAGACTGTATCTGAAACTACAGTGAATTGTTGGTGGCTGCCAAAACGGCTGCCAAAATGGCAAACTAGTGGGGCAGTTCGGGTGAACAGATGGACATTTATTTTTGGCAATATGTTTTGTTTTTTAATTTTAAAAACCCTACCAGAAGCACAATGCTGATCCAAACTGTAAGGTATAATTAGGTTAAAGTGTTTTTTCTGATGCCTTAAGCATCAGAAGTTAACCAGATTTTTGTCCGGTGACTTTATTTTAAACTGAGATTCAGTGACAAAAAAAGCCTCTGTGACAGAATTATTGCCGGTTGCACAGGGATGCGTCTAAATTGTGGATTTGTCTCCATAATGAGAAGGCGGCAGGGAGGTGACTTATCACCCTCAGCAATCCTTTTTGGTGTATGGTATGGCTGAACAGGTCTGAGAAATATGGGTCTCTAGCAAGCGGCAACTTGCAAGGGCAGCTGTTTTTGCAGCATAAAAATAATCTAATAGTGAAGGAAGAGAAGGCTGAGCCGGTTGAGAGCAAGAGGAGTGATAGACTTGAGGCTGATTCCCTACTCAACAGAGGTTTACAATCTGCTCCTCTTTCAAATAATAAGCAGCATTTTGGGAAGGAAGAAAACCAAAAGAGGCCTGGACAAAGGGGTCAGCCTCTTTTCTTTGGCCTTTGCCCCACTCCCAGCCGGCCGGCCATTGTCCTCTCTGACCGAGGGCAGGTTGAAGGCCGGCCCAAACAGGTGGGAGGCACCTGCCCAGGTGAGCCCTCGCTCGGTGCCGCAAACCCCGCCCACATGTGGGGAAGGGAGGGCGGAAATTATCACTGTGGTATTCTTTGTATACAAAAGGAAAGTATCTGCAAAATGATTAAGTTTTTTTAAGAGATGGGCCCAATTCCCTGGCTCTTTCTACGGATGTTTTCTGTGATTTTGCTGTTGAAGGACCAAACTACCGTAAATTTCGCTCCATAACACGCAGATTTTTCCTCCTAGAAAGTAAGGGGAAATGTCTGTGCGTGTTATGGAGCGAATGCCTACAGATGGCGGGGGAATCTGCTGCAGTCGTGAGCAGTCCGTGGCTCGCTTTGAAACAGCAAAGCGGGTGTAAGCGGCTCCTGTCAGCTAGCGGAGCCGGGAAGGAGGGAGAGAAGCAGAGCGGGAGTTGGCTGCTTTAAAACAACCCCGTGCTCTCTGTCCCTGCCTGCAGTTTTTTGCTGTCCCATTTTGGATTAGGCACTGTAGGGGCTGTGTGTGTGTGTGTGTGTGTGTGTGTGTGTGCTTGAGCTATCGTTCTCCTCCTCCTGCTTGCCCTTCACTCTCCCTGCGCCCCTGCGAAGTTAGAATTGACACTCTGTGTGTCTGTGTGTGTGTGAGGGCTGCTTCTCCTCTTGCTTCCCCTTCACTCTCCCGACGTTAGAATCCACACTCTGTGTGTCTCTCTGTGTGTGATTTGCTTCCCATTCACTCTTCCTGCGACTTTAGAATCCACACTGTGTGTCTCTCTGTGTGTGAGGGCTCCTTTTCCTCTTGCTTTCCATTCACTCTCCCAGCGCCCCTGCGACTTTAGAATTGACACTCTGTGTGTCTGTGTGTCTGTGTGTGTGTGAGGGATCGTTCTCCTTCTCTTGCTTCCCATTCACTCCCCCAGCGCCCCTGCGACTTTAGAATTGACACTCTGTGTGTCTCTGTGTGTGTGTGAGAGATCGTTCTCCTTCTCTTGCTTCCCATTCACTCCCCCAGCGCCCCTGCGACTTTAGAATTGACACTCTGTGTGTCTCTGTGTGTGTGAGGGATCGTTCTCCTTCTCTTGCTTCCCATTCACTCCCCCAGCGCCCCTGCGACTTTAGAATTGACACTCTGTGTGTCTCTGTGTGTGTGAGGGATCGTTCTCCTTCTCTTGCTTCCCATTCACTCCCCCAGCGCCCCTGCGACTTTAGAATTGACACTCTGTGTGTCTCTCTGTGTGTGTGAGGGATCGTTCTCCTTCTCTTGCTTCCCATTCACTCCCCCAGCGCCCCTGCGACTTCCAGCGCCCTGCAACTTTAGGGCCAGTTCTCTCTCTCTCTCTCTCTCTCTCTCTCTCTCTCTCTCTCTCTCTCTCTGTGTGTGTGTGTGTTGACCTCACTGTGCTTGTTGGGGGAGAGTGTTGGTCGCACTTTTTCTTGATTTGTCTCAGAGTGGTTACTATCGTGGTTTCCTTGCTGGGGAGGAGGGAGAGATGCAGAGCCTGCTTGTTCTAAAGGAGCAAAGCCGGAGAGGAGCCTCTCCTGCATTATTAGCAGCACCCTTCTCCACCCCCCCACGTGTGCTCCTTGTCCCTTGAGTGCTTTTCCTTCCCTCCCCACTTAAAACGTGGTTACAAAGCACGGATCCACATGGATCCTCAGGATTTTTGCACTGGGTCACCCCAAATTCACCATCAGATCACATAGCATGTCCATGGCTACAGCCTGCACAAAAAACACACACGCACCCACTGTTTCATGGGGCCGCAATGGGGCAAAAACGTGGTTACAAAGCATGGACCCACATGGATCCTCAGGATTTTTGCATTGGGCTACCCCAAACTCACCGTCAGATCACATGTCTGTGGCCACAGCATGAACCACAAAAATCATACATCCACTGTTTTGTTTAGAATATTTTTTTCTTGTTTTCCTCCTCTAAAAACTACGTGCGTGTTATGGTCAGGTGCGTGTTATAGAGCGAAAAATACGGTAGATGTTGATGTTAAATGTGCGTAGCTCCCCACTTCCTAGATAAAAGTTGCGGCGGGAACCGTGATCAGAGATGAGACGGCGTGAAGGATGAGGGGCTTTAACACTCCTCCCCTGCAGTCACAATGATACACCCTTCGCGCACACATATATGCAAAGATCCAATTAGTCCTGAGACAAAAGCTCCCATTGAGACCCATGGAAGCTTACCTCCTGGAGCTAGCAGCATCCCTGGGGAGCAATTTCCATCTTCCTGCGGTTACAGCTGATCTGCTCTACTGCAGTTATCGTTATCTGAAGATGTTGCGTTGCACCTGTTCATACTGAGTTGAATAGGATCCAAAATGCAGCAGTCTGATTGGTCTTAGAACAATAGGATCCAGAATGCAGCAGTCTGATTGGTCCTAGAACGATAGGATCCAGAATTCAGCAGTCTGATTGGTCCTAGAACAGTAGGATTCAGAATGCAAGAGTATGATTCATCCTAGAACAATAGGACCCAGAATGCAGCAGTCCCATTGGTCCACAGGAGCCACCCAATCCAGCTCCAGGTGGAAGTGAATCCGCAAACTGATTGGCCTACAGGAGAATCCCGGAATTAGCCAATCACGTGGGGCCCACTGTGTAAATAATGTATATAAAGCAGACATTCTGGGCGAACTTCCATTCCTCCTCACCACTATGAGCTGAATAACGAGCATGAAATCCACTCTCGACTCTGAGTATATTTCAGCCCCCATGCATTGCATGTCACTCCTGTTTTGCGTTTTCCTCTGTGCAAGTCACGAGGCACGTGTGTGCGAGTGCACACACACACACACACACACACACACACACACACTGCTTTCTCTAGCAAGAAGCACTAGCAGCTCAGTGGTCCCTTCACACACACAGTCCCTGTGTAGCACACCCACTTGTGTAGCAACGGCTCAGCAGCTGGTCTACATGAAGAGGATAGTGGGACAGGGAAGTGATTTCAAGTCTGCTGGGGGAATAACAAGTAATGGACTGGCAGTCCGCCCAATAAACTGATGTTGGGAGGGAGGGAGGAGGTGTGTCTCAGTGATAGGAACTGGTCAGAACTGAAGACATCCTGAGCATGAGTGAGTTGCGCAGTTACCTAAAGGCAATGTGTGCTTTTTGGCGCCAATCACTCTGATATAGAGTTCTGCAAGAGAGCTTAGTCGGAAGAAAATGAGATTCTTAGGCTGGATCTAGACACATTTTGGAAGAGCGATCTGAAGTTTACAGCTTGTTATTCCTTGAAGGAGAACTACCTGAAAATGATTTACAGATGGTATCGAACTCCGAGTAGACTTGCTAAGATGTATGAGACTCAATCAGATAAGTGCTGGAGATGCAATGAGACTGAGGGTACATTCTATCATAGGTGGTGGACCTGTAAAAGGGTAAAAGAGTATTGGGAAATAATTCATAATGAATTTTTAAAAAAATGTTTAAAAATACTTCCCCCCCCCAAAAAAAAACCAGAGTCCTTTTTGTTGGGGATAATTCAGACGGAAATTCCCAGGTGTCAAATAAGGTTATTTATGTATGCCACTACTGCGGCCCGTGTTTTGTTAGCCCCCAAATGGAAATCGAGTGAAGTCCCAACTAAAGAAGAATGGCAACTTAAAAAGATGGAATATGCACAGCTTGCAGACCTAACATAAAGAAGAAGAGAAGAAGAACATACATTTAAAGAAGATTGGAAAATGTTTACTAAATATATGGGGGGGAATTGTGTATATTTGGAAACGTGGGCAGCATGAAGATAAATTGAACTGTGTAAATAAGTTTTGGTGGATGTAATAATGGAATATTGAATTGTTCAGAAAGAGAGAAAGAAAGAAAGAAAGAAAGAAAGAAAGAAAGAAAGAAAGAAAGATGGGACTCCATAGTGCTATCTGGTGTCACAGTGTTATAACACATATAAAGCACTTTATCTTTACCAATGTAGCCAAGTCCTTAATCTTAGGGTTGTGAGTTCAAGCCCCACGTTGGGCGAAAGATTCCTACATTGCAGGGGTTGGACTAGATGACCCTTGTGGTCCCTTCCAATTCCAGTCACTCTGATTTAGCCCTAGCACTGCAATATTTCAGCTTCGGGCCTCTTTCTCTGGGTAGACCACAGACAGTGACAAAATAACTTGTATGCTAAGCATGTGCTTGTTTCCACTGAGCAATGGCTCCACTTAGGGTGTTTTACCCATTTTAGAAAGCTTTTTAATAAATAAATAGATTATGGGTGGGTATGGCACCCTGAACTCCTTTGGGAGGAAGGAAGGGCTATAAATTCAATGCGCAAATAGATAAATAAATGCTTGTGCCCTGCACACGAGTAAAGCACAAAGGGGCCCAAAGTGTAC
Source organism: Podarcis bocagei (assembly GCF_964188305.1). Lineage (NCBI taxonomy): Eukaryota > Metazoa > Chordata > Lepidosauria > Squamata > Lacertidae > Podarcis > Podarcis bocagei. The sequence goes on along the minus strand of NC_138133.1, from coordinate 23,307,534 downwards.
CATGATTATAGAGTGGGTCATTTTCTGAGGGGTTAACCACGGAGCTTATCTCTTTTGAGATAGTGCCTGCCCTTGGGTTTAGTCTAAAAGACACAACACACAAGGAAAAGGGGATGTGGCAAGAGGAGGGGGTGGGAAATGAAAGCTCAGGCACTAGTTCTTATACACTCATACCTCGGATCCTGAACGCCTTGCAAGTCAAACGTTTTGGATCCCGAATGCCGCAAACCCGGAAGTTAGCGAACGTTCTTTGGAACCCAAATGTCTGATGCGGCTTACGCGGCTTCCAGTTGGCTGCAGGAACTTTCTGCAGCCAATCGGAAGCTGCGCCTTGGTTTCCGAATGTTTTGGAAGTCAAATGGCTTCCATTTGACTTCAGAGGTACCACTGTAATGATGATTAAGGATGGAAACATTCGACTCAATGGAATGGCTTCTGTTAGCTCAAACCTGGAGATAACAAGAGAGAGGGGGGGGGGGAGGGAGGGAGGGGGAGAAAGGCAACTGGTCTATCTCCTCCGCTTCTTTTCCATTGCTCTGTTCTGCAACCTGATGGAACATCTGTTGCTAGGTGACGGTTAGCAGGGGCCAAGGGCTTCTGGTTTCTCAACTGATGCGGCGGAAAAGCCCTACTTAACTTTGCTTCCCTTGCTGAGCAGGGATTTGAATCCAAGTCTCTCTCCTCATATGAGTCTCCCGGTTCTCTTGCTACTAGCCGTCCGGTAAAGAAGAAGGAGGCGGAAGAATCGGTACCTGCAGGCATTGTTGCTTGGGTAAATAGAAATGGAGGTATCAAGCATGCATGCTGTTGCAAAAAGAGCTAAAAGCAACAGCAGCACTGCCCTGACCATTGATCAAGGGTTTTTAAAAGCTGCACATATATGTTGTCAAAAACAAGAGTCAACAGTCTCATGGGTTTGGGCCTGCTCTTTATTATAAGCCACTACTTAGGCCCTTAATATGCAACATAAACAAGTCAAGGGAATGGCCTGCGGGCAAATTCCTGACTTGCTTCCTCGTTATTATAAAATGTTTATTCTCCCTGTCAAGCTATGCTGTGTGCCTAGCCCTTTTAAAGCCATACGAAGCATAAATGGGTTCTTAAACACACAGGCTGCCTCCTATTTATAACAACAAAACGGCATGTAAGAATTTATTCAGGCAGGGTTGGTTTTCATAAAAGCAGCATGCTTCGGATTCTTTCACTTTCTTATCATTTCTGGATGGCCCCGGCATCCGCATTTTGAACCGTTAACTCTTTGCAAGTCCGTACGGTAGCGCCGAACGTGGCCACAATCCCCAAATATGGTCTTGTCAGTTTGCAGAACATTGCAGATGTGACCTGCATATAATTTCTGTGTCACCCATGTGGAATTTGTGCAAGCTAAAATATTCCTAAGGGGGAAATAGCTGCTTGGAGCATTCTGCAAGGAAGGCTACTAGTATAAGATACCTATCACCAGTGGGCATTAACTCGTGAGAAAGGATTTTTTAAAAAAAAAAAGAAAAAAGAAAAGGGAAAAAAAGAAAAAATGATCTGAGGCTTGACGAAAGGCCTATGAACAACAATACAGTGGTACCTCGGGTTACGAACTTAATTCGTTCCGGAGGTCCGTTCTTAACCTGAAACCGTTCTTAACCTGAGGTACCACTTTAGCTAATGGGGCCTCCCGCCGCTGCCACGCGATTTCTGTTCTCATCCTGAGGTAAAGTTCTTAAGTTGAGGTACTACTTCCAGGTTAGCGGAGTCTGTAACCCGAAGTGTTTGTAACCCGAGGTACCACTGTATTGTAAGAGAGCCAAATGGGCAGTGGGCGTTGGTTTAGCCTTACGAATTTGGGAACCCTGGGATAAAATAAATCATTTGCAGGGTTAAAAACCATGAGCTAAACTATCTGCTTCCTTCTCCCACCCACTGGACCATGTAGCTAGGTAGGTCTTCCTGACTGACATCCATCCTGCAGCTGGAATGGGACATCTTCCTTCAGCTCCCACTTTGTGGGCCTGTTGGTAAGAAACAAAGGGATACTTACCAGTATTTACTCGAATGTAATGTGCGAACGAATCTAATGTGTGCCTTCATTTTCACGACGTAATTGGACGAAAAAAGGGGAGCATTACATTCAAGTAAATACGGTACCTCTTGCCACTTACCTGAATGGACAGTATCTGTTCAATTCCTTCCATACAGGATGAGTTATCCTTTGTAGTGGCTGTCTTGGGGTACCCCTCTCCTTCTCCTCTCAACCTCCATGGGGAGCGGCAGGCGAGCAAGGTAGAGTGGTACCTTGGGTTAAGAACTTAATTCGTTCTGGAGGTCCGTTCTTAACTTGAAACTGTTCTTAATCTGAGGTACCACTTTAGCTAATGGGGCCTCCCACTGCTGCCGCGTGATTTCTGTTCTCATCCTGAAGCAAAGTTCTTAACCCGCGGTACTATTTCTGGTATGGAAGTGAGAGCTGGACCATAAAGAAGGCTGATCGCCGAAGAATTGATGCTTTTGAATTATGGTGTTGGAGGAGACTCTGGAGAGTCCCATGGACTGCAAGAAGATCAAACCTCTCCATTTTTAAGGAAATCAGCCCTGAGTGCTCACTGGAAGGACAGATCCTGAAGCTGAGGCTCCAATACTTTGGCCACCTCATGAGAAGAGAAGACTCCCTAGAAAAGACCCTGATGTTGGGAAAGATGGAGGGCACAAGGAGAAGGGGACAACAGAGGACGGATGGTTGGACAGTGTTATCGAAGCTACCAGCATGAGTTTGACCAAACTGCGGGAGGCAGTGGAAGACAGGAGTGCCTGGCGTGCTCTGGTCCATGGGGTCACGAAGAGTCGGACACGACTAAACGACTAAACAACAACAACAACTATTTCTGGTTTAGTGGAGTCTGTAACCTGAAGCGTCTGTAACCTGAAGCGTCTGTAACCCGAAGCATCTGTAACCCAAGGTACCACTGTATAGGGGACGGGGTGGTGGTGGCTTCAGCTCTTCCAATATTGTGAGGCAGGGGGCCGCGGCCCCCATATTGGGGGCCTGCCATCCTCCACTGCTGCTGGGCCCCAGCTTCCGGCAGCCCAGGAACCAGGTGGTGGCTGGGACAAGCGAGATCTTTGCTTTGCTCATCTCAACACCCGCCCAGCAGCTTGGGAGCCCAGGAGCGCAGGGCGGCAGTACGAAGATCGCCCTCCACGCGTCCTGCCTCGCCTCAGCACATGTGGCGTCATGTGGCATGTCATGTGGTTGCGCCCCCTCAATGTGGAGGGCAAGTCGATGCCCCTGGGGAGGGGGATTCCCTCCTCTTCAGGAAAAGATCCTAGCCAAGTCGGGCTCCGAGAGCTGGTAGCAAGATGGACAAATGAATCCTGGGTTTGTGCTGATACAGCAGCCAGGTCTGTAAAAGGTTGGTGATGTTGAATTCTTCAGCATATTTCATGGCATGCAATCATATCTGATCAATGTCAACTGATATGACTTTAGTGAACTAGTAAAAACCATGACCCTTCATTTCATGTGCAAAACTGCTCTAGCAGACGCTCGTGCTGCTGGGAAACTGTCTTGTTTTTATTTTTCTGTTGCAGCTGAAATGGAAGCAACTGTTATGATCACACAGGATTCATGTCCATGAGGAATATACTGACCCGTGTTATGTGATGTCAGTTCCATAGAGCCAAGGGGTTTTTGTCAAACTCTGCCAAGGTTTTCAGAAATGAAATGAAATGAAATGAAATGAGTGCATTTCTGGACTTACAATCCTGTGTCAGGATTTACCTGTCTTTCTCCTTCTATTTTTTTTTTAAATAATTTTTATTGGTTTTTCAACTTTTATGAATACATAACACACACTAAAAAGACAAAGGACGAAAACATGTATAATTTCAGAAAATCCCACTTTCTTAACCTTGTTCCTTAACTTCCCCCCACCCCCCTTCATGCATCCCAATTCCCATAATTATGTCAGCAAATTGGTATTTCTCCTCTTATCCATCTTAATATAACCTCTTTTATTAGAGAAAATTTTTTTCCTAAGTTGGACTCAAATTCCCTTCCATCGATTTCCCATTTTGTCTTAGGTAACAGTCAAATTAACTAAACCCAAAAGTCCTGAGTGTTTTTAACATTCTATTCTTCCCCCCCTCCCATCCCCGGTTTTTGTCCCTTCCCTAATACATGTCCAAAATAACAGTTCTTAGCCTGGATTCCTCACGTCCGAGGCTTTCAAGTCTCTTTCAGTCCCTCTCCGCCGGTCTTGTTGGTAGTCCTTTATATTGGTCGTCGAATCTCGAAGGAGTTCTGTCCCCATCAAACCAGGTTCTCTTCCCACAAGGACATTTAAGAACAACTGCTGCAAAAGTTCCTCAGGCCATGCATCTTCAGAGTCAGAGTGAAGGCCCCAATCATATTTATTCTTTATTTTGAATTCCTGTATTCCATTTACTCCCGGGGCCTTCTCCTTCGTCTTTTGCATCTTTCGCAGATTTGTAGTCAATGTAATCCAAAAGTCTCCTTGCTTATATTCCACTGGTGTAAACTTCTGGTTGGTACTTTCCATCTTTGCTTTCAGTTCTCCTTGTTTAGTCTCCTCCACTTCTTGAGTTATCATTTCCGATTCAGCTGCAGATTCTTTCTCATTCAGGTCCTCAATACATTCAGCAGAGCTGCTTGTTCCAGAAGTCAAGGTCATGAGTTGTTTATTCATAGCCAGACTCTGCTCTTGTAAGATTCCCACCAAATGAAACATTCTTTCGATTTCCACTAGTAACTTTCCATCCACAGCCATTGTAATGTCACAGAGTTCCCCCTAGAGGGAATCTGGTTACTTAATAATCTTTCTCCAATAATCCTCTAACTTGTTATTGTTACTTTGTTTCCAACAATTTTAGTTCAATTTTAACTGGTTTTAATCCAGAGGGATCTTAGATGGCAAATTTTTCAACTTTAAACTGTCCGTTTGACAGCTTTGACAGCTGTCAAACTCCGCATTCCTCTTCCACAAGCTCCAATACAGGACGCTCCCGGGCCAGGGAGGGGGGGTTGCATACAACAGAAAAAAGGCTTCTAAAATTCCACTCTTTCACTCCAGCTCAAAATTTCTTTTTGCCAAATCTTGGAAGTTAAAGTCTTTTTTACTCACCCCACAAAGGGTAGGCTCTCCAGCTTAGTTCTTTTATCGTTGCTTTAGATCGTCTGCAAAAGGGGGGGTGCGGACTTCCTTTTAGCACACCCCCCGGTCGTCTCGAATTCACAGGAAGATATTCTTAAAGTCCAATTTCATCTTACTCACGGGTTATTCTTTTTCAGTCCGAATTTCAAGGAAGGAAGTCAGCGCTCTCCAGTCATGGCTCGCGGCTCCGCTCAACCGAGGTAGCGATCGACTCTCAGCGCCACGCCACCCTCCGTACCCTCTCCGCAGCCTTTAAAAAGGCTCTTCGTGGGTCGGGGGGCGCTTAAGGCACCCACTGAGTCTTCTAGTCCGCAGGCTTCAGCGCCTGCGGTTTCTAAGGGTCCCCGCGTCGCCGGCGCGGCAAGACCCGTCCTCGGTTGAGCCGATTCCCTCCGCAGCTCGGAGGGAATCCGCCATTTCCAGATTGCGCCAACCCGGAAGTCCTCTGTCTTTCTCCTTCTAAGGATGTTGTGTGTGTGTGTGTGTGCATGCATGTTGAAGAAAACCCTGGCTATTTTAAAATACCGGTAATTGTTGTTGTTGTTCTTATTAAAACAAACTTCTTTGTCTATAATCGATTAGAATTTGTCTTTTTCTTTTTTATATAATGTTTATTAAGATTTTTAAAATACACATAGAATTATAAAATACAGTTCACACAACTAACAATTTAAAAAATAAAAAGAGACGTAAAAGAAAAAGAATGATTAGATATACATAGAAAGAAAAACAAACATAAAAAGTTTAAAGTTTAAAATTAATTCCATCCTTCAATCCTCCTTTATCTCATCACCTTGGTTCTTTGACCCCCTCACACCTCCCCTTTTGTATTCCCATTTAAAAAGTCCTTTCAGCAAATCCTTACCCTCTGTCATTTTTCATAACTTTGCGTCATCACCTATTGTAAGTATATATTTCTAAGTATTAACAATCTATACTTGCATACACTTTAAAAAACTTTTAACCAATACCACTTATTTTCCATCCAGCATCACTTTAACTTTCCTTAATTTTGCAGTATTTCTGCAGATAATCTTTAAATTTCTTCCAATCCTCTTCCACCGACTCTTCTCCCTGGTCACGGATTCTGCCAGTCATTTCTGCCAATTCCATATAGTCCATCACCTTCATAGAATTTGTCTTTTTCTATTTCAGTTTAGGGAGTTATCAATTGAATATTTTGACAAAATTAAGATTTTATTTATTTCCAGGTATCTGAATGCATATTTTGTAAAGGTCTAGCATGTGCAATCCCTGCACCACAAAACACTACACAAGAGTAATTTTTGTTACCCAGATCGAGGGAAGTAATAGTACCACTCTATTCTGCCTTGGTCAGACCATACCTGGAATACTGTTTCCAGTTCTGGGCACCACAATTTAAGAAGGATGTTGAGAAGCTGGAATGTGTGCAGAGGAGAGCAGCCAAGATGATCAAGGGTCTGGAAACAAAGCCATATGAGGAATGGTTGAAGGAGCTGGGTATGTTTATCCTGGAAAAGAGAAGTCTGAGAGAAGATTTCATAGCCATCTTCAGTTACCTCAAGGGGAACAAGCTTGTCTTCTCCTGCTCTGGAGGGTCGGACTTGAATCAATGACTTCAAATTACAAGAAAGGAGATTCCAACTAAACACCAGGAAGAACTTTCTTACAGTCAGAGCTGTTCGACAGTGTAGCGGACTTCCTCTGGAGGGTGTTCTCTCATTCACTGGAGGTTTCTAAGCAGATGGCCTTCTGTCATGTATGATCTAGCTGAGATTCCTGCACTGAAGGGGGTTGGACTAGATGACCCTCGGGGTCCCTTCCCGTTCTACAATTCTATGATTCTGTGTTGTAGGAATCAGACAACCATTCACACCTCTATTCAGAGGCACGTAGCAACTCTGATATTAAATGCATATATGAACAGTCTGATGCCGCAGAGATCAGCGGTAAATGGCCCACCCAGGTTCCAAACATATGTAGATTTCGTATATTGTGACAAACCATGTTCCATCCAACTCCGTCATCTCTGCTTGTCTGACAAAATAAACACAGGTAGAGATGCCAGAGACTCAACCTATGACACTGAAAGCACGCTGTATCTCACTCATCTGCCGTACCTCACCTCCCAATCTGCCTTGTTCCATGTGCACAAAGTCTTATGAATATGTAAGCGGACCTTCTCATCAGTACAGAATCTCTGTTTTGCTGCTCACAGTGGGATCCTGCATCAGAATGCAGAACAGACACCAGCTGTTCTGAGCAAGCAATAACCTCCCGGTGTATGGCAGGATTGGATCGTTAGACCTGCCCAGAGTTTAATTTTCGAGAATTGGGGGGGGGGGGGATTGGTGCTTATGGCTCCAAAAGTCATTTCCTCTTATTTGGAAAATCAGTGAGGCTCAGGCTTGGTGATTGTTGGGTCAACTGTCAGGACACTTTAATTAGAAACCTTTCCTCTGCGGACTCAGAGGAAAGCCCCAGTGACAGAGTGAATATAGGACTGCAGCCTTAAATTACATTCTGGCCACCTTTTTCATAACAAAACAAAATATTTAGGGCTGACCAAATATTCATAGGTGGCAACAAATAATGAAATAAAACAAATTGATATTTGAATCAAACATAATGAAAATCCATTCTGTAGTTCAGAGACACTGCCAATGGTCAGGTCTGATGATAGCTCACTCCCTTTGACAATAAATACTGTGGGGGACGTGGGTGGCACTGTGGTCTAAACCACTGAGCCTTGGGCTTGCCGATCGGAAGGTTGGCAGTTCAAATCCCCGCGACGGGGTGAGCTCCTGTTGCTCGGTCCCAGCTCCTGCCAACCTAGCAGTTCGAAAGCACGCCAGTGCAAGTAGATGAATAGGTACCGCTCTGGCAGGAAAGTAAACGGTGTTTCCGTGTGCTGCTCTGGTTTCGCCAGAAGCGGCTTAGTCATGCTGGCCACATGACCCAGAAAAACTGTCTACAGACAACCATCAGTTCCCTCAGCCAGTAAAGCGAGGTGAGCGCCACAACCCCACAGTTGTTTGTGGCTGGACTTAACTGTTAGGGGTCCTTTACCTTTACCGTTAAGCAAGTGAGAAAAAGAACTGAGGCCTTACGCAAGACACACCCAAACATGAAAAAATTCACTGAATAATAAAAAGTGCTTAATATTGTAGATACAGGTATTATTTTATTTTGAGAATTAGAATTTGCCCATCTACATATCTAACAGCCTTTCAAAACATAATTCCTGCATAAAGATGGGAAACTAGTAAATTTAAAATATATAATGTATGTCTAATATTTACACCACTAAAATAATGTTATACCTATGGAAAGAATAATCACAAAACAGAGAACGTTCCCTGAATGATGTTCAAAGTCAGGCTTTGACAAATCTCGGAAAGTTCTAGAGTTGGGGCACTGCAAGTGATTATTTCTGATCACTTCTCCAAAGAAAGTCCTAGAATAGTCAAATTCTTCCATTGTCTTGCATGGATGCATGCCCAATTGGTTTCAGTATAATGCAGGGTTAGTTCACAAATACATATTCATCATTAAGTAACTGCAATTGCAAGCAATGACTTTGGAAGTGTGGAATTAGCCGCAATCCCAACGGAGTAAACCTCACTGAATTCAGTAGATCTTACTTCTGAGTAGACATCATAGACAGAACTTTTGTGTTACTCAATACCAAGCAATGTTTTCAATAGTCTGTTTCAGGACGCTGCCAATCATGTGAGTGACTTTTAGATTTCCAGTCATTCTGGGTAAAATATTTTTTAGAAAAATCTCCCACCTGCTACCTTGTCTTTCAGAAAGAGAATTATGCCCAAATTGCTCATGCAATATTTATTTGCAGCAGTTCTGTTGGAAATGTGAAAGCAAAAAGGAACTAAAAAAAAATTCTGTCTGGGTATGGTCAAGCCCTAGAGAAATCATTCCTCCTTTTTTCCTGGGTCACTCAAGGAAGCTCAATTCCTTGAGAACGAACACAAAACAAACATCCAAGCTTTTATGACAGATCAAATGGTCTTAAAATTAATTCTTTAATCAACCCTCTGGCTAATGAAACTCTGCAGAGAAGACGTAGCTCTTTGAATAGATATTTCTGGTATTCAGAGGTGATAATTAATGTAGCCAAAACAGTGACAGCCACACACAGGAGGGAGATATCAGCGGGGGGGGGGGGTGTCCTAAGGAACAACAAAAGAAAACCCTAAGGGGGTGGGGAAAATCTCCCAAACAGCCTGTTGGGGACTGAGGATGCATGCAGTTGGGTGTTTATTGTGGAACCACATGCAAGTTTTTCCTAGCTGATGTCGAAATCCCAGTCTGCACCTGCCCCCCCCCCCAGCCAATCCACACTTTTTATCTGGATTTACCTTTTCCATAGAATATCCAGTAAATTAAACAAAAACACTCTGTTGCCAGTGACCTTTAACCCTCCTGAAAGTGTGCAGGATGCTGACTGACACTTGGGGCAGACAGTGGAACAGAATGGAGTATCCTGTAGGAGGGCATGGCTGGCCGGCTGGCACATTCCACATTCCACTTGTTCCAGCTATCCTGAATGGATATGAGGGCAAATTATGGGATGCAAAGCAGGGCAAAGAGCAAGCTTGATTCTTCTTACAATCCAGGGCCAATTCTTATGTTGTGGCTATTACATGAAAGCTCACACACGGTCATAAATTGCTAGAGCCACTAATCTTGTGTATTGGATGTGTGCACACATTAAAATGACTTCAGGGCGAACTAGGATATACGATCTTGCAAACAGGCCCTGCTGAAGCTGTTGCAAACATCCAGCATCTGAACGAACTCTTGCAGCCCAACCCCCCCTATAGTTTTCTGAAATAGTTTTATTTTAGCAAATTAGCCTGCTTACTTAAATATTTGCTGAGAGACACATACACTGTATTTATTTTGAACACTTTCCCCTCCAAAGAATGCTGTGCTTTGTTAAGAGTGCTGGGAATGGTACCTCCGTGAGACGTAAACTGCAGTTTCCAAGATCCTTTCGTGTGTGTGTGCATGCTAGTTTATGGTGCGTATGCAGGCTTCAGCATATTATATATAACTTGCTTTGAGTTCTGCACCTCTGCTCTTATCTGACAGGTCTGTTGCCAAGTCCACGAAACATATGGACTTGGAACCTCCAGCCTTTGTTTCTCTTCCATATTTTCTGCTGACACAACTCCTATCTTTCCATTCTATAGTCTACTTTCATTCCCACACTGTGCGGCCAAATCCAGAATAAACACAACCTGTAGTAGCAGGCAATGCTATAATTCTTTCATGACAGCTACCACATGACAGCTCCTTTACTGAGCACGGTCATTTCTGTCTCTTCCTCTCTCTCTCTCACGGTGCACTCAGACTGCCACTATTTTGCGGGAGTGATTCAAGCACATACTGAATCACAGAATCATAGAATTGTCGCGTTGGAAGGGGGCCTCTGGTGGTCCCCTAGTCCAACCCCCTACATCTCAGCTAAAGCATCCCAGAGTGATGGCCATCCAACCTCTGCTTTAAAATCTCCAAAGAAGGAGAGTCCACCACCTTATGAGAGGCTCAGTTAAAGGGCTCTATCACCCTAAGCTCAAAACAAATCTATTAAAAAACCAACACCCAGACGTCTTGCAGTTAGGAAAGGGACTGGGAAACTGGACCGAGAAGTGTGGGTTGAACAAATGATTAACAGGAAGACGTGTAAATCTCCCACATGCAAACAAGGACGAATGCTCATGGTACTATGACTTCCCCATGTGGGCAATAAAAAGCAGACACATTCAATGAAGGTTTATTCGCAGTAGACCCAATGAGCTTCCAGATAGATCAGCTGGTTAGAGCTTGGTGCCGGTAATGCCAAGGTCGCGGGCTCGATCCCTGCAGGTTGCGTATTCCTGCATTGGACTAGATGATCCTCAGGGTCCCTTCCAACTGTATCATTCCATGAAATGACTGAACACGACTATGTTACGACCATTACTTACACATCAGCTGTGGGTAAAACTTAGCTGCATGCCACCCCATTTAACCACCGCATTGTGCAAGCAAATCAAGACGAATGCTGAATTCACAGCTTATCTGGATGAGAGCCCTCTATGTGATGCTCTGCTTGGTTACTCAGAAGCAAGTTCCATTCTGTGGGGCTGGTCCACTGGGGCAAATGGGGCATGCCTCCACCAACCACAATTTGCCCATCACCAGCCCCTGAATGCCTGCCATCTCATGCCAGCATTCCTCCTCCTTAGTCTCAATGGTGCCTTTCTGGAACACAGAGAGGAGCAGAGCGGAATAGACCCAGATTTAGTTGGCTCTGGCTCCACCTACTGTTGGCCTCCTTGCCTTGTGCCCAACCAGCAACTGCATCCAAAGAGAGACACACATAATTTGTTTCTTTTTCTCTGCGCTTAGGGGTGATTGCATATACAGTGGTACCTCAGGTTACAGACGCTTCTGGTTAGGTTACAGACTCCGCTAACCCAGAAATAGTACCTCGGGTTAAGAACTTTACCTCAGGATGAGAACAGAAATGGTGCAGCGGCGGCGAAGCGACAGCAGGAGGCCCCATTAGCTAAAGTGGTACCTCAGGTTAAGAACAGTTTCAGGTTAAGAACGGACCTCTGGAACGAATTAAGTTCTTAACCTGAGGTACCACTGTATAACGATTACAAATATTACATTTTGTGGAGATCTGCGATTCTGAACAATGGTATTGAATAGAAGTATTCCAAAGAGTTAAACAAAGGTTCCAGCTCTGTTTTTTCTGCCACAACGATATGTTACACCTGATGGCAGGAAAAGCGTCAGACACAACTTTCCAGTGTCAAGTGGTCCCTGCTCCAGTGATACCATTTTGAACAAGATCGATGGCCACCATCTTGTTGAGAATCTCTATGTCTCCATCGGGATGGTCCAGGCTGCTGCCAGCAGGGTGTGGGAATTCTTGAAAGATGGCGCCGAGCTCTGTGAAATTCAACAGGCAGCAGCAAGGAAGGGTAGTGATGTGGAGAGCGTCACCTGTTGAATGTCTGGCTGCATGATGCAGCTGGTGAATGACTGAGGGTGGAAAGTGAGAAACCAGTAAAATAATTTGCCTCTGCGCATAGAATCATAGGGTTGGTGTGGTGATCACACAGGGTCCCCGGACGTTTCACCATCTATTGATCCCTGTGCCACCACTTGATTTCTCGTTGCCACCACCCAGGCTCTACCTGGTACAATATTGAGTCCAGTCAGGGTTAAATTGGAACATAAACTTCTGTTTATTTATTGCAGTTTAAGAAGCGTGTGGTTTCATAAACGGTATCGGTCAATTACAATCATGGGGTGCCTATCCAGACCTATAACTTCCATTACCTGCTCTCACTCACTAAACCACCTCTCAGATATTTACTTGTCTTCTAGCTCCCAACTGTTCCTGACTCAGCTTATTTCGCTACACTAACTCAACCTACCCACAGACTCTATCCCAATTCACACCCACTCCAACCAACCACCCAACGCCTCCCTTCGACCCCTCCCAGAGCTGGTTTTATAGTCCCTCTGACTCCACCCCCCTGGATTCTGATTGGGTAACCTGTTTAACTGTCTTTGTGTGCAACTGCTGCAGGTGATGCGTTGCAGACATGCTCAGAGGCACTCTCTCCTTTTTTACGTCCCAACACTGAATGGAACTTAAGGAACTTACTCCTCCCCTTGCCCGCAAATGAAAAACAGTCATGGGGAGATTGTTACCTGCGTGCAGCTGCAAAAGCAACCTGATTTACAATGTGTTAAGATTTATTTGTTTTGTTATTATTATTATTAATTTATTTATACCCCGCCCATCCGGCTGGGTTTCCCCAGCCACTCTGTGTGGCTCCCAACAGATTAAAAACAGAATAAAACACCGAACATTAAAAACTTCCCTTATTAATTTTGTTCTCTGTGTCGTCTGATGTGTCCACCCGCCACTTAATAAACGTCATTCCTATCCCACAGGGAGCTCAAAGTGGTGTTGTACATGGGGCTCTCCTTCCTCACCCCATCCTCCTTCACGGCTGGGTGGCAATTTGAACGCTGGTCTCCCCACGTCCTGATCCAGCCACCGTAACCAACTGCACTGCACAGCCACTGATTTACCACCGAATCATGGAATTGTAGAGTTGGAAGGGACCCTTAGGGTCATCTAGTCCAACCCCCCTACAATGCAGAAATCTTTCGCCCAACATGGGGCTCAAACCCACAACCCTGAGATTAAGAGTCCCACAGTCCTTGGTACTTTTACGATCGCCCAGAATTAGCAAACTATATAACATGATGGCTTTTAGGATGGTCACAGGCAGCCTGTTGGCATTTTTGCACGCGCAGAAACACACGTGCACCACATAAAATTGCCCTGGGCAACTGTGAACAACACCTCGTGCGTCTGATGAAGTGAACTCTGGCCCCCGTAAGCTTATTACGCTACAATAAACGTGTTCTGAAAAAATAAAAAAAGATGCCACACGAGCTGTTTGACAGTGGAACTGCCTGCCACAAGGCTTGTTGGACACTGTCTCTCTCCTTCCATGATCCAGCTGAGATTCCTGCTTTGCAGGGGGGTTGGACTAGATGACCCTCGGTGTCCCCTCCGACTCCACAACGCCGCGACTCGTTTGAGATGCTTCCTCTGCCTCTGTCGCTGGCAAAAGCCGGCGGAAGCTTGAGTTGGATGGGCGGGAAATGGTTCGTTGGTGGGGTTTTTTTGGGAAACGGGGAGGGAAGGTGAGAGAGGTGCGGGGAGGGGGGGGAAATGTCAGGAAAGGGGCGGGACGCGAAGGGAGGGGGCGGATCCTTCTCGTCCCGCCTCCAGTTTCTTGTACATTCAAGGCTCTCTCCGGCAAGCATCCCCCTCCCTCCCTCCCTCGCCTCCTCCGTCTTCAATTTGCTGCCGACGGCGGATCAGGCAAGAATTCAGAGGCTGCAGGCTGCATGAATGGGTAGGAGCTCTGCGGAGCTGTGCAAAACGCGTGCTTGCTTTTAAAACCATTATATATATATATATTTCTATCTGAAAACCAGCCTCCAAAGTCCTATCCTGTCTCAGCTCCAGTTGGCTTGCTAGCAGGGGGGGCATACGCTGCATTTGGACCAAAAAATAAAGGGGGGGATTGGCCGGGGGTGGCGGTGGCAGAGATAAGCGCACACTATGCATATCTCGGACATCTATGCAGAAAAAGGCCAGCGAGCGTCGACTTTCCTCTTCCCTCCCCCAGCTTTAACCTTTTAGCCTTCCCATCCAAACTGTTGCATGCAGCAAAGGCAGCGAGAGTCTGATTGGAAAGGAGGATTTGTCATGCAAGAGGGGTGTGTGTGTGTGTTTGTGGAGGAGAGTTGTTTTGTAATTTCCAAGAAAAGCAACAGAAAAGGGTGGGGAGAAATATACATATATATTTAAAAAGTCTGCTTCCTTCTCCTCCTCCTCAGGTTTTTTGCATATCAGGGCTTGCAGGAGCAACTAATGACCCAAACCTAGCCCTGTCTACTCGGAAGTAATTCCGCGGGGCTCACTCTCAGGTAAGCGGGGCGTGGGGTTGCAGCCTTACCTGGGAGTAAGCCCTACTCAGCAGGGCTTATCCCTTGAGGAGGCATGCATAGAGGGTTACTCCGCTCATAGGCATATGGGGGGTGTCTGGGGATTGGGGGGCCGTTGGGCACGTGCAGTGGGGTTCAGTGGTGTAGCGTGGGGGTGCAGGGGGGCCGGCCGCACCGGGCGCAACATCTGGGGGTTAGGGTTAGGGGGCGCAAATCCACGGGTTGGGGGCACAAATTACTTGCCTTGCCCTGGGTGCTGACAACCCACGGTACGCCACTGGTGGGGTTTGAGTGCTGGCAAGTTGCTTGTGTGTGAAGAGAAGGGTTTTGGTGCGATGCAATATGTCCTTAGATGCCTTCTCTGGAGCAGTGGCCAAATCTGCGAACCAGCAAGCCTCTACTCTCTATCCACCCTGCTCACTCTCTAGAAACAGTTAAGGAGGCATATATATGAAATCACTCCCTACTTTAAAAGCAAAAAAAGAAATGCAAGCGAGCTAGCTATCTTGTAAGCCACCCAGCTGCATCTTTTGGGGGATGGTTGTGGCTGTGTTATGTTTTCTTTTTGTACCTCCCAGCATGGATTCCCTCCCCCCCAAAAAAACCTCTCAGAGGAGGGGCCAGCAGAAGAAGAGACAGATGTTTGGTTTTGTGTGTGTGTGTCCCTTTCTTTTTCCATTTGGCCAGATTCTGCTTGACAGGGGTGAAGCCGGAAGGGCAAGGCAAAAGCGCAAGAGCTTAGGGTATATGAAGCACTGCGGGTCGGGGTTTTTTTTTTTTTTGGGGGGTGTGTGTTTTTGTTTTAAAGAAAGAGACAGAAAAGGCTTTGCGTGTTATCCTTGGGAGGGTGGGGGTAAAAGGCTTTTGTGCTTTGTGCCGTTCTGAAAACCCATGCGCCCTTTTCACCTTTTATTTTATTTTATTATTTTAAAAAGGGGGGGGGGGAGCTGGTGGTGGTGAGTTGGGTTGCTAGGGAGTGGAGGTGATGGTGACAGAACAGTCTGATTATGCAAGTTGATCAGCGGCTGTATTTATATATAGCTTCATCCAGGCAGGCAACTATATTCTGTCCACATCAAGTCTAATGTGTAATAGCTACAGGGTGTCTGTTTCTCTTGCTGGCGAGGAGGGGGGGTTGCCCGAAGGGGTAGGCTGCTTCACGAAAGAGCGATGGAGAAGATTTTAACTTGCTTGCTTGTTAAATAGAGATCCGGCAAACATGCAATGGAATATTCTCCCGTCAGTCCCGTTTCATGACTCTTCCTCCCCCCTGCCCCTCTCCCCTTTTGGTCCTCCGTCTCCCAATAGATGTGCAAATCCAGGCTAGAAAAGGGACACTTTGGTTTTTTAATTTGTTGTTGTTGCTGCTGCTGCTGCCTGCTGCTGCTGCTGTTGTCTAACCCTGGCTTCCTGTAATTCACTGCAGGCAGAACAAAGCTCTGTCACAACTGTGCTTCCTGGCTGTCGCCTCCGCCTGTAAGCAGCTGAACAGTTCGCCTCCTTGATATCATCATGCAGAAAAGGATGAGCGAGACGCAATGAGAGATTCAGGTAATGCCACCGAAAATACGTTCCGTATCTGTTGCTGCGTTAATGCTGCTATCTCTGGAGCAACGCCATGCGCCGAGATCTTGTTGAACTCTGTGTCTGTGGTTGCATCACCGCTGATTTTTAACTGAGCAATACTGAGCCCTACAGTTCATTAACACAGACCGTAAAACGAAGCTGGAGTAGAGACTTGTCTCTCTTCCTCTTAAAATGCCTCTCAAAGGAGGCAAACGTTCAGCAGTCTGATGGGCTTCTTTCCTCCCCCCCCCCAAGCTATTTTGCTTTGACAATGGCAAAGAAATGAAGGCAACTTGAAATCTCTCTTCCTTGTCCATCTATTTATGGAAACAAAATTCTGGTTTTGTTAAAATCGGGGAGGGGGCGGTGGAGAGAGGATATACTTTGTCTCATTAGGAAAGGTTGCTGAGAGAAAGCAAACCGGATTTTAAAAGGTAAACGGATGACTCTCGCTGTGGTGTTTTGTTCCAACAGGCAATTTCACCGAAGTGACTTTCTTTGGAAACAATTCAATCTTTTGCTGGAATAGGCTTGGAAATTGGTAAAAAAATTGAATGCAGCAAAGTTGGGGTGGGGGAGTGGGGGAATGCAAGGGGTGTGTTTGGCCAATATGTGGTAAAGGAAACACAACAAAGAAAGCTGAGCTTTTATTTGTTAATTAAGCTGTCGAGCCTTTGAATTCACAAACGCGTTTCATTATTGTCTTGGCAAATTATTTATGATTTGTTATTTCTTTTTGTCCTTCCTCAAACCGACGGTTCCAGGTTTGAAGAATCTTGCTCATGCCTTTTGAATTATTCCCTTGGCATGATTCTATAACATACATATTTTTAAATCTGCAGGCTTCACTATGTATACAGGTCTTCTGCAACCTTTGTACCCAGGTTGAGGTCACAGTCCCCTCCAAGGGATTATCACCAGATCTCCTCTCGCTGGTTTTCTTTAAGTACCATTCTTGTCATTGTGCTTCTGCACTCACTGAGCCTTGTATTGGTATTTTTTTTTAAAATTACTGCTCTTTGTTAGGAACTTTTTGTGGGGAGAACTGAGGAGTCTTGCAACATTTTTATTAAAATAAATAAATATACCATTAATAAGATGGCAACCAGAACCTGGATCTATGTGAAACAAGCAAATAAGAAGGGGGGGGGGCCCAAATCCACCCTCCCCCACTCCTCTTGTGCTCCTTTCCCACCTTGTGCCTTCATTTGCAATAAAATTAAAGAACTCGGGGGAGAGCTTAGCTAAGTGGATAATTCGTAACAGCTGCCGCTTTTCCAAGGTGACATTTCTACAGCTGTCAAGGAAAGCAGAGAGAGAGAGAAAACTTTGGGTGCAGTCTGTAATGCGCTGCTCCTACATAATCAGCATTTAAATAACTACGACTTGCATGGGACCTGTTCTTAGTGGATAATATGGTCCAGACAGGAATGTGTTCAGGGGAAAATATGGAGGTAGTTCGTGCAATGACCTCTCTGAAAACCAGTAGCCTTGTGCTCTGGGAATGTATTGGCTGTCCCAAACTTGGTGTGAATGTTCACATCTCAGTGGCAACAATCTCAAATGGATTTTGTGAATGTCTGAAAGCAGTCTTATTTTCCTAAATTTTTTCCGGTTATCACTAGTGAATCCTCACCAGCTCATCCGGGCTACTGGCAGCATTTCCTGGTGTGTCTCCAGGTTCTCTGAATAGTCACGAGGTCTGTGGAGAGTTCACCAAATTGTAAAAACTCACATAATGCAGAGATGAAACCCCGTACTGAAAACGGTTGCTTTTCGCAGTCCATGATGTGATTTCCATTAACTTTAATGGGATTAAAGGTCAATGCCTGGGTGGGACACCACCTAGGAGCTTTGTGCATGAGCTTGCTAGAAGAAAGGTGCAAGAGAAATATTAGAGTAAGAGCTTCTGTGGTTTAGTGTGAGTGCATAAGTTGTAGTCTGCGTTTGCATGTGATGTTAAGCCATAGATGAGCTGCAGCAGAGGTGGTTTTAGGGTGGTGCCACCAGGGCAGCCATACTGTAGGGGGCGCCACAACAACGGAACTTGAGAGGTGGTATGTGCCAAATTGTAGTGTCTCACAGGGCGCCGCCAAAATTTGAGAACCCAAAGTCTGCCACTGACCACAGTGAACCTTTGGCTCACACTCCTCCTCCTCTTGAGGAGCTTTCACTTGAACCACAGTTGAACGCTATGTCTGTCGTGGTTGATCTTCCAGTTCGCTGAAACAAGCCAGCCGTTTTAAACTTTGGCTTGAAGTTGGCTTGTTTCAGTGAGCCATTCTTATATGGGTTTTGCATGTCACAGCAAACTGTGGTTAATCTGACGGAGAGATCTTCTCAACTCCCTCTCTGGAGGTCCAGTGGAGTGGCCAAGGGCAGGGAAGGCATGCAACCCTATGGCTCGCTGTTAGAGAGCCTCATAATACTAAACCGTGGCTTACCGTGGTACACCTGCAATGTGCTGGTCCTCAGAGAGGAGTTGGCATCCTCCCTGGTCTATACTTCTGCCATGGTTGGATTATATCGTAAGCCAAATCTTGATGGTGGCGTGAGAGTGAAAAAGACCAGATAGCAGATGTAGTGGCTGTGAGCTCCATGGAATCGTGGTAACCCGTTATTTGGCTTACTGTAATGTGCAACCAAGGCCTAAGTGTAAATGAGGCCATAGCCTGTTTTCTGACTTTGTACTAACTTGATTTCAACATTTTTAGACTCCTGTGGTTTAACTGTCCCCTAGATGTAAGAAACTTTGCTTGCACAACTTGCAGGTTTTGAGCGAGGACGGAAGTCACTTGAGCACATACATAATTTCTGTTTCAGTCCTGTTTCATCACCTGTCTAAAACTTGAAATGTATGCTGGGCTGTTTTGTTGTCTGGACCACATGCGTTATGTGTTTGTGTGTAGGCAGTCGGAACTGTTTGTTATGGGGCTGAAAATGTTTGTTATGGGGTTGGAGCTGTTTGTTATGTGGCAAACACAGGTTTCCCAACTTTGGGTTTGCCTTGTAATGCCAATGCAGGGCAGGGAATTTTTTCAGGAGAGGATTAGCAGGTGGGAAGGAGTTCTTGTGATTCCACCCTACCAGTTCTCCTCTGCAAGTTCCCCCTTGGGTCAGTTTACTCTTTTTGCCTTCCTCCCTGTCTGTGTGCTTCTGCACAGCTTGCTGATTTGGGTGTGCTTTTTGACTGGAAAAAGAGGCAAGGCTTGAGCAGTGATACCAGCAGCCACCTCTGGGGCTGGCAGTTCTGCTCTCTATATTGAGTATGACTGAATGGCCCATTCAGCCACAAAAAAGGAAGTTGAACCAGTCAGTCCAACATAAGTTGATGGGAAGCGGGCAATACAACAGCAGTGAACCATTCAGAAATGCTGTGGGCTTTGGGCTTCCAGAAACTTCTATTTCTTGTGTTGTGCTAGGAGTTCTCTAGCACAGAGTATTGGAATTACATATACAGATACTTGTGCCTTCTCTCCCTTTCACTCTGTCCCCAAATTTGTGAGCAGTGTTTACACTAGATGTTGCAAAGAAATGATGTGGTCGTGGACAATGGAGACGTGCAACAACTTGGAAGATTTCCAGGGAGTAGTCTTGGCAAATTTGGTGACCCCACATGGCTGCTTGGTTTCTGAAACATACCATACTTCAAAGTTCCTGTTAGTTCAGAGTATTTGCTCTTACGGGTAAAAGTCTACCTCAGGTTGTGGCGAGTAGCTGAGTTTGGAGATTTTTGCCTCTCTCTTTTTCGTGCATGCAAATCCTACAGTCTGCAAAACCTCTGTGACTGGTTTTGATCCCAGACTGCTGGGCTAACAGGAGGCTTTGAAACCCTTTTGCACCGTCTGTCAAATAAACGTCATGAAGTGAAATGCATGTAAACCTCTGACTGAAAAGCTCCGACTTCTTAAACTAATTATGTAGAAAGAGATTTTAAAAGACGAGTGATGTTTTCCAAGTATTAGCTACTGTGACTCTGCTGCAAAGCTGACCTCTTTCAAATAATCTCTCACGGTGTAGAGCTTGGTACATACTGCACTAATCCTCTGGGGTAACAATTGTACCCTGTACAAGTAGATTGACTGACATTTTATACAGTCTTAAGACGGAAAGTGTTGGGGAACGAGCAAAGTTGAAACTGGGAAAATATTTCACAGTAGCCAAAGCCTTTCGACTAATTTGGAGTCGCTGCCTCACTAGAGTACCTTAAAGTATGGTGGGTTTTTTTAAAAATGGCAGCGAGGCAGAGAGGTGGAAGTGAGGGCATAGAGGAAGGAAGTTGTGATGAGATGGAGGACTGGGTTTTCAAAGGCACAATTGAGAAGTTGCAGAATAAATTTGGAGGAAGTGCGGAACAATTTCTCCCAGACTTTGCAGGCAACAGGAGTTACTGCTTGCAAAGTGGGAGAAACAAGAGTGGGTACTTTTGCCTTTGCTATGTATGGTGATTATAGTGTTCTCTTAATCACTTTTTGTTTGCTGCTAGATGAGCGCCTCACGACTGGACCTAATGGTCAGGGGTCCCTTTGCCTTTTTATAAAGGTGGGATATAAGTAAACCCTAAGTGAAAACGATGTGTTTGTTTGAAGACCATTACCTGTAGAGGATTCTTCTGCAAATTAGGCTGGACCGGTTTATTTATTTTTTAAAGCAAGGCAATTTAAATCATTAATTTAGGCTTCAATCCTATGCATATTGGGGGTGGTTGAATTAATTTTGGACTTAAACTGAGTAAACCTTCACGGAATGGGCTGCAATATCACAACTGAGTTTTGAATTGTGATTTGTGTTTGTGTAAAAACGAGAAAACTGTGGAGAAAACTTTGATTCAGGTTTAACATCTGCATAACTCTCTTGAACAAGTTTGCATAAAAAACCTTTTAATTTGAACTAGTTTGTTGTTTTTTTAAAAATACGATTTTAAAAAATCAGTTTTAAAACTTTATTATTATTATTAAAGTTAATACTTTTGAAGTTTTTAAGCTTCAAAATGTGATTGATTTTTATCCATCTATGAAACACAAGCTGTGGTTCATATTTTGTATGGCTGGAATGTCCTCTTGTCAAACCTCAGAGCTGTTCCTACCCATAATAACTTCTTATGCTGTTCTTGAATAACACCAGCAGGCCATTTCAAGGAAGTTCTCTTCAAACGTTGAAACGTTGACTCATCCTGAAAGTAAAAATTAATTGCAAGGTACAAAAGTTGCCTCAGTGAAGAAAGAACATTTGCAAGTGATAGCTCAGGGGGCGATAGCTTAGTTATTTCTCGGTCACAATTTTCACAGCAAGCTCTTTTCTTTTTACATCAGGTTAAGTGCAAATCATATTTCCGATGTACAGGCTGTGAGCGCTGCTTATTATGTGGCGGAAAGGGCACACTGCTTATACACAAGAGAGATGTACAGACTGGCTTAGGGAAGCCTAAATTTGCAGAACTACCAAAAAACCCCAAAAACAAAACAAAGCACCCTTTTGGGGAAAACCCAAGGGGGAGATCCAAAAACAGGGGCTTGAGTGTATTCAGCGACTGTAGAATATTGGAAGCGGGCAGGGGGCAGAATGGATTGGAGTGTGCTGGAGTAGGGCACAGGGAGGACTTTGGCTCCTACACCTTTAATAGTTGTGTAGAAGAGGTACAACAGGACAAGCTATACCTGCTGAAGTTCCTCTTAATAGTGCAGGGTGCCTGTTCTTTATTCTATGTCTATGCCCTAGGAAGGCATGGCTGGCTGAAGCACAGAACAGCAGGCCTGCACAGCTGCAATGTTGAAAATTTCGGGAGCACAGAAGATTAATGTTGACCAACGAAATGTTTTGGGCGGCAGTGACCACTTGGAAGTTTGCACTTCCAGTTTTTCGTGTTTGTGGTTGCTCAGGGGCCCTTTCTGTAAACAGAACTTAAATGTTGTGACAGAGTGGAGGGATGCTGCATACAAACTCTAAAATTATATAAGGTCATGCCTGCATTTTCAGATTCTGATAAGATGACTTTGCATTCTTAATGCTAAACTGTTGGACTGTGCCAGGCTTACAAGCAGCCACTCTTCCTGGTTGACTATTATGGGTAAGAATTGCCCATAGGCAATCAGGAGGGGAAGCTCTTGTAAATTGGGAGAGAGTCGGTCCTTTTTTTCTCCCCTTCCAGAAGGTCAGATTGACACTGATGCATGTGTGGGCAAGTAGGGTTGATAACTCTTTTGTTGAGAGAGTATTTTTATGGGGGGACTATTTTGGGGCTGATCTTAAACATATACCGCTGTAGGCAGAGACTCATGTGCCTGAATGCTGTCTGCATGTGGAGGAATATATATATATATATATATATATATATATATATATATATATATATACACACACACACACACACACACACACACACACACACCTACACACAGAAAACAAATTGTATTGGAGAGAACATTATCTGATCTGTGTAGAGATCTTTTATATATATATATATATAGGGGAGATGTCCATAATCCAGTGGTGTCCAAACTTTTTTCAAAGAGGGCCAGATTTGATGAAGTGAAGGGCCGTGAGAGCCGACCGGAGGGACTACCACAGTTGTTTTTAGGGTTGAAGTTGTTGAGGTTTTTTTAAAGCAACATTCGCAACACTGGAGGTTCCCCAAACCAGATGTGGTACAGTCCAATGTTCCCCATTGAGATTTTTGGTTGGGTGAGCTTTGGAACCTGTGTCTCCACTCTAACTATTATACCACTGCAAGTTTTTGGTTTTTTTAATCTGGACAGTAAGGATGGGTTCTTTGACTGCTCCGCAGTTAAGAAATTCTTTCCCACTGAACAGAGCCAGAATATATCCCAAAACTGATACCAGGCATTTTGGTTGGCATTTGGTGAATGTTGGCTTGTTGCTTCTACATTTATGCTTCCAACTTTTAAAGCTACAGTGGTACCTCGGTTTACGAACTTAATCCGTTCCAGAAGTCCGTTCTTAAACCAAAGTCGTTCTTAAACCAAGGTGCGCTCTCCCTAATGAGGCCTCCCGCCACCAGTGCCCTTCTACTGTTCGGCTTCCATTCGTAGACCGAGGTAAAGTTCGCTAACTGTAACACTACATCCGGTTTTGTGGAGTTCTTATACTGAATAGTTCGTAAACAGGGCTGTTCTTAAACCAAGGTACCACTGTATTTTTTATTCTGTCTGGTTTATGTAGGTGAGAATGCATGTTTTTGTAAGTTAGCTGATTTTAAAATTGTTATATGATTTTTATTGCATTATGTAAAACTGTTGTAAAACATAGTTAGTTAGATAGATATAGATAGATAGATAGATAGATAGATAGATAGATAGATAGATAATAGCTAGCTAGCTAGATATCAATATAGATCTATAAACATGTTTACAAACAAATATGTAAAATAATATCTAGTGAACCAGATTTGGTCATATACCACTGATTAGTGATTGCTACCCTGGATATTGATAACAAATGGTTTGGGGGTTAATATACCTCTGTGCCTTTCTTTGCTCGTCTTCCTGGTCATGCTTGGTCTATGCACACAAGAGAAGTGAGCATGGGATGTGTGGAATGGAGGTGGGGACTGCATTTCCACGTATTGGATGGAGCTGCTCAGCTCTCCTGCTGGCTCCCAATTCAGAGGACACACAGGACTCAGCTATACAGCTGCAAACAGAACGTTTTAAGTGTGTTGTAAAGCGCATTATACGAATGCAACACTAGATGGCGATGGTGAGCTATGGCAAATTCCATATATTTTTCAAAATGTGTGGTTTTTTTTTAAAAAAAAGCATTATCACAACTTTTTTTTATACATGTCTAGATTCCAGCATAGAGTGAGCTGATGGTACAGTGTCTAGAAAGAGAGGGAAATGTGGAAGGACTGAAGCAGGGAAAATTAAGGAAAGGATAAGGGAACAGGGATAGAACTCCTGCTTTCTCCAAGCATCCTATTCCAGTCTGTGAAATGTCATGTGGGCAGTATCTAGTTTTATACATTGATCATCCCAAAAGCAGTGACAGTGCAGTTCTGCTGGCACAGTGGCAATTCCACTTACTGTTCTACCCACCTCTTGCACATTCCCCAAATCTTATTCTGTGGTTTCTCACCTTTGGAATATTAATATTAATAATATTTTTAAATTTATATCCCGCTCATCTGGCTGGGTCTCCCCAGCCACTTTGGCCAGCTTACAACATGTACAAAAACACAACAAAACATCAAAATATCCTATACAGTGGTACCTCAGGTTACATACGCTTCAGGTTACAGACTCTGCTAACCCAGAAATAGTGCTTAAGGTTAAGAACTTTGCTTCAGGTTGAGAACAGAAATTGTGCTCTGGCGGCACGGCAGCAGCAGCAGGAGGCCCCATTAGCTAAAGTGGTGCTTCAGGTTAAGAACAGTTTCAGGTTAAGTACAGACCTCCGGAACGAATTAAGTACTTAACCCGAGGTACCACTGTATAAGCAACAAACAGACCAATAAATCAATAAAAACCAATAATAAAAACAACAAAAATACAAATAACAGTAACAACAATACTCAAATTAAAATAACCGCCAGTTCCAACTAAACATTTAACCAACACCAACCCGACAAAAACAAACCAGAGGAACCAAAATTGGAATTGTTTAAAACATTTTAGCTAGCTGTCCCAACCCAGCAATGTCCCAGTGGCCTCCCAGGAGCCTCTTTTAGCTCTTCAAGGTGAGTCTGAGCCCCGTCCCAAGTCAGGTGGAAATGGGCCTTGCAGCAGGGAGCAGGTCTTCCTTCCAGCACTCGCGGCAGCAGCAATGTCACCCTCAGCCTCCCAGGAGCCTTTGGAAAGGCGTGTGGGGAGCTGCAGAAGAGAGACAGAGAAAGTTCTGTTTGATGAGCACATGCGCCTTGCGCTAGCAGAATGAGATCTTTGGATACCACCCTAAGTCCTCCATCTCATTCATTCTGCTCAGTCTACCTTTGGTGACTTGATGCCTCTTGTCAAACTGAAATGGTTGGGATAATGGCAGAGCTCATGGTGAGAACATTAACACCCACCAGATCTCTGCCACCATCTACGTGATCTATGTTGTAATTTTAGTTATAAGGCATTTGCCTTTGGAAATACCACAGTAGAGAAGCTGCCCTGAGAGAACTTAGGCCAAGGCAGTCTTGTACATTGTTAGCTATTCAAAGACCATTTTCATGTACAAACTAACTGTTAAGACCATTTTGTTATTCAGGGACATTTTTACTTATGTATCCGTTGCCTTAACGCTGTCTGTTTTGCAGCGTTGACTTGAGCACTCTCTGGCTCCCCTGGGTCATGGGGTATTTTTTCTGTGTGCAGTTTCCAGCAGAGCTAGAAGGATGAAGGGTAAGCTGAAGTTTTGACTTCTACAAGTTTTACATTAAAAAAGGAAACTCAGTTATGTGTAATATTGGAAGGACGGGCCTGTGTGTCTGCTGCAGTATGATAAAAGTTATAGGTGGCAACAGCAAGAGACATACCCTCAGTTTAAATTAATGGACCTAAGCCAGTCATGCCGATGAAATTTCAATGGGTCTACTCTGTGTAGGTCTAACATTGGCTACAGTTCTACCTTTCCACCCCTTGTCTGAATACCTGCATTCTAAGTAGGACCTGCATTCTAATGAGTAATCCACTGGGTAATTTCTGAACAGCAACTGATTTTTATTTCCAGAAACTGATTTTTATTTCCAGAGAGTCTTGCACGTTACTGTTCGGTACATACCCCACCAACCCTCCATTAGCAACTAAAACAAGAGAACAGGCTTCTGTAGCTGTGAATTGGGTAGAGGCTGGCAAATTAGCACAGATGATCCTGCCTGGCAACTCTCCCAAAACCCTTGGCCCGCCAGTTAATTTGCGTTTTAATACCTAACAAATATGTACTGAAAATGAATGCTAGGCCTAGCCAGAACACCTGTAGGCATTTCTGTAGCACAAGGCTAGAAATTTGTGCGGTCTTGAGCTTACTGATAATGAGAACCTGCAACAGCTGATCTGCTTCAAGCTGCAGTAGAGAGAGAAGAATTCAACATTTTAAGTAACTGAGTGGCGAAGGAAGCCTTAAAAGTAGTAGCCTTGAGAAATATGTGTTTGCTGGGATGCTTGAAGCCCGAGCCACAGTTTCGTGAAGTCCGATACACTGTGTATGCTTTACTCGTACTTCATTATAGGTCAAACACAAGTGTCATAGAATCATGGAATTGTAGAGTTGGAAGGGACCCCCGAGGGTCATCTAGTCCAACCCCCTGCACTGCAGGAATCTCAACTAAAGCGTCCATGACAGAGGGCCACCCAACCTCTTGCTTAAAAGCCTCCAAGGAAGGAGAGTCCACAACCTCTCCATTGTTTCTTCCATTGTTGAACAGCTCTTACTTCAAGAAAGTTGTTCCTGATGTTTAGTCGGAAACTCCTTTCTTGTAACTTGAAGCCGTTGGTTCAAATCCTTCCCTCCAGAGCAGGAGAATACAAGTTTGTTCCCCTCTTCCACGCTCCGCTTGATATCAGGAAGTCAAATACAGTGGTACCTCGGGTTACAGATGCTTCAGGTTACAGACGTTTCAGGTTACAGACTCCGCTAACTCAGAAATAGTACCTCGGGTTAAGAACTTTGCTTCAGGATGAGAACAGAAATTGTGCTCCGGCGGTGCGGCAGCAGCAGGAGGCCCCATTAGCTAAAGTGGTGCTTCAGGTTAAGAACAGTTTCAGGTTAAGAACGGACCTCCAGAACGAATTAAGTTCTTAACCCGAGGTACCACTGTAATTATTTAGCAATATCGACTTCTAGCCTTGGGTGATGGTTGCTGCAGTGTGATGAAGAATGTTGTGCCGGACTGGCTTAACACGCTGAAGTCTGGTTCCGTTCCAGTTTGTGTAGGGAGGTTGAATATTCCTTTTGTGGTGTGGAAGGTGGAACAAGTCAATTCACCCAATCTGTTTAGTAGGCCAGTGTATAGTCCGAAGAAGACCACCACTCCTATTCTCTGCCCCCAAGATAATGGGACTGGAGAGGGGCTGCTGTTGCTGCCACCCCTTTAAATTAAGTAGAAGGGTCAGCAATGCTACTGAGCTGCTTATACGCAGGCTCAGCTGAGGAACACTACCTTAATTTGGGGCGGACGTAGATGGAAAGTTGACTTGTTTCTTTTTTCCTGTCCACAGCCCATTTGCCTTGAAGCAGCTTGGAAGGTTGCACTGCTGCAACTTTTTTTATACATAACTTAATTTACCTTCTCTGGCTTCCTCTTTTTCAGGCTTAAAAACATGTTATATTTACTGCACAACAGTGGAGTGAATACTGCCAGCCAGTTCATAATGCTCAAGCTATTTCATATGTTTGTTTTAGCTTTTGGAGGGTCAGGGCAAGAAGGTCTTTTTAAAAATCCTTTTCTTTGCCATCTTTCAAAGCAGGTCTATGCTTTGTTCCCTGTTACTATTATTATTGACATTCACTGTGGGGTGTGTGTGTGTGTATTTTTTAAGTAAACCGTGTTTAGAGCCTTAATAGTATACCATTTAATCTGCTATTGCTGGTGTTTTTCTTCCAAGGTCATTAAATTTTTATCGGTTCCTCACTGACAAATTATAAGGAGATTGGCATAATTATAGGGAGATAATCACCTGTCAACCACAGGAAAGATTTCTAGTGAAATGCTTCGGGATGCATTTTAAGGAAGGCTTTGAGCTATAGACATGGTCTTGGGGTTAAGGGAGGCTGAATTTCTTCTCTCTGCCCCTCCCTTCTCTTAACAATTTACAGAGATTGTTTTGTAGATCACAGAGCACTGGGAGTTCTTTGGTTTCCTTTTAATCCCAGCCAATTTGCTGCACTACCTATTGTTTTGTTAATAACCGATGTTTGTTTGCTGTTCAAAAACAATACTTGAAAAAGTTTGCTTCTCCAAGAATCCCAGTCTTCCAAGGAACTTAAAGGGTAGAATTTCCTGCCAGAGTTTTTGTCCCTGTTAATCACTTGAGTGAAAGAGGGGGGGGGGGAAACAAGTGAAAGAATTGCAGACGCACAAGAGAGTTTGGAACCATAGAATTGTAGAGTTGGATATTTTGGTCCAACTCCCTGCAATGCTGGAATATGTAGTTGTCCCATATGGGGATCAAACCTGCAACCTTGGCATTATTAACACCATGCTCTAACCGACTGAGCTATCCAGTGGTGAGAGAGGAAATCTTCAGATAATAAAAATTTAAGAGCAACTGGTTCTAGCTGGCAGAAACCCAACGTGACCCTAGCCAGCCATGGTATTATCTTTAGCATTTGCATGTAGACAGGACTGCTTCATACATTACTGCAGCAGACATGTTTCTTGTATTTATACTGGTGCCCACATCGAAAACACGTGGAGTGGAGATCCACTCCCGAGTGCAACTGGTTCCTTAGCTCAGGCCTAGTACATGGTTGGATACATGACTCCCCTTGGCTCTGTACCTTGGCTCAGCAACTCATTTCCCTCTGAGGACAGTGGGCCAGCACCTAAGATTTTCACTTATTACAGTGGTACCTCAAGGTTAAGTACTTAATTCGTTCCAGAGGTCCGTTCTTAACCTGAAACTGTTCTTAACCTGAAGCACCACTTTAGCTAATGGGGCCTCCTGCTGCTGCTGCGCCACCGGAGCACGATTTCTGTTCTCATCCTGAAGCAAAGTTCTTAACCTGAAGCACTATTTCTGGGTTAGCAGAGTCTGTAACCTGAAGTGTATGTAACCCGAGGTACCACTGTACTTCCATGTTGCTTTTCTGTGCCTGGAGGGAACACCGGAAGGGAACATCATATGGATCCTGTATGAGGATCACAGCACACTTAAGCCAAACCGTTGTTTAGCGTGGAAGTGTGGGCTCTGAGAAAGGCAACCTGATTTTCTCTTCCCCTGTCATTCTGCTGCTTTGCTGAGTTGAGCCATACCCAGCTTAGTGCGCTGTCTGAACTGCCACGAGCATTGGTTTGGGCAACTAAACAAGCCAAACCATGGTTTAGCTCAGCACAGCGGCAGGACAACTGAGGAGATCCCAGCCACTAGGCCTCTCCCACCTTGGGAGCTGGAAGTAGCCTACTGAACTTCACTTCTCTTGCACGCAAAGCAGATGTTTTACCATTGAGCTGAGGCCCTTCCTGAACTCACAAAAAGCATCATCAAAATACACGGCATTTTTGTGTGTGGAGGGGAACAATTTGTTGCAAGACATCGCATAAGGCGAAACTCTCAATTCAGTAAATGTAATGAAAGCGTAATCTCTTTGACTAGGTTTTGTTGTTGTTGTTTAGTCGTTTAGTCGTGTCCGACTCTTCGTGACCCCATGGGCCAGAGCACGCCAGGCACTCCTGTCTTCCACTGCCTCCCGCAGTCTGGTCAGACTCATGCTGGTAGCTTCGAGAACACTGTCCAACCATCTCTGTCGTCCCCTTCTCCTTGTGCCCTCCATCTTTCCCAACATCAGGGTCTTTTCCAGGGAGTCTTCTCTTCTCATGAGGTGGCCAAAGTACTGGAGCCTCAGCTTCAGGATCTGTCCTTCCAGTGAGCACTCAGGGCTGATTTCCTTAAGAATGGATAGGTTTGATCTTCTTGCATTCCATGGGACTCCCAAGAGTCTCCTCCAGCACCATAATTCAAAAGCATCAATTCTTCGGTGAGCAGTCTTCTTTATGGTCCAGCTAGGTTTATGGTTGACTAGGTCTTTATGGTTGACTAGGTTAGTGGTCCTCAAAGGGTGTTGCAGGAGAGGATGGCAAATGTGGCAGGAAGATTCAAGGACAACCAGTATTATATTTGGGGAATGCCTCATGTTGTTATGTAGTGACATTGTTTTATACCTTCTGGATGCCCTGCGATCAGATCCTAGTTGTGTTCTGTGTTATAAATCAAGCACTGCCAGTTGCTTCTTTTTTTGTTTTCTCGCCCATTTCTTATCAATAAAAAAAGTTGGTGGAGCATGAGCGAATTTTTATTCGGAAAGTGTGGCCAGGAGAAAAAAGCGAGAGAACCACGGGACCTCCTGGTATGGGACCTTAAGGTTTTGGAGGTCCCAAGTCGCAAGGTGGTTAGATTGGTGTCAACTAGGGCCAGGGCCTTTTCAGTACTGGCCCCAACTTGGTGGAACGCTCTGTCACAAGAGACTAGGGACTTGCGGGACTTGACATCTTTCCGCGGGGCCTGCAAGACAGAGCTGTTCCACCTGGCCTTTGGTTTGGTCTGACCCTTATGTTTCCCTCCCCTTACGGTTTTGATGTATAGGCTACTTTTAAAATGAGGCTGCATTTTAAATTGCATTTTAACCTGTATTTTAAATTGGTTTTCCCCCCTATTATGCTTTTACTGTAATTTTACTGGTGTTAGCTGCCCTGAGCCCGGCTCTGGCCAGGGAGGGCGGGGTATAAATAATTTTATTATTATTACTATTGTTATTATTTAGCTCTGGTCTTCCTGCAGTCCAAGGAGTCCACAGCAGCTTGGCCTACATACAGTTCAGATTGGCTAAAGCCTTATCCCTGGGCTAGAAGGGGAAGGATTCCTTGGGGAAAAGTGCGCCAGGCCTTCCATCTGCTTGGTGCTGTTGTTATGGTGCTTCCTAAGGCTGGCAACTGTGGAAAGTCACCTGGTGACTCTCTGGGGGTGGGTGTTATCCCAGAGGCTTCCAGTTGCTGATAGCTATTGTAAGAACTCCCTGCAGGGAAGTGGGGTGTAAACACAGTCTGCTGCTATAAAGTTCTCTGCAGAAGACACTGGTGTGTAAACACAGGCTGGTGCCAAAATCTAATGCTGGGGCTTTGGTGCCCCCCACCCCCGAAAGAATATGTTTAGGCTGAAATCTTATACCAGCTTACCTAAGTCCTCTTGAACCCAGGGAGACTTGCTTCTAAGTGGAAACATATAGGATTGCCCTCCTAGTTTGACAAAGTTTGAGCCCTTTGGAAATCTCCTGTCTGCTGCTGCAATGACCTTGGTTAAAAACAAAACACCGTAATAACATGGTCCGAAGTATGCTGAAGGGATAGCTTTAGGCATGCTGTAATTTTCTAAGGACAATACCACAGTAATAAGCCAAAGCTTATTTAAATCATCTGTCTCAATTTCCTCGGTTGATTAGCGATAAATTACCTGATTAAATGGATTTACATATTGCTGAAGCAATTTTTTGTAGGTGGCTCTTTGATGCAGAAGGGGAGTGTGGAAACTTAGAACGTATTAAGCAAAAGCCACCCGTAATTGTTACATGCACAAAAATATAATGATGATAATAATAATAATAATCCTTTACGTTTCACATTAGAGTAATTCACGAGAACTCACATAGCATCATAAAATACGCAAGTGTGCTCTTTAACACTCAGCCCTCCTTAATTAAACAAAGAAAGCTTTAGTTGATCACCGAATTAAAGCTTCCGTTCTAAAACCCTACACAGTAACAGGTAAAGTAAGTCAAGTATCCGTCCATCAAGAACTGTCCGTGGTTTGTTGTATAAAATGTGAGGATCACAGCAAACCTACAGAATCACATTTTTAAAACATTGACGAGCTTATGCCCCAGCAAAACCAATAGCACAGAGCCTAAGTTCGTTTCAGCTAAGACTACAGTGCAGTGCTATATAGTACATTGCTCCCATATTGTCTTTGTTGTGTTTCTGTGTGCAGGCTATTCAGACAGGCCTTTAGGTGCTGATGAGGCTGACTGCTGAGTCGCTGCCAGGACAGTTGGTACATTAATGCTGGCTCAAAATGTATTCTAATGCATTTTAACTATTGTTTACCTTTCATTTTTATTCCTTTGTATCTTATAACAATGTTTTAAAATACTATAAGCTTCCTTGAATCCCAGCTTGGAAGGTGGGATATAAATACATTAAACAACAACAACATATATATCTACTCAAAGTAAGCCCAATTGATTTCAGAGGAATTCAGTTAAGTGTGTGCTTACTATGGTATGTGTGTACTTAAAATGGAATGGTGCGTTGAATTAATTGGATTGCACTTTAGTAACTATGTAAGACTGCAGTCCTGTGTGAACTTACTGGTGGGTGAACCTGTTGATCTTAGTAGGAGTTATTTATGAGTCAGGTAAAGGACCCCTGGATGGTTAAGTCCAGTCAAATGCGACTATGAGGTTGCAGCGCTCATCTCGCTTTCAGGCCAAGGGAGCCAGTGTTTGTCTACAGACAACTTTCCTCCAATATTCTTGATGCGCAAATGATTTCATAGAAAATTCTGATATTCCCTTTGACTTTATTATGGGATGGTGTGCCCGTACTTCCAGGAATTGTGATTTCGGCCGAGTGGCGGGAGGGTCAAGCTCTGATCTCAGTAAAAATTCAAATCCACACTTGCCGCTGAGCATCAGAATTCTTTTACCACCTGCGCTCTGCGTCTTGTGCGTCTGTTCCCACGATAGTCTTCCCATTGCAGAGGAAGACTATCCGCCTCTGAGAATCACAAATAAAAATCTGAGCCGTGACTCTTCAGAAACTATCATGGATCCTGAAAGAATGTGGCAGCGAACTTCAGAAAAAGCTAGCTCAGCAGATGAGGTGGGGATCAGCCAGTGTCAGTATTAATACTCTTTCAAATTTGATGGATGGGAGGATTATAAAACTGCAGAGGGAAGTGGAAGCCTAATAGAGCCCGTTTTTTAATTTGTATCCCGTATTCTTTCAGTGGCTCTATGCATCGGATAGAGAGGAAAGCGCAGGTGAGGATGCATTGCTCTGCATTAGCATTATTTGTTTTTGTTTAGTCGTTTAGTCGTGTCTGACTCTTCGTGACCCCATGGATCAGAGCACTCCAGGCACTCCTGTCTTCCACTGCCTCCCGCAGTTTGGTCAAACTCGTGCTGGTAGCTTCGAGAACACTGTCCAACCATCTCGTCCTCTGTCGTCCCCTTCTCCTTGTGCCCTCCATCTTTCCCAACATCAGGGTCTTTTCCAGGGAGTCTTCTCCTCTCATGAGGTGGCCAAAGTATTGGAGTCTCAGCTTCACGATCTGTCCTTCCAGTGAGCATTCAGGGCTGATTTCCTTCAGAATGGATCGGTTGGATCCATGGGACTCTCAAGAATCTCCTCCAGCACCATAATTCAAAAGCATCAATTCTTTGGCGATCAGCCTTCTTTATGGTCCAGCTCTCACTTCCATACATCACTACTGGGAAAACCATAGCTTTAACTATATGGACCTTTGTTGGCAAGGTGATGTCTCCTTATGCAGGGAGGCGATTTCTCTCTCGCACCCCTGATTTAGCATGTTCTAATGTGCCTTATTATGCATACTTATTCCCATGCAACAAGAGGTGAAGGAGCATGCCCAAAATTACTTTGTTCATTTTCCTTTCCCCCGCAGGGTATTCTGAAGTTGCAAACAAAACAAAACTTTTTTTTTTGCCTCCTCTTCCACATTATACAAGGTGAAGGCTCTGAGCACCCTGCCAAATCAAAGTCCTTGGGAACATGTTCCGTTAGATCCAATCTTACCTTCCAGTTGCCAACACTCCCTGCAACTATTTGGCTTTAGTTTCTTACTTCTAGTAATGTCGACAAATACTTAATTTTCTACGCGGCTAGAAAATGCATTGCATGGGCCATTTAAAAAATAAACTTTCTCTAAACTGAAACTGTGACAGATGCCCAAACCTATTAGTGCTGCAACCTCCTGCCGTCAACTTTCTGGTCTTTATCTGCCCTGTTGTTAGAATTTAAAGGCCCTATTGCATCAAGTGTTCCTGTCCAGAGACTATTTTGGTCCTTTTCAGCCCTAGTGAAACTGAATCATTATTGATGGAAGAAGACTCAGCCTGGTGTGTCTGTTCCTGAGCAACTTTGATTCCTGAGTTCTCTGGCGGCAACCCAACAACTGGTTTCCTCCGTTGATGGGGCAGGGTGATTGTGCCACACCATCACAGTTGTCACGGAAAGTGTTTTTTGAATACAGGGTTGTATTCAACTTTTACTCAGAGTCAGCCCGTTGAAATGAATGGACCTAACATTGTGAATTTTGATGGGTCCTAACCCGAGTAAAAGTTAATTGAATGCAACCCACGGTTTCCTAGTTTGACAGATGGAGAAGGCAGTGTGCCAAGCAAGAGTGGATTATTTTGACTTAGGTTAGGCTAACTCTGATGATAGCACATTTGACAGGCTCATTTTTTTGCCAGTGTTTATGCAGTTGCTTCCTGTAACAGTAGGGAAAGATTATATAGCTTGTATACTACCTGCTGTCAGGAGCGGGTGCCAGGATTAGGTCAGCATTAACTCACACAACTTCAGTGAAGTTAACTCTTTATTCAGAGAAACAAGACAGCTCAGGAGGCCGGGCCTAATGGGCACAACAAGTCTTCCTGTTGATCTTGCCCCAGTGAGGCAGTTGTGGCTACTGTAGGTCCCTGGCTTCCCACAGTTCCCTAAGTCTCCTCCCCCCCAAGCAATCTGAGACTTCTTTGCCTCAACTGCATTTGCTGCACCCTCTTCATACCTCTTCTGGTTCTGGGAGACCAGGGAGGAGGGGAGCTGGTCGCAGCACAATGAGGACTCAGCCTGACTCAACTCTTGTCTCTTGACCTGCTTCTGCCTCCGATTCTGGACTGCTCCTCCTCCCAGTCTTCTCCCTCTTTTCCCTCGGACATCCACCACCGGTCCCTTGGCTCTGAGCCTTCTTCCCTTGAGGGTCTCCCAGCTGGTGCCTTCCACCATTCCCCTGCATGCAGCCAGTCCATGATACCTGAATGGTCATGCCTTGAAACAGCTCCTTCAGTCACTGGTAGCTAAAAGTATACTACAGGTTAAGAGTAGTATACAGGTTAATAGTACCTCAGGTTAAGAACTTAATTCGTTCCGGAGGTCCGTTCTTAACCTGAAACTATTCTTAACCTGGAGCACCACTGGGGCCTCCTGCTGCCGCTGCACCACCATTGTGCGATTTCTGTTCTCAACCAGAAGCAGAGTTCTTAACCTGAGGTACTATTTCTGGGTTAGTGGACTCTGTAACCTGAAGCGTCTTTAACCTGAGGTACCACTGTATTTAAAGGAAATGGTTAATTTTGTTTGTTTGTTTCTTACCGTGAGGGAGAATTTGAGCTACAAATGCCCATACAGTACCAATCACGTGTGATTTGTACAAAAGGTCTGGAAAGGTTTTTATGATGGTAAGAGAGCTTGTGATTTGGAGGTTGCTGACGCTCAGTGTTCTTGGTTGCAAGCTTGTTTAGGATGCTTCCTTACTGCAATACAGTGGTACCTCAGGTTAAGTACTTAATTCATTCCGGAGGTCCGTTCTTAACCTGAAACTGTTCTTAACCTGAGGTACCACTTTAGCTAATGGGGCCTCCTGCTGCCGCCGCGCCGCCGGAGCACGATTCTCATCCTGAAGCAAAGTTCTTAACCTGGAGCACTATTTCTGGGTTAGCAGAGTCTGTGACCTGAAGCGTATGTAACCTGAAGCGTATGTAACCTGAAGCGTATGTAACCCGAGGTACCACTGTATAGGCAAACGTTCAGGAACGGGGTATAAGGCATTCCTCACTTTAGAGCCTCTTGCTCACTCCTAACAAATGGTAGAGCACGGCATCATCGCTGTTGGTGCCGAAACCTCTAGCCGAGCGAGCGACCGAGAGCGCCCAAAGTGAGTGGCAGAACTCCCACTGCCTTGTGACACCTTGGATGATGATAACCTTGATGTGGTTTGCAGTGAAATTGCTCTCCCTTTTCTCTGCCACAGGATGCGTATGCGTTACTGATGGTGCTAGTCAGGCTTTCTCTCTAAGTGAGAAGTCAGACCTCTTTTTTGGGGATGTGGGAGGCAGCTGAGTGGAGTACAGGTGAGGGCTGGCTTGGCACCAGCTGCCTGAAACTAAATCTGTCCCTGGGGTAGCTCAGTCGGTAGAGCAGTAGACTCTTAATCTCAGGGTTGTGGGTTTGAGCCCCTCATTGGGGGAAAATATTCCTGCATTGGACTAGATAACCCTCATGTTCACTTTCAACTCTACAGTTCTACGATCTATGATTCTGTATTGCCTTAACTAATTTAATATTAAATAATCTGGGTATAATCCTATTAGCCCTGCAGCTAATTTCTAAATCAAGCCAATGCCTACAAGATGCATTGAGTTAAAAGATACCGTATTTTTCGCACCACAGGACGCAGTTTTTCTGTCTTAAAAACTAAGGGGGAAAGTCTGTGCGTCCTATGGAGCGAATGCAGGGGGGGAGGCA
The DNA here is from genome assembly GCF_964188305.1 of Podarcis bocagei. Lineage (NCBI taxonomy): Eukaryota > Metazoa > Chordata > Lepidosauria > Squamata > Lacertidae > Podarcis > Podarcis bocagei. The sequence goes on along the minus strand of NC_138133.1, from coordinate 23,271,060 downwards.
AGCAGGAAAAGCCCCCAAGAGCCACACACAAGCTTCGCTTGCTGGCTTTTCCCCAGGAGGGAGAAGGGACTGACGCGGCCAGTCAGTCCCTTCTCCGTCCTCTAGAAAAGCCTTGCGCAATCTCTCCAGTTGTGGGAGGCTGCGCAAGGCTAAAGAGGCAGCCCGGGCAGCGAGCGCGATCCATCCCGCTTGCTGCCTAGCCGTGCGCACCTCTCTAGCCGCGGGAGGCTACGCAAGGCTAAAGAGGCAGCCCGGGCAGCGAGCGCGATCCATCCAAAAAAACAGCTTCAAGTTTGGGAAACCCTGGTATATGGTGGTATTGATTGCTTTCACTGTAACTATCCAATATATGGTCCTTGTACCTAATTGATTGTTGTGAGCCTATAATAGAAGATCCTTGATTGGCCATCTATACATTTGAACGAATGAAAAATGACTGGAGGTGAAAAATACAGAGGACTGTTCACATCTCTCTATCTACTTGTTACAGTAGGCGATGGGTAGGCTGAATGTGATTTTGTGAAAGCTCTCAAGAGAGAGGAAATGTAGAACTTCTTAAATAGACGGTTAATGGCACCTCCAAATAGTTGACCTTTCTAGTGTTGACTAATATTGTATCCCACAAATAGAGCTTTACCTTCTGTAAATCAAAACAAGTTATAACTGGGGCAGTGGCTCTTCACAGTATTTATTTCCTTGCACTGAGAAAGCATGGGAGACCCTGCATGCCTTTGTAATATCTGGTAGCTCACTCGGTAAAGCATGAAACTCTTAATCTTAGGGTTTTGGGTTCGAGTCCCACATTGGGCAAAAGATTCCTACATTGGAGGGGGTTGGACTAATTGACCATTGTGGTCCCTTCCAACTCTGCAATGCTAGGATTCTATGAAATATAGAAGCAAACCTTGGAGAGAAGGTGGTAAGCAGATTTTACGGCTAATCCCGCATTGAATTCCCAAAGAGCAAGAGTTGTACCCTTCCCAAACTCACGGCATTCTGCCTAATATAACTGATTATCCAAGGAAGAGATGGTCAAATGAGGCCACCTAAAGTGATTTCACTTTTTCGGCTGGTGACCTTATCAAACTTTAATCAAGGTATGATATACTGATTGCTAATAATTTTACTTGCAAAGAACATTTCAAATTGTGGCAAAGTCTGTACTTTAATGTTGCGCTTCGCCTTGAGATTTTGTATGAACCATGATGAAAAATTGACCCAGCTTAATTACGGAGCCTGACTTCACAAGAAGTTCAGTTAGCGCTGCAAATATACCTGGCCCTTGGATCTCTGCCTGGAGAATAGAACAGACCATGAGAACTTTGAGGTTTGCCATTTGTGGGCTAAGTAACTCTTTAACACTAGCATGGGAATATAGCCAAAATCACTAGTAATGTTTCTGGGATGTAGCATAATAGTCTTGGACAGCATTCTTTGGTATTCCAAATCGTATGAACTTTCTGGAAGATGTCATCTGAACTACCAAATAACCTGGTCTCTTAACACTATGTTGAGTATCCATACTCAAAACCCCTTTATCTTTCAGTAAGCAATTTGTTTGTGGAGCACGCACCAAATGTATATTGTTACTTTCCCTCCAAGCTGGCAAGATATGACTGGGGCAAAAGCCAAACACAGTTGTCAAAAGATGCTGTAACTTGTACAGTATCTGAAATACTCCCAAGAGACTGCAGATCACCTTTTTGCAAATTGGCTAGGACAGGACGATGCGAGAGGGTAACTGATCTTCTTCTAATGGTGCATGTCTCACTTGTTCTTGGTAACGGAGACTAGAGATCCATACAAACATTTTGACCGACTATCTTTTCTGCGACTTACTGTGCAACTTCTCATTTGCCAGAAATTAGGTTGTAACGTGTAACTTAGATGTGCTCATTGATTGTACTATATAAATAAGAGATCTGGAGAGAATGCAATAATGAGGGAGGTGGCACATCTTGGTATAGCCTGATGCTTTTAGCCCAAAAATGTTTTTACACCGCTTCCACTAAAGATGCCCCTTTGACAGTAAAGGTAAATGTAAAGGGACCCCTGACCATAAGGTCCAGTCGTGGCCGACGCTGGGGTTGCGGCGCTCATCTCGCTTTATTGACCGAGGGAGCCGGCGTACAGCTTCCGGGTCATGTGGCCAGCATGACTAAGCCGCTTCTGGCGAACCAGAGCAGCGCACGGAAACGCCGTTTACCTTCCCACTGGAGCAGTACCTATTTATCTACTTGCACTTTGACGTGCTTTCGAACTGCTAGGTTGGCAGGAGCAGGGCCCAAGCAACGGGAGCTCACCCCGTCGCGGGGATTCGAACCGCCGACCTTCTGATCGGCAAGCCCTAGGCTCAGTGGTTTAACCCACAGCGCCACCCGCATCCCAGTACATTGGGCCAAATAGGTTGCAGCTCTTCATTGTAGTGGTCTTCCTACAATATCCTCTAGAAATAGCCAAGACTGGTATCTTATGAAAGGATGCTTCCGAATATGCATTAATACAATAAAACAATTAAATGTCTTCCCAGTCCTGCTTCTGAATTCCTGATGTCAAATATGCAAACGATGGGCAGTTTTTCCATCTGATTTGCTACTGATAAGCAGCCACTATATGGAGGCACAACCCATATCTCAGGCTACTATGGGTTGCTGCCCATCAGATACAGACCATAGTTCTCCTGCCACAATGAGGCTTCCTTTTCTCTCTCCCCCCACCAAAAAATCTGCTGTGATTTTGAGGATGATAAGGGTAGGCTAGAGGTGAAGGAGGAGGAAAAATATCTTCTACATGCTACAAGTCTGCTGTACTGGAAGGGCAGTGTTGGCTATGCCCCCCCCCTGTCTTTTGTGTATACATGCGAAATTTTGCACCTCATCCACAAAGCTTTTTGAATGAATTGTCTCTTTCTCTTTCTTCCTGCCCAGACCCCTCAGCCTTCCTTACTGAAGCCTTTTAAATGCTAAACTTGCACAATCACACCCATACCCTTAGCAGTGGTGTCCAAACTTTTTTCAAAGAGGGCCAGATTTGATGAAGTGAAGGGCCGTGAGGGCCAACCAAAGTTGATGATGGAAGTTATTGGCCTTTTTTTAGGATTTTACCCCAAAATTGTTGAGCTGTTTGGGGGATTGAAATTGTTAAGCTTTTTGGGGGGATTGAAGTTGTTGAGGTTTTTTTAGGATTTTACCCCAGGGAATAAACTGCCGAAGGGCCCGGATTAGGCCCCCAAAATGGACTTTGGACATGCCTGCCTTAGAGATGATTGATTGATTTATTGAGGGGGTGCATGTCAGTTTTTCTACTTCGTCTTAGTAGAAGCTGAACCTAGATACTTTATGATCCTGAAGTCTATGCTACTTGACAATACTGTTTCTAGCCCCCCCCCCATTTTGTTATGATAAATCATAGAAATGCAGCATTTTAAAAAGAGACCGTTGTTACAAGAGGTAGAGGAAATTTGTGGGTGCTGGTGGGGGTGAGTGTTTCTGGGGACTGTTAACTCTGCAAACAGGAAGACAAGTTCTTGTGAGTTCCAGTAGACTCTTTCAAAGGACCCATGTTTTGTTCTGAATGCCTCCAATTAAACAAACCAACTAAAACCACCTCCCACTTAGACTGCCTTCTGTTTCCATGCAGAAACACACTGCATTGGCTCTGGGGCTGCACCAATAGCCCATTTCGTACTACTGTATATTACCCTGAGGCTGTTGCTCATTCTTTTGCAGAACTAATGATTCTCAATGACACCTCTAAAGATACTTTATTGCTATGCAAATGGGAGCGGGAGCTTTCCATCAGCACACCTCTGCAGCAAGAGAAAGGAACTTGCATGTGGAACGCCAGCAACTAAGAGAGTTATTTTAAAAAGCATTAAGAACTTGGGTTGGGAACAAAGTAGCTTTCTAAAAAGGAGGAGCCCATAATGAAGATTTTTTGATAATACTGGAGTTCTCAAATCCAGCAAAATTAAGTGTTTTTAAGCCCATTGAAAACAATGCCTATCAGAAACAATGTATTTAAACATTCTTAACTGCAGGATTACAAATAATTATGCAAAAGCTACTAATCCATATTGTTTTAAAAAGTCAATCTGCCTAAGTTTGTATTAAATTTTGTATTGTATCAACAGGTTGGGGGGAGGTGCAGCTTACAACACACACATGACAAATTTATAACTTCTCACCCCAGCACACAGAGTTTACAAAAACCCATTTGTTTTGTTGTATGGACGCAGTTTTTATTTCCCAAGGGGGGAGGGGGAGCTATTTAAATGTATGGTTTATAGTTGCCATATGGTGAGATACTCATAAATGAGTTAGGACTTTGACATCAAATAATTTCCATTTAAACTGCATGAAATGGGAATAAAAAATAGCTTTTTGATAATTTCCTGAAAGTGTGATTCCTAAAAAGGATGAGTATGGCCTATGCATATAAAAAGAGGTTATTAGCAACATCACTTTTGCAGGAAACATCACATTCTGAGCATCAGAGAAGACAGCCAGTCTAGATTGTAGAAGGCAACTTAATACCTCTAAAAGCTTGATTGCTCTGAGGTGATTGAAATGGTTGAGGAGCAGCAAAACACCAAGAGACCTTGTTCAGAGCTCACATTCACCTTAGTTTGGGTTTGTCTGAACCCATAGTTTGCTACACTGTACCAAAAAGAAGACTTCTGGTTTGCACGCCACATTAAACTGTAGTTGAAAGCTAAGCTGGGTTTGGGGCTTGCTCTCTCCAAGCAAACCTCTAGTAAGCCTGAGTTTCGGATGACATGACAAGCTAGACTCCAGCTTATTTTGTCTGTGGTGCAGCAGGAGCTAGGGCAGGGGTCTGCAACCTTTAAGACAAAAAGAGCCACTTGGACCCGTTTCCGAAAAAACAACAACAACTGGGAGCCGCAAAAACATTGCAACATTTAAAACAAATATAACACTACATATATTGTTTCTGGCCTTAATGCTATATATACAGGATCGTGCAGTCAGCTGTCAATCTCAAGAAAAAATGACAAATTAATAGCTAATTAAAATATTTAATTTACAACCAGGTAACCAGGTTAATGGGACTTTTGCTCCTGAACCTCAGTGCTCAGTGTCTGCACATCAGGGCTGTAAGACGTCACCTTCATTTTCACACAGGCTTGCAAGCTGTCATCTGTGAGGCGTGATCGGTGCTTGTTTTTAATATAGTTCATGTTGGAGAAGACCTGCTCACATACATATGTGGAAGAGACCACAAGGGCCATCGAGTCCAACCCCCTGCCAAGCAGGAAACACCATCCGAGCACTCCTGACATATGGTTGTCAAGCCTCTGCTTAAAGACCTCCAAAGAAGGAGACTCCACCACACTCCTTGGCAGCAATTCACCAAACTTTCACCTGCTTAAGTTTAAAAAGGGGCTTCAAGCAACTAAAAAGGGGCTTCAGGCAACTAACTCCACGTGGAATTCCACGCGACCGCGACTGCATAATCAATGCCACAAAATGCCAAAGAAAATTAACCAGGGCCCCAGTGAACCATAAATCATAATCAGTGCCTGATTTAAATAATAATTAATAATGAGGGCCCAATGTCATCCTCATCATTATAAAAATAATCCCTCTCTTCGTGCCGCCCAGCCTCCCAAGAAAAAACCCCCACTTCAAACGGTCACAAAGCACAAATTCCACGCGACCGCGACTTGCTATGCCCAATAATCAATGCCCCAAAATGCCATAGAAAATTAATCAGGGCCCCAGTGTACCATAAATCATAATCAGTGCCTGATGTAAATAATAATTAATAATGAGGCATTCGTCATTATAAAAATACCGTATTTTTCGCCCCATAGGACGCTCCGTCCCATAGGACGCACCTAGTTTTTTGGGGGGGAAATAAAGGGAAAAAAATTTCCCTTTATTTCCCCCCCAAAAGCAGGTCGGGGAAACCGAACCAGGTCGAGGAACAGCGGGATGGCGGCGCTGCGCCTCCCTGCTGTCCCCCGAGCTTGTGGGGCTGGCCGATGCCTGCGGGGCGGCAGGCTGCTATCCGCAGCGTGGGGAGCCTTGCCGGGAAGTCCGGCAAGGCTCCCCACGCTGTGGATGTCTGCCTGGCAAGGGGGGCGCTCTGCTTTATGGCGCCCCGCCCGCCGGGCAGCAGGCTGCTATCCGCAGCGTGGGAAGCCTTGCCGGGACCTCCGGCAAGGCTCCCCACGCTGTGGATGTCTGCCTGGCAAGGGGGGCGCTCTGCTTTAGGGCGCCCCGCCCGCCGGGCAGCAGGCTGCTATCCGCAGCGTGGGAAGCCTTGCCGGGACCTCCGGCAAGGCTCCCCACGCTGCGGATGTCTGCCTGGCGAGGGGGGTGCTCTGATTTAGGGCGCCCCGCCCACCGGGCAGCAGGCTGCTATCCGCAGCGTGGGAAGCCTTGCCGGGACCTCCGGCAAGGCTCCCCACGCAGCGGATGTCTGCCTGGCGAGGGGGGTGCTCTGATTTAGGGCGCCCCGCCCACCGGGCAGCAGGCTGCTATCCGCAGCGTGGGAAGCCTTGCCGGGACCTCCGGCAAGGCTCCCCACGCAGCGGATGTCTGCCTGGCGAGGGGGGTGCTCTGATTTAGGGCGCCCCGCCCACCGGGCAGCAGGCTGCTATCCGCAGCGTGGGAAGCCTTGCCGGGACCTCCGGCAAGGCTCCCCACGCAGCGGATGTCTGCCTGGCGAGGGGGGCGCTCTGATTTAGGGCGCCCCGCCCACCGGGCAGCAGGCTGCTATCCGCAGCGTGGGAAGCCTTGCCGGGACCTCCGGCAAGGCTCCCCACGCAGCGGATGTCTGCCTGGCGAGGGGGGCGCTCTGCTTTACGGCGCCCCGCCTGCCGGGCGGCAGGCTGGTCACCTCCGCCCCTCGCCTCCGCCCCTCGCCTCCTCCCCTCGCCACCGCCCCGGAGCCGCAGCAAAGGCTTTAAAGAGCCGCATGCGGCTCTGGAGCCGCAGGTTGCCGACCCCCGAGCTAGGGAGATGTCCTGTAGGAATTTTTGAGCAGCCTGCACAAGCACACAGCTCATTCACATTAAACTATAGTTGGTTTTTAAACTGTACGTGCCACAAAAACTAAGCCAGAGCCAAATAAAATCTTGTCTACTCGTTTAGTTCAATCTATGCAATCAATCCGTTATCTGTGCCTACAGAAACAGAAGAGGACATCTGTGTGTGAGAGATAAGAACAGTCACTATTCAATTGGTGATTAAGTCAGCATTTCCAGAATTTAGTGGATTCAGAATTGGAGAATGGTGACTAGTTGCTTGTTGTGTTCCTTTGATTTTAGGCAATTGTATTGATAAGTAGATTGTTATTTGGGGATTGCGGTTTCTTTTAACTTTTTAGAAAGCAGTTTTTGACAGCGAAGATCAAGAATGTAATGCACAATGCTTTCATTCTATTTGCATTGAGGACATTGAGATCATATTTAGATTATATGCTTAACAGTTCCTGGAAAAGGAGTATCATTATGTAGGAGAAATACATATGCTGCTTAGAGAGGTTTGAGCCACATTGTGGATTTTTGCATCCTTGTTTTGTAACCTGCTGGTGTTGTGGATAGTAAATTTCTTCATACCTCCTGCTTGTGCAGGTTAGATGTGTACATAGGGAGCCATTAGACAGTGCTTGGTGTTAAAAGATTGCAATAGAGTATATAAGTGCCAAGTGATTTTGAAGATCGCTTAATCGCCATAGCTATTCAGAGGTAGTAAACCAGTGCCTCTTGAAAGTTAAAAGCATATGGGAATTACTTATTCAGCCCTGTTGCATTTGGGAAACTGTGTGATCCGTACTGTGAATTGCCTCTAAAATGTGATACGTTTTAACCCTGTTTATGTTACATAGTGGTCAAACCTGATCAGCGTCTGTTATTGTTTGTTCCCTCCAATGCCCTGTCAATACTACCAATAATAGAAGAATCCATGTAATAACTTGAAAGATAAATCAGGACAATTCAAGGTAGAGTTTTAAAGAATTTACATTGCTTGTGTTATGTGATGTAAAAATTGGGGTTTGCCTTTTGCTGCCCAACTCCCCACTAAGTCCATGTTCGGTCAGAGAAGAATGGATGGAGGCAGGATCCAGTGGAACGCAAAGCAGATATTTATTTTTCTGTTTCAACAGAGTTCCCTCCCCTCTTTCCAAGGAGGGAGAGACTCTGAACAAAAGTGTGCAGGAAGCTTTAAAGACTTTTGACATTGCCCAACCCCCTTAGCCAAAGACCACCCCAAAATCATCATACATACATCATAGTCTGCAGCAGAAATCCTGTCTACCTGATAATGAATGGACTCTGATTGCATTACCTGGGCAGCCTGGCCATTCTCTTGTGATGGTTAATAGTTTAGTTCCTGAATCCAGGCCACAGGCTCACCCTATTCATACACAAATACGCCCTTAAGACAGGATTAGTAAGGGGAATGACAATGGGAAGGCTTTCCCCATTGGCCCCCCAGGGAGCACTCAGGGCTGATTTCCTTAATAATGGATAGGTTTAATCTTCTTGCAGTCCATGGGACTCTCAAGAGTCTCCTCCAGCTTTTGAATTATGGTGCTGGAGGAGACTCTTGAGAGTCCCATGGACTGCAAGATCAAACCTATCCATTCTTAAGGAAATCAGCCCTGAGTGCTCCCTGGAAGGACAGATCCTAAAGCTGTGACGTCAATACTTTGGCCACCTCATGAGAAGAGAAGACTCCCTGGAAAAGACCCTGATGTTGGGAACGTTTGAGGGCACAAGGAGAAGGGGGCGACCAAGGACGAGATGGTTGGACAGTGTTCTTGAAGCTACAAACATGAGTTTGACCACTGCAGGAGGCAGTGGAAGACAGGAGTGCCTGGCGTGCTCTGGTCCATGGGGTCACGAAGAGTCGGACACGACTAAATGACTAAACAACAAGAAGAACACTGCAGAGGAATATTTGAGGTCACTGGGAGAGTCAAAATGGCTTCAGGATTGCTCTCCTGTACTATTTCAGACACATGGTTTATATATTTAGATATGTGAGCATTTATGAATATGTATTCTATATTTGAGACCTTGGAATTCTTATAACAAATTCCACTTGTAAACTACAGTGGTACCTCGGGTTAAGTACTTAATTCGTTCCAGAGGTCCGTTCTTAACCTGAAACTGTTCTTAACCTGAAGCACCACTTTAGCTAATGTGGCCTCCTGCTGCTGCTGCTGCACCGCTGGAGCACGATTTCTGTTCTCATCCTAAAGCAAAGTTATTAACCTGAAGCACTGTTTCTGGGTTAGCGGAGTCTGTAACCTGAAGCGTATGTAACCCGAGGTACCACTGTATAATCAATGAGTGCCAGACTCTGACATACAATGGAAAATGCTTGCTGGCTCTCTTTTGCAAACCATAAGACCATGTTCATTGACCATTTTGAAGGTTTTCCCCTTGAAATCTTTCATCGATTCATAGTAGCTCGTAAAACCCGGGCTGCTTTCTGCATAAGCTCTTTGCCTATTACACAGCAGTTAAGCATCTCATTTTTGTCTCTGTCACCAGGGTGTCTCTTTGATGCATGTGTTCCGCACACGACACATACCGAGTTTCTGCTTTCGCTGCTCCCCCCCCCCCCCGCCAGTGCTTTTAGTGTTTTGGCTGTGTTTACCCGTTTAAAAATAAGAATGAAAAATGCATTGACACTGTTGCTTAACACAGCACTATTGATTTATTAGCAGCAGGTTTTCCTTTCTGCAGAAAAGGTGCTTGTTGAGTTCCTGCATCCCTGCGCCTCGATACCAAAAATATATATATATATGCGGGAGTACCAGCAAAGATTGGTGTGCCAATCTTTTACAATCTGGCTAAAGGGAATTTACAGAGTCATTCCCTGCCCCCATAAAAAAGATAAAAGTGTACAATATAGGGCTGAATAACCCATTTATTGGTTCGAAGTCTACTCTCAAGTAGGAAAGAAAGGAGAGGGTTGTTGGACTCCCTAACACACCCACACTGAACCTCTGTTATAAGTTGTCAGTCACACGACTGCAAATTTATGTTGCAATTTTATATCAAGCTCCTCAGGAAAAGAGGCTTCTGGCTTCAAAGTGCGTGTAAGCAGTAGGTTTATCTGCAGCAAAAACAGTACACGGTTGCCAAACTTGTCGTCTGTCCTCTTACTTGTAGCTTTTCTTTTTAAGGAACAGGCGCCAGTCCGGGGAGCTCAGGGAGCCTTCTGTTATTATTATTATTTGTCTCCAGTCAACACCAATTGACTTCACGAACTGACCCTCACTCAGTTATGCCTCTCCCACTCTGGATTCTGCTCTGAGAGGCGAGGCTCTTGGGATCTGAGCTGTATCTACGGGGCTGCAAATGACAAAAGCTTTTGCATCACCCGACTCCTCAATAAACGACAAAGCGGCGGAGGCAGCCGCGCAGCAGCAAACACCTTATCGGAAGCGGAGCCCTGCTTTTCAGCACTGCAGTCTGTGATTCCATTACAGTTTGATGGGCTGGGTGCAGTTATGCATCAAACCGTGGGCAGAGGAGGCTTGTGTGGTTAAATACAAATGGAGAGACTTTGTAGCTGCAAAAAGGAGTGCAGAATGATTACTCCTTTGAGCCTTGTCTATATTATCTCCCTATTTCCACTGAAATAGCTGTTGGCCTACGCAAGGATTCTTAGCTGGCTCCCCCCCCCCCCATGGACTGTAACCAACAGACGTAATAATTCCACACCTTATGTGTCTCATAGGGACACGGGTGGCGCTGTGGGCTAAACCACAGAGCCTAGGACTTGCCGATCAGAAGGTCGGCGGTTCGAATCCCCGTGATGGGGTAAGCTCCCATTGCTCCATCCCAGCTCCTGCCAACCTAGCAGTTCGAAAGCACGTCAAAGTGCAAGTAGATAAATAGGTACTGCTCCGACGGGAAGGTAAACGGTGTTTCCATGTGCTGTTCTGGTTCTCCAGAAGCAGCTTAGTCATGCTGGCCACATGACCCGGAAGCTGTATGCCGGCTCCCTCAGCCAATAAAGCGAGATGAGCGCCGCAACCCCAGAGTCGGCCACGCCTGGACCTAATGGTCAGGGGTCCCTTTACCTTTTGTGTGTCTCATATGTGTCATTGACCACATTAGAGCTCTCTAACCCTTACTTGCTTGCTGCCTTTGGGAATGACTCGCCTGTGGCCTAGTCCTTCCAAGCGTGGCACAGTGGGTTGGTGCATCTGGCTGTTAAGCAAAAGGTTGGTTGTTCGAGCCCACCCAGGGATGACTATGAGCAGGATTCCTGTATTTCAGGACTAGATGACCCTTGGGGTCCCTTCAAACTCTACAATTTCATGATTCTGTGAATATGGAATAGTGGACCCTGGTCCTAACGCCGATCTATGTAGGCTACTGCCTTCACTTCCTGCTCTTTGAAATTTGGGAGCAGCTGGCTTTCCTGAACTTATTTCAGAGCGCAAGAGAGATTGATAAGCCTGTTAAATCTCCCTAGCGACTCTACGTTAACTGCAAAGATGATTTATATTTATCAAATAAAACTCACTGGGAAATGGAGATGCAGTTTGCTTTTGATCTGATATCAAATGGGCAAGGAGAAGAAACACCATTGGATGGAGCTATTTATTAATATTTATTTATTCAAAATAATAAAGAAGGCATTTGAAAAACACCTTCGGGTCTGCTAGAAGGATTGATTGTTGCAAATTTACTGCGTTTCAAACATAAACCTCTTTAGAAGTGCTTTTCAGCCGCATCCACTTCTCTCGTTTCCTATGTAGACCCCGTTGCCCTAAAATCCAGAGTTCAAATCTGGTTCTGTGTTTGATAACACAAGCTGGGGGGGGGGAGGTTGGTTGGGGGAAATAGCCTGCAAATGGCCTGCAAATCCCAAAAAGGTTTGGGATTAGACCTTAAATCTGGAAATGACCCATTCTTTAATTTTTTTATTTTTTAAAATTTTGCAAATTATTTTAAACAACCCTCAAAACATATCTCTCATATTCCTTGACTTCCCATCCACCCTTCCAGGGTGTTCTTTTCTTAGCTTATAAAGCCACTATACTACTAATATTTTACCCATTATGTACATTAATTCTAAATTATTGAACTACCAAATCTCTTCGGCTGCTCTACTTCAAATCCTGCATACGTTTTAACATAACTACGATATCCCCACCCCCCAATATTCCACAAAATAGTTCCATCCGTCAATGGACGCTTTCCTCATTCTGTTCTTTAATTCTCACAGGTAATCTAGCCATCTATGCATATTCCATCATCTTCATAAACCGATCTGGAAATGACTCATTCTAAACTATATGGGTAGCGATGTACTAGCCTTGACAATGGTGGTTTCCCTGTTGCTGACATGGGAAGAGCTATAGAATTAAGTAGTTGGTTTTTCTACAGAAATGAACAACCGCATTGGAATGTGATGTGTACAGTTTGAATGGCAAAAGAAACAAACCCTGAAGCTCATTTGTATTTTGACAAGCCCCTTCCTTTCCTGGTTCCCAGCCCAATTCTGGTTCTGATCTTTATTTCCTGATTTTGATCCGAGACTTAAATAAAATAGACTGTTCCTGGCGTTACAGGGATTTTTATAATGATTGGGGAGGGGGTTGCCGTTTGTTCACACACACCATGTCTCCTCAAAGCACCACATAACACACGATGGAAATGGCTACCAAGGGGGGAGCTTGGGACATGAGTGAGGGCCGCCATAATCCCTAAAGCATGAGCTCAGGTACTCAGCAGCCCCTCTGCCTGAGTGATAATCTCTGGCATACTGAGTGCCAGACAGGTAGCCATTCCAGAAATAATAGCAAACCCAGATCAAGACAAAAGGATGTGATTAACTTGGCTGGGAAACAGGGACATGTAAATATCTCTTTTGGGTGTATGGTGGAGGTCAAGGGAAGGGTGGGGGGCAAGCCCTGATGCTCAGGTTTCTGTTGCCAGACCCTCCCAGCGTGTGATGTGTTTGTGATGTATGCATGATGTGATTTTTAGGGGTGTTGTGGGTATCTTTGCGGGCACACGTGCTAAACCCTGTCTGTGGTGCCTACTCCTTCCCCCACAAAAGAATGAGACAAGAGACCAGAGTTCAAATTGGCCACAACTTTATTGAGCTTCAGAAGTGGGAAACTTGGCAAAGGCCTTGGCAGGTAACCCTCTCGGCCCGACTGGCTGAGGATATGCAGGCAGCTGAGGTCCAGTGAGAGGGGACTGCAAGGTACAAACTTACACAGCATGCCCTTCCACCGACCTCATCCCGGGAGTTTGACCTACATGCCGCCGCTCTAGGGCCAGGGACTCCCAGTTTTTTGCCCTTTAATAGGCCCTGCAAGTGCCACCGCATGGGGAGGGAGCATGAATGCATTCCCCCCCCCCCAGCTTGATGATAGACTAAAGGATACCTTGCCACGGCCTAAAACCACCAAATTTGTGACGAAATGCTACAGGGAAGGCGAAGCCTGCCAATGCAGGGGAAATTCCTTCCGGTTCTGAATACATCAACCATCTTACGGCCGCAGCAGTGCCTGCTGACCTGGAACGCAAAATATTAGTCTGTAAGGAAAAAGTATTGTTAACTAGGATGAAATTATTTGGATGCAAGGAATTATTAATTTGAGGGAGGGTGGGGGGTGATCCTGGAAGGAAGGAAAACCAAGTGAGGCTTGGACAAAGGGGTCAGCCTCTTTTTTTTGACCTTAGCGCCCCCCCCCCCGGCCGGCCATCCATTGTCCTCCCTGGCTGAGGGCAGGTCAGAGACCAACCCAAGTGGTGGGAGGCACCTGTCCAGGTGAGCCCCCGCTCGGTGCCACAATCCCTGCCCACCTGTAGGGGAGGGAGTGCGGAAACTGTAAAACTGATAAAAATGGGAGCCATCCTTTGTTCTGGGCTTCTTCCTGCTTCTCCCATGTGTTGGGTGGAAGTCCTGTTGCAACAGTCCTTGGAATAAAAACCAGGCCTACTGGCTGCTGCTTTGCTCCTATATTCCTGGCTGGTGCCTTTGTTTGGTAATCCAAGTGAGCCCAAGGATTTTCCTGTAACTCTGGGATATAGTACTGTTGCAAGATTATACAACCAAGCTGTTCCCCAACAAACTACTCCTTGCGCTTAACTTTCAAATTTAACTTTTCACTCTTCTAAGGTCCTTATTTTCTCTCCTCTTCCAGCTAACTACTCTATCAGCATCCTGCTCATGTTCTTTCTGCTTTCTCTATCTGCTAGTCTTGTCGGGCTCCTGTAGGAGACTCCCTGGATTTGACCTTTCCTGGCTTGCTTGATCCTCTGTTCCCAGTATTGATGCAATTTGGGTCCCTGGCTTGATGCATCTCTCTCCAGTCTTGACCTCTTGGCAAGTTCTTTTGACACTGCCTTGGATTTCACCAGCTATCAGTATTAATGTTGCTCACTTATGTCCTGAACTTTTTATTCTGCAAAGGGCTGGCCATTCCTTGGGCACTTCAAAGACCTGTTTAGTATAAATAACTGGAGTTTCTAGGTCTTGAATGGTCTTCTGTAACAAAACGTGTCACAACCCTGTCTGAATGAGCATGCCTATAGGGTAGTCCAGGTTCACATGTTCATCCTTTAGCAATTCTCAATGGTTGCTGGGAGCGGGATTTCTGTTTTGTCATAATCAACTAGGTCTCAGTTCTCAACTGCTTTACCTCTCTGTGAAATGTAGTATGCTGCAGCTTTCCCTTAGTTTTTGCATCATTGCTTTTTCCTCATCGCAGTGTGCTGAATACTTATGCTTACAGTGCAGTTCATTAACTATTGTCAAGCAAAGTAACATCAATGAAGTTTAAAAAGCAGAGTGATATTGATTCTGTATGGCTCAAATAAGTGTGAGGTTTACCCAGCATGCACAATAAAGTCACTCCTGCCAATTCTGATGTACAGCAAACATAGCTAAAAAGTGGGTGGCTCAAAAGTGTGTTTAATAATAATAATAGGGGAAAAGCAGGGAGGTTATTTCGCTGTCAGCATGCTACTCTTAGGTGAATATTTAGTGAACTGCATGATGAGATGAATGAGAAAACCAGACTTCTCCTCGCTCCTGCTTGTATGGATAAAAAAATGTTGATTGTCCCCAGCTTAATCAAGCAGTTTCCTTCAACATAAAAGCTTGAGTCTTGCTGCTAAGTTCTCTTCAACTCCTGGACACACCAAATCGCTTCCTCAGGAAATCATGTTTGCATATGATACAGCAAGTTCACCAAACCTTGCTCGCAGACAGGAAAACTGAGCAGAGTGGCAAACAATTAAAACTCATCTTAAAAGGCATTGTTTCCTTAGGTGAGCGTATATAATGGCACTATTTTTTAAGGAGGGGAAAAAACATTTTACATATGGTAGTGCCTTAGTATTTTCTCCATTATTGTGTTCCATTTGGAGATTTGGATTTGTTTTCTAAATCACTTTGGCCTCAAGAATTGTGCTGTTCTCTCCTATAACAGGTTGGCCACGTCAAGAGAATTCCAGCTCACTTATCCAGTGATTTGTACTGGTGAGAAATGTGCTTGTAAAGTGGCTTATTTTAAATGAGTTTTCTTTTTCAACCATCTCTTTTAGGGCTGGTATTTATGGAGAGAATATCAAAAGTGGATGTCAGATTAGAAGGAACACAGTGGGCTTTTCTCTGTTCCGTTCGTAAAGCTATTGACCAAGTGAAGGAAAGAACTATACAGAGAACAGAATGTACCCTCCCATTATTATTATTTTTTTAAAGTAATGTTCTAAAAGGTATAAAATCACATTTAAACAAAAAAGAGAAGGGCAACGGTATAAAAATTCAGCTCAAAATATTAGCAAAGCAGATGAGGAAAAAACTAACCTTTGCACCATTGTTGATATAACAACAACAACAACAACAACAACAACAACAACAACAACAACAACAACAACAACAACAATTCATTCGTACCCTGCCCATCTGGTTGGGTTTCCCCAGCCACTCTGGGTGGCTCCCAACAGAATTGATGATGATGATGATAATAATAATAATAATAATTAATAATAATGATAAAACATCATACATTAAAAACTTCCCTAAACTGGGCTGCCTTCAGATGTCTTCTAAAGGACAGATAGTTGTTTATTTCCTTGACATCTGATGGGAGGGTGTTCCACAGGGCTGGCGCCACTACCAAGAGGGCCCCTCTGTCTCTTAGAAGCTTGGGCAAATAAAACTGTTTCTACCTGGTGCCAGAATTAACATAAAAGTTCATATTAGATGACCCTCTGTCATGGGAGGGCATTCCATAGATGTGGTTATGACTCTAGTTACCACCCATCTCTCTTCAGATGGTGGGGGATTCAGATGATGCAAGCAGTGTTTGGCAAGCAAATGATTCAGTTCAGCACTGCCAGAGCATTCAGTAGGGCTGAGGAAAATATATCCCTACAGATATTGCTCAGATGCAACCCTGATCCCCTCTAACCATTGGCACTGCTGGTTGAGACTGATGAGAGTTGGATCCAAACAACAACCCCCCCCCCCAATGTCTAAAATAAGCCTCCTTTCTTGTTGTTGTTTTGTGTGTTGATTGCCATTCCTTCTACACAGGGGAATAAATTATTTCGTGTTTGTATACCGCTGAGATACTGTTGGTGGTTGGAGCCACAGGAAAATCTAAACAAGGGCAGTCATTTTCTTTGCAAAGAGTACTTGAAGAAAGCAAACAGTTAACCTCTCAGAGCTGAAAGCAGCAGCAAAGCTTTTGTCAGTTTCAAAATAAATGAAACCGAAGCTCCAGCTCCAAACTCATTTGTGGAAGTGTTGGCAACATTTTAATTTACAGCATTTTCCTCCTGCTGTTAATTTGAAAAGTTCCAAACAGACGCATCCTGTTTATATTTTAGTGCGGGTGATTCTGGCAATTAATTTCTCTGTTGAGAACGCATGGCACCTTCCCTCCTCGATGTTTCTCCCCCTCCCCTCGCTACCGCTGCCTTAGGGCAACAGACGCTGTCATAAATCATACATAGTCTGTAATGGTTCCTAAGGATGCTTAATGCGTTTGGGGAGTTTGCGTAATGGAACTTCCTTGGTAAAGGTGAAGCATCCTAATAGGTTGCCTAGCTGAAAGCTTGATATTAACCTTGTAGAATGATGATATATACAAGTGCATAGGCTAGTTCGTGGTTTTCAACCTGAGAACTCGTCGTGATTATGTTAGCAACCAATGTTACGGACGGAAAGGACATAGCGTGGTGGGTAGCCTTTGAAGCTCAGGGATAATATAAGCTTTCGAGCTTTTTCTTCTCCCCCAAAAAGGGAGAGAGGGTTTAATTCTTAGTTTAAGCACTTCACTATCTAGGCTGGTATTGGTATATTGGTTCCGGAACTAAAAGTATTGGAATTGATGGGGAGAAAAATTCAGCGGAGAAGGGTCAGATCACAGATTATTAGGATCAATGTGCATGACTGACCATTCTGCTGATAGAAATGGAGCAGCCGAGTTTTCTTTTAAGGTGATTTCTCCAGGGCTATCCAGTGATTCGGAGTCGGGCGTGATTTTACTTGTACTGTGAATATATTACTCATCTCAGCTGTAAGGCTCAGAGTCAGCATCGTGTATGTGTGTTGTGCTGGTGTTATTAAAGGGAAATCTATCCACTTCAATTGGATATAATCAAATTAATGGCTAAAGCCCACTGGATGGTTTCATGTTCCAAGTGAAAAGATCTCTCCAGTTGTAGGCTGGCCCTCAGAAAGGCCTGAACCGTCTTGACTTGGTGTTCTGATAGAAAAATTAGAAGGGCACCGATTGGTCAGACCAAGGACCCATTTAATCTAGCATCCTGCATCCTACTGCTATAACAGGGACTCAGAGGTGCTCTACAGTTTGTTATGAAAACTGCTTACTTAGGGATAACACAGCTGAGGCCTGGAGCTTCTACACTTAGCCATTTCAGCAACAGCACTTGCCACCCTAGTTCTCTCCACAATGCCCCTGGGAAGTAGGCAGGCTCTCTTCCAAATATCAGCACTCCACAGAACTGTTTTGAACGCTGCTTGCCATATCCGTGGCGGCCAGCCATGCAATTCTAGGAAGCCCACAAGCGGGACGTCCTCCAGAGGGCCTGGTTTTAAACAAAGAGCCCCTTCAGATGGTAAAACTGTTCCACTTGCCAGGTGTGGGGAGGTCACGTCTGTGGATGCCAAGAAGCCTCGTCTCTCTTTTTTTCTATGCACAAAGAGTTTTGTTTGTGGGAACTTTCTGATATCCACTCGCCCAGAAGCCCTGTGAAGTTGTAAATCCAGAAAAAAATCCAGCTGTTTGTGCATATTAGACCTCAGTCGGGGATAATCATGGTGTACCTGGGACCATTTTTTTTTTAAAAAAAAGTATCTGTAAGCTGTGCTCAGAACTGGCAGACCGTGGTTAATCGTTTGTGAACCAGGTTTTCTCTTAACACAGTGGTACCTTGGGTTAAGTACTTAATTTGTTCTGGAGGTCCGTTCTTAACCTGAAGCACCACTTTAGCTAATGGGGCCTCCCACTGCTGCTGCTGCGTGCCATAGCACGATTTCTGTTCTCATCCTGAAGCAAAGTTCTTAACCTGAAGCACTATTTCTGGGTTAGCGGAGTCTGTAACCTGAAGTGTATGTAACCTGAAGCGTATGTAACCTGAGGTACCACTGTATTGCACAAAAGCTTCCCTGCCTAGCTGACTCGAGAGGTGATCTTTGCTTGACACAGGTGACCAAATACGTGGCTTCTTTGCCAGCTGGCCTGCATGCCAAAGCTAAGTTTGAATCAAGATATGCTGGAGGATGCTTGTGCAGATACCAGACCCCCGTTGTAATGTTGTTCTCTCGTCAAGAAGCATCTTGCTCTGCCTGAAGCTTCTGGAGAGGTGAAAATGGCAGCCAGCCATAGGGCTTTTCAGTGATGAACTTTAAAGTGTTATTTACTGTTCTGTGTCTAATCCTATCACACACAGAGAGCAGAGGAGAAGCGTTTGTACTGGGACAGAGTAGTCTATCCAACATGTATTCACCTTATAAAATAGATTGAATCAAATTCTGCTCTCAGTCTTGTGTATGGAAAGCAGATTCTATAGTGTGTTTCTTAGGGACGCAAATGGCGCTGTGGTCTAAACAACGGAGCCTCTTGGGCTTTCTGATTTTAATAATAATTTAATAATGATTTATTATTTATACCCCGCCCATCTGGCTGGCTTTCCCCAGCCACTCTGGGAAGCTTCCAACAAAACACTAAAATACAATAACCTGTTAAACATTAAAAGCTTCCCAAAACAGGGCTGCCTTCAGATGTCTTCTAAAAGTTTGGTAGTTATTTTTCTCTTTGACATCTGGTGGGAGGGCATTCCACAGGGTGAGTGCCACTACTGAGAAGGCCCTCTGCCTGGTTCCCTGTAACTTGGCTTCTCGCAGCAAGGGAACCGCCAGAAGGCCCTCGGCGCTGGACCTCAGTGTCCGGGCCGTGTAAGGTCAGCTGTTCAAATCCCCATGACGGGGTGAGCTGTTGCTTTGTCCCAGCTCCTGCCAACCTAGCAGTGTGAAAGCATACCAACACAAGTAGATAAATAGGTACCACTGCAGTGGGAAGGTAAATGGTGTTCTCGTGCTTTCTGGCTTCTGTCACGGTGTTTCATTAAGCCAGAAGTGGTTCAGTCATGCTGGCCACATGACCTGGAAAGCTGTCTGTGGACAAATGCCGGTTCCCTTGGCCTGAAAGCAGAGATGAGTGTCACACCCCATAGTCAAATTTGACTGCACTTAACTGGCCAGGGATCCTTTACTTTACTCTTAGGTTCAAGAGGGGGAAAACACCTTTGAACTAAGTTCTAGCATATTCATCCATTTGCTTTGCTTTGCTTTGCTGTGCTCTGCTGCAGAAAGGGTAGTCTTAACTGTTTTCTCTTATGTTCTGTTTTTTGTCATCTTTAAATATCGGTGTCTCTGTTTTTCTCAGCTCTCATTTATTGGAGCCATGTTAGCAATGAGCATGAGCATCAAAGAGCAGGGAGGGAAAATCTGTGTCAGGCAAGCGATTTCCCCCTCTCCACTCCCTTCTGCTGCTAATGCATCTCTTTCCATCGCTTGGTGTCTTCTGCCCATGGTTTTTCATACTCGGTTAGCTTTTATTAACATTAGTAGATATAGCTCAGCCCTGCAGAGCTTTCAGCTGCTATCAGATCTGCACTAGCCAAGGATATTAATCATGATTCTGGTTGTCTCTGTCTTTTTGGTCTCACTTGAGTGTTGCTGCCTCCCAGCCCTCTCCCCTCCCCTCTCCCTGTCCTTTAAAGAGTCCTAAGGATACCCCTGGCAGTCTTCTTTAGCTCTGGGTCTTCTCTGTCAGCAACATTTTCTTGGCTGTCATCAGATAATCCAGAGTACTAATGATAAAACAATGTTTTTGACTGCTGCTGAAGTCAGCTGTGCCCTCATATGAGACCTGGCTGGCTTTCTAAAGTGTCTCGGAAACTTTGTGGTTGGAGAGAGAGGTATAATCTTCACCTCATCTTTGGAGAAGCTCTTTGCCTTGTCACTCAGGTTTTTTGCTTGTTCCTTTGGCCTTTTTATGTGTTAATTAAGAAATATACGGAGCAGCAGCTTTTCTTCCATTGAACCAAATGCCTAGAGTAAGTATGTCACCAAATGCCAGTAAGGGAGAATATTGGGAAGTCCACTTTTCACATTAGAGCCCAGGGTGAATGAACTCGTGAAGGAGGTTAGGATTTGACATTCCAGCTCCACTCTCAACTTCTGTGTACAGTGGTACCTCGGGTTAAGTACTTAATTCGTTCTGGAGGTCCGTTCTTAACCTGAAACTGTGCTTAACCTGAAGCACCACTTTAGCTAATGGGGCCTCCTGCTGCCACCGCGCTGCCAGAGCACGATTTCTGTTCTCATCCTGAAGCAAAGTTCTTAACTTGAGGTAATATGTCTGGGTTAGCGGAGTGTGTAACCTGAAGCCTATGTAACCTGAACCGTATGTAACCCGAGGTACCACTGTACTCTTCTGAACCTACTGTACACAGAGCCTAGACCAGGGGCTGGCAACCTAAGGCTCATGGGCCACAAGCGGCCCATGGGAGTCATTTAACTGGCCCATGGACCGCCGCCGCCCACTCTGTCAGCTCCTGTGCGCTGTGCTAAACTGGCACAGAGCAGAGAGGGGACCGCCTTCCACGACGCTGGCCAGCTTCCCATTGGCTGCAGGAAGCTCCTGCAGCCAATGGGAAGCTGCGTACGTCTCCTCCGCGCCGGAAGGATCACCAGAAATAGTGTTTGCGCATTCGTGCACGTGTGAACAGGCCCAAGCCACAACAACTTTGCCAACCCCTGGACTAGGCAGATTGCAGGAGCAGGCTCTATTGCTACCATCTAGATCAGGCATAGGCAAACTCTGCTCTCCAGATGTTTTGAGACTACAATTCCCATCATCCCTGACCACTGGTCCTGTTAGCTAGGGATGATGGGAGTTGTAGTCCCAAAACATCTGGAGGGCCGAGTTTGCCTATGCCTGATCTAGATCCTGGGTTTTTTCGAATACCATACTATGTGAACATAGCTGACCTCTGTTGGTTTGCCCTGGTTTCTTGCCTGAATAGGTCTAAAGCGTTGGACTGGGGATGCAGTTTCAGATCAACCACTGGCCACTATTTTTCAGTCTAACCCAACTCATGGAATTGTTGGTGTTCTATCATGTATGTGTGTGCAGGTGATGGAGACCATATATAATGGTTGGGGCTCCTTGGAGGAAGGGCAGAATAATAAAAAAGTCATATGTTAACTTCGGTATTATGTCAAGAGAGACTTACTGGATCAGAACAAATGTCCGTTTAGTTCCCCATCTTGCTTTGTGCAGTCGCGAAATAAATGCGTCCATGGAATAACACTTGTAGTTTAATGGTGAATTTGGGATATAATGGAGATGTAAAAGATTTGGATAAGTATAAAAGATGCATGAGGAAATGACTAACAATAGGACCCACAAAGGGGAGGAGAGTCTTTTGAATCTTGTTTTTATGATGTATGTTGGATATGTGATTGCAAAACTTTAATCTGAAAACCAAATAAATAAATTTATATGTATATATAAGAAATAAATGCCTCCAGGCCTTCTGTATGAAAATGCTCCTATGGGGGAGTGCCATCAGGCAGGGCATGAAGGCATTCCAAGCCCATTGAGGGGTGGTGTCTATTATTACCTATCTGCAAAATTGCTTTCTGGTTCATTACGTAACAGCGTTAGAAGATGCGTTGTGGGGCTCAGTTATTTTGAGGAAACCCAGAGATGAGAGTTAATGGTTTGTATGTGGTAGCGATGACGATTCAAAGTGTTCCAAGAATTACTGTACTCAGGAAAGTAGCAATGAGGGGTGCTGTGTAAGGAAGCACTTTGCTTTGCAAAAGTTGCATGTCTTGGTTGAAAGTTTAATAATAATAATAATAATAATAATAATAATAATAATAATAATAATAATATAAACAACAATTTATTATTTGTACCCCGCCCGTCTAGCTGTGTTTCCCAACCCTCTCTGGGTGGCTCCCAACAAAGATTAAAAATACATTAAAATGTCACACATTAAAACTTCCCTGAACAGGGCTGCTTTCAGATGTCTTCTAAATGTCAGGTAGTTGTTTATCTCTTTGACACCTGATGGGAGGGTATCCCACAGGGTAGGCACCACCACCGAGAAGGCCCTTTGCCTGGTTCCCTGTAGCTTTGCTTTTCGCAATGAGGGAACCGCCAGAAGGCTCTCGGCGCTGGACCTCAGCGTCCGGGCAGAACAATGGGGGTGGAGATGCTCCTTTAGGTATAGTGGGTCGAGGCCGTTTTGTTACAATCGTGTGCGCATAACTTTTATAAAGTTTGCAAACGTTACAGACTTAAATCCTGGGGTGGCTAACTTTCATCCTCGGTTACTCCTCCAGAACCCACCTACCAGCTGTGTGTGTGGCCATGCCACAATCTTGCAGGCACACACAAACATCCCCCATAGCTTATTTCTGCAGATCAGCAATTGGGGGGGACGGACATTTAAGTCTCTCTGCAGTGTTGTCCTATTTAGTTTTTACTACTTCTTGCCACTGCCACCGAAATAATAATCAGTTATTGGAATTTTAAAAATTGCGCATAGCCATTATATTGCTGCTGGCTTGTTAATGTTTCTGGATTCTTTTATGTGCTGTGGCTTATGAGTGCTTAAGGTGCATGTCCCATGTAGATTTTGTTAGGTAAGGTAAGTGTAAAGGACCCCTGGACAGTTAAGTCCAGTCAAAGGCAACTATGGAGTTGCAGCACTCATCTCCCTGTCAGGCCGAGGGAGCCGCCGTTTGTCCACAGACAGCTTTCTGGGTCATGTGGCCAGCATGAATAAATTGCTTCTGGCACAACGGAACACCGTGACGGAAACCAGAGCACACGGAAATGCCGTTTACCTTCCCCCCACAGCGGTACCTATTTATCTACTTGCACTGGTGTGCTTTCAAACTGCTAGGTTGGCAGAAGCTGGGACAGAGTAATGGGAGCTCACCCCGTTGCGGGGATTCGAACCTCTGACCTTCTGATCAGCAAGCCCAAGAGGTTCAGTGGTTTAGACCACAGTGTCACCTGCGCCCCTATGATTTTATTAACACATTAAGTGCATAATTATTCCAGGCTCACTGAATAGTGAGGAGTTACTCCTTTACTGCCTCCAGCTTCACTTTGTTGCATTTACTTTCGTACCGTCCACTCTACCTATACATAATGTTTAGATCTGTCCTGTATTACCATTTTGTTATACTGCTTGCAATTTATGCCACTGCTTGTCTTAATACTTCAGTACTTTCTCAACACACATTTTCCTTCTTAATAACTTTTAATGTAATTAGCCATGCGGCAGATTAAAGCCAAGCAAGAGAGATGATAACCCTACGAGCAAAACTCCAGGACTGGACAGAGAGAAAATGAGGTCGATCCTGATGACACTTCAAAATTCAATTGTGCCAGAGGTTTTAAAACAGGGAGATAGGAAAGCCAGCATGGTTAAAAAAATTATTTGTGGAAGTTCAGCTGTTGACCTTCTCCCTTATAAAAATAATTGGGAGCAGATCCTTGGTGTTCGTCTTATCCATTTTGTGACTGTGTTTCAGGGCAGCGTCCTCTATTTCTTTTGCCTTGGATTTTGCACATGTACTGCTGTGTTGTTTCAGCTGATACTTTTTTCTGCAGTGGATGCAATGTAATGTTTGGGGATGGTAGAGCTACCTGGTCCTAAACCTTAGAATGTTCCTGGGAAAGTTGCTTTATCAGGCCCCATTCAGGCTTACTGTGAATGGTGCAGAACCGATTCCTGATTATCCTTCCCCTGCTGCTTCAGTTGGTATTAGACTATGAGAGCTCTACGGATTGGAAACAGTTGCGGCACTCTTCCACCTGGTTGCTATTCTGCCCAGAAAGGAATGCAATGGTCAGGGAGACAGAAATTGTGTGTTTGATCCTATTCACAAAGTTTTGTAGTAACATTCTTCCTTGGAGCCACAGAAGAAGCCATCAGTAGGGAAGTGGCTCTGGAGCGCTAGCCTTAAGTGTCAACAGAGCTCTTAAGTGTCATTGTCCAAGCATTACTGTCATGAAGACAGGTACTTCATAAACCATGCACTTACCGTATGGCTGCAATATATATACATACTTTATGTGTGTTCCTGGTCACCATGGGTGTCAACCTCAACTCGCAATTGCCTAACCTGGTCACCATGGGTGTCAACCTCAACTCGCAATTGCCTAACCTCTTCCTAAAAGTGAACTCATTTAAAGGTTTTCAGGCACTTTCCCACTGAATTTGAACCAGAGGATGATTGCAATGATATATGCAATGCTGTAAATTTCAATCAAGTTGGGAGGAAAAATCTCTAGGTTTGTGTCCTCCCACATTACCTTCAAATTGGTCTTGGGTTATTCACCATTTGTTCAAAGCTTTTATGAAGCGTTCACATGAAGTCTGTTCACGAAGCATGGAAAACAAGCAAACTGTCCTTTTGATTCCTGCATGAAAATAGTCTTATTGACCAAGTAAAAATGTGGAATTCAGACTATTAGTCTGAAATGCTTTCTTCAAAAATCATTATAATCAGCTAAGAAAACTTGGGGTGTGTGTGTTTTTTTTGTTCAATGTCCCTGGTATATGAGGCTAAAACCCATGTTTGGTAATGTTTGTGCTTAGGGGAATTTATTAGCCATAAGCATCATGCTTAAGATGCTACGGTTTTGCAATGTTCACTTATCCTCTGCATCAATAAAAGGATGTCTTTAGATCCCTCACCCCCTTCAGTATTCTAGTAGACCTTTATGATTAACTCTGTTCATTTTAAATTTCCCTCTCAGATATTGACGGACTCCCAGTCAGATGCTTTGCTACGGACTCCTTGCCTCCTTTCGCCTGGTGGTAGAATACAAGCTAGTCACTGTGGGAGGCCAGGAACTGCTCCAGGCATTAGATTTGAGACCGGACTGCCGAACAACGTGATATCTCACTGCTTTCGCCAGTCGGACCGCGATGGAGACTCTCTCCCAGGACATTCTGCTGGAATGTCAGATTTGTTTCAATTACTACAGCCCCCGGCGGAGGCCCAAGTTGCTGGACTGCAAGCATACCTGCTGCTCTGTTTGCCTTCAGCAGATGAGGACCAGCCAAAAAGACTTGCGGTGCCCCTGGTGCCGAGGCATCACTAAACTGCCGCCGGGCTTTTCCGTCTCCCAGCTGCCCGACGACCCAGAGGTCATTGCCGTGATTGCGATACCCCACACTTCAGAGCACACTCCCGTCTTCATCAAACTTCCCAGCAATGGCTGCTACATGTTGCCCTTGCCCATCTCCAAGGAGAGGTCCCTCTTGCCAGGAGACATTGGCTGCCGCCTGCTGCCAGGCAGCCAGCAGAAGTCTCTCACTGTGGTGACAATCCCAGCCGAGCAGCAGCCCTTGCAGTCCGGCCTCCCTCAGGAAGGAGGCGACGAAGATCAAGACAGGAGGGGCATTGCGAAAAGCTCCACCTGGTCGGGGGTTTGCACCGTCATCCTGGTAGCCTGCGTCCTGGTTTTCCTCCTTGGGATTGTCCTACACAACATGTCGTGCATTTCCAAGCGTTTCACTGTGATCTCCTGCGGCTGAAAGGAAGCGGCAAATACCCACGCGGGCCAATTTTGGGGGTTTGGGAGGGTGGTTATGGTGGTGGCAGGATGCCGTGAGATGAAGCGCCTCGTTCCACCGTACTGAGTCATTGACACCAGGCTGGTTGCTGGTCCAGAGTCTACTTTAAAAGGAAAAACAAAGGACAGAGGCACCTGTTCATAGAGTATGGGAAACGTCCAATGCTTATCCGCTGGTAACAGTACCAAGGAAGACTGCATGCATCACCATAATCACTTAACAAATGAGCTGTAATTTATAATGATTTCATCATGTTACGAGATTAAAGATGTCTATTTAGCTGGTTCTACTATACTGATATAGGACATAATCTCTCCCTTTGTCTCTCTTTAACAGAGTAGTCAACTTACAAATCAAAATGCTGTACGTTCAAGTAGAATTAAACACTGGCATTCGGAAAGGCAAGCTACCCAGTGCTTTTCCAGACGTAGCGAAAACCGTAACTCTTCTCTCTTTAAGCGGCAACGGAGAAACTTGTGAAAAGTAAAAAAAAAAAGTCATTTAGTCAACAAGGCTTCTTTTTGTATCTTTTAAATTGCACATTAATTGCAGCGGTTTTAAAAAATCTGTACCATAGTTATAGAAAGAGAACATTTTTCTAAAGCGTTGGAAGTATTTTGGATGTAATCTATATCTGTGTGTTTATGCGCATTCTGTTTTTCTTCTGTAGTTTTAAGTGATTTCCTCCTCCTCTCGTTTAAATTGAAATGGGACACAAAAAGAAAGAAGCAATAAAGGGAACCAGGAAGGATATACAGCTGTCCAGCCAAACTGTTTGTCTGTATGCTGCCTTCTGCAAAACGCTACTTTAAAAATGTAAATCTTGGGCATGTGGTTTCATGCGCACACAGTAAATATATTTGTCAAGAACCTCTGCTGCGGAAACTAGTGGAGATGGCCTAATCTGAGATAAAGGCTGATCTTTGTACGTGAGTGGCATACTGAATGGTTTTTGAAGACTTCTCTTCAGGTTTCCTACCCTTTGAATACGAGCTGGAGGTACATCGCCAAAGGAGCCGTAATCTAGGTTTTATTCATCATTGCAAGTGTGAGATACAAATGAAGGCTATATGGCCGTGATACAGAATGCACAAATGCACCAGCAGTGTGGCCCGCCTTGCCCTCAAAGGTGTTCACAGGGCGGAAACGTTACAATTGCAGAAAGGAAGTGGGGGGAGAATAGGGGAAGATGGGTGAAGTGGCTGGGGACCCAGGTCAAGAAAAACGTCAGAAAAAGTGACTATCTCCTAAAGGCAATTGTGGCGAGAGAAGTTGTCCCCCCCTTTTAAAACTCAGTCGATGTGGACTGCCAAGATGAGTTGATCCAGGAACTCCTTTCTGCGATTCACCAATAACTTTGCCAGCCATTGGCAAAAGTGTAGTGTTTCTGTAAGAGGGGGTTGGGGGGGATATGGTTTTGGAAACTCGGTGGCATTTGAGCTGCTCAATCATGTTGAGAAAAGGCATGAAACTTGCTTCTGTGTTAGACTGTTCAGGCAGCCAGGAGTACTCCGGGGTTTGTTGATCTTGCTATCCTGAAGGCGTAATCCCTGTGTATACAGAAAAGGAGTCCCAGGGTACTTTAGCTGATTTTTATCAGGGCACGTCTGCTTGCTGGGGATTACGAAGCCTGCCCAAGAAAAAGATCCGATTGCTGTTTTTGCGGCTGCTTCTCTTGAGGCAAAACAGAGGAGAGTCTGGATTCTGTGAAGTGGGAACCATAAATTAACTCCTGGGAACCCATGGTTCTGAAAGTGACACACAGGCCTTCCCTATACAGGCATGAGCTGATGCACATTGGAAGAGCTCTTCCTTCTTCCTAAAATCCCAATTTTTGTATACAAGGAAGTGGACTTTTGACACATTCTCCATTTCCCCCCAAAATAAGAACAGTGCTAGCAGTTGCAGACTGGGCCACGTGTAATATGTTAATAGAAGCCATTGAATTGACCCCCCTTTTTGCCCCCCCCCGATGTTTGTTCCTTTGTGATCCATTTTTAAAATATACTTCATGGGTCCTGCTTTCACCTTCCTTTGTGTCATTCCATGTACCTTGGATTCCGAATGACTTGGTACTCGGACGTTTTGACTCTCAAACGCCGCAAACCCTGAAGTGACTGTTCCAGTTTGCAAACATTCTTTGGAACCCAAATGTCCAACGGGGCTTCCGATTGGCTGCAGGAGCTTCCTGCAGCCAATCAGAAGCCACGCTTTGGTTTCTGAACGTTTTGGAAGTTGAGTGGACTTCGGAATGGATTCCGTCCGACTTCCAAGGTATGACTGTATAAGCTTTTCCCATGGAGTAATCTTACTTGTGTTACTCTGGAGGAGGCTCAAACAGATTGATTTTCCCCAACTTCAAATCAGCCTAGGCAATTGGAAGAATTACATGGTACCGTTCTCATTAGGCTCAAGCCACTTAGGATTGCAAGTGAGGGATCAGGTCTTTTGGGCGATCACACATCTCATTCAGTAAACTGCTTGCCTGTAACCAGCCTCAGTTGCCATAATAATAATAATAATAATAATAATAATAATAATAATAATAATAATAATTTATTATTTATACCCCACCCATCTGGCTGGGTTTCCCCAGCCACTCTGGGTGACTTCCAACAGAATATTAAAATACAATAGTCTATTAAACATTAAAAGCATCCCTAAAGAGGGCTGCCTTCAGATGTCTTCTAAAAGTCGAATAGTTGTTTATTTCCTTGACATCCGATGGGAGGGCATTTCACAGGGCGGGTGCCACTACTGAGAAGGCCCTCGGCACTGGACCTCAGTGTCTGGGCAGAACGATGGGGGTGGAGACCTTTTGCTCTCCCAACACAGTCCTGTTATCTGTGGAGCTCCGAAGCCTGCTTGCTAAGCCGTCACCATCAATAGTGTGTGTGTGTGTGTTTCACCACCTCTCCCAACACTTCCTTGGCTATTCTCCCTTTCTATTCACCCCACTAACCATGTAAGCAATACAGCTCTCATAAGCCCCAGCCAGCGCAGCCAAGCCCCAGACCAGTTTAGCTATATGAAGCTGATTTCACAATGTAATGTAAACAGTATGTAATTTAGCTATTTTGTGTAGCTGGGCTCTTAAGGGAGGCTGACTCCCAAAAAGTTTGAGAACCGAGGGTTCTCGTATACCCAAAGGGGTCCTAGGATAATTAAAGTTCCACAGCTCTTATCTCAGTGGTAAGAACTATCTGCAGCTCATCAACATAGTGCCTGTATGGCATAAACTGGCAGGACTAGGTGGTGAGGGGTGCAGCCAGGACTGGTTGCAAGCAGGAGGCGGGGAAGTACTCACAGAGTGATGGGGGATGGCAAGGAGATGGAGGTCAGTGCACAGAAACCAGAGCCAGAGGGGGCCCTGTTTCCAAGAACAGGGCAGGCTCTTGAGGCATAGGGAGCAGGGGGAAGCTAAGGCAGACAAAGGCCCACAGCCCAGCTCCCTAGCTGGCCACAGGTGGGGCTCGCTAACTCTGGAGGGCTGTGATTCCTTAGCTGGAGTAGGTTTGGAACAGGTGAGGGTCACCTGCCTCATCAAGCCCAGGTGCTGCAATCAGCAGGCAGCAAAGTTGAAGCAGAGCTGAGGAGCTGTGTCTGCTCAACTACCCATGTTGAGGGACCTCGGCTTGCAAGCCCCAGGATCTCTGTGGGGACTGTGCTTCACTTTGGCTACATGGATGGACTGGGGACTTGACATACTGACTTGCTGCCAGGTAGGCCCAGAAAGTGATTAAATGGCATATTGTTTCCTTGCTTACTCTGTATAGCATTAGCAAACACAGAAATACCCAGAGAACAGTTTCACTAGGTAAAAGAGTCCTGACTATTGGGTTCTTTAATGGGAACAGTTGCATTAATATGTTCGCTATGTCCGTGGTTCACTATTGGTGGTCTGCATAATGCACCTGGGGGTCTGTGGCACCATCCACATAACAAAAACTACCATATAGATTCCCCCCCCAAAAAAAGTAAGGGGTCCATTGCTTGGCTTTTGAAAAGCAGTACTTAACTCCTCAGTACTTAACTAAATGGGAAACCCTGCTCTATATTGATGTGCAACTGCTCCTTATTTCAGATCATTAAGAAGTCTCTGGGGTTTGCTTGCAATGTATTTAAACTTACATTGGTTCATAATTTATTATATGGGAATCACAGCTCTATACATCCATTCTTGTGTAACCCACTACTATTCACTTTTGCTCCCTTCAAACGGCGGTCTAATTCAGTTTGCAACCGAAACCTGCAGTGGACTTTCCATTACCTATAATCACATTTGCCAGCATAGCTCCACTTATGAATGCCACACCTCATCGCTTTTCTCCACAGGCCGACGTCATTTTCAAGAGCGTGTGGTGTTAAGCAGGTTTCGCGTGTAGGCTTCTTGCCAGAGGGATTGCAATAAGGAGATGTTCTTCTAATTCCTAATGCAGCGCACATGAAATGTTAAGTTCCTTTCATGTTGAAAAAGTCATTTCCATATCCTTAAAAGAAACAACAAAAAACCTGAAAAGCACCATCTCTTAGCTTGCATAATATTTTAAAGCATGGGTACGGAAACTTGGGTCTGATGTCTGGATGCAGCCTGTCTAGGCCTCTCTAGCTGGGCTTCAGGACTGTTGCCAGCCATACACCTTATTCCCGGGCTACACCCCCTGAGCAGCACTGCCTGGCATTCTGGGTGCTTTTTCTGGCTGGAATGTCTCCTTGAACTGTGATAATGTCTCTTGTTCGCTTGAATGGAGTAGAGATAACCTCTTGTGGTGGTAGAACCTCTGACCTGTGTAGGTGGAATACAGTCCACTGCACAGAGGGACCCACCTCTGCAGCTTCCCCACACCCGAGTTTTGAGGGATGGGTCCCGGAGAGGATTTGTGAAGCGAGGCATGCATGTGGCGCTGTGGTCTAAACCACTGAGCCTCTTGGGCTTGCCGATTAGAAGGTCAAGCACCTGTTGCTCTGTCCCAGCTCCTACCAACCTAGCAGTTTGAAAGCACACCAGCGCGAGTAGATAAATAGGTACCAATTCGGCAGGAAGGTAAATGGTGTTTCCATGCACTCTGGCACTTGTCATGGCGTCCCGTTGCGCCAGAAGCGGTTTAGTCCTGCTGGCCACATGACCCGGAAGGCTGTCTGTGGACAAACGCTAGCTCCCTCTGCCTGAAAGTGAGATGAGCGTCACAACCTCATAGTCTCATTTAACTGGACTTAACTGTCCAGGGATACCTTTACTCCTGCTGAAGCTTTTCTCTGCACTTGGGTGGAGGGAGGAAGAAGCTGGTTTGTCATTTTCTGAGGTCGAGAGATTAGTTTGAGCAATGCTTTTGCATACCTCTGTTTCTAGCCTCTTTGACATGTTGTTTCCTGCTTCAAGAATGAGCAAGCCTTGGAGTTGCATGCTCCCATATCTGCTGCGCACACGCCCAGAGGTTGACATATAATGCTGTTGTTTTTTTAATTTAAGAAATGGCTAACTAATTTCAGTTCCTCACTGGATCCAATTTTGGGGAACTGTGACTGTTTATACCAAGAACTGAAACTGTGATTTGATCCTGGCTTGAACTCACAAGTCATAGTTAAATCAGTTTTTTTTTGTACACCACTTATATATATATATTTAATATAGCAATCAATCAATCAATCAATCAAAAGTGTGAATGCAGTTGGTCAGGGGGCTGGGAATTGGCTGCGGGTTCCCTTGTTGAGTGGACCCAGTGACCAGTCTGGATTTCTTACTGTATGTAATGTGAAATTGGCTTGTTGTAACTAAACTGGTTTGGGGCTGGGCTTAGGATTTCACCTAGGAATCTCACCTTGGCTGCTCTGTGGTCCTCTTCCAGTGAGGGTGGGGAGCAAGAATAAAGGAATAAATGCAAAACTTGCTGTCTCCTTCCAAATCCTCGGTTAGAAGTCTGGCATCCAACTGAACCTGAAGAGTCGGAGACAGGTGTCAGGCGGTATCTCCTGCAGCTTCTCTTTTTTGACCTTTTCAGATTTTGTTTGTCAAGGCATTTCTTTGGGAGGTCAGCTGAAGAATCTACAATTTTTACTTTGTGGTGAATGAAGTCTTTTCCAAGCACAATAGGGATGTATAAACTGGAGCACAATAATAGGGATGTATAAACTGGAGGTTCTAAAGAGAAGTATAGACGCCTGCCATAAAACTCTTAAGGCGACACATGGTTGGAGAAGCTTCTCCAATGCTTGCTATGCCGCAGGATTAAGCCCCCCACCCCCCGCTTTGAACAAACGAGTGGTGTTTTTTAAAAAACCCTTAGATCGAAGTATGGTATTTGCAGGTTCTGAGAATTAAGGTGCTCTGAGCTACTATGCATTCTAAGGCTGAGGCTTCATATTGAAATAAATTCCAGGGTTTTATCTGCCAGAAATGAAGTATAAGTTAATATAAGGCTGTGAACACACCATACATTTAAAGCACATTGCTTCCTGCAAATAATGCTAACAACTAGTTTATGTTCACAGAGCTATTGTTCCCAGCACCCTTAACAAACTACAATTCCCAGGATTCTTTGGGGGTACTCACGTATTTACAATGTATTAGTGTGAAGGCAGCTTCAAATGCATCAGAAGAACGGTGGTTCTTTACAAATGTTTATTTCCCTTGAAGCTTATGACCAGTCCCGTTGGTGTAGTGGTTAAGAGCAGTGGACTCATAATCTGGTGAGTCGGGTTTGCGTCTCCACTCCTCCACATGCAGCTGCTGGGTGACCTTGGGCCAGTCATACTTCTTTGAAGTCTCTCAGCCCCACTCACCTCACAGGGTGTTTGTTGTGGGGGAGGGAGGGAAAGGAGAATGTTAGCCGCTTTGAGATTCCTTTGGGTAGTGATAAAGTGGGATATCAAATCCAAACTCTTCTTCTCCCACATATTTGATGCCTCTGTCTCTGCAAAGGCATATGAAAATCTGAGATATAAAACTTGAAAGTTTCCTCCTCCCCTCTTTTCTTTGGTCCATACAATTTAAGAAAATGGCTAACTAAGGATCACGAATGTTTCAAAAATGGTGGTCCCTGGGTGATGCCAGGGATGTGTAGTGGGGTATCTTGGTGTGGGGCAGGAGACGGAACTTCATGGAGAAGTGGGGTCTGGGACTGTTTTCCCAGTCCCAGCAAAGTACGACTGCTTTGCTACCACCTATACTGCCTCTTGTCTGCTAACTTGGAGGGCAAGGAGGTTTGTCTGAAGAAACCTCATGCTTGCATCCTTATCAGTCATATAGCAGTGCGTGAAATGTGCTGGAATGATAATAGAATGTTGCAAACTCCTGCAAGGGGGGGGGGCATTCTGACAGCTGGGCAAAATCTTAAGAGCTGCAGCTTAGGAAATTCAGGAGTTAGAGTATGCCTGAGGGCTCAGCTCACAGAGAGCACCATGTTCGTCTCAGATGCACAGCCATTGCATTTACTCCCCAGTGCCCTTCTGCTGTTGCCCTACCTACCCACTGCTTGTCTCATGAGCTCCTGTTCCAACCAAGATACCAGGGAGAACCAGAAAGAAAACGGAGACTTGTCCCTTGAGCAGTCTCTGGCTTCCTGCCACCCCGACTGACTTGCGCTCCTTGGGGACGCCTTGTTAAAATTTATTAGTGTGATTTGCTAACACTGTCATTCTTCAGAGTTCATCTCCCTCCCCAGGGAGTTGAATACCCGAGGGGGGAGAGACATCTTGTCTCCCAGAAGCGCACATGCGCAGATCATTTTACGTGCTGGTGGGCTCACTCTGAATGGTTACTAACAGGCTGCTGGACAGTTTTCCTTGCTGCACCTCCTCTGTTACCTAAAGAAACGGTCTTGGATTTTCTAAGAAAAGCAGGCATGTTCATGCACAATACAGAAGGTGCAATACAGCCATCAACAGTGTGTAAAAAGTGTGCGTGGCCACATTCACACCATAGAGCACTAGGCTACTGCTTGTCATGGCTTCCCCCAAAGAATCCTGGGAGCTGTAGTTTGTTATGGCTGCTGAGAGTTGTTAGGGCAGGCACAGGCAAACTCCGGCCCTCTAGATGTTTGGGGACTACAATTCCCATTACTCCTGACCACTGGTCCTGTTATCTAGGGATGATGGGAATTGTAGTCCCAAACATCTGGAGGTCCAGAGTTTGCCTATGCCTGTGTTAGGGGACCCTCTTATTCCCCTCAGAGCAACAGCTCCCAGAATTCCCTCTGAAAAGGGATTGAGTGTTGAACCACTTGGAGAATTGTAGCTTTGGGAGAGGCCTCCTTGTCTTCAGAAAGGATACCCCCCCCCCACACACACCTTGAGCTACAAACATTCCCTGGTGAGCACAACAATACAGGAGGATATACATCTTGCTATACATCCTGCTATTTTTAAATGAAGCAAAACAATTTTTTAAAGCATGTTACCTACTCCCAATATCAATAATATTTTTTGCTCCCAGGGATTGCGAAGGCATTTGTACCTTTGTGTGTGTAATTTAAATTTTCACGCAGTTGCATTGTTTCCTTTTTATTTCAATCAATATGTTATTGAGTTTCATGTTTTGATTTTATACATGGTGGTGACAATGCTACTGCAACTGCTCAAGAGTTAGAAAACACCGAGGTTAGAAAGGAAGGGGAGGGAATCTTGCCTGGTATCCATGCACAATGATTTTTAAGGAGAAGAAAAAACAGGAATGGGAAATGAGAATTTTAGTTCTTTCCAGTGGGTTAGCTGGTAACCCTGCCCTTTGCAGAGGTAAACAGCCACCCTAAGCCTGCACACACAACTAAATGCTGATTTTTACCCAAAAAGCATCGCATGTCTTCCTCATTTGGGGCAACGAGTACAAATTTCTGTCTTCTGTATACAAACCATGTATATAGCTGGCAACCACTATACAGTGGTACCTCGGGTTACATACGCTTCAGGTTGCAGACTCCGCTAACCCAGAAATAGCGCTTCAGGTTAAGAACTCTGCTTCAGGATGAGAACAGAGATTGTGCTCCGGCGGTGCAGCAGAAGCAAGAGGCCCCATTAGCTAAAGTGGTGCTTCAGGTTAAGAACTTTGCTTCAGGATGAGAACAGAAATCACATGGCAGTGGTGCAGTGGCAGCGGGAGGCCCCATTAGCTAAAGTGGTGCTTCAGGTTAAGAACAGTTTCAGGTTAAGAACGGACCTTTGGAACGAATTAAGTACTTAACCCGAGGTACCACTGTACAAAGTCTTAACTTCTGAAGCTTGAAAGGGATGGAGATGCCTGGCCTTACCTGGCGTGTGCATCTTTATTTGAAGGATAGTTCCTTCTCCAGGTGTAGGGCTAAGGCCCCAATACTCAACCAAAGGCAAAACTCCCTGAGATTGGCTCCTGAGAGCGGCCTGAAATGAGGCAGCTTCCAACGTGGGGAGGAAGCCTTGACTGAACGCTGTCTGGGATTGATACAGCCAGGATGTCCCTTCACTGGTAAGGATGCTCAGCTTGGGCAGAGTGACCCTATGAGATGCTCATTTAGGCAACAGAACAATGATCCCCGTTGCTTCCCTGGCTTGGACCTACCCTCTTTTCCCATTCGGTTGCTCCAGTTGTATTGATCCATGAATCAGAATGAGGTGGTAGACTCCTAAGGTAGTGGCATGTATTGAACCATATTAAGAGTGAAATTGGCGTAGTGGGGTGTGTGTGTTATACTGTTTATGCTTCCAGAGGAAAGAAAGAAACTCTGCAAGTAGAAATTCACCACTTTAGGGCCTCATTCAGTCTTCTCCCTGCTGTATTAGTTTTTCGATTTTAGGAAGGTGGTATTTTAGTGCAATGGAGAGCATTTAGGATTACGGTGGTACCTAGGGTTACATACACTTCAGGTTACAGACTCCACTAACCCAGAAATATTACCTCGGGTTAAGAACTTTGCTTCAGGATGAGAACAGAAATCGTGCTCTGGAGGTGAGGCAGCAGCAGGAGGCCCATTAGCTAAAGTGGTGCTTCAGGTTAAGAACAGTTTCAGGTTAAGTATGGACCTCCGGAACGAATTAAGCACTTAACCTGAGGTACCACTGTACAGTAGGGGTGCCAACTTGAATAAAATATTGGGGGTACATAATTGAACACAAGACGCAGCATACACACAACATTTGAATGGCAATGCCCATCAATTTTGGGGTGGAGGGGGGTTGGTGGTTCACTCAAATATTTTATTGGGGAGGTGAAGGGACCTCAGCTCCTAGGAGATGGCTCCTATGAATGTGTGGTACATTCCATTACTGCTCCAGGTCTCTGCTGCCTCATTGATTCCCCTGCTATTGTGTTGCCTGTGTGAGGAGCCCATCTCAGAAGCTGAAATTTTGTCTGTCAGGTATGATTGGCAAGCCCTGTTTCCCTCAGCTTCTGTTACTTTATAACGCATGGCGGGCCTAACCCCTGCTGCTGTCCCACACATTCTCGATGTGACCCTTTACCATCCCAGTTAGATTCGGCCCATTAAAAAATGTGAGCTTGCTTTTTGCAAAGGATTGTGCGGGAGATTCAGTGCATGACAAGAATATATATTCCGAAGTCATCATTTCTCTCTTGGCTCCCAGTTTTTTTCCTTTTTAACATGGTGCCTTTTCTGTATTGCAAGGCTTGGCAACAGAACACGTTGTACAGTGCTCATTAGTTAAGCTGTGTAAAATATTCAACATGTCTCTGTTAAAGGGGGCATGTCTACTGTCTTCCTCAAATTAAAGTGAGCCTGGCTGTTGGTTACACAATATTGTCTCTTGGAAGCCAGACAGGAGGATATGTAGCAATCTTATTTTTAGTTACCGGTACTTGAGAAATGCATAGGTGCAGTTCAGTTCCTACGCCATGCGGCAGGCAACTGTAAGAATTCTTCTTGTACAAACAGCCTCTTGTTATATTGTATTTATCAGGCTATGAATCTGTTGCAGGACTGCAGTGGAATTTCAGTATATTAGTGACCTTTGCTTTGATGGCATACAGTCCTTAGGCTTTACAAATGATGAAGTTCACCCGCCTTTCTCCTTCTGTGTTTCTGGCTTTTCTCTATACAAACAAAATGCAGCAACAAAGATTTTGCAAGCTTGTATTGACCCGAGTCAGAGCAAATTGCACCACACCTCTTCCAGGTATTGGATAAGCCGACATTTCATGTGCACTTCTTCACATCTTTATGAAGGATTTATTTCGTGTTTAAGCAACAGAAATGTAAAGCCTAATAAATATTCAATTTCCAATCATACTTGAAAGCATTTGATCAAATGCATGTGCAGTTTTTTTATTTTTAGAATATTTTTTTTAAAAAACTTTGCTCCTGTCTCTTCATCAGGAACGTTTCCTGGGATTACGTTAATTTGCATCTGAAAGAAAAATGTTCTAAGGTGCCAGATATACTTCTCCTCCGCTTTTCTCCACCATAGCTGCTCCAACTCTGATTGAAATTCTGAGGCCACTCTTTTATAATAATAAAAAAAGAACAATGAAGCTTTTTAAAAGGGTATTATAGATAAAACACCAGACATAAGGCGACTAGTATTTACTAGTAAGTTGCTTGAGGCCAGTTTGAATGCAACAAGTGAAGCTACAGGGAACCAGGCAGAGGGTCTTCTCGGTAGTGGCACCCGCCCTGTGGAAAGCCCTCCCATCAGATGCCAGAGAGATAAATGATTTTATGACTTTTCAAAGACACGTGAAGGCAGCTCCTTCAGGTATACAGGGCCGAAGCCATTTAGGGCTTCAAAGTTCAGCGCCAACACTTTGAATTGTGCTTGGAAACCTACTGGGAGCCTTTAGGACTGGTGTTGTATGGTCCTGGCAGCTGCTCCCAGTCACCAGTCTAGCTGCCACATTCTGGATTAGCACTCTGTAGTTTCCAAGTCGCCTTCAAAGGCAGCCCCATGTAGAGCACATTGCAGTAGTCCAAGCAGGAGGCAGGTAGCATCTCAGCCAGCATACTAGATGGAGCTGGTAGACCTTGGATGCAGAATTAACCTGTGCCACTCTGGACAGCTGTGAGTCCAAAATGACCCCCAGGCTACACACCTGGTCCTTTGGCAAAACCAGAGTCCTGAGTTTCAGCTGTGTGCCGGACAGGGAGACCCAAGACAGGTGGTTAATAGGACTGGACATATGTTGGTTAAAAGGAATGTGTGTGCATGTGGTGAAAGAGTTTGGGGTCAGCACTTTGTCACGTGATAAAGAAAGGCGGGAGGAGTCGAGAGGAACCCAGTTGCTGTGTTGATACACTAGCAGCTTCTAACACACAAATGTGGTAGAACATTTTCAGTGCTTGAGCTCACGAAAGGTCTGTTTCAGTTAACCTTCTGTCTGGATTATTTGTGTTTTTACTGGGTTAGATGGGGCCGTTTGTTATTTCCACTTAGCAAGACGTCAGCAGCTGCGGAATATTTATAATGTAATGTTGGTGGCGTACAAGATAATTGCATTACTGTTTAGGAAAGCAGTCGTCCACGCAGGACAAACACAGCAAGTCTGTCCAAATTTTCTCTCTAAGCACTGCTTCAGTTGTGATACAGTCTGGATTTGTTACTGCTGAGGCATCTGCCATTTTTTCTTTTTCTCCCCCCCCCCCTTTTTTTGAGCATTTGTACTTCTGTCTTCCACAGCGAGGTCAGCTTCAGAAGATGCTTATATGATTCCTCATTGTGAGACGGTAGCTGCTTGTCTCCATTTCTTCTCTTGTTCTTAAAAGCCCTGATCTTGCAACTTCCTCCCTGTCACGATGAATTACACACAAATAAGCAGCAAGCTTGTTTCTTTGAAAAGCTTTGGATGCTGGAAGTTAAGCAGCCAGCAGTTCAGTGCAGAGCAGTGGATTTTTGCAAATACGTTTCACAGAGATCATGGCTCACCAAGCTTTTATTTTGTTTTTCTTTTTTGCCGTTTTCGGCGTCGCACTCCCATTATGCATTTTTGTCTTTGGAATCGTACGCCCTTAATTTTACAAAGTAAACCAGAGAGCGAGAGCTATTTTTCAAAAGCTGCTAACACACAAAGTGACACTTTTTAGAGAGCTGGTTGGCAAATATATATCAGTGCTCTCCATTTTGAGTGCTTTTGGCAACTAAGAGCTAAACCAAATGTGACATTATTTGTGCAGTAATAAATTGCATGGTTGTTTGGGGTGGATTTTGGAGGGGAGGGAATTGAAGTCACTGGGGGTGGGCGGGCAGAGAAACCATATTGGGGATTTGCCCCTTTCCTTTGATGTCAGCCCAGCCCTGATAGATGTGTTCTTCCAATGGCCGCTGTTTGCTAGAATAAGCCATGATGGTTGTGTAAATACTCTCGCGTATAATCTGGCCCTGACTTAACTCCCCTTGCTTTAAATAAGGTTCAGTCACAAATAACCTTTTAGCTAAATGGTAGCCTTACCGCTGCAGGCAGGGATGGGGAAGAAATCTGATTCAGTTCGCATTCAAAGGCGGACCTACTGAAATCGTGCATTCCAAAGCAGTATGCAGACCGAAATGCAGCAAACTTTCTAAAGTCGCCCTTCTCTGAATTTTGCAGTGCAGTTTTCCAGCCATGAACTTTGCACACAAAAAAGGAAATGCCTTGAGTAAAGGGGTCCATAATTACTTTAGGGGAAATTGCTTTGCCAAAAGATGTGTATGTTGTGGGGAATTGCACACAGATGTGCACGTTAAAAGAAATTCACACTGAAATGCTGATGAATTTTCACAGGGATTTCTTGCTTTAAAAATTGCATGTGGAAAACTGAACTTCAGATTCGAAAAATGAGCAAGCTGAAATGGACTTATTTGGTCATCCCTAACTGTAGGGGATTGGGCTGAATTGTTTTGGTTGCTGACTAATTTCCAAATTTATGTGTGGACCTCTGTGTTCTTATTGGAAGTCAGATTCCTTGCCTGCCTAACTTAATATCTATCAGTGAATTTTCAGGGTTTTGGGCTGGGGTATTTTCACATCACTTGCTACTTCTCATCTTTTTACCTGGAGTTGCAAAATTGAGGTACAGTTCCTTCCCCAAAGTAGGTACTTATAACGATCTGGGGGGGGGGGGGAAGCCTGGCATCCCAAATCATGTGGAATGAAATGAGTTAAAGTACATTCCATTTTCAAATGGAACACAGAAAGGAATTCAGAGGCAGGGATGTCTAAGCCTCTGCATGATGCCGTCATAGGGTATGTCTGCCTCATATCCTTTGAAAGTGAAATGAAAAATGGGCATCTGTCACTGCAGCTGCAAGTCTGCAACGGCGGTTGCATCCGCTGAGGGTTTGGACATCCAAGTTGCCCAGAAAACTCCGTTGGGAAGCCTGCATCTGAAGAAGTCTCTGTTATAGTCTGCAAATTGGCCGGCTGGTTAATGTGAGCTGTGTGTTCAGGAGCAGCTGAGTTATGTAAACTGCACCTTGTGGATGATAGTGGCTTGGGTGCAGTGTGCCTGGTGAAGTAAATAAATGCATGGATTCTTTATTTCTTAGAAGTACCGTATTTTTTGCTCTATAAGACTCACTTTTCCCCTCCTAAAAAATAAGGGGAAATGTGTGTGCGTCTTATGGGGTGAATGCAGGCTGCGCAGCTATCCCAGAAGCCAGAACAGCAAGAGGGATTGCTACTTTCACTGCGCAGCAATCACTCTTGCTGTTCTGGCTTTTGAGATTCAGAATTTTTTTTCCCCT
The DNA here is from genome assembly GCF_964188305.1 of Podarcis bocagei. Classification (NCBI taxonomy): domain Eukaryota; kingdom Metazoa; phylum Chordata; class Lepidosauria; order Squamata; family Lacertidae; genus Podarcis; species Podarcis bocagei. The sequence goes on along the minus strand of NC_138133.1, from coordinate 23,230,250 downwards.
TGTTTTCCTTCTCCAAAAACTAGGTGCGTCTTGTGGTCTGGTGGGTCTTATAGAGTGAAAAATATGGTAATTTTTCTGCACTCCGGCCAAAATAAATGAACAACTAAGGCTCCCAGAGTGGCTTACAAATAGCAACAGCAATACAGTGGTACCTCGCAAGACGAATGCCTCGCAAGACGGAAAACTCGCAAAACGAAAGGGTTTTTGGTTTTTTGAGTTGCTTCGCAAGACGATTTTCCCTATGGGCTTGCTTCGCAAGACGGAAATGTCTTGCAAGTTTGTTTCCTTTTTCTTAAAACCGTTAATACAGTTGCGACTTGACTTCGAGGAGCAACTCATAGCACGTGGTGTGGTAGCCTTTTTTGAGGTTTTTGAGGACTTTGGTGATTTTTGAAGCTTTTCCAAAGCTTTTCTGACACCGTGCTTCGCAAGACGAAAAAAACCGCAAGACGAAAAAACTCGCGGAACGAATTAATTTCGTCTTGCGAGGCACCACTGTAATATGTCCCTGCCCTCAAGCTTATAATTGCAAAGACTCGTCATAAAAGGAAAAGAGGGTTGTGAAGGAGGAAGAAAAGAGCAAACTTAGGTGCTCATCTTGTAATCATCAGCTGGAATGGAGAGAGTTCAAGGAGAGTAGCCAAAATCTGCTAGCCTGACTGAAACTGCATTTCTGAGAAGTGTGATGCTCTCCATCAGCTGGAATGAGAGAGAGTATTACCAGTCCCTGGGTGGGGTGAGGAAACTTCAGTGCCACAACATGCAGCACTTTCTCAGTGTAAAGGTGAGAAAGGGGATGTTAACTGCATTCAGTTGGACACAATTAGAATTCTCCACATCATCAAGATTCTTGGTTCAAAGGAGATTTTGGTGAGCAGGGAGAGTCTGTGGCAGATAGACATCAAGAAGCAGAAGAGGATGGAAGCCAAGAGGCAGAGATGAGTCAGGCTGGTGAATAGTCATGAGTGTCTCCCCCTCCTGCTGTGACAAGCGCCCCTCTCCCCTGGTATCCCAGGACCAGGAGAGGTATGAAGAGGGTGGAGCAGAGACGGGCATGTCAGCAGAGTCTCAGATTGCTTGGGAAAAACCCTGGAGAGAGGAGACGACTTAGGCAGTTGAGGGAAGGTGAGGACCTTTAGTCACTGCCTCATAGGGGCAAGACCTACTGAGAAGAGTTGCTGTGCTCATTAGGCCTGGCACACCTGAGCAGGCCTTGTTTCTTCTAATAAAGAGTTAGCTTCCCTTAGTCCATGTGATTTTTATTTTTTGCTGGCTGGCTCCTTGACAGTTGGTGGTCCTTACCCCTGGTTCCACCTCTATCATCACTTGTAGGATAGGTGCTGCTCACAAAGCTGGTCTAAATCTGGGGCGGCCTTTGCTCTTGTTTGCCTCCTTCTGACACTACAGCAGCAGCAATGGATTGGGAGAGTTTCAGGGTGGGTGAAGTTGGAAGTAGTGCCTTCTTGCATTTCACAGCAACTCTTCCTGCAGCTGCCATTGCCAGGAAGGTTGTAGGGGTGGGCTTACTAGCCCTAAACCCTCACTTTCACTGTGGAGGCAACTATTACAGAAGGTCAACTAAACCAGGTTCCTGGCAGGTGGTGGCATTGTTGCAGGGAACAATGCCACTTAAGGGAGCCATCTGAGGAGCATCTTCCACATGTACCCCTAACCATTCCAAAAAATGCATCCAAGAAGAAATGAAATTGGCCAACTTCTTTAGGTCCCTGGCTCTATGAACAGAAGTAGAGTTTGCCATGGTTTTAGAGCTGTCACCCAAGCCCTCCCAGATGTTTTTGACTGGAATGTATGGATAAGGCTCTATAGCTGCAGCCCAAACATTTGGAGGACCCTGTATTAGCAAAAGCAGACTTGGAGGGACCAGTTCTGAGACCTTGCTTCATGTCTGCATTGCAGATACACAAAGGGCCATTTTGCAACATCCCTTATGTCCCTGCATGCAAGCAGCACTCAATCTTTGACCCTTGAACCAATGCTGTGGTCTAGACTCGTGGTCAACAAGGATATATGCAAACATATTGGCAAGGTACCGGTATATATCTGTGATAGCATCTGTGCTTTATTGACCATCCTATGCCTAGCAAGAATGGATGCGCCATAAATGGAGGCATATTGACTCCACTGGAAGCATGTAGAACATAAGAAGAGCCTGCTGGATCAGGCCAATGGCCCATCTAGTCCAGCATCCTGTTCTCAGTGGCCAACCAGATGCCTGTGGGAAGCCTGTACATGAGTGCAACAACACTCCCCCCTCCTGCGGTTTCCAGCAACTGGTATATAGAAGCATTACTGCTTTCAGCTGTACTTGAGTGTTTCATTCATCCAGTCCGCTCTGGGCAGGCTGCAGAGACAACACAGGCAGGAGCCCCTCCCTGACTTCCTGTCCCAACATTTCCTGTTTCTAGGTCCCGAGTCTCTCCACTTAGTTCTAATACGCCTGATACATAGAACATAACAGAAAGATGTTGCTTATAGCTTTATTCATTTAAAATATCTGTTAATCACACCTTCCATCAAAAGATTCCAGGGCAGTGTATAAAAGTGTGAATAAGAGAGACTGTTTTTAGCAGTTGTCTCTCCTGTGTGTTCCCTCCGCTAGTCTTGTCTTTCTTCCGCTGCTGCTGCTTGTTCCCCTCCCCTCCGTACCCAAGAAGAGCAATATGCACTGGGGAGGGAAGGGAAGGTAGAGACAAACAAAGCTATTCTTAATTCAGGTCATGCTTGTGCCATCTGCTCTGTATCTATTTAAATGCTATCTGAGGAAAGCGGCGGTGCCACATTTTCTTCGTCTGTGTTTTCAAGTGTTTCCCCCCATAGGATCTCCGTTGAAATGATTGAACTCTATTTTGCGTGGGTGTTTTGGAAGTTGGAAGAGAGCCAGTGTGGTGTAGTGGTTAAGAGCGGTAGTCACGTAATCTGGGTAACCGGGTTCGCGTCTCCGCTCCTCCACATGCAGCTGCTGGGTGACCTTGGGCCAGTCACACTTCTTTGAAGTCTCTCAGCCCCACTCACCTCACAGAGTGTTTGTTGTGGGGGTGGAAGGGAAAGGAGATTGTTAGCCGCTTTGAGGCTCCTGAAGGGGAGTGAAAGGCGGGATATCAAATCCAAACTCTTCTTCTTCTTCAAGATTTCAGACGGCTGATTTCAGCTTTGATGACTTCACATCTTTAAAACTGGTGTTTTGGTGTAAGGCTTGGGTGCTAACTCAGGGGTATCAGTGTGCAGGCTTTGCCTGAAGAAAGATCTCAAATTCTGTCCCCGGCATTCCCAAGTAGGAGATGTTTCCAGGTGTCCATTGGACATTCATCTTGATCTATTTGCACCATGTTTGCTTTGCACTTGTATGACGCTCAGCCTTTCTTTGCCACCATACCAGCGGAAGACTGACACAACTTCCTATTTCCTGCTACTTTGGGGGATGCTATTGCAAGGTGTGAACAGGGAATCCCTGATCAAAACTCCACATGCATTCCATAGGTCCTCCATACCACAATGCAGCTGCTGGATGAAATAACTTGGCAGAACTTGGTGTATTCAAAGTTGTGTGTTGGTGGTATTATTGCTGAATGAAGGAGGAAGAGGAGGAGGAGAAGGAGTAGTTTGGACTTGATATCCCACCTTTCACTCCCCTTGAGGAGTCTCAAAGCGGCTAACAATCTCCTTTCCCTTCCTCCCCCACAACAAACACTCTGTGAGGTGAGTGAGGCTGAGAGACTTCCGAGAAGTGTGACTAACGCAAGGTCACTCAGCAGCTGCATGTGGAGGAGCGGGGAAGTGAACCCGGTTCACCAGATTACGAGTCCACCACTCTTAACCACTACACCACGCTGACTCTCCCATCATAGGCAACTTCAGCTAAGATAACATTTAGAACATGTTGGGGAACGACAGATCAATCTGTTTCCATGCCAGTGCCGGATAAGCTAAACAAGCTATAGCTTAGGGCCCCACTTTCTTGGAGCCCCCCCCCCAAAATTTTAAAGGAAAAAAAGCTGGATGTACATTTCCAAAATATAAGATAAAAACAAATGAAATAAAACCTACATACAGCAACAGTGTTTTGTGTTGTGTATGGACCTATTAGGTCCATAAATTACCATATAGCATATATTCAACACAAAAAACAGCAACAATTTGTTGTTGACAAAGGACAGCTGGACATATAAAGGGCCCCATTACCTTCAGTAGCTTAGGGTCTCATCAAACCTAAATCCAGCCCTTTTCCATGCCATTTGTGTTCACTCACAAATCCATTCTATCCTGTTTTTGCATTGATCTGTAACATTTACAATATTTGCCTGAATATTCTTATGTACCTGCTTCATCTCAAAAGTGAACTTAATCTCTGTGTACGCATTTCTAAATGCATTTCATTCTAACATATGATTTTTGAAATGCCGTTGGGTATGCTTTTGGGGCTGAGAACCATGTTGCAAAATTATGTTCTGACCAGCACATGAGCCCAGGAAGCATGGATCTGGTTAGTTCACATTGGAATTCACAGAGACTGATTTCCTGAAGCATTCCTAGATCAGCCGAAGATAACCATTCTGTGGGATTTGTTTTTTAAACCTGTGCCTACCCTCCCATTGAAATTTATAGCACGTAAAAATGCTCAGCCTGGGCTGGATTGTGGCCCTGCATTTCAAGATGTTAACTGTGCAGTCCCAGGTATGTATTCTTTAATACAGGGATAGGCAACATGGTGCAATCCAGAAGTTGTTAGACTTTGACTCCCACAAGTCCTATCTAACAATGCCAAAGGCCAGGGGAGATAGGAGTTGTAAGTCCAACAACATCTGACTGGCACCACATTAGCCAATCTTTCTCTAAATCTCACTGTCTCCTATGAAGCTTAAGGGTAAAGGTAAAGGGACCCCTGACTGTTAAGTCCAGTCATGGACGACTCTGGGGTTGCGGCACTCATCTCGCTTTACTGGCTGAGGGAGCAGACGTTTGTCCGCAGGCAGCTTCCAGGTCATGTGGCCAGCATGACTAAGCTGCTTCTGGTGAACCAGAGCAGCGCACGGAAATGCCATTTACCTTCCTGCTGGAGTGGTACCTATTTATCTACTTGCACTTTGACGTGCTTTCAAACTGCTAGGTGGGCAGGAGCAGGGACCGAGCAACGGTAGCTCACCCCATTGTGGGGATTCGAACCACCGACCTTCCGATTGGCAAGCCCTAGGTTCAGTGGTTTAGGCCACAGCGCCACCCACATCCCTCCCTATGAAGCTTTGTTGTTGTTGTTTAGTCGTTTAGTCGTTTAGTTGTGTCCGACTCTTCGTGACCCCATGGACCAGAGCACGCCAGGCACTTCTGTCTTCCACTGCCTCCCACAGTTTGGTCAAAGCTTACTGCCTAGTAATTATGTTTTACAACTGCAGCCTAAACCCCCCATTAATAATGGTTTTTGCCATGCTTCTTTAGCAAAACACTTCTAAAAAAATGCATTTTCTACTTTCCTCAAAAACCTTGCTTTTATGTTGACAGTTCACGTAGCCTTCCCACCCTTAAAACACCTACATTTCCAAAGACCCTTTCAAGCATTGTTAGCTGGCGAATGATAAGTTGTGAAGGTTGATACTAGCTTGGGGGCACTCAAAGGATTGCTATGTGTGGCATCTCGCCTCATGTTAAAATCAGAGGACGCGTTTTCTTCCTCTCGGTCTGTATGTCTGTGTCTCTCTCACTCCTGTTCATTTCATAATAGATACAAAAGGATTAGGCTTATACTCCTGGATGGCTGTTCATTGACGTCTTCGATGTGTTTCATTTGCAATAATGTATGTAATTTATCTTCATGTGTACCTTTTTTTTTTAATGGTCAAGGGCTAAGTGGCCCTGCAGATATATGAGCTGTTGGACTGTCTTGACAGAATGCTGCCAAATATTGACACTGTAAAGTGTGGTGGGGAAGGGAATATATCAAATGGCGGCTTATAAATCTGAATGTCTAAAACGCATTTTCTGCTTGTTCGTAAGTAGTGTCTGGAAATCCCAACAAGCTTTTTTCTCCCAGATATTTTAAGATGATGGTATTTTTTGTATGCCTAACTCTTACGTCTCGTCCTTCATATTTGGTGAAAATGATGGCATTTCTGAGAACTGTTAGATACGTCCGTTTGTTATGATTAAATTTCTTAAGAATGAATAGACTTCTGTGGGATTGTTATTTTTTTACAATGGAAGAATCTTAGCTCCATGTGGCCCACTTATTCCACTCGAGTGTAACAAAACTTTAATATTTCTTAAAGGTAAAGTTAAAGGGACCTCTGACCATTAGGTCCAGTCATGACCGACTCTGGGGTTGTGGCGCTCATCTCGCTTTATTGGCCGAAGGAGCCGGCGTATAGCTTCCGGGTCATGTGGCCAGCATGACTAAGCCGCTTCTGGCAAACCAGAGCAGCGCACAGAAACGCCGTTTACCTTCCCGCTGGAGCGATACCTATTTATCTACTTGCACTTTGAGGTGCTTTCGAACTGCTAGATTGGCAGGAGCTGGGACCAAGCAATGGGAGCTCACCCCGTTGCGGGGATTCGAACCGCCGACCTTCTGATCGGCAAGTCCTAGGCTCTATGGTTTATCCCACAGCGCCACCCGCATCCCTTATAAACCGCTTAGAGGTTATCAATTAAAAAGTTAAAAACATGTCGTTCAAAACCAATTAAAATCAGCACTAAATTACAAAACTATCTTATGGTGGAAGGTGGAATACAAACTGTGTAAATAAAGTAACCTATTTTTTCCATACTCCCAGCTGGCCTGTTCTGACAGCTCATAGAAGGCTGCAATCGGTTTTTGACTTGAAGTATGCCTTCAACCTCATTCTTTGTACCGTTGGTGTGATGCAGCTTTCTACATTGTCACTTTGTTTGCTTTTACATCACCAGTGACACATCTCCCAGTATCTGTACATGACAGGAAAGAACAAGGTGTTTAAATTGCCAAAGAACAAAGCCCTCCTGAACAAAGGCTTTATTTATTAGCAAAGCAAACTAGCATCAGTAATCTGCCACTCATGGCTGATTAGGAGGTATGTGGTTAGCATTCAGGTAGCATGTTTTTTCCTCGGCAGAAGGATATGAGACTGATGTTTTTGGGATCTAGTTAAGGAATGAGCAGATATCTGCTGCCCCTGCTCCTGCCAACCTAGCAGTTCGAAAGCACATCAAGTGCAAGTAGATAAATAGGTACTGCTTGGGCGGGAAGCTAAGCAGCGTTTCCGTGTGCTGCTCTGGTTTGCCAGAAGCGGCTTAGTCATGCTGGCCACATGACCTGGAAGCTGTATGCTGGCTCCCTCGGCTAGTAAAGTGAGATGAGCGCCACAACCCCAGAGTCGGCCACGACTGGACCTAATGGTCAGGGGTCCCTTTACCTTTACCTTGGCATCTGCCTAGGAATTGCCACATTCCGCAAATGGAGAAATATTTCTAGAGCAGGTCTGGGCCCCTTTGTGTTCTCCCAGATCCCATAACTACTCTAAAAGGGAGTTAGGAGGGCACCTCTACCTCTAGGGTGGTTATGTGCCCTGCTTTACAGAGGATGGTTCTCTATTTGAGAGCTGTCCAGTCTGGTTTAAAGATAAAAACCCATAAAAAGTCAGAGCAGAAGCCCATCAACAGTTTGCAGCTAGCAGCAGCTGGTCAGCAGACATGGGGTAGTGCCTGGTGATCGGCTTATTGAGCATTTATCCTGATTTGCTTGCAGGGAGGTTAGATTGGGGTTGCCAAACAGTGTCACTTAACTGTCTGGGAAAATCTGGACATATGGCAATCCATGTCAGAAATCTAGATTTTGGCCTATTTTCTTAAAAATAGCTCAAAAACTTCATTCAGTCTCTATCTCTTGCCTATTTCATCTTTTGCGTAGCCATGCAGTCTCTATCTCTTGCCTATTTCACCTTTTGCGTAGCCATGACAGTGTAAACTGTTACTCTCTTTTTATATCATTTTGCATTGTTTGTCCTCGTTGGCTGTGTGATTACTTTAAAAATATTTGTTTTTACTTGTTCCAGGAAATCTCTTCCTGGTTCCTGTATTAGTGATGTTAGATTTTTCTGGGTTCAAGGTGATTTTGACATTTTTGGATGTCGAGACGCTGTTCTGATCTTTACTCCTGTGAAATGCCAGAATGAGAGGACACACTCAGTGGTTCAGCTCTGTTGCTGTGAACAAGTAGCTGCGTGAACAAAGGAGTTTATACATGTGGAGATTTACCCTTTTGTCAACAGCACCAAAAACCAGACTCTGCTGTGCCTTCATATTATATAATAGCATGCTTGGTTGTCCTATGTGATAATACCTTATTACTTACATATTGATCGGAGGGCGCTAGTCCTAAACTGTGAGTTTGCATTGATTTGTAGCATACAGTACTGGCACCCTGAATATAGGATATTGCACCAATCTGTTTCAGTAATGTTTACCGGGGAGTTCGTGCCAAAAATGTAACTGAAGAAATGGTAATTATTGGTATAACTCAGCAGACTGAAATAAACTAAACACCAGGAATGGATTTGGCACAGCATTTCCCCACTGCAAGGGTGAGAAGTAAATTCAGTATTACAAACCTGTTGGAAAGGGAACGGTGGTGAAGGAAGGATTGCATTGTTTTTATTGATTTGTAAAATGGGTTGGAACACTAGAACACAAATTGCTCTCAAGATGATCCTCGGCTCAGACTAATTAATTGATGGCAGGTGAGGCTGGAACATTAATTGCAAACAATATATCACTGATTCATGGTCATTCTTACTGCAGCTGCTGAAGCAAAGTGTGGTTTTCTTCCAATTCCGCAAATAGCGCAAGGAAGTCAGGGTGGTGAGGTTGTTTCAGTGTGTCAGACTAGAATGTGGGAAACCTGGGTTCAAATCCCCACACGGCCATTGGATGAAGCTAACCGAGTGACCTTGGCAAACCCTCACACCCTGACCTACTTCACAGGGTGGTTGTGAGGATAAAATGATGGTGTGTGTGTGTGGAGAGACTGTGTGTACCACTGAGCTTCTTGGAAGAAAGGTGGGATATAAATGTTATAAGCAGTTTAAAAACACAAGTTGCCCCAACTCCTTTGTAACACTATTTCACAATTCCCCTCTAACATTTATGCAACTAACCTAACACTTATCCAATGACCTATTTTGACCCTATTAGAAAAAGAAAATGACAGCAACAAATTTATTCTTAATGGCCAAAGACGAAAGGTTCAGGTGAAAGAGGTTGGAGTGTAATGTCCCCTAAGCCGTTTAAAGTTTTTTAAAACTTGGGACTTGCCTCTGTGAAGCAAGGATCTTGCCTCAAGTGCCATAAAAAGTGTCTTTCCCACTCTCTCTGTGTGTTTAATATAATCTGATACCCACTCAAATGCAATAGTTTTCTGTGGTGTAGTTGAAAAATTTGGCCGTAACATACTGAGTGATGTGTACATATAAGCATGCCAAAGCAGCCTTTTATTTCCTTCCTTTGAATTTCCTAGAATCATAGAATCATAGAGTTGGAATAGACCACAAGGGCCTGCTGTGGTCCAAGCAGGCAGTTTGTTCTCTGGCAATAGTATGCATTATGCACACCCACTGTATACTGTAATAACACCTGTTTATCCAACTTTCATTATTTCACATGAACTTCTTGCCATGGTGTTGCAGTATGAGCCAAGGGGTTACGGTCCCAATGCAAATATGAACAAGCAGCACTTGTGCTACAATGGTGCTTTTCTGATGCCAACACCAAGCTTGGAGCACTTGGGTTTTTTTTGTGTTTTTTTTTGCACATTTCCATCCTTTTCATAATTCCTGGCACACAGTCTGGGAAGCGCTGACTTAAATGGACTTCCCGCTATTGTAACTAGTCAACAAATCACCCTGTTATGATATGATTTTGTTTGCTCGTTTGTTTTAGGCGCATCGCATGTTTACAGATAAAGCAATTTGAGATGAAATCTAAGAAACCTTGCACAACTTTGGAAGGAAGAAACCCTGCTCCTATTCCAGTGGGGATCACCTGCAGGATACCAGGATGAATTTTGAATGAGTTCCTTAAAAATGGTTTGAAACAGTGTCATGCATTATTTAACTCCATAAAGCATTTTTTTAATGTGACTTTTAGAAAAGATACTAAAGAATCAAACCGTGTTTTAATGGCCTGAACTGTGCATTACCCCCACCTATGAGAACATTTTAATGCCTTGATGAATCAGTCCGAAAGCAAACAGTAGTAAAAGTCTCAGGCTAGACATGATTTTGCTATCCGCTCTGCTAATGTATGTAGCAGCCTTAATGGACTTATCTTCATCTCTGACTAGGCATATATAGAGCTATTACAGAAGACATTAGATAATCCTAGGTTGTTAACAGTTACAGCTTTGACTTTATCCTAGTAATTTTGCCAGTTATTAAACAAGCACCAGCATGGGTTCCTCCACATTGGCTGGGGTGTACATTGAGATTCATAATGATTGCCAACCAAACGGCTGCTGTAAAATCTGCAGCAACTATCTCGGAGAATATCCTTTGGAGAGAATGCATAAATCTTGATTCTTTTTAGGAAACCTGTAGATTAAACGAATGGATTACAGCATGATGAATAGATAGATTTACATGTGCATTCCAAAAGCCTCCTTTTCAGTCTTACTCTCTCACAACTCCCTTTCTCTTCCTTCCATGAATTTGACACAAGTGTGGAATCTATTGGCTTGGGACGTGAGCTGCGATTCATGATTGTACCACTTTAGCAGGGTGTTGGACTAGATCAGTGTTTCCCAACCTTTTTTGGGCAAAGGCACACTTGTTTGATGAAAAAAATCTCGAGGCACACCACCATTACAGCCCCGTGACGTCAGCGCGCAGCGTCACGCCGGGAGGGACGCACGAAAGTGCAAGTTTCAATTTTTTTCCCTCCCCCTTGCCGGGGAACCTCCAAGCTTTGGGGGTGGGGGGGAGGAGGCAGCAAAGCGAGGCAGGAAGGAGAGCGCGGCTTGGCTGGGTGAGCTTTGGCAGGGGCAGGGAATGAGAGCCGCGAGGCGGGCGCTGCGGACAGAGGCGCTGCCCGCCGAGCTCGCAGGCAGCCAGGCAGGCAGACGGCGAGAGCCCCGCGCTGGGCGGCCTCTCCTCGCCGCCGCCGCCCCGCCTCTCGCCGCCCGACTCGCCCGCCTCCCTCCAGGCAACATCTCGCGGCACACTAGTGTGCCGCGGAACAGTGGTTGGGAAACACTGGACTAGATGATCCTTCCAACTCCACAATTCTATGATTCAAATATCACTTCAGCCATGAGCTTGGTAGTCAACCTGACATAAGATACTCTCCTCTCACCCTTGGCTACTTGGTCCCTAAGCTTGCATACACACAATATATTTAAAAAATTGTCCAGTAGCACCTTAGAGACCAACTAAGTTTGTTCTGGGTATAAGCTTTTGTGTGCAAAATATATTTGCACAATATATTTAAAGTACATTCCCTATCCCCCAAGAATCCTAGGAACTGTAGTTTAAGCACACTGGGAATTATAGCTTTGTGGGGGACAAGCAACAGGGTTTGGGGGGTCAGGGATGTGCTTTAAATGAAAGCAGCCAATGTCTGGGAAGAATAACACTATAAAGATGACTGAGTGTGACGTGAACCACATAATCTATTTTGAATATGTCTTCCATGCCTTTTTCGTTGAACGACTGCTAAGGCGGCTTACAATAGATTGCAAAAATACAAGAGAAAACAAAACAGAAACTTCTCCAAGATGCACACACACAACGCAAAAAGCCACGCTGGACATGAGAAAACATGGAAAGGCACATAGATTCCCCAGGAGTTACCAAAATATCACAAAGTCATGATGGGTAAGCTTCCCAGTTCTCCAAATTTTAGCTAGCTATACATAGAGCAAAACTGAGCGTAGACAGCAGGCAAGGAGAAGCTTGGTATAATACCAAAGCCACACGGCCTGCAGCTTTCAAAGCTTTAAAATGGAGCACAGGCGGTGTTGTGGAGACTTAATGGCGTTGGCCCCTGTGGAGCCATTCAGCCTTCAGTGTGTTCAGGGCAGTGGGGCCAGGAGATGAGGAGCAGGGCCAACAGGTTCATCCTCACTCTTCCTCATCATGTGAGGGGTAAAATGCCTGAAGAGGGCATTGATGTTTTAGGAGTTTAGGCCTCCCCCTACCCTGAGAATCCAGGAGAAGATGCAAGGGAAGGAGTGCCGTTGCCCGTGCGTAACTTCTGCAGGCCCACACCAACCGTGAAGCAAGCAAGCAGGGTGTCCAGAAGGTAGCCAGTTTGCCACACCTCATGTCCATTGCCCGAGACACTTTGATCAGTTTGCCTCATGAGCAGGCGGACTGTGGTCAGGTTATGCCCCGTTAAGGCGTATCCCTGGTTCCCACTAAGCTCCAGTCTTCCCATGCTTCCCCCTTTCTTCCAGACACTTGGGGTCCGAGACCTGGACTTCTCATGGGACTGATACAAATGTGTTGTGATAGTGGATATTCCCTGTGCCAGTTTTCCCAGTGGACATAACTCCTGGATAAAGGTAAAGGTAAAGGGACCCCTGACTGTTAAGTCCAGTCGCGGATGACTCTGGGGTTACTGCACTCATCTCACTATACTGGCTTCCAGGTCATGTGGCCAGCATGACTAAGCCACTTCTGGCAAACCAGAGCAGCACATGGAAATACTGTTTACCTTCCCGCCAGAGCGGTACCTATTTATCTACTTGCACTTTGACATGCTTTTGAACTGCTAGGTTGGCAGGAGCAGGGACCGAGCAACGGGAGCTCACCCCGTCACGGGGATTTGAACTGCTGACCTTCTGATTGGCAAGGCCTAGGCTCTGTAGTTTAGACCACAGATTTAAGAGAATGAAAAAATTACCCAAAATGGGGAAACTAATACTTGGTACTCTCTCTCTCTCTCTCTCTCTCTCTCTCTCTCTCTCTCTCTCTGTGTGTGTGTGTGTGTGTATCAGACACAGGGCTTTTCCCCCAGCCAGAACTCAGTTTTGGCACCTCTCAGGTGGGCGCGGAGGGGGCAAGGCAGGGTCACGGCACAATTGGGCACCGCTTCCCCAGGGGGCAGCACTTACCATGGGGCCTGCAGTGCGCCCGAGTCATGCGTCTCTCCTGGGAGTGACTGGGTGACTTGGGCACCTGCAGGCACCGTGCCCCTCAAAAGGGTGGTGTGGGGCTCGTGTTTGCCTGCCGCCTTCCCCTCAGCTGAGGGGGGGGGGGAGGCGGCAGGTGGACTCCATGCAGGCTCCTCCCAGAGTGCCCTGCCTGGGTTGCCCTGCCCCTCCCGGGTGCCTAAGCGGCTAGGTACACCGCTGGCGCCGTTATAAGAGAACAAGGGAGGCATTCATGGTGAGTTCTGGCACTTCTTTTTCTAGAAAAATAGCATGTGTGTGTGTGTATAAGTATATGTATATATGTGTGTATAGAGAGAGAAAATGGGGCGGGGGGAATCCCATCTGTGCTATACTTTTAAAGTGGTATCATATCACTTTAAATAGCCACAGATGCCCACAAAGAAACATAGAGTAGTTAGGGTGTTGAGAATTCTTGAGAGATGCCATCTTCCCCTCTCAGAGCTGCAATTCCCAGAGTGGTTTCACAATCACTCCTTCTCCCAAGGGAACTCTGGGAATTGGAGCTCTGTGAGGGGAAGAGATGTCTCCAAACAACTCTCAGAATGCAAGGAGGCAGCCTTTAGCTTTTATTTTTTATTTTGACAAAGTAATAATAATAATAATTTGCACCCCACTCCCAAGACCATTCCATTGTAACTATCCAACCTCACAAAATTTCAATACTGCTTTTGATGGTTTAACCCTTTTCCGTTTTAACAGTACAAATTCTACAAACACCCTCCATATCGCCTCAAAATCATTTCTCCTGCATTTCCCCCATCTTACCTTAATAGCACATGTTAACTTATCATTAATAGCTGTGTACCCCACAGCCTTTAGCTCTTGGCGAAGGCTTCTTTCTGGTGTACCTCGGCGCCACCTATTCAGAGAATTTAGTGCAAAGTTTGCTGCCGCTCAACGGTTTTGTCTACTGAAATAACCACGGGGTGAACCCTGCTGAAGTGAAGGCCTTCTAAGCAAAAGTGCATGGAGGTTATTTCTTTGGTTTGCTTTTTCCAGATTTAGCTCTATGTGAAGCTCCTGTCTGTAGCTGGCTATCTCTCTCTCCTTGATTAATGTGAGCTCCTCTCTTGCCGCAGTGCTCTTGGCTCTTCTCTCCTGAGCCTGTCCAAAAGACTGCTGCTTTAGTAATTTTCCTCTTTTACTCCCCTGACGGTCACTTCTCTTCTGGTGGCCTTCTTTTTTTTGTTTTTTATCCTTGAGACAATAAAGCTCCTCTTCCACCCGCTGTGCAAAACGTTTTCCTCACAGTGATGGATGCCCTTTCCTCGGAAAGATACTTGGTACATTTTCTCCATCTTAAGAGTCAATAATAGCCCTTAACAGACACCTGACCAAGTCAAAGGAGCCTGATAACATCACTCTCATGGATTTGACCACACCTGCCAAATTGTTGCGTACATTTATGGACCCAACATAAGTATAGGACCTGAGGTAAACCACAATCATTTTCCTCATGAGACATATATTCTCAAAACAGAATGAGAACATTGTCCTGGGTAAAATCAGAGCATCTAAACCAGGCATGTCCAAAGTCCATTTCAGTATACAATGGTACCTCTGGTTACGAACTTAATTTGTTCCGGAGGTCCGTTCTTAACCTGAGGTGCCACTTTAGCTAATTGGGCCTCCTGCTGCCGCCGCGCTGCAATTTCTGTCCTCATCCTGAGGTAAATTTCTTAACCTGAGGTACTACTTCCGGGTTAGCGGAGTCTGTAACCCGAAGTGTTTTTAACCTGAGGTACCACTGTATGTCCTGGGGTAAAATCCTAAAAAAAAAGCTCAACAACGTTGATTGGCCCTCACACATGTTCATTTCATCAAATCTTTGGCCCTCTTTGAAAAAAGTTTGGGCAACCCTGATCTAAATCAAGGTTCCCCAGCTGTGGCCAGCAGGCCATGGGTGTTCTGTGAGCTTCATTCAGGTGGTCCATGGATTTGTGCTTGAAGATGGAAAGTGGCACATCTGTGGGATTAAATATTTATATATTTTTAAGAGCTATTGCCTTTTTTATTTTTCTGTATTGTAATTTGAATTCCAATTGTCATGCAATATGGAAGAAGAAAAAGAAGCATGAAAAATACAATTAAAACCCAAAAACATCTAGCACAGTGCATTACGATTGCTACATCAGGCTGAAAAGCCATGGGGGGGGGGTCTTCCAAGACCCCCAGCAATTCTCAAGTGGTCCATGGGGGAAGAAAAGTTGGGGAATCACTGATCTGAATGAATTTTAGCAGGCTGTGCTCCCTGAATGAAATAGGGACCAGATGAAAGCTCCAGAATTGGGTATAGCTGAAGACTTAAATCAAATAGCTTCTCCTCAACCTGCCAAATGCAGCAAATGTCATGTGTTTAGTGACTCTTTCCTCTTCGGTTTGGGGTAGGTCTGAACTCGTCCTGCGATGTGCCCCTTGTAGAACAGCAAATACTCTGGGCCATTTTGCAGGTAGCACCCATAGAACAGAAGTGAGAAATTGTTGTTGACAGTGAATGACAAATGAATGTTAAAAAAAGGGGGATGTAAATAAGATTTGTGAAATGATGCTTGTAGAGGCCACTTTGCTCATGCGGAAACCTTGGTGAACTACCACTTTGTCATTGTCAGGAAGGAACTTTGGATCTAAGAAGCTGTTTCTGTTCTTATTGTCTTTTTAGGCTCAGCGCTTCTGTTCTGGGCTCCTGAAGCCCATCTCTGTGTTACAACCCTGTGCTGGTTTCACTATCGTGGCTCCTCTCAAAGAAGCCTTGGGGTTTTACTTTTGTGAAAGCGATGCACAAGCTTAGTCAGGCTCAGACTGCATTTTTGTTGTTGTTTAGTCATATAGTCGTGTCCGACTCTTGGTGACCCCATGGACCAGAGCACGCCAGGCACTCCTGTCTTCCACTGCCTCCCGCAGTTTGGTCAAACTCATGCTGGTAGCTTCGATAACACTGTCCAACCACCTTATCCTATGTCGTCCCCTTCTTCTTGTGCCCTCCATCTTTCCCAACATCAGGGTCTTTTCCAGGGAGTCTTCTCTTCTTATGAGGTGGCCAAAGTATTGGAGCCTCAGCTTCACGATCTGTCCTTCCATTGAGCACTCAGGGCTGATTTCCTTCAGAATGAATCGGTTTGATCTTCTTGCATTCCATGGGACTCTCAAGAGTCTCCTCCAGCACCATAATTCAAAAGCATCAATTCTTTGGCGATCAGCCTTCTTTAAGGTCCAGCTCTCACTTCCATACATCACTACTGGGCAGATTGCGTTTACTTTGCATTAAGTCAAACTATTTCCTAAAAAAGAAGAGAATGGGGCGGGGGGGGGGAGATAAGAACCAGGAAAGATATTGGCTTAATCTGAGCCGACACTACCCACCCTACATTTGAAGTACTCTTATTCCACTTCAGAATCATAGAATTGTAGTGTTGGAAGGGATCCCAAGACACATCTAGTCCAACCCCCAGCAATGTGGGAATAATAATTCCTCGAAAAAAATCCTGAAGCTTGTAAAAGATACTGAGTTTGTAAAGGGCACTGAGAACTTTAACAAACTACAGTTCCCAGGATTCTTGGGGGACAGCCATAATGGTTAAAGGTAAAGGGACCCCTGACCATTAGGTCCAGTCACGGATGACTCTGGGGTTGCGGCGCTCATCTCGCTTTATTGGCCGAGGGAGCCGGCGTACAGCTTCCAGGTCATGTGGCCAGCATGACGAAGCTGCTTCTGGCAAAACAGAGCAGCGCACGGAAACGCTGTTTACTTTCCCGCCGGAGCGGTACCTATTTATCTACTTGCACTTTGATGTGCTTTCGAACTGCTAGGTTGGCAGGAGCAGGGACCGAGCAACGGGCGCTCACCCCGTCGCGGGGATTCGAACCGCCGACCTTCTGATCGGCAAGCCCTAGGCTCTGTGGTTTAGACCACAGCGCCACCCAGGTTAAAGGGTGGTTAAAGGGTGCTTTAAATGATTGGTGTGGCTCCATATCAGTTTGGATTTCTTCCCATTTGATCCCATCCATCCTTCCTTCCTCCAATCCGTGGCCTTGCTATCCATGCATCCACTCAAGATCTTTCGAACCACTTTCATTCCCTCTCGCTCACTTTCCTTTCTCCCACCGTTTCTCTTGCCCATTTCCTGGGACGTTGCTACACTCTGTGTACTTTTCAGATTAGTTTTACTGGATCCAGCTCTCGTACTTTTACTCAGATCCCTTAGAAAAGCAAAGCGAGTTTTCATGTTTGTTTTCTCTCTTTATGCCTGGGGATGGGGAGACAAGTGAACAAAGTACCGGTGACCCACGGCACTCACTCAGAACTCCAAATGTGCCCATGGAGCCGAAAAGGTTGCCAGCTCCTCTTCTGCATAATCACTGGCAACCTAAATGTGAAGAAGACAAGCAGAAAACCGAACAATGAAGCGTTCTGCTCGCTACAACTTTTGCTTGCTTTCCAGTGAGACTAAGAACAAAGCCCTTTGTCTGAATCTGACAGGAGTATCAAGATTTATTGATCTGAGAGAGAAATCTTTTTAGAGATAATGTTTCACCTTGAGAAGTAATACAGTATAGCATTTCACCAACAGAAGAAGCTGTTGCATATACTGTTACGTAAGTTCAGGATTATATCCATTTGAGCAAATTAGGCTGGCACATTAGTTAATGGGAAACCAGACTAGCTCTTAAAAACAATGTTCACAGGGGTTGTTTATGTGATCGGGGACTATTTGGAGGTTGTTTAAATAAATTTATGACCTTCCAAGTTGGCAAATAATTTGTTATCCTGCTGTGATTTCCTTGTGCGTGTTTTTTGAAATTAGGTTTTCCAAATTGCTTATATTTTGGGATAAAGCAACGAAAGCAGGGCAGTACCAGAGAATGTTGGAATTTTGTTGGAAATAAAATATGATGCTATACCATAATAGTTTAGAGTCAACAATAAATGTGTTACATACAGGAGGCTCGATGTGTTTGCATTGTTTTTAATGCATTTAATCAACAGTAATCAAAACTGTATGTAAAACTTTATAGGATTAATACTTTGCCATCAATACTGTCCAACTTTATTGCACCCCTCTAAGGTTGGCCATTATTAACACCATTTTACATTTGATAAGAGAGAAAAGGTTGGATATGACATGTTTTTGGGTTAAGTTTAACTCTATATCTGCTGGGTTACACTCGGTTTTTTCAGTCGGAACATTAATTATCTGTATAGATGTTTCATGTCTTATTCTAAATTTAGTGTGGGAGATACCATATGATAATCAAGCCAAAGCAATCTGCAGCATGTAATTATCTCATTGAGGGGTAATCAACATAAACAACTTCTGGGAAATGTTCAGGTGCAGATCTCCAACAGGTGGACCCAATAGTGCGAAGTTGAACCCCAGAAATTTGTCTCTACATGCTTGAGAGCCAGTGTGGTGTAGTGGTTAAGAGCAGTAGTCACGTAATCTGGTGAACCGGGTTCGCGTCCCCGCTCCTCCACATGCAGCTGCTGGGTGACCTTGGGCTAGTCACACTTCTCTGAAGTCTCTCAGCCCCACTCACCTCACAGAGTGTTTGTTGTGGGGGAGGAAGGGAAAGGAGAATGTCAGCCGCTTTGAGACTCCTTCGGGTAGTGATAAAGCGGGATATCAAATCCAAACTCTTCTTGTCATGTTGCATGAATGAGACTGTCAAAAGTAAAATCTGTAAAATCTTGCTTATTGTGGTTTACCCTCAGTGCAGATGTATTAAGGTATGTAGGGCCTTATAACCCAACTGTATGCACATTTACTCGGAAGGAAGCCCCACGTGTTTTATTGAGCCTTTGTCTCAAGTAAGTGTGTTTAGGATTACCACCTGAGCTAGTTACGGCTTTAGAGGTTAACACTAAGACTGTGACAAATGTTTGCCTGTTTCAGTTTTCAGGTTGAAAAGAGCGCTTTGGGAGGGTGAGGATATTTTCTGACACCACCATTAATGCTAAATTTGTCCCCCAAAATGGTTCACTGCCCTTCCCCTACTCTTTGCACATAATTATTTGCTTCTTTCTATTTTATTTCTATTAGGACTTCATCCAGTCACGGGATCTCACCCAATCACAGTCGTGGTTCATATTATGAACATGATGATGTCCATGATGCTAAGCAGCTAATCACACTGGGCTTGTGCTGATGTTGCTGGGGGTACGCACAGCCAATTTGCAGGTAGGGAGATGCTTCCTGGACTGGTCATATGGGCAAACCTAGCCAACCAGGGTCAGGAAGGGCAACAAAGATCTATTTAGCTGGAGGGCAGTGCTTCGTGAGCAGCCAACCTCTCTCCTTTTCAGTGCTAATGAAAGCATTCCCCCAAATTGCCCTTTTGCCCAGCCATGCCCTTGCTAAAACCAACACCTTGAATTGCTGCCACTGCATTTTGGGAGAGCTGTAAAAAGGATGGCCCTTTGGCTGGTTCATGACCTTAAGTTTATGAAGGCATATATATGCAGGACCTAAAACTGTCCGCTATTCCCACTAGCAACAGTCCGAATCGTAAAACCCAGGAAGACGGATTTCAAGTATGGTTTATTTGCGCTGTCTGTAACTTCAGTAGCGATCATGTCAAACCAGTGAAATATTCTCCTTATAGGTGCGAACGGGGCCACAATGCCATCATCCCTGTCTCATTGACACAAGCTGTATGTTTAGGAACGCTTAATGAATTGCACTCTTTCCCCCTCCTTCCCTGACTGACACATCTTATTGTCACTTACCATTTCAGGAAGTCCCATAACCTTGAGCCTTGGCATGTCACTGTCTTATGATTAATGAACATAATGTGGCAATTTCTGTTATGGAATATGTTCTGCGAGAGCCAGCCCTTACTCCCATAACAGTGGGACAAAAGTGCATCACTCAATACGTATCTATGAACTGTATTATGACTGATTTTAGTTACCAGCCAGGATTCTTAAATGGCAGTGATTTTTGAAGATTAGCGTTTTAGGGTTGCCATCATTGGTTTTACTAATACTGGATATCTGGGTGTGGCTCAGGATCCGACCCAGTGCAGACAACGCAGCTGGGTCAGGGGCAGAGCCAAGGCAAAACCTTGTGGGTAAGGGAAAGAGCCAGGGCAGGATTTTGGGTGTCAAGGTCAGAGAGCAGCATTTGGCAAGTATTTTCAGAAGCAGAACCTGGATTATCCTATTTCTACACATCCCGGGAATAGTTAGATGACAGAAGATGGTTTTACAGATTAGACTAGCAAAATACTGGTTGGTTGACAATCCATTTTAAGTCATTCCCAGTGGCTTTATTCCAAACCTGAAAAAGAATTACAAACATCAAATTCAAAATCCATATTCGTTTTGTAACATAAGCCTATTACATAGTTGACTAGATTAAAATATACCTAATTGCTATAGACTTCCCTTTTCTATATATAAATGCAACACAATTAGAAATATTGTATTAGAAATTTTTATAAATTCCCCTATACCCTCCACTCCCCTTCACCCATGTGTGATCTCAATATTTTTTTTTTACTTCTTCCATCTTGTTGTGTTGTTGTAGTTTAATAATTATTCAATTGATTCTTTTGATTCTTTTATTACTTCCTTGCTTACCCCTGCACGTTTTACACATTATCTATTAATATTCCAGTTCCGGAACCATATTTTTGGTTGGCTGGCAATCCTATGAGCATGTTGCTTTAGCAAGGATGATCCATACAGAGCTCTGTGAATGGCTTGGTTTGATGGATCGGGTCCTGCATTTGCAAAAGGGTGAACACACCCACACCCATCACTCTCAGTAGTGACTGAAGTCTGGTTGATGACTATGTCTATAGCCTATATAAATTGGGCATTGCCAAAATTGACCATGTGCCTTGGGATGGGCGCTGTATCAGGACCTCTTCCAACAGATGGTTTGTTCTGTCAGAGCTGGCTGCGCTGCCAATATATTTAGCTGAACCATGTACGCTTGTGTATGAGAGGATCTGTGGATCTTTTTCTTACTTATGGACTTCATTGCAGCAAACTGGTCACAACCGATGTTGGCATACATGACTTTGAAGGGGAATTAGGCAGCTACATGGAGAATAGGGCCACCATTGGCTATTGGGAGCACTAGAACCTCCAGATTCAGAGACATTACTAGTTGGTGCTCAGGAGGAGCATCAAGAGCTGACTACTGTCTTCTAATCTCTAGGTTAGATTACTGCAACGCATTATGCATAGAGCTGCCTCTGAAGATGGTTCAGAAACTTCACCTGGTGCAGAATTAGGCAGCCAGGTTGCTCATCGACGCAAGATGGTTTGAGCACGTAATGCCAATACATTAGTTTCCAGGCCCAATTCAGAGTGCTGGTTTTTACCTATACAGCCTTAAATGGCTCAGGACTGCAATATCTTGAGGTCCGCCTCTCCTCATATGAACAGACCCTGACCTTACAATCATTATCTGAGGCGCTTCCTCGTGTTCCTGCTCTGTGTGGGTGGCAACGCAAGAAGGGGCCTTTTCTGCAGTGGTTCCCTGTTTGTGGAATGCTTTCCCCAGAGAGGTCCGGTCTGGTACCTTCATTGCATATGTTTAGGCACCAGGCAAAAAACATTCCCCTTCTTCCCAGGCCTTTGGCTAATTAAAAAATCTATAGCCTTTTAAACTGAGAGGGTATTGTTTTTGATTGGTACTCTGTTAAGCAGTTTTGTATTTTTATATTGTAAACCACCCTGCGGTCCTTGGATGGGTATAGAAATTTAATAAACAAATGAAAAAGAAAAAAATATCAAAATTTATGGGCTGCTTGTGGATTTCCCAGAGCCACCTTGGGTGGCCATGGTTAGAAGCAAATTAAACATAACTTTCAGTAGATCCAGCAGAGCTCTTCTAATGTCCTTACGATCAATGCCGTGATGTTTTGCCCATTTAAAACAAACACTTTCTTTTTTACACCAACGGTGCTCCGTGATTGATGAGTGGCTATTTAGCTTCCTAGTGAAGCATTGAAATCTAAATGTGTGCCAAGTAACCAGCACCCCCCCCCCCAAATCTCCTGCTACTATTGAAAGAAGCAATTCTCACAGCATACAGACAATCTTGCTTTACAACGCCGGCCTGCTTGGCGTTAAATGGTTACGACCTTGAACAATTTTAATTGGGTTGTTTGGCGGTCAGTTCACATGGGAAGGAGGGAAATTCATGCAAAATTATTACGATGTTGTAGTAAAACCTCTTCATTAAGACTGTAAGCAACATTCCAATGTAACAATCACTTCTCCAGTTTTGATAAAAAAAGACCCTTTCTGTACAAAGTTCCCACTGGTATTCCACAAGATTCTTCTTATGCCACAAATGTAAACAACACACAAAATTTGAAATTTGATTATAGTTTGGAGACTATCTGTTCCACTGACTTCTAGCTTGGATTTTGGAAGTTCTGTTCTTTCAAAAACATGGGGGAAATGCACTTCATAGTCAGAATGATTATTCATTTTTTAGCGTAGGGGCACAATTCAGTGTGTATACTTATCACACTTAGTACCTGGCACAAAATAATGCGGTTTATTTTATTCAGCTCAGATCGGTGGCAGGGTCTGAAGGGCCAATATTTATATATGTACCTGCAAGTGAATGAGTGAGCTCTCTCACGATGCCAACTTATCCATTGGGCTTCACGGACATTATGCAGTAAATCCAGCCCTGTCACCATATAAGGCCAATCGGAACACCAAATCCCTGCACACTGAATTTTTTTGACATGAATAAACATTGTTCCAACAGCTACTAGTGCGCTAGAAAGATTGCTATGGGGGAAACCATGGGTATGCTCACATTTGTGGCTTGAAACATTGTGAGTTTGTTCCTCCAGTTGCATTTTCAAGTTGCTTTTTCCTGCCAAATTTCACACTGAAACGGGGTCAGGAAAGTTGTCTTGGGTTGCCATATGTCCTCTTTTCCCCGGACACATCCTCTTTCTAAGCATTAAGGATTTATTTCTGGGCAGATTTTTAAAATTTGACAAAATGTCCAGGTTTTTTTTGTTTTGTTTGTTTGTTTTTGTTTACAGTAACCCAAGAAACAAATTCTAGTGCATTAGACTCAGATCTAAGGCGCCCTGCTAAGCTAGTCTGCAGCAGAGAATCACAACAGTGCAGCATCTTAAACTAGCTACATACTATAGAAATCCCTTCTCCTGTGGCTGAACTAAAAGAACGCTGACTCAGCTACAAGATCTTGGAGAAGGAGTCTGGGAGGACAAGAGTTAACACTGCCGCCCCCCGCAATGTGAACATGAGCCCAAATGCTTTCATGTGGCAAGGGAGGGAACAATATGCATTTTTATTATTTTGCTGTTGAAAGTTAAGAGCATTGCTACTACCAATATATCACAGCTTCAATAGCCTACATATAGTAGGGGTATTTAAAATGAGCGTCATCACAGCGATCTGTAGTTAAAAGTAAAGTAAAGGTAAAGGGACCCCTGACCATTAGGTCCAGTCATGACCGACTCTGGGGTTGTGGCGCTCATCTCGCTTTATTGGCCGAGGGAGCCGGCGTACAGCTTCCAGGTCATGTGGCCAGCATGACTAAGCCGCTTCTGGCAAACCAGAGCAGCACACGCAAACGCCGTTTACCTTCCTGCCGGAGTGGTACCTATTTATCTACTTGCACTTTGACTTGCTTTTGAACTGCTAGGTTGGCAGGAGCAGGGACCGAGCAATGGAAGCTCACCCATTCAAACCACTGACCTTCTGATTGGCAAGTCCTAGGCTCTGTGATTTAACCCACAGCGCCACCCGCGTCCCTCAGTAGTAAAAGTAGAAGTTGGCAAATGTGTCCTCTTTCTTGCTCTTCAAAATATGGCGACCCTAAATTGTCTTCACTTGATGATTTCCTTCCCTGGGATGAACTCCAGTTCTCTGCATGCCCCAAAGCCACCTGAACTGTTCACCCCACAGTGTAACTGCGGCTTCTGTTTCGAATTTCCATGGAACCTGGTTTGATATCAAGTACATCGAAGAGTGGTATTTCTCTAAAAGCTACAGGACTTTAATGCTCACCTGCCCCATTCAGTAGAAGGGTGATGAGCAGGGTCAGCAGCCCTGTGTGTGTCTATATATTCAAAATGTTTTTACCAAGAAAAGCTGAAAAGATACAGGAGTATAGAGATGAAGGCAATGTTTCTAGAAGTGACTCATTTTTATAAACGAATGTAAGTCTGCAGGGTATTAGCCGGAGAGTTTTCAAAGCAAAGAAAAAGGTTGGTTTTGCAGATACCAAGACCTAAATATTAATCGAAACCTAGCTGCGATTCTGCTGACACACATAATGAAGTTTTCCAGCTGTCACTCACTTTTGCTCCTGACAGTTCTAATGAAATGCTGCTGGCATAAAGGGTGTTCCTCAAGGGCCTGAAAAACTGAAGCAGGTTTCTGGCCTTTAAAAAAAGATAAATTGCCGGCTATCTGCCCATTTTCTTCCCGTCTAGAAACTCAGAACGCTTTGTGCGTGCACTGGGCCAAGAAGCAAAAATGAGAGGCTTTGTAATCCAAGATGAGTTTGAGAAACCACACATGCCTACCTCGGTTTCTGCTCCTTCAGAAGTCCTTATGGAGGGCATCGGGAATAAACTGCGAGTGTGGTATTTAG
Source organism: Podarcis bocagei (assembly GCF_964188305.1). Classification (NCBI taxonomy): domain Eukaryota; kingdom Metazoa; phylum Chordata; class Lepidosauria; order Squamata; family Lacertidae; genus Podarcis; species Podarcis bocagei. The sequence goes on along the minus strand of NC_138133.1, from coordinate 23,205,491 downwards.
GGCACAAGTCTAATTAAGGAAAGCCATTTTTGTTTCCTTTTTGAGAAGATGGAAATGTCACAGATAATAGCCATTAGTTAAACATTGGCAGCTGGTGGTAATAACACACCAGCCGCAAGGAAATATTGTCTGGGAAAAGGTTGCTCTGTAACCGAACTGCGTTAGGAGCAAAGCGTTGGCTGCCTTGAAACTCTTAGCAATGGGGTATAATCTCAAGCTTATAACATGAAGAAGGGCAGGTACATATAAGCAGCTGTGACAATCAATCCAGTCCTAGGATTGTACAGAATGAAGCAGCTGCTTTAGGCAGGTGATTTTGGATTTCATGATCAGATTGTTGGATGCTTAGTTTATTACTGTTGTGGTTTTACTCCCAGGGAGTGGAGAAGAGGCATTTCTGGTGGTGGTTGAGGTGTGGAGGTTGTCTTATGACTTTCTTCTTCTTTGGCAATCACTCGTAGCCGGGTAAGATTGCCTTCTATTGTTGTTGTTTAGTTGTTTAGTCATTTAGTCGTGTCCGACTCTTCGTTACCCCATGGACCAGAGCACGCCAGGCACCCCTGTCTTCCACTGCCTCCCGCAGTTTAGTCAAACTCATGCTGGTAGCTTCAAGAACACTGTCCAACCATCTCGTCCTCTGTCGTCCCCTTCTCCTTGTGCCCTCCATCTTTCCCAACATCAGGGTCTTTTCCAGGTAGTCTTCTCTTCTCATGAGGTGGCCAAAGTATTGGAGCCTCAGCTTCACGATCTGTTCTTCCAGTGAGCACTCAGGGCTGATTTCCTTCAGAATGGAGAGGTTTGATCTTCTTGCAGTCTTTTAATTTCGTGGCTGCTGTCACCATCTGCAGTGATCATGGAGACTTCTATAAACACAGTTTTAACAGTGATTTTGTAAGTGACTGTGGAGGCCAGTTCTGGATCCAAACGTCCTTCCACAGTGGGTACATAATTTCCCGGCAGGAGCTGATCACAGTGAGGGTTTGCCAAGTGTGCCTTCCTCCTAGCACGTTTCTCCTTTTTGCCCTGAGTCTGAGTGTCTTCAAAGCCCACGACACCTTTGGTAAAGGCTGTTCTCCAGTTGGAGCACTCGCAGGCCAGTGTTTTCCAATTGTCTGAGTTTATACTACATTTTTAAAGATTTGCCTTGAGAGAGTCTTTGAACCTCTTTTGTTGACCACCAACATCACACTTACCATTTTTCAGAATAGAGTAGTTGCTTTGGAATACAATAATCAGGCATCCGCACAACATGACTAGTCCAATGAAGTTGATGTTGAAGAATCATTGCTTCAACACTGGTGAGCTTTGGTTCTTCCAGTACACTGGTACCCATGACTGAACTTGCAGTGGAGGAATCCTAGGGTGCTTCCAGACTGTCACTATTGTTGGGGTGGGATTTAATCACATACTGGCAAAATCAGGTCGTGCAGTTATAGATGATTGGGAGGCCTTGTGCCAACAAACCTGCTTCCCCAAAAGCACGGGGTAACATTTGCTCTGATGCAATGTCATCTAGCTTCCCGCTGCAAACAAATTGGAACAAAAGCTCAATCGTTAGCAACATCGTTTAATTCTTTTGCAAGATCGATAAACAGATAATCGGGAAGCTCCCCTATTCAGCATTTAATAGCTTTTAATGTTTGGTCTGACCAATAGCATCATCCCAGTAACTCTCATGGACTGGTTGGATGCAGAGGAGTGCTAAGAGGCACGAGCTGGGGAGCCCCAAGAGTAGAAGGGTCAGAGCCCATGGGTTGGTGGTGGGACAATGGTGAGAGGGAGAAGACTGGGAGGAGGACGTGTCGGAAGCTGAAGCGGTGGCAGGGTTTAGTGAGCAGGAAGAGGCTGTGGCAGAGAGCAGTCCAGAACCAGAGGCAGAAGCAGAGGCTGGAGAAGAGGGAGGCCAAGAGGGAGAGATGAGTGAGGCTCTTGAAAAAGTACAGGGATCTCCTGCTTCTACCACAACAAGCTCCCCTCCCGCTGGTCTCATACGACCAGGAGAGACATGATGTGGGAGCAGCAAAGGCAGGCACACCTGTGTAGTCTGATTCCTTTGGGAAAACCCTGGAGAGGTGGAGACTTAGGCAGCTGAGGGAACCTTTAGTCTCTGCAACTGCCTTGTAAGGGGCAAGACGTACTGAGAAAAGTTGCTGCGCTCATTAGGCCTGGCACCCCTGAGTAGGCCCTGTTTCTTCTCAGAAAGAGTTAACTCCACCTACTCTGTGTGAGTTACTGCGGGCTCGCTTCTGACAGCAGCAATCAATTAACCTAGATTGTTATAACCTGACTTGTAGCATCACATCTGTGGTATCTGACATCACCTACAGCTGCATTACACACTGTGATTGCTGTGGCAAGCCTTTATGCATCAAATATGTAAAGGCTGAAGTTAAAAACACAGAGAAATGCACCCCCCCAACACTCTGGGCCAATCAGCTTTCCCAGACATGAGTACATGGGTGTTTAAAGATGTTCATACACAGCCTTTTACTAATACACTTGACATGTTTGTTGTCGAAAAACACCCGGGCTCTGCAAATGGCTGCAACAATGATTAGAAGCAAAATGAACAGTGCATTTGGAAGTTGAGCATAGCTTCTCCGTTCTCAACTGGAATATCTGGGCGGCACAGCCTCTCTTCTACAAAATGAAAAAGTTATTAATTTTTAAAGCGTATTAACATATAATGAAGTGCATACATAATTCAGCTCGGTAAGCTCTGCTGTCCATGCCTCTTAGTAGTTATAAAGTACCTATTTAAATATACTCGGTTTTACATTTGGAGGCTGGACACATTCCTGCAGATGTCACAGTTCTGTTTGTGTTGTTAAAGCTCGTGCAGAACTGGAAATATTGGTACATATAATGTGATTCCCAGGGTCCTGGTTCATTTGTTTATTCACTAAAAATAAACACAGAGGTTCTGGTTTTTACAACGACCTTCCTACATGGAATGTAAGTTCTCCCACCTCTTCTAATGTGGCTGTCATTCCTGCTCAAAGGTAGTAAACATCTAAGGGTGTCTAGGGAGTCTATTTCCTAGAACAGGGGAAACCAATCAGATGTATTACAAATAGAGATATTGGAGAATTCCAACAGGAACAGAAACAGCCGTGGAAATTGCCAGAATTCCAATGATCATCCAAGGTGTGGAACACAAGCAAATACAGTCGTACCTTGGTTGCCGAACACCTTGGAACTTGTACGTTTCGGCTCCTGAATGTTTGAAAAGCAGAAGTGAGTGTTCCAGTTTTCGAATGATTTTCTGAAGCTGAACGTCTGGTGCGGCTTTGGTGGTTTCCAATTGGCTGCAGGAGCCTTGGTTTCCAAACAGTTCCGGGAGTCGAATGGACTCCCAGAACGCATTCTGTTCGAGAACCAAGGTACGACTGTATGACTGGTACAGTGGTACCTCGGGTTAAGTACTTAATTTGTTCCGGAGGTCCGTTCTTAACCTGAAACTGTATACAAAACTGCAAGTTTTACATAATTATGTTACATAATTATAAAGACTCTTGTGCCAACTAAGGTCTGAGGACTAGGCAAAGGAGTAAAAAGAAGGGCGGAACCTTTTCTTTTTCAAACACTGTCAATTCCAAAGCTATTATTCTAGCACGAACGCCTTCCTTGTTCTTCTATGATGGTAACGGTGCCTCCCTCAGAGGTTCCGGAACTGAGTTCCAGTGAGTTTTGGCTGAAAAAAAGCCCTGTGTGATTCTATGATTCTATATTTTGGATCCAATAGGAAAGGATGGATCCATTAAAGTCCAGTCTGTATCATTTCTGCATGGAGACTGGACTAAGTCCATCCTGTCCTGTTTACACACAGATTTTTAGCAGAACATCTAAAATCAGCATGGAAACACATTTTTAAAAAAGCACTTGTGCTCTGAGGGCCTCTGCTCTTGTCAAATACATGTTCCATGCTCTTCACCCCCTCCCTTGGGAATATTTCCTGAGCCGAAAGCTGGACCATAAAGAAGGCTGATCACCGAAGAATTGATGCTTTTGAATTGTGGTGCTGGAGGAGACTCTTGAGAGTCTCATGGACTGCAAGAAGATCAAACCTATCCATTCTGAAGGAAATCAGCCCTGAGTGCTCACTGGAAGGACAGATCCTGAAGCTGAGGCTCCAATACTTTGGCCACCTCATGAGAAGAGAAGACTCCCTGGAAAAGACCTTGATGTTGGGAAAGATGGAGGACACGAGGAGAAGGGGACGACAGAGGATGAGATGGTTGGATAGTGTTCTCGAAGCTACCAGCATGAGTTTGACCAAGCTGCAGGAGGCAGTGGAAAACAGAAGTGCCTGGCGTGCTCTGGTCCATGGGGTCACGAAGAGTCGGACACGACTAAACAACTAAACTCAACAACAACAAATATCACGGAGCTTGCATGCAGATGTTGCATAAAACATCCTTGAATCTAGATGATCCTCAGAGTCCCTTCCAACTCTACATTTCTACAGTTCTACGACCCCCCACCCCATTTTAGCGGCAGCTGAGGCCTGCCGCATTTGTGTTCCGTTTCTAACTGCATTCCAGAAGAAAGTTTCTCATGCCCAGCTTGAGTGAGGTGGCTGTCTAGTTTAGCCTCGTTTAGTACAGCTCCATTTGCATTATTTTGTAGCAATCGTCATGATAAGGAAGGAAAATGGAAAATCTAATACAGTACTGGCTTTTTTTCCTAATTGCTGTGCTCTAACATTTGTTTTGCCACGGGCTATTTCCAGCTGTACCAAAGTTCGGCAGCGCACTATCGCATTATCTAAATTTAGAATTCTGCTAAGATAACAGAGTGCTTAAGCACTTTTAATTGGACATATGTCTCCCTGTGTCTCCTTGTACTGATAGCACACTCTGAAATTCCCCTTTTCGCAAGGAATCAGAGGAGAGTGGTATGACCTGCCTTGCTGCTTTCAATTTAATGAACAACTTCTTTACAAAAAAAAAGGGAGAGAGAGAGATTTTTGTGTCATTTTCAGTAATGTTCAAATCATATTTCATCTAGGCCAATAAGTGAAGAATCCTCGGGTCAAACACAAAGGGAGACATTCTCTGCGAGATTATTGCATTGCATGGTAATGTAATATAATGTAATGTAATATAATATAATATAATGTAATGTAATATAAACCACAGATGATGATGATGATGTTCCTTTCTATTAAGAAATAGTAATTATATCAGAATTTCCCTAACTACATATAATATATGTAGTCCTTTGAAATAATATATGTAGTAGCTTTGAAATAGGCCAGACAGGAGCTGACATTGACTGCATATACAAGTTTGACAGCAGTTTGAATCCCCTCAACAGGGTGGGATCCCATTGCTCTGTCCCAGCTCATGCCAACCTAGCAGTTCAAAAGCACACCAGTGTAAGTAAATAAATAGGTACCGCTGTGGCGGGAGAGTAAACAGTGTTTCTGTGAGCTCTGGTTTCTGTCATGATTGTGCCAGAAGTGGTTTAGTCATGCTGGTCACATGACCCGGAAAAGCTGTCTGCGGACAAACACCGGCTCCTTCGACCTGAAAGTGGCGATGATCGCCGCACCCCATAGTCAAATTCGACTGGACTTAATCGTCCAAGGGTCCTTTACCTTTCCCTATAAAAGTTTGTGTAGAAGTAAGTCCTATTTGGGATGTGGGTGGCGCTGTGGTCTAAACCACAGAGCCTAGGGCTTGCCGATCAGAAGGTCGGTGGTTCGAATCCCCATGACGGGGTGAGTTCCCGTTGTAATGTCCCAGCTCCTGCCCACCTAGCAGTTCGAAAGCACATCAAAGTGCAAGTAGATAAATAGGTACCGCTCCAGCGGGAAGGTAAACGGCGTTTCCGTGCGCTACTCTGGTTCGCCAGAAGCGGCTTAGTCATGCTGGCCGCATGACCCGGCAGCTGTTTGCGGACAAACGCCGGCTCCCTCGACCTATAGAGCAAGATGAGCGCTGCAAACCCAGAGTCGTCCGTGACTGGACCAAACGGTCAGGGGTACCTTAACCTGTTACGTCCTATTTAGTTCAATGGGCTTTTTCTAAGGTGAGTGGTTTTGCTCTGTAGGTGGCTTGACTGTGTCCACCCAATGAGTTCATGTCTCTGTTGAGATTTAAATCAAGTTTGTTCAGGACTTGTTCTCTTAATGATAATGTTACACTATGGCACTAAACCACAGTTAGCTCAGCACCATTTGTTTGCAAATCTACTTCAACCCATGGCTTGCAATTCTGGTTTGCTGGCTGACCATGAGCTATGGATTAGCCAGTTCAGGCACCACCCTTTCTTCCTTGTTCAGCATGTTGCCTCAGATAAGCCACAGTCTTGCAAGGTGCTCTAATTTTGAATTAGTAATTTGTTCTTCTGAATTTTCTCTATTCACTTGTAGAGGTGCAGGTTTGTTTTTTTAATTGAGAAAAACAAGTGACAGAAAAATGAAAAAGCACTGAGTTACCATACTGGCCTCAATATTGTTGATCACTCAAGGGCAAAGCTGGTTAGTATGTGCTTAACTCCAGGCTGGATAGTGAGATAATTAAAAGCACTGAATTAATTCATATAAGTGGAAAAAAAGGTTCCAAAAAAGAGCCTTGGACAATACATTTTATGTTCTGTGACTTATTGTGGTTATGTTTTTTTTTTTTTACACCAGCAGTAGATTTGAGCAAGGAAAGAAAAAGAAAGAAAAGAAAATATTTTTGGATGGTTCTTTCTGCTTTGTCCTGGTTCTGCCATGTGCAACAAAACAAACTCATTTGTTACTCTCACAGCAAGGGATGTATTTGTAAGGCGTGACACCGAGAGTACATTGCTGCTGCTCCCTTCTAGTCCAGCAGTTTGGTGTTCTTCCATCTCTCTCCAGAAAGCAAAGGCAGCCTGGGTAAAATTAATAGAAGAAAACAAACCTATTAGGGTTTTGCTTGCGTCCTTCTGAAGGGCGGAAAACAGAACTCAATGGCCTTGTTGACATTAACCTCAAAGGCTCGGCTGGCTTTTGTTCAATTCACGCTTCAATCAGTTCAAAAGGAGGGTCAGTCTCCTGCTAGGGTAAAACCGTGCACATCTCTTGCATAGGTAGTCTTGTTGCCAAGAATCAAGGAGGGATGAGTGTGAGACCCTTGTCTGGGCTTTGCTTGGGAAATTAGAAAGACAAACAAGCCTTGAGAAACTGTCTTGAAATTTTGCTTCTCCTAAAAGCTAATGAGCACACAGTGTTGACTGGCATGGCAAGTTTATTAGTTTAGAGACAGTATGTGGCATCAAAATTCAGCAGCACTGATGAATAAAATAAAGCAAGGCATTTCATCACCAGCTGACGACATGGCTCCCCAAATCTCTTTTCTGATGAGAGCAGCTTTTGCATCTCATTTGGAAACCAAGGACCCAGAGTCTGGAGGAAGAATAGGGAGGCACACAATGCCAGATGCTTGAAGTCCAGTGTGAAGTTTCCACAGTCTGTGTTGATTTGGGGAGCCATGTCATCAGCTGGTGTTGGTCCACTGTGCTTCATTAAGTCCAGGGTAAACACAGCCATCTACCAGGAGATTTTGGAGCACTTCATGCTTCCTTCTGCAGACAAGCTGACTTCATTTTCCAGCAGGACTTTGACACCTGCCCACACTGCCAAAAGTACCAAAACCTGGTTCAGTGCCCATGGAATTACTGTGCTTGATTGGCCAGCAAACTCGCCTGACCTGAACCCCATAGAGAATCTGTGGGGCATTGCCAAGAAGAAGAAGAAGAAGAAGAAGAAGAGTTTGGATTTGATATCCCGCCTTTCACTCCCCTTCAGGAGTCTCAAAGCCGCTAACAATCTCCTTTCCCTTCCTCCCCCACAACAAACACTCTGTGAGGTGAGTGGGGCTGAGAGACTTCAAAGAAGTGTGACTGGCCCAAGGTCACCCAGCAGCTGCATGTGGAGGAGCGGAGACGCGAATCCGGTTACCCAGATTACGTGACTACCGCTCTTAACCACTACACCACACTGGCGTACACCACACTCAAAAAGATGAGAGACATGAGACCGAGCAATGCAGAAGAGCTGAAGGCTGCTATTGAAGCATCCTGGTCTTCCATAACACCTCAGCAGTGCCACAGGCTGATAGCATCCATGCCACGTGGCATTGAGGCAGTAATTGATGCAAAAGGGGCCCAAACCAAGTACTGAGTACATATGCATGCTTCTACTTCTCAGAAGTCCAATATTGCTCTATTTGCAATCCTTTCACCTGTATATTTCTACAACAGATAGTTTGTTCTTCCCACTCAGTTGCTGTTTCCACTGGCTCAGTTTTTCTTACAAAGGCTTCAGTCATGACCACATTTCACTGGATATCAGGATTAGACACTCACTCAACCCTTCTGGTCTGAACAGAGGAGAGGTGTAAAACACTCCTCTCTGAGAACAAGTATGGTAGGTGTTTATGTAGGTACCTTTGGCTATATACACACTAACCCATATGTAGCACAAAAAATGCACCGTATACAGTGGCACCTCGGTTTAAGAACAGTCCTGTTTACGAACGATTCGGTTTACGAACTCCGCAAAACCGGAAGTAGTGTTCTGGTTTGCAAACTTAATTTTGTCTACTATGGAAGGGCACCGGCGGCGGGAGGCCTCATTAGGGAAAGCGCGCCTCAGTTTAAGAATGGATTCAGTTTAAAGATGGACTTCAGGAACGAATTAAGTTCGTAAACCAAGATACCACTGTACTTCAAATAGCAGCTGTTCTCCATGGTCTGTGGTGAATGAGCACCCCAAGCCCACGTATCTTTTAAACAGGAAATCCTAAGGACTGAATTATCTTCAGCATGCAAAATAAGTTCTTTGTCCAGTGAGATACCAACCCTCTCCCTGAAAATTGAAATACTTTATTGTCATTTGTACAATTTGTATACAGTGAGATTACACCCCCCACTCAGCATTCTTAGTCTTAATTCCCCTCGTTTACTGACGCACACCCACCAAACCCGAAAGTCAGTTGCCCTGTTGTTATCTTTTCATTCAGTAGCCTAACAGCCCACGGATAGAAGCTGTTCTTTACCCTGTTGGTGCGACTAATCATGCTTCTATATCTTCTGCCTGAGGGCATGAGATCAAGAAAGTGCCGGCCAGGGTGTGAATCATCCCTGAGAATTTTCCTCACTCTCCTGAGGCAACGTTCTTCCGCTATTTCATCCAGCGGATTCATGGGACAGCCCATAATATATTGTGCTGTATTCACCACCCTCTGTAGGCACTTCTTATCAGATGATGTCAAACCAGCGTACCACACCGTGATGCAGTATGAAAGGACACTTTATATTGTTGACCAGTAGAAGGAGATCATCAAATGTTGATTGACATCATTCTTCCACAATACTCTGAGGAGATGGGTTTTCTTAACCAGCTGGGTTGTATTTATTTTCCAAGTAAGGTCTTCACTGATATAAACTCCTAGGAATTTAAAGGAAGAGACTCTCTCCACACAGCCCTCCCCAATGTACAGCAGGGCTAGTTCTCCTCTCTTCCTCCGAAAGTCCATCACCATCTCCTTTGTCTTGCTGATATTAAGGTGCAAGTTGTTCCCTAGGCACCATGTAGATATTTTTTGGACCTCCCCTCTATACGCTGATTCGTCTCCACCTGTTATTAAACCTATTATGGTGGTGTCAACTTAATAATTGCAGTAGACTGGTCAGATGATACACAATCGTATGTATACAATGAATACAGGTATGTATTCATACCTGTATTACAATACTAAGCACACATCCCTGTGGTGTGCCAGTGCTGATTTTTAAGGAATTAAATGTTACATGTCCAGTCCTCACTGTTTGAACATACCTGCTCAAAATTTTTTCATCTGGATGTTACAATTCATCAAAGGAGGCCAAAGCTCCATCTCCAGATTTTTCTTTGGTTCTACCCTTCCTGGTGTGAGTGACACTCCTGGGATGCAGGCTTCCATCTCTGATGCAGTTTGCCAAAGGACGTGCCAGAACATCTTTTGGAAGCATCTCAGGTTGTATTTGTTTGAGCTGGCTTAGGTAGGTCAGGGTCCAGCCTGCAGAGAGCTAAGGGCTTTTAATGGTATTGTAATTTGATTGGATCTTATTCTGTCGGAGTAGGATTTTAGTATTTAAAAAAATGATCTGCCCTCAACCTTCAGGCTGGGAGCGAGTGATAGCTCTCAGAAAATCGACATTTTAAAAAGTAACACTTGAAGTTGATGTAATCGCTGCCCTAAGCCTTATCTGGGTCATCTTTGTGTCCTCAGCTAGGCTTTTTATTTTGCACATTCTCATCTAGCAGATCATTGCCTTGATTGCTGCAATATGAAATTGCATCCCTTGAATCGCAGTTGACTCCCTGCACCTGCCTTCAATGAATACTGTTCTTCACTAAAAATCCCGGAAAAATGACAGTGGTTGCATCAGGATTTGGGGAGCCCTTGGGCAATATTTTCCCCAATGGCTCGCCTTCCCTGGATGGGACCCACTCTTTGCCATGGTTGCCATTGCCCTACTTGCCATCACCTTTGAGGAGACTGATTGATTGATTATTTAATTTTTATACTGCTTCATATATTGAAGGTACCTTGAAGCGGTATATAAAAAACTGAAGCAACAACAGGCAACTTAGACAAAATATTACAAAAATTCACAGTTGCGTATAAAAATGTTACATTAATATAAAGTTACTAAAATATATATATACATTGGTATCGATTCATTTTCCTTCTGGCACACCTTCCCTCTCAGTCCAAACTAACCCTCAGCTCACCGACAAGTTTCACAATGAGAAGAGATCCTGGAAACAGCGGACATCACCCTAGTCCCCCACTCTAGACTTGCCAGTGTAGTGGTTAGGAGCGGTTGTCTTGTAATCTGGTGAACCGGGTTCGCTTCCCTGCTCCTCCACATGCAGCTGCTGGGTGACCTTGGGCTAGTCACACTTCTTTGAAGTCTCTCAGCCCCACTCACAGAGTGTTTGTTGTGGGGGAGGAAGGGAAAGGAGAATGTTAGCCGCTTTGAGACTCCTTTGGATAGTGAAGCTCAACATCAAAAAAACGAAGATCATGGCCACTGGTCCCATCACCTCCTGGCAAATAGAAGGGGAAGAAATGGAGGCAGTGAGAGATTTTACTTTCTTGGGCTCCATGATCACTGCAGATGGTGACAGCAGTCATGAAATTAAAAGACGCCTGCTTCTGGGCAGAAAAGCAATGACAAACCTAGACAGCATCTTAAAAAGCAGAGACATCACCTTGCCAACAAAGGTCTGTATAGTTAAAGCTATGGTTTTCCCAGTAGTGATGTATGGAAGTGAGAGCTGGACCATAAAGAAGGCTGATCGCAGAAGAATTGATGCTTTTGAATTATGGTGCTGGAGGAGACTCTTGAGAGTCCCATGGACTTCAAGAAGATCAAACCTATCCATTCTGAAGGAAATCAGCCCTGAGTGCTCCCTGGAAGGACAGATTCTGAAGCTGAGGCTCCAATACTTTGGCCACCTAATGAGAAGAGAATACTCCCTGGAAAAGACCCTGATGTTGGGAAAGATGGAGGGCACAAGGAGAAGGGGATGACAGAGGACGAGATGGTTGGATAGTGTTCTTGAAGCTACCAGCATGAGTTTGACTAAACTGCGGGAGGCAGTGGAAGACAGAAGTGCCTGGCGTGCTCTAGTCCATGGGGTCACGAAGAGTCAGACATGACTAAACAACAACAAAGCGGGATATCAAATCCAAACTCCTCTTCTTCTTCTTCTTCTTTTTATGGGCAGGCCCAAGGTGGATGGTGCTTCCTCACACTGCCCACGGGTGTGTCCCATTCAGCTGCTCTTTCCACACCCAGTTTCAGGAGTTTGGGCTGCCTCCAGTTGCTCCAGGAGAGGACGCCCAGAATGAGAGGACAATGTGAGTGGAGGCAGCTAGTACTTCTCCTTGCTTCTTCAAAAGCCAGTGAAATGGCACTATAAGTGGAGTCTCTCCAGGATAGAAGTGAAGCAGCAGCAGCAGGAGCATCAGGCTCCTTGGGTTGGCAGGGGACCCCTCTGCGGTGTGGACCCTAGTGGACGACCAGTGATGCTGACACTGGCCCTGATCAGTGGAATCTCTCTGCCTCTTTAAGACTTGCTTACATAATTATAAATGGATAATGGTTACTGACTAGGATGCTTGGCAGGATGTGAGCTGCATGACATTGATAGTTAAAGCCAGCCCAGCCCAGTTAAGCCCAGTACTTTGAGAGAGTTGAAGGACTGGCTGTATTCCAGTAAGAGAGGTCTAGTCTCGAAGAAAGCAATCTTTCTGAGCTTTCCCTAGCCCAGTGGTGGCCAAACTCGGCCCTCCAGATGTTTTGGGACTACAATTCCCATCATCCCTGACCACTGGTTCTGTTAGCTAGGGATGGAGGGAGTTGTAGTCCCAAAACGCCTAGCCTGTTCTCCCTGGTTTGTTTCTTTATAGCAGAGCTTTCATACCTCTCTCTTCTAGATCGGAGCACAGGACAGCTTACAACACAACATATAGTATAGGTAGTTAAGGAAAACAAAACAAAACAGCACTCTACATCCATTGTAAAACCAGAGACGCCAAGCCTCAAGTCCACCCATTATCAGCATCATCAGGTTCAAAAGTGTTGTGCAAATAAATATATGTTCATCTGTGGTCTAAAAATAGCCAATGTGAAGGAATGTCCCATTAATGGTCTCTGTTTATACTTGGCTAATATTAAAATAGTGGTAGCACCAGTGCAGTCCTAATAATAATAATAATAATAATAATAATAATAATAATAATAATAATAATAATAATTTATTTTATATCCCGCCCATCTGGCTGGGTTTCCCCAGCCACTCTGGGTGGCTTACAGCATACATAAAAACGCAAATAAACACCAAACATTAAAAAACAGAATATCCTATGCAAGCAATCACAATCAATTTGAAAACATTCCTATTTACCCAGGCATTGTATGGCTGGAGAATACTGTTCCAGGCAAACTCAAGATCACTGGATGGAATTATATGTTTAACTGTAGCTGCTATAGATGTTTTTAACTGTATATATATATATATATTTGGAAGCATTTTAATCTTTTTTGAATTCTTTTTGGTTTTGCTTTTAAGTCGTATATCTGTTTGCCGCCCTGAGCTCTTTGCCTCTTCCAGGAGTCAGCAAAACAGCCCTTTAAATGGGACACAATATTTAACGCAGGTTTTATACCATATACAATCGTAAATAACTTTTCAAGCCTTTTAGGCTCCAGTCTTCATGGAAACAGATATACAGATACAGATGAGGAGAGATCTGTAGCAAGAAGCTTGTAAGCATTAGCTTGGTAGCATTAATCAATAATACCATATATTGAGGGTACGTTTACATTAAATCATTTTGGAAAGCGTAATATTAAAGTGGGGCTGAAGCCGTAGATGGAGGGGGGGGGGAGATAAAGTTAATCTTACAGGCATGGAAGCCCTTTAAAGGAAAAACCTCACTCTAGTATAGGGTGAGATTGTCCTGAAATAACCATCAGGGACTAGAATACAAGAAGGCTAGGTTAGAGACACTGAAAGCTGTAAATAACAAAAAGACTAAAGTCCTAAGCCAGGGAAAATAATGAAAAGGGTTTCACATTCTCTTCAGTTTTTTTCATTCCACAGAGATATAAAAATAGCCAATTTTTCTATGAAGTTATTGCGTGACCAGGCAGCGAGAGCCCCAGCCCCCAGGGATCATAAGGAAGGAATAAAGACTGTGACAATGTTATATGGAATTAAAATTAGGCCACAACTTTATTAAACTTCCGAATGTAGGAAGACCTTGGCTTAGGCCTTGGGCGTGTATCCCCCCCAGCCCCCCAGCCAGGGGGAACTGGGGCTCATCAGGGTAAATGGGATATGGGGGTCATCTGCGAGACGTAAGTGTAGCAGGCAGCCAAGCCCATATTCCCACACGCAGGGTAGTTCACTGACGACCTTTCAGTGTATGGCCAGTGACACCCATATATATAACCCCTTTTAAGAGGGGACCCTGGAATTGCTGCCGCAGGGGGGTGAGTCACCACATCATGCGCCCCCCCCCCCATAGGGAAGAAAAGACTAAAGGATTCCACCCAAGGCCATAACTGCCAAAGTTGTGACAAATTGCTACGGGGAAGACAAAACCTTCCAATGCAGGGAAATTTATTCCCGGTCCTTCAACAGCAACCAGTCAAAGACCGTAGCAGCACCCGCTAGGCAGGGAGAAAAAATGAACCTGCAAACAAGAAACAAAGGAAGTGTAGGAAGGGTGAATCTCCAGAGCCAACTGCCTGGCTATTGTCAGCTCTAGCCCCTATTTATAAATGGGGCTGGCCCCACCTCCCAGCAAGAAACTTGATTAACACTGAGAGGCAAGCCAGCCCCTGTTTGCCAGTAAGCTCCCTGGGAACTGTAGCACCAGGCGCAATCCTGCAAAAGGCATCCACAATGTAAAGTGTGAGTGCTCACTCTCATATATTGCATGGAAATACAGTGGTACCTTGGGTTAAGTACTTAATTTGTTCCGGAGGTCCGTTCTTAACCTGAAACTGTTCTTAACCTGAAGCACCACTTTAGCTAATGGGGCTTCCCGCTGATGCTGCGCCGCTGGAGCACGATTTCTGTTCTCATCCTGAAGCAAAGTTCTTAACCTGAAGCACTATTTCTGGGTTAGTGGAGTCTGTAACCTGAAGTGTATGTAACCTGAATCATATGTAACCTGAGGTACCACTGTAATAAGCAAATTTATACAAAACTGCAGCGATGTTAGTTCTACCTCCCCCACCATGTTTAGCTATTGTCATTTTTTGCTGAGATAAAGGGAACAAAAAGCATTTCATATCCAGTTTCAACATATCCTTCCAAATAATTTAAAAGTATATTTATCAGATATTTATCTACGGGTAATTCACAATTTGTCCCCACTCAGTCATGAAGTTCTCCTTGGGTCAATCGCTGTGTCTCAGCCTGACCTACCTCACAGGGATTTGAACCCTGGTTCTATATTGTAGTGGCTCTCAAAATGGAATATTAAGGAAATGACAGATTATGAATTTCATCCATGCCAGTGTGCTCAGTGTGACACAACAGTGGACGTCAGTGGACACCTCGCCGCCATTTATGCATGGGCATGCCTCTGTCCCCCCCCCCCATAAATCCCCTGTGAAAACGGTGGGGAAATTGAGTCCTGGTGCTGAAATCCACTCTGAATGTCAAGCAGGTATGGTTTGAGATTTTAGACTGATAGCTGCACGGTAGCTGAGTCAACGTACAATCAATCTTTAGCACAACCAGAAGGTTGGTAGGTTAAACCGACGTCCTGATTGTTGAGACTATTATGAATTGTTGTGTCAAGCGTTTATTGAATGACATTCTCATAGAGGAATCTGAAATGCAAATTATAGTTCCAAGCTGTTCATATTTACACCCTGCTGGTGGGCTTTCACTCAATTAGCGCTGTGGGTTTCTCTCAGTGTTGTGTGTTTCGGAGAGGACGATGGCCTTTCTTTTCTGCTTGGGACAGATAAATGAGCCTCCACCAAGGAGAGCAGTGTTTATTACATAGAAATGCCCCTCTTAGAAGCCTGTTTTCCACCAACGTGAGTGTAAGCCTCATAATTCACCGAAGTTTTGTGTGCGTTTCGCCTGACGCAGCCTTAGCTGAGAAGATGCATCTCTGAAAAACACCCAGAGCTGTTTGCTAAATCATTGAGGCCCATTCTGCTGAAGCCTTCAGTTATGCCTGGCCTTTTCAGTTATGCTACCCTTGGTATTTAATTAGCATGGTACGCGAATGGCCTGGATTCTATTGTCTCTTTGCTGAGTGGGAACCTTGTTGCCTGCTCATCCTCTGCAAAACACCCCAAACCTGGAAATACGTGTCCCGGTGCCAGAAAGTGTGTGGCACCACAGTCATTGTAATATTGCTAAATTGTGGTAGTCCTTTATTGTCTTGATATGTGACCTCTTTGGTGCGTGAACATGGTAGTGACCAGGAAGTGTCAAGGACTCAAGGTCAACCCCTGGTTATGGCCACCTTAATCTATGTGGTCAGCATGACTAAGCCGCTTCTGGTGAACCAGAGCAGCACACGGAAACACCGTTTACCTTCCCGCTGGAGCAGTACCTATTTATCTACTTGCAGTTTGAAGTGCTTTTGAACTGCTAGGTTGGCAGGAGCAGGGACCGAGGAACGCTCACCCCGTCGCGGGGATTTGAACCGCCGACCTTCTGATCGGCAAGTCCTAGGCTCTGTGGTTTAACCCACAGCACCACCCACGTCCTTAGTCTTAGAAGACACCTAAAAGCACCCCCCCCAATTGTCTTTGTTTTCTGGAGGAATAATCACAGAAGGAATGTTTCCTTTCAGCCTCTGGAGGGTCCTTCTGTAGCGCTTTTGTATAGTGCTACTCCATCCCAATTTGCAGTGGAGATGAATGAGGAACTGACTCACGTTGTGTGCTTGTCCTTCTGTTGCTGGCTAAGCCTTCACATTTCCCCTGCAATTCCAAGGGATCCTTCTGTCTCCAAGTAGCCAATTACTCCTGGACAGCAGGCAAAAGCACAGCGTGTGCCACCCATGTATGCCATGTACGCATTTTGTTTCCATGACCTATTTACGGCACTAACCACATGCCATATGTTTTCCTTAGGATAGATTAGGAGAAGGGGACGTATTAAAGAGTCAGGAAGGCCATAGTGTATCTTAGATGCCTTTTTTCCTGCCACAATCTTTTGTGTACTGAGCAATGCTTAATGCAAAAATTCTGCTTTGTAAATACACTTTAGCTATACTTATTTTATTTATTGCACAGGGAAGATAAAGGAGTGGTTCAGACACTTAACTGTGAGCCTTCTTTTTTTTGGGAGGGGGTTTACGGCCACACACACACACACACACACACACACACACATTAATTTCCTGCCATACGGACATGTGCAGTGCATGTCTACGTTCATTTAGTTATTATTTGCCCTCACAAGACAGTTTACAAAACAAAATATTTAAAACTAATACTGTATTGTTGTTGTTGTTAAATAATGCTGTTATCCATGAAAGTGCACCAGATTATTTTTTTAATAGTGAAGCAGACACAGAACCTTCTTTCCTTCTTTTTAAAAAGGCTTGATGGGAGGAAAGAAAGTTTCCAGGATCCATCTAAAAACTGCCAGACAGAGGGCTAAACAAACTTCTGAGAGGAAGAATTCCAGAGATTGAGGGTCCACCACTGAAAAGGCCTTGCCTCTGGTATTTCCTTAATGGCAGACAGGGATGTTGGAGAATTCTGAGGGAACTGGGAGCAGAAAATGTTGACGTTCGCTTATTCACCCCGTGTCTCCATTGTACTTCGAAGCGGAATGTGTAATATGCCTGCTTTCATGGCAAGGCCATAAACCCCTCAAACTGCTGTAGCTGCACATAACCTATCTTGGTCTGCACCAGTGTGAAAGTAAGGACATGGGGCTTCTTCTGATGGTGAAAAGCTATCCCTCAAAGTGTTGTGCGGGCAGATGACTCTCTCCCAGAAAGTGACAAAGTCACAGCCACTGGGGGTTAGTGTTCATGCAAGGAAAATCCTGCCCCCCCAAACACCTGTTTTTTCCCCTCTGCTGGGAATACCGTATTTTTCGCCCTATAGGACGCACCTTTTCCCCTCCAAAAATGAAGGGGGAAAGTGTGTGCGTCCTATGGGGCGAATGCAGGCTTTCGCTGAAGCCTGGAGAGTGAGAGGGGTTGGTGCGCACCGACCCCTCTCCCTCTCCAGGCTTCAGGAAGCTATCCGCAAGCCGTGGGAGCCCGCAGGAGTTCCCCCGGGCTCCCACGGCTTGGGCAGAGCTGCCTGCACCCCAAGCCCCGGCTCGCTGAGCAGTCACGCCAGGGCTTCGGGTAGCTCTGCGCAAGCCGCGGGAGGGCTCCCCCGGCTTGCGCAGAGCTGCCTCTTATCCTGAAGCTACCCGAAGCAACTGCTGAGCGCGCCGGGGCTTCGGGATAAGAGGCAGCGCTGCGCAAGCCTGTTCTGGGGGCTGGGGTCAGGGGAAGCTCGGGCTTCCCCTGCCCCAGCCTCGCACCTTGGGGGAAAATAATTTTTTTTCCATTTATTTCCCCCCCAAAAAACTAGGTGCGCCTTATGGGCCGGTGCGCCCTATGGGGCGAAAAATACGGTAAGTGGTGCTGGAGAACAGGAAAGGCTCAGTCAGGCCCCTGAAGCACAGCAATACCCCTGCGGAAATGGGGTTTGGACAGGAGAGGTTTAATGGAGCCAGACGTACGGCTAGAGAGAGACTCCCTTAACAGAAGTTGCCGGGCAAGTTTGTCTGTTAAGAGAAATTACAGGTAAGTGGCTTGGGAAGGCTAAGAGATGGTTGAGGAAGATAACTCATCCTTGCCATTCCCACTCTTACCAGCTAGAGGGAAGGGGCGAGTTAGGAGTGTGAGCATCTGTCAAAGGAAACAAAGAGAGACAGAGTGCAGAGTTGGGTGGTGGGCTCTGTAAGTTAACATTGCCAGGGGGTGCCACTCTCTAGACATCTGATATGGGGAAATGGGCTCTTCACTGGAGTTTTAAAATTGAATGTTTTCACCTACGCTCAGTCCTTTTGTTTGCAAATGAATTCAGAGGGAGGAATTCAGGGCTACACCAGCACAAGTATTTTTGCTGAAGTCTCTCTGCTGTCCTCCCCCAGCACTGTTCTCCCAACTTCCCAGAGCCAATTTGAGAGGTGGGGAGCACAAAAATTATAGTAAAGGCAATGATGACTATAATCATTGCGTATTCTAATTTTTCTGAAGAAAGAGCAAGTCTAATGCCATGTTAAACTTTCTGTGCACCAAGGTATTTATGGATCGGCAGAGACACAAAATCGGCTTCCAATGACACACTTGGCTGACAGGTATGGGCCAGGAAGTGTGTCAAGTGTGCTAAGAGTGTAAAAAAAGAAAGAACAAGGGAGATACAATTAGAAAGTTATGGACTTCTGTCCGTATGCTATAGCTAACCAGTGTAAGCTAGAAAATGCAATCTCAGACCATTGTCGATTATTCTGTACAGTATTTGTTTTCCCATTTACATATTTGAGGCTTCCCCCTTACTTCTTCTCCTCTCTTGTTGTTGTTTAGTCGTTTAGTCGTGTCCGACTCTTCGTGACCCCATGGACCAGAGCACGCCAGGCACTCCTGTCTTCCACTGCCTCCCGCAGTTTGGTCAGACTCATGCTGGTAGCTTCGAGAACACTGTCCAACCATCTCGTCCTCTGTCGTCCCCTTCTTCTTGTGCCCTCCATCTTTCCCAACATCAGGGTCTTTTCCAGGGAGTCTTCTCTTCTCATGAGGTGGCCAAAGTATTGGAGCCTCAGCTTCACAATCTGTCCTTCCAGTGAGCACCCAGGGCTGATTTCCTTAAGAATGGATAGGTTTGATCTTCTTGCAGTCCATGGGACTCTCAAGAGTCTCCTCCAGCGCCATAATTCAAAAGCATCAATTCTTTGGCAATCAGCCTTCTTTATGGTCTAGCTCTAGTCTTCTCCTCTCTAGACAGCCTTAATCACCCTGTGATTCCCAGTTGAAAGACTTTGTATAATGCCTCCTGCAGCCGAGGGGACATGGAGTATTGTTTCCTGGGAAATTAAGTTGATCCAACTCAGAAATGCTAGGCATTAGGTTTTGTTGATTCTGAAACTCGTTGGTAATCCTATTGCTATATGGGAGTTCTGAGAACAGCTCCCCTTCCCTCCCGGTGGCATTTGCTACAGAAGCACAAGTTGCTGTTGGTAATCAGTATGTAACTACGCAATCATTTGTACTTAGGAGCAATTATTTTACACAGCTACATGATGGCTATTAGGAGAAGCAAAGCATGCAATTGGCCTTTAACTGAGAAAGATATGCTTGGCTGGTTTTTTTTAACATGTTGCCTTTGCTTGTGGTAAATTCAAAGTACGTGTAAAGAAAGAGACAGATCCTAGCTTGTGGTCTGGATAATCCAGGCAAAATCTCATTTGGCAATGCCTTATTTCTCATATGAAACCTACCCATCAAGAGGCAAATCTTGTCTTTTGAGAGTCCTTCATTGATTTTGGCATTGTATATTTTCCGTGGAAAACAGGAAGTAACTCAGGAAGTTGGGTGCTCATTCCCATATTACCAAACCATGGTGTTATAAGAAAATATTGCTTCTTTTCCCTTATGGGGTATCCAAGAGCCCGTATAGAGTCCTTAAGTAGGTCCCCTATTGGAAGGAGAAAATAACAGAGGCCAACCAGAGAATATTGAGAAGCAAGGCAGCTAGTAAGCCTGATCTTCATTAACTCTTGCAACAGGGTCCTCACTCACCACATGCAGGAGGGGAGAGGGACCCAGAACAATGGTGTGCAAGCCCTTATATAGACTTTTGAAATAGCCCACCCTGTAGCTCAAGACCACCGCAAAAAACATCATACATACATCACAGAAGAAGGCGGACTGCAGCAGCAAAATATCCTGTCTGGCAGGATACTGATAATGGCCACATGATTGCTTTACAGCCTGGCCATTCCTTTTGAGTTGCTAAATACTTAGTTCCTGAATCCACGTCACAGGCTCACCCTATTCATACACAAATACGCCCTAAAGACAGGATTTGTAAGCAAAAAGACAATGGGAAGGCTTTCCCCATTTCCTTCCTTACTGCAGAGGAATATTTGAGGTCACTGGGGGAGTCAAAATGGTTTCAGGATTGCTCTCCTGTACTATGTCAGATACGGGGTTTATATACTTATGTATGTGTTTGCCTTGTAAATTTATGACCATCATATATATATATATATATATATATATATATATATATATATATGCTTTCGTAGATTTTCACGGGTACAGGAATGCAGGTTTTGGTGTCTTCGGGTGTCTTCCCGTGTAAGAGTTGGGGTGTCTAGGCGACGTTTCGACGAGGTCATATATATATATATATATGACCTTATATATATGACCTTAGAATTCCTATAACAATGGTTTAATGTTGAATTTAAATTATCAACAACCAAGCAGTTTTTATGTGTTCTCAGAGGATCTGTTTCCTGTTTAGATTGGAAGATGAAATGTAGGGGCATGCTATAAAAAAATAATTTCTAGTTGGCGTGTTTTACCCTGCCCGGTATGTAAAAATTATTTGTCCCCCTGTGAAAGCTGGATATATTTTACTGCCACTTTTGCCAGGTGAGAGTAGAACTTTGATTAAATTTTCATGGACGAGTGAGTGAGTGAGTGTTCATCTCTTTCTCTTACTTAGAATAGTGTAAGTTAATGTTTAAGATTATTAAATGTTCATTAAACAATCAACAGCTTCCTGGAATGGCTGTTTGTGGATGGAAGGTGCCCCCAGTGGTTGGGGAAACCCAGTCAGATGGGTGGGGTACAAATATAATAATAATAATAATAATAATAATAATAATAATAATAATAATAATAATAATACAGTCATACCTTGGATCTCGAAAGCTTTAGCTCCCAAACAAAGCGGCTCCCGAACAATTGAAATCTGGAAGTGAGTGTTCTGGTTTGGAAGCTGAATGTCTATCACGGCTTCCGCAGCTTCCGATTGGCTGCAGGATACTCCTGCAGCTAATCAGAAGCCGCACTTTGGTTTCTGAACATTTTGGAAGTAGAACAGACTTCTGGAAGGAATTCAGTTCGACTTCCAAGATAAGACTGTAACAATAACAACAACAACAATATACTAGCCTTCCAGAAGACCATCTTTAGAGCACTGAAGAACTCAGTTTGATTTATTTTTTTTAAGCAGAGCAGCATAATATTTTATTAAAAATTAAATGAAGCTTTTCACTAATAAAATAAAATAAAAATCCTGGTTACCCAGAAGGTTACCCATGTGAAAATGTTGCCCTTGGGCTGTTAAAGCATGCCTTGCTATAGAAAATAAGTGAGTTTAGATTGCCATCTCAAGACATGATCCAAATAGCTCCAGCCTTCCAGGGCCTTCATATTGTCTTCTGCCCAAAGAAATGCACCATCTGTTCCAGAAGATAAGTACAGAAACAAGGGAAGCTGGCCTATATCAAGTGTTCTCTACTCCAGTGTTTCCCAAACGTTTTTGGGCAACGGCACACCTGTTTATCGGAAAAAAATCTCGCGGCACACCACCATTAAAGCCCCGCCCCGTGACGTCAGCGCGCAGCGTCACGCCGGGAGGGACGCACAAAAGTTAAAGTTTTTTCCCTCCCCGCGAAGCAACGAAAGAGGGCGCCTCAACTCCGGGAGGTGGGCAGGGAGCGGGGGGAGCGGCCAGACGGGCTCCGCTGGGGGACTTTCGGCTGCCGGAGCCGGGGAAGGGGCGGCTGCAGCGGACCCGGAGGTGGTTGCGCCCATCGGGGGCGGTGGGAGCGCGCCGTGCGGGTTGGTGGGTGGGGGAAGGAGAGGAAGAGGAGGGGGCGGCGGCGGCGGCCGGAGGCTGGACGGATCCGCGCAGGGACGGCGCGCGAGCCGGGAGGAGGCGCGAAGAAGGAGGCAAGGCGAGAGCAGCGCGGCTCGGGATGCATTCAGACTGCCGGCTGCTGCGCCCGAGACGCGGGGTATGGTGAGCAGCCCGGAGCGCCCGCTCCCCCGGGGGACCCGGCCGGCGCTGGCCTCCCTCCTCCTCCTCCTGTTGCTGCTCAGGCGGGACGCGGCGGCGCAGAAAGGTGCGTGCGGGAGCCCCGCCGCCGCCGCCCCGCCTCTCGCCGCCCGACTCGCCCGTCTCCCTCCCACGGAACACAAGGCAATGTTCGGCGGCACACTAGTGTGCCGCGGAACACCGGTTGGGAAACACTGCTCTACTCTGACTGCCAGCAGCTCTCCAGGGTTTCAGCTCCCTGGAGATGCCCAGGGATTGCACCCAAGTCCTTCTGCATGCCAAACACCTTCTCTGCCTTCCCCAGCACAGTTCTCTGTGCACAGAATCTTTGCCTGTGTTAAGCTCATCCTCTCCCAACATTTCTCTGGCGAAAACAGGGACGTCCCAAAAGCTTTCAGTGGTGTATTAGACAGCTGAATCACAGCATTAAGCTGTGATAGAGTGGGCGGAAGATTAAGAGTCTTTAAATATTTGAATTAAGTTTTCAAATACTGCTCTATGGCGAGCGATAAATACACATGGCAGACAATGACAACACATTCTTGCAGATCGTTCTGACGCAGGGAGAAAAGCTGCTCCCGGATTCACAAAGAGAGTTCCCATACTTTTTTTGTTTAGTTTGTCTTCATCTTAGTCATGCTACAGGTCTATCCGGACTCGATAATACTTCTGTGGTCTTTTTTTTACTATCTTTGTAATTACTATGTAAATTACAGACTACGCTTGGATGTTTGAAGTGAGGCATTACAGATAATTTCTGGGATGCAGGTCCAGTTTCTATGGCAATCTGAATAATTATGAATTAATTGCTGGCTGCTGTCACGGCGCTTGGCGGTTAATTCCAAGTTGATAATATTGTTAACCTACAGGGTTATGCTTTATTCATGTCTTCGGTACCTATCAACATGCTCTCTAGGATTCTTCGGGAATCTTTTAAGACTCCTAATTGGGATGTTTAAAAAAGGATAGTGAAATTATCCCAAAAAAGCAACAAGCAGCCAGCTGGCATGTAGATTGTTTTCTCTAGGCCAGATGTAAGTTTGATGAAGGCACGTGAAGCCTTTCTGGAGTAACAGAGGCTACATTCACAGAGACTATTTTCCAGGGACAGTCCCGGATTTCCAAAAGCCATCCCAGTTTCTCATTTGAACCCGGAATGTCCTGCTTTTTTCCTTAGGGACGTCCCTATTTTCATTGGAGAAATGTTGGAGGGTATGGAGTTATGCGACCCCCGAGACAAGGAGATCAGTAACTATGCAACCTTTATAAGACATCTGAAGGCAGCCCTGTATAAGGAAGTTTTTCAATGTTTAATTTTTTATTATGTTTTTATATACAGTGGTACCTTGGGTTAAGGGACGCGGGTGGCGCTGTGGGTTAAACCACAGAGCCTAGGGCTTGCTGATCAGAAGGTTGGCGGTTCAAATCCCTGCGATGGGGTGAGCTCCCATTGCTCGGTCCCTGCTCCTGCCAACCTAGCAGTTCGAAAACACGTTAAAGTGCAAGTAGATAAATAGGTACCACTCTGGCGGGAAGGTAAATGGCGTTTCCGTGCACTGCTCTTGTTCGCCAGAAAGTGGCTTAGTCATGCTGGCCACATGACCCGGAAGCTGTAAGCCGGCTCCTCAGCCAATAAAGCGAGATGAGCACCACAGAGACCTCTGGGAAGAGCCATTGCTCTTGAGATTGATGCAGACATAGACTTTTAGGGGTGTGCAGATAATTGACTTTTAGTGATAGTTTAAAATTGGTGGAGTTGTTCCTTCCCACTCCACAACAGCAAATCCACAAGAGACCCCCTGTCATGATCTAGAATCCTTTCATGAACCGAACCTCCTAGGAAAATTTATGGTCCAGTCGTGCATCTTAATCCAGGAGAGACATAATAAAAAAATATTACTATCCATAATTTACAGAGCATTTAGCATGCATTGTGTGTTCGTTCTTATCTTCACAGTATCCCTATGTGACAGGTTAATTTCTCCCTCTATTGTACAAATAAGGAACTGGGGCTGTGAGCTCAGGCCTTAAGCCTGTAGTTTAGCTGGAATCTGAACTCAGATTTTGGAGGTTAAAACTGTCTGTTTACATGCAGCAGGCTCATATGGGGCAGGTTTTCTTACCATTCAGAATGCTGGTGGTTGTGTCCCCCCCCCCATATTTAAATATTTCTCTTGACACCTATCTCTGCATACAGAAAATGAATTCACCGGGGAGGTTAAGCTAGAGTCTAGACAAAGGGTATTTGGGGGGGGGAAAGGGTTTTTTTTAAAAAAGATGTGGTCTCCCTTGTGATTTTGGTTTTTGTGTAGATTGCAGACTGCAGTTGGCCCCTGTTGACTAGTCATGTCACTCTAAGAAACTGAAAATTAAATTTGGGTGCTTGTATTGGTCTTTCACAGGATCTCCTGAGCCTGCCATTTTTGGTTAGCCCAGAGTGGCTTTTCCTTGCACTGCTGTGGGCTCATAATGTCATATTTTGGACTCACAGCTGTTCATGGAGGCACAGGTTAATTCTGTGTCCAGGGCAGCTGTCTACCAGCTCCACCTGGTACACAGGCTGAGACCCTACGTACCTGCAGACTGTCTCGCCAGAGTGGTGCATGCTCTAGTTATCTCCTGCTTAGACTACTGCAATGCGCTCTACTTGGGGCTACCTTTGAAGGTGACCTGGAAACTACAGCTAATCCGGAATGTGGCAGCTAGACTGGTGACTGGGGGCGGCCGCCAAGACCATATAACACCGGTCCTGAAAGATCTTCATTGGCTCCCAGTACGTTTCCGAGCACAATTCAAAGTGTTGGTGGTGACTTTTAAAGCCCTAAACTGCCTCGGTCCTGTATACCTGAAGGAGCGTCTCCACCCCAATCATTCAGCCAGGACACTGAGGTCCAGCTCTGAGGTCCTTCTGGCAGTTCCCTCTCTGCGAGAAGTGAGGTTACAGGGAACCGGGCAGAGGGCCTTCTTGGTAGTGGTGCCTGCCCTGTGGAACGCCCTCCCAGCAGATGTCAAGGCAATAAACAACTATTTTACTTTTAAAAGACAACTGAATGCGGACGTGTTTAGGGAACTTTTTAATGTCTGATGCTGTATTATTTTTAATATTCAGTTGGAAACCGCCCAGAGTGGCTGGGGAAACCCAGCCAGATGGGCGGGGTATAAATAATATATTATTAATTATTAATTATTTATTATTCTATCTAAGAGACCACCTCCTTCTCAGATGTTAAGATAAACAGAGGGGGCTGTCTCTTGGTAGTTCCACCTCCCTCAGAAGTTTGTTTTTTGGGGGGTGGGGTGGGGGAGAGGGTGCTGGCCCTGGAGAAGGGATTCTCTGTGGCAGCCCTTAAATTGTAGAATTCCCTCCCCTCAGAGATGTGTCTGGCTTCTTCGGTACAGTTACAGCTTTCTTCGAATGGAAACAAAAAATAGAATGGGAAGAGACCACAAGGGTCATCTAGTCCAATCCCCTGCAATGCCGGAGTCTTTTCCCCGATGTGGGACTTGAACTCACAACCCTGAGATTAAGGGTCTCATGCTTATTGGCTGAACTATCCCAGAGTTCCCAAAGATAAGGCTCTTTACATTGGACACCTGGGACATGTGTTTTCAGGACGAACCCTATCTCTGTGACTGTAACCTGTTTTAGCTGCTTTTAGTTCTGAGTGTTAAATCACAGTAACCTGCCCCAGGGACGTGCTGGTGAAAGGCGGGCGATAAATTACATACAACTCTTGTACCGAAGTGCTGTTTCTGGCTTTGCACTGAGCAGCTGCTTTTCTGGGCTGAGTTCAAGAAATGTGTTTATTATCGATTCGACAAGAGGTGTTTTTATGGCTGTGGCAGTGCAGGGCGAAGCTAACCAAAAGTTAACCCAGCAGTACAGAGGACAGCTCCCTGTTTGAAAGGTTGTTCTAGCCAAGTCCACTTTATAGACAGAGAACCATAAGAAGACAAAGAAGACCCTTGAATTGACTATTAACACTTTGCACTTGAGCAGGAACACCAGATACCTGGTCACCAGGTCTTCCCTGGTATGGTGAGATGAGGAGGAGGATAATACTAATATTATTATTTATGCCCCACCCATCTGGCTGTGTTGCCCCAGCCACTCTGTGAGGCTTACAGTACCGTATTTTTCGGACTATTGGACGCACCGGTCCATAGGACGCACCTAGATTTGGGGGGGGAAATAAAGGCAAAAAAAAATTACCCCCCCCACCAGGCGCGGGGCTGGGGCGGGGAAGCCCGAGCTTCCCCCTCCCCCAGAACGGGACCCAGAGCCATGCCGAAGCTGCGCGCAGCTTTGGCATCGCTCTGGGAGCTTGCGGGGCTGGGGGAGGAGGAAGCCTTCCGCCAGCCTCCAAAGCATGTGCGGAGACAGCGGGATGGCGCGCTGCGCCTCTCCCGCTGTCCCCCGAGTTTGCGGGGCTGGGCCAGCCTTCTAACCAAGTCGGGGGACAGTGGGAAGGGCGCGCTGCGCCCCTGCCGCTGTCTCCCGAGTTTGCGGGGCTGGCGACGGGGAGGAGCAGGCTTCTCCCCCCGCCAGCCTTCTAACCAAGTCGGGGGACAGCGGGAATGGCGCGCTGCGCCCCTGCCGCTGTCTCCCGAGTTTGCGGGGCTGGCGACGGGGAGGAGCAGGCTTCTCCCCTCGCCAGCCTTCTAGACAAGTCGGGGGACAGCGGCAAAGGCGCGCTGCGCCTCTCCCGCTGTCCCCCGAGTTTGCGGGGCTGGCGACGGGGAGGAGCAGGCTCCCCCCCCAGCCTTCTAACCAAGTCGGGGGACAGCAGGAAGGGCGCGCTGCACCTCTCCCGCTGTCCCCCGAGCTTGTGGGGCTGGTGGTGGGGCTCTCCTGAAGCCTGGAGGTTGTGGGGATGGTGGGGGGGAGAAGCAGGCTTGCTTCTCCCACCCCCAGCCTCCAGATCAGGTCGGGGAATAGCGGGATGGCGGCGCTTCGCCATCCCCCTATCCCCCGAGCTTGTGGGGCTGGGGGGGGGGGAGAGAAGCAGGGACATCCCGCCGGGCTTGCAAGACTTGGGATAGCTTCCTGAAGCATGGAGCGCGAGAGGGGTCGGTGCGCACGGACCCCTCTCGCTCTCCAGGCTTCAGCAAAAGCCTGCATTCGCACCATAGGACGCACACACATTTCCCCTTCATTTTTGGAGGGGAAAAAGTGCGTCCTATAGTGCGAAAAATACGGTACATATAAAACACATTGAAACATCAGACATTAAGAACCTCTGGATACAGAGCTGCCTTCAGGTGTCAAGGGAGGGGAGGAAAAGGCTATCTGTTTTTATTCAGTTAGTTCTGTGTTAAAGTAGTAGTAGTGCTGCTAATAATCATAAATTAGGAAGCTCTGCTCTTCTAGGTAACCTTTGTTGGGATCTGTCTGTCTCTATTCAAATTACAGCCACAATTTCTGAATTTGGAGGTCTCCTTCACATTTTGGTCTGGCGTGCATAAAAGCAAGTTGCGAAACTTATTGAATGCCAAAAAGTTATCAAGTGTCATAATTTGAGGCCCCCTTTGAGCCTGAGGCACCAGGCCAAATGGCGCTTCTGGCAGCAAGCAAGCAAGCAAGCAAGCAAGCAAGCAAGCAAGCAAGCAAGAAATAGATAGATAGATAGATAGATAGATAGATAGATAGATAGATAGTATATACCCCTTATACCCACAGGTCTCAGGGCGGTTCACAACATAAAATCACAATATAAAAACACAAAATACATAATATAAACATGTCAAGGCCTGGTTAAAGAGGAATGTTTTTGCCTAGCGCCTAACGGTGTATTATATTTCGATATGTTGCATCTTGCTTATCCAATCCTGGTTCTTTTATGCCTCATTCTTAGGTTTTTTTAATTTTGCATTGATATTATTGTTTTGTTATGGCTGATGTGATGGCCAATCAGTTTCTTAATTAAATTTTAAAATCCTCTCTGTGCTCTGAGGTAAAAAGCGTCAGGCAGACCAACATAAGTTTCCAAATAAAAGCAGTCATGATTACTGGGTATGGGGCCATTCTCTCTCCTTCTATTCAGCGATTATATTCTATGTATTGTAAGCTTTCTCTTCCTTTCTGTTGGAATTGCTATTTAGATTCCCCCCTTTTCATTTTTATTAAAGGTTGTTGTTGCTTTTTTAATGGCAAATGGGGGCACAGCTGGGTGCTGCTGCCCTACTTGCCAAGTATAGGATAGTACTTTAGCTGCCGTAGCACAAAACACACACACTGATTTTGCTTGTTTGTTTGCTACAGCAGTACAAATTGATAAATAGCACGAGGTTGTTAGTGGATATTTATTTCTCTTTCACTCTTGCCATTAGAAATGAGTTTATTGTATAAAAACATTGTGGAGCTTGGAAAGTTCATTCTAAAAAGGAACTACCGTAGTTCTAGTTCAACTTCGACACATCCCCAAAGGAACTAAACCAAGTTCAGATTTGTCCCTTTGCAAAATGAACTAGTTTGCTTCAGGTTCAGCTCACAGTTCAATTCAAGTTCATCCAAAGGATCCTCAGTTCAATTTCCTTGACAGGATTTAGAATATTACCAGCAGCTGTGCTGAAGTATAAAACATACTTAATAACACTAAGAAAACACACTGTGAGATGTGAATTGTTTAATTTGTTTTCCACAAAGCTTGAAGCTTGAAGGTCCATATTGTTTAAAGCCTTGAAATGTAACATGTAAGAAAATAGCCCTGAAGAAAAGCTAGAAGTTGTTCAAATTTCTACAGCAAAACCAGCTTGATTCATGTTCAGTTCAATTATGGGAACTTCTTTCCGGTGTAGTTCAGAGATTTTTGAACTTCTTCAGTGAACTTTGTTTGAACCAAGCTACCATAGTTCTTTCCAAGCACTGAGGGAATTGACATTATTCTACCTTTTAGGCGGCTTTGTGCCACATCCTTTATTGGAATTTGCATGAAGAAAACGGATGTCTGAAAGGTTGCAGCAATGTGTCCCGTCCTCCACAAAAAAACACCAATGTGGAGAGGTCTAAAGAGAAGAACACATTTGTGTGCTTTTTTTGGTCACTGTTGTGTACTTTTTAACACCCTTCTTCTCACACTGCATGCTATGTTAAATACACATAAGTCACACACAAGGTGTGGGAAACTCATTTGATTTTGAAGGAACAGCAACTCAGACTAGATGAGGCTCCTAATGCCAATTTCTTGCTGAAAATAGCTCCCCCCCCCCATTTCCTGGCTTCTGTTTACCCCGAACAGCCTTTTTTCTTGCAAACAGCATTTTTGAGGGCAAAATAAATAACAAGAGGCAGACATGGGGAAGGGTTTCTTGACAGAAAACCTGGTCTAGAAGGAGAAGGAGACACAGAGGCCTCAACTGCCTTCTCTCCACTAATGAATAATGCTTTCTACGGCCATAGCACCCTCTGCCACATGCTACTTTTATTGGGCCTCCTCGCTAGGGCTGGGTGATATATTGATATATCGCCCAAAACTGGTTTGAAGTCCATATCATGATATTGGTTTTATAAATTTTGACCTGGCTATATATCACAAATCATAGTGTGTGTGTGTGTGTGTGTGTGTGTGTGTGTGTGTGTGTGTTATGCAAAAATCACAACGTGGAGAAAAACCGTGAAGCTAGCCCTAACCCATCCTTAATACAGACATTGTGATATGTCGGAATATCACGATTTTTAGCTGGTCATCTATATCGCAACGTTGAAAACCAGATATCGCCCAGCCCTACTGCTCGCCTCTACGTAGCTCCATCTTTACTTCAGACGTTGTAATACATCAATGTATCAAGATATTAAGCTTGTGATATATTGTGATGTTGTAAAATCTTCAATCTAAGGCTCCCTCCAGTTTGGTTTTTATTGTTAAACGTGTATTCTGCAACACATCATTGACTCAAAAATAATGCATTGGTGGTGGACACATTCTGCTTTAATTGTTGTTCTGCACTACTTCCCCTGCATTACTGCAGTATTGTTGTTGCACTCTTCCCACCCTGGATCAAATCTATGCTTCCAGGTGCCATAAGAAAGCTGCAGAGATAGCGCAGGATAGTGCGCACCCCGGAAATGATCTCTTTCAGCTTCTGACTTCTGGAAGAAGGTACAGGGTTATAAAGACTAGGACCAGATGCCTGAGAAACAGTTTCTATTCAAATGAGATTTTGGTTTTAAACGCAATATATGGGAGTATATTGTATTTAATTATGGGGTATCAGAGTTTTTAGGGGCCTAACCAGGCTGGGATAGCTGGGGTAGCAGGCTTGAATGTCTTACGTAAATTTTTCAATTTCGTTGTTCTGTATGGGACAATGACAATAAAGATTATCATATCGTATCATGTTGTATCATATCGTATCGAACCGTACCGTATCGTTGGAGGTCACTTTTGTGCTATAATGAAACAAAACCCACACCCACCCACAGTGTGGAACATTTGTGGTACGAAATTTTCAGTGGGAAGCAGTGGGGCCTGCAGCGACTGGGAACAAAGCAAGTCTGTCCACTTTTGCAGGCGGAAACAGTATCGAAGGCAAGATCACATATAACTGCCCTGAGATCACCAGGAGCACAAATCATGATAAATGCACAATAAAACCAATGTCCGGAGGGACCTTAAAACCATTTCCGTAGCTACACGACCAACCCACCTGCCAAATAACACTGATCAAGAACCAAAAGGGCACCCTTAGGGCTACTGGAAGGGTGGTCCCGCCAGCAGCCATCACAATTTCTAAGTTGGCATTGCTGTTAAGTCCTTGCCCCCAGGAAACCGAAGCAAGCTGATGTAAGCAGGAGGCAGCTAGTGGGAAATTGCTGTGTCAAACCTGGTCCCCTCTAGGAGGCCAGACTCCCTTGGAGAAGGAAGCACAGGTGTAAGGCAGGCAAGCGGCAGATGGCCCAGCATGCACTGTGCAGGTGGTCCGACGGTCTCCATCTCTGACTTGAGCGTGCGTGTTCTGGACTCTCTCTTATTGCATTCAAAGCCTCTTCGCTCAGAATTTATTTGGAGTACTGCCTGCCTGCCTGCCTGCCTGCCTGTGTGTGTGTGTGTGTGTGTGTTTGTGTAAATACAGTGAGGGAAAAAAGTATTTGCAGGTTTACAATCTTGTCCCTGACATCCTTGGACAGCTCTTTGGTCTTGGTCATGGTGGCTATTTTGGAATCTGCTGGATTGATTGCTTCTGTCGACAGGTGTCTTTTGTACAGGTACTGTAATGAGCTGGGATTATAGGTAAGACCTCTCCCTTACAACACGTGCTTCTAATATCAGTTCGTTTCGTACAGTGAAGATACCTGGTAGCCTGACATCTGGCTGGTTGATAGGGGATCAAATACTTATTTCACTCATTATAATGCACCTCAATCTCTGACTTTTGTTTTCTGGGTTTCTGGGGTTTTTCCTGTTGTCATTCTGTCTCCAAGAGCTACAATAAACCTACTATTAAAATTATGGACTGGTCATTTCTTCGTCAGAGGGCAAATTTAGCAGGGGATCAAATACTTTCCCCCCTCACTGTACATACAATATATAAAGCAATAGTATTCTCTTCTTCCATCCCCAAGGGATACAGGCATTAGTGAGAATGGGGATCAGCTGCACGAGACACGAAATTAAGTCAGACTTTTCTTTTCTTTTAAAAAAGCAGTAATAGATATCAAGGGTTGTTCTTAACCCTTCCCACTCCAG
This sequence comes from Podarcis bocagei, assembly GCF_964188305.1. Taxonomy (NCBI): domain Eukaryota; kingdom Metazoa; phylum Chordata; class Lepidosauria; order Squamata; family Lacertidae; genus Podarcis; species Podarcis bocagei. Next base: position 23,173,203 of record NC_138133.1, on the reverse strand, counting down.
CTTTAGTCTTGACACCTAATGCTGCTATTACTGTATTGGCCAGGATATGAGCTGCACTCCCCCTCCCCCCCAATTCCGATCGTGAAAAGTGCGGCTTAAATTCGCGACCTTACAAAAACGGGCGTTTACGATATCACTGCTGAAACAGACATATGGTAAAACGGAATGGGTGTGAGTGCCTGTGGAATTTTAAGGGAACAGCTTATATCCGGGTATTGTAACAACAACAACAACAACAACAACAACAACAACAACATTTATACCCCGCCCATCTGGCTGAGTTTTCCCAGCCACTTTGGGCGGCTCCCAATCGAGTGTTAAAAACAATACAGCATTGAAGATTAAAAACTTCCCTAAACAGGGCTGCCTTCAGATGTCTTTTAAAGATAGGATAGCTGCTTATTTCCTTCACATTTGAAGGGAGGGTGTTCCACAGGGTGGGCGCCACTACCAAGAAGGCCTGCTGTCTTTTTTTCTCCCCCCCCTGAATTTTAAAGGTGCGGCTTATATTCGGGCCAATACGATAGCTTTAAGTGGGCGAGGGGGGGGGACTTTCCACTCAAGGCCAGTGGAACCTTTTTTCCTAATTCCTAATTCCATTAAGCCACACGATTTTAATAAAGATCAGCATTGTGAATAGAAAGGATAACTCTCCCCCTTCCTAGTTGTTGAAAATCAGCCATCTCGATCTCCCTGGTTTATTTTCTAATGTTGTATATAGTGTCAGATGCTGTTTAGCCCCTGGGACACAGGCAGACTTTGGTCTTTCAAATTTCAGCCCAAAATTTGGCACCCCCCCCATTTTCTATTCTGCTCAATTCACTACATCATCGTTGCAACATCCTGTGACACCCCCTAGGCTTGGTGCCCAGTGTGGCAGAACCAGTTGCGCTTCCGTAAATCTACCTCTGCCTGGGACATTAGGCATCTTCATCTCTTTTATTATTTGCATTCAATTGAACTTCATACGAAAGGTCAGACTCTTGCTGCTTTAATCTGAAAGGAAGAGATTGATATAGAAGATTGAATTGTACCTCTAATTTGACCTGTGATCTTTCAAGCTAAATGCTTTCTTTGAAGAGCTTTATCCACAAATGAAGTTACGGTTTAAAACAGAAACATTGAAAAGAATGTGGATGGTGATTAACAATCTTAGAAAGATAAATTGATGCGCCAATTAACCGGCAGAGAATCTGAGAGTGTTTACTGTCTGGCATGTTTTCTGGGAGCTTTCGTAATGTCGGGGGGGGAAACCAGATATGGTGACTTAGGGATAGATTTAACTTCTCTTTATTCAAACAGATTACCTCGCATAATGGGATCCTAGTGTTTATGGACTGCAGCGCACAACTATAGTTGAACTCTAACCTCTATCACTGAAACAATCCATGACTGATATTGAGGCAATCCTTTTGGAGTGTTTGCCAAGATCTTGAAAGGATTGAGATAAAAATTGTATATTATAGTTAGGGGGAATCATTTCTGAACCTTCAAAGCCACACATCCCATTTGGGTATGTGAGTGAGTGAAATCCCTCACCCTCATTTGGGGAAGTAGAGGTTTAGAACTGTATAAAGGTAAAGGGACCCCTGACCATTAGGTCCAGTCGTGACCGACTCTGGGGTTGCGGCACTCATCTCGCTTTATTAGCATGACTAAGCCGCTTCTGGCGAACCAGAACAGTGCACGGAAACGCCGTTTACCTTCCCACCAGAGCGGTGCATATTTATCTACTTGCACTTTGACGTGCTTTCGAACTGCTAGGTTGGCAGGAGCAGGGACCGAGCAACGGGAGCTCACCCTGTCTAAGGGATTCGAACCGTTGACCTTCTGACCGGCAAGTCCTAGGCTCTGTGGTTTAACCCACAGTGCCACCCGCGTCCCTCTAAATATTTGCCTTTAAATATGGCACATTGATTCAAAATAAATAAAGCCTAATTGGAGAGCAGAAGTATAAGTATAAGTACTTGGTATACTTACTGGATCATTTATTTTTTGCATTAGAGCAGGATGCTATGTGGCAGCCTCTTTCATGTAGACATTGACTGCACCCGTAATCCTTCAGATTACAACAATGTGGTGCAGCCATGGAAAAGAACAGTAATTTTGCATCGGTCCTATTGCCCTGGTATGTACCTGCAATGTTCTGAAGTACTACCATCTAGTGGCAGCACTGAGCTTCTTGGTTTGGAACATTATCAAACTGAGAATCACATGCCCAGATTTCTTTCCTATTTTTATCATCTTCAGCATTTTTATGCAAAAAATTATAAGGGAACCATAGCATTATGTACCAATACAGAATGTGTAGAGTGATTTAATTCTGCTATGTATTAATTGTTTTTTTAAGTGCAACTGAGTTCAGAGAAGATTAGTCTCTGACGACTTCTAGAATCAGGTTCGCACTCCTTTTTAAAAACACTTGGGGACACCCCTACCCCTACCCATGTTAATGTTTATTATTTTCTTTGTTAAGTATATCACACCATTTCCAACTTACTATGTAAGAGGCCCAGTTTGGCTAACAAAGTACAGAAGATGATAACTGTTTGTCACACTCATGAGTAGATTCCTTGAAATCAATGGGTATAAGTGCATTGATTCCAGTTTGTCAACTTAGGCTAGGCACACAATGTACCTTTAAAACACATTCTATCCCTCAAAGAACTCTGGACGCTGTAGGTTATTAAGGGATGCTGGGAATTTGTAACTCTGTGAGGGATAAACGACAGCACCTAGAGTTCTTTGAGGGACAGAAGGTGCTTCAAATGAGCTTTGAAGTGCGCACACAGCCGAAGTTGGATATTACTCTGTAATACGGAACTATTACTTTACATTAAAATGAATACAAAATTAGTCAAAACCTCACTGTGTCAAAAACAAACCAAGATGTATTGAGAAATGTTTTGTTTTGTTACACTGCATACAGAAATGAGTGTCCTAGGATAAAATACATGCCAAAAGTGACTCTTTTATGTTAAAACATGTACAAGAACATGTGAGCTTTTTGCATGCAATTTAAATAAATTCACAGATGGATGCAGAAACGCAGTAGGCAATGGACATAAGAATGAAACAGAAATAAAAGTACTAGAATGAACACATGCAAAACTGATGGGGACCAGAATAGTGATGAAAGGACAGTAAATAGTAAAGTATTTATTATTTGTTTTATGTTGCCAAGGAGGGGAGATTTTCTGTCTCAAGTGCCAAAATAACGTGACCAGTTTTGGGTGATATGCACTTTGATTTGTGGGTTGGGGGGTCATTAGCTGCTCCACCCCAGGCAGCAAAATGTCCCAGGCCAGCCCCCACAAGAACTTCATTTACTTCAGCTGAGTGGGCAGCTTAGTGTTCAGAAAGGGATTCACGTGAGGAGCTGCTCCTCCACTAAAGTGAATGGGGACACTGATGCACAGAATGGGAGAGATCATCAGGGGGTTTGGGCTGGGTGTCCATCAATATGCGGATGATACCCAGCTCTACCTCTCTTTTAAATCAGAACCAGTGAAGGCAGTGAAGGTCCTGTGTGAGTGCCTGGGGGCGGTTGGAGGTGGATAGTGGCCAATGGATTGAGGTTGAATCCTGACAAGACAGAAGTACTGTTCTTGGGGGACAGGGGGTGGGCAGGTGTGGAGGATTTCCTGGTCCTGAATGGGGTAACTGTGCCCCTGAAGGAGCAGGTGCGCAGCTCCTGTTTATCAGCTCCATCTGATACACAGGCTGAGATCCTACCTGCCCACGGACTGTCTTACCAGAGTGGTGCATGCTCTAATTATCTCCCACTTGGACTACTGCAATGTGCTCTACGTGGGGCTACCTTTGAAGGCGACTCAGAAACTGCAATTAATCCAGAATGCGGCAGCTAGACTGGTGACTGGGAGTGGCCGCTGGGACCACATAACACCGGTCCTGAAAGATCTACATTGTTTCCCAGTCCGTTTCTGAGCACAATTAAAAGTGTTGGTGCTGACCTTTAAAGCCCTAAATGGCCTCGGCCTGGTATACCTGAAGGAGTGTCTCCACCCCCATCGTTCAGCCTGGACACTGAGGTCCAGCTCTGAGAACCTTCTGGTGGTTCCCTCCCCGTGAGAAGTGAGGTTACAGGGAACCAGGCAGAGGACCTCCTCGGTAGTGGCGGCCTCCCTGTGGAACGCCCTCCCATCAAATGTCAAGGAAATAAACTACTATCTGACTTTTAGAAGACATCTGAAGGCAGAGTTTTTAATGTCTGACATTTTAATGTATTTTAAATCTTTTCTTGGAAGCTGCCCAGAGATGGGTGGGGTACAAATAATAATCTATTATTATTATTATTATTATTATTATTATTATTATTATTATTATTATTATTATTATTATTTATTCAAATTATTTTAGACTGAACTGCATGTCCAGATGTGCATATGTAGTTGTAGTGTACCCATTTTCTCCAGGCTTCCCTATGGGACTCAGCCATGAATTCATTGAATTGCTGTGAATAAATGTGCCTCTCAGTCTCAATTCTTCATTGGCAAAGGGGGAATTTGCTGTACAGCCGTATGATTCTAAAAAGTAGAACCAAAGTATTGTAGAGTTGGAAGGGAACCCCAAGGGTCATCTAGTCCAACCCCCTGCAATGCAGGAATCTCAGCTAAAGCATCCATGGCAGATGGCCACCCAACCTCTGCTTTAAAAAACTCCCAAGGAAGGAGAGTCCACAACCTCCCGAGAGAGACCGTTCCACTGACAAACATCTCTGACTGTCAGAAAGTTCTTCCTGATGTTTAGTCGAAATCTCCTTCCTTGTAGCGTGAATCCATTGGTTCGATTCCTACCCTCCAGAGCAGGAGAGTATTTTGGCATATATATAATTTACAGTTGAGAAATGTTCATTTCACATCCACCATATGGCAAAATGTGTGGAGCATATGGACAGCTTGAAGGTAAAGGTTAATAAGGTGCTAAGTGGGTTGACGGAGTGATCTCTTTTTTTCGGTGGTGTGGGAGAATCAAGTACATCATTTTGTTCCTGTGCCGAGCTTTGCCATCAAAATTTTGAGCAATGACACGGGTGTCACTGTCAGACAAATGAGAAAGGATTGCCTGAAAAACTCAGGAAAACTGTGAGTGACTCTTTCCCCTTGCTACGATCTACACAGCAGCATTGCTTCATGGCAGAGAACCCCAATCTCTAACCTTGATTTCTGACTGTGAATCTAGCTCAGCCCTATGCCTTTTATTACTCTTCTCCCTTTGACGATCACTCGTGGCCGAGTAAGATGGTCTTCCATGAACACGGTCTTAGCAGTGAGTCCATAAGTGAGTGTGGAGGCCAGTTCTGGATCCACACGTCCTTCCACAGTGGGGACATAGATTTTCAGACGGGAGTTGATCATGGCGAAGGTTTGCCAAGCGTGCCTTCCTCTTAGCATGTTTCTCTTTTTCGCCCTGAGTTCGAGTGTCTTCAAAGCCCATGACACCTTTGGTAAAGGCTGTTCTCCAATTGGAGCGCTCGCAGTCAAGTGTTTCCTGATTGTTGGTATTTATACTACATTTTAAAAAATTTGCCTTGAGACAGTCTTTAAACCTCTTTTGTTGACACCTTTGGTAAAGCACTCTCAAGCCAGTATTTCCCAGTTACTACCTGAGATCTGGCGTTGATGGTGAAAATATAAAACCCCAGCTCCCCATTTGGAGCAAGAGCTATCCCAAGCCATCTTAGGGCTGCAGTCCAGTCTTGCTAGTTTGAAGTCTTGGAATTGTGCATCTGTTTTATGAAGAGGAGGCCAGCTCAGGCACAGAGCACATACTCACATGCAGAAGCTTTGCTTTTACAATTTGATCACAGAGGAGCTGCAATTCTCAGAGTGGTTCAGCAGCCATTCCCTCTTCACAGGGAACTCTGGAAATTGTAGCTCTGTGAGGGTAATTCTAACAACTCAACAACAACAACAATTTATTAATACCCTGCCCATCTGGCTGGGTTTCCCCTGCCGCTCAAGCATCAAACATTTAAAACTTCCCTAAACAGGGCTGCCTTCAGATGTCTTCTAAAAGTCAGGTAGTTGTTTATTTCCTTGACATCTGATGGGAGGGCGTTCCACAGGGCGGGTGCCACTACCAATAAGGCCCTCTGCCTGGTTCCCTGTAACCTCACTTCTCGCAGGGAGGGAACCGTTAGAAGGCTGTCGGAGATGGACCTCAGTGTCTGGGCAGAACGATAGGGGTGGAGATGCTCCTTCAGGTACCCTCAAGTACCCTTCCTTAGCAAAATGCAGTTCCCAGGAATAAATGTATAAAAATTGTAAAATAAAATACAGTGGTACCCCTGGATGCAAACGGGATCCGTTCTGGAGCCCTGTTCACATCCTGAAGTGAACATAAGACGTGACTGCGCATCTGTGCATGCGCGGGTCGCATTTCGCCACTTCTGCACATGTGTGTGATGTCATTTTGAGCTTCTGCTCATGCGAGCGGCGAAACCGAAAGCAATGCGCTCTGTTACTTCCGGGTCGCCACGGAGCGCAACCCGAAAATATTTAAGCTGAAGTGTATTCATCCCGAGGTATGATTGTAAAAAAATAAAATAAACATATATTTTGAGAGAGTACATCTAGAAAAGTGTTTTTTGAGGGAAAATAATTAAAATTTTGGGTTTAGACAGATAACACGTTTATCTAGATGTTAACCCTTTCATGCACACATGTGAGAGTCAGTAACTGTATATTACAACACTCCGTTCGCTATCAAGACTGTATGGGTGGTTGGGGAATGTGCTTTCATACTCTCCCACATGTGCAATTTACGCTAAGAAATTACTCAGTTTAGGGAGTGTAAATGGAGTGTGTTGTAATTTGTATATGCATGAATGAAGGTGTGCAGGAATGTATATATGAGCGTTGGCGCCACTTATATTCCCAAGCCAGATGCGCATACATAAAATGATAAATATGCCATTTTATTTCTACCTATATTTAAATGCTCTTTCTTCTCTTAATCCTTTGTATGAGATAATCCGTTGCATCCCCTGGGCACTTATTCATCAAAGCAACTTTAAACTTCTTCTTCAAGATCAAATGGGCTCTTTAATCCATCTGCCCACAGCTCAGTGTGCTAAAGAAATTAATCAAATTAATCAAGTATCAGTTAACATCTGCAGCACGCTTCTTCCTCTGAAGCACTGTAACATTGTTGTCATCAGTAATTCTCCAAATGATAGGGAAAAGAAGAAGAAAAGGGGTGGGTGGGTAAATCTTCTGATGCCTTTGGCCACCTTTAGCCATTATAATTGGTCAACTTCTTCTGAACAATTTACGGTATATCTAGCTAATTCTTGATGTTTACTTCTCTTTTACAAAGGTTAAAATTTGAGTAGGGGAATCAATTGAGTGGGGTGTGTGTGTGGGAGAATCAATTGACTGTTGAAATATTTAATCAAATGTTGGCTGAAATATAGTCCAATCCAGTGCTTTTTTCTGGGGCGTATGCAGGGGTATGCCTACCCCGGAAGCAAGCGTTTAATGTGTGAAGTAGGAGGTGGAATCTAGCATGGTGATTGGCCTGTTTCAATGTTACCACCTCCGATGGCGGCTTCCTTTCCTTTCCTGGTGTAATGCATGTTCTTCGTACTTTTGTCTATTTACTGTATTTATTTTTCCTAATCTGAGTCAAAATGAGAGTACTCCTAAACATTTTTTTTTAAGAAAAAAAGCAAAGTCCAATCAAATAAATACATATCACTTGTGCTGTAAAGGTAAAGGTAAAGGGACCCCTGACCATTAGGTCCAGTCGTGGCTGACTCTGGGGTTGCGGCGCTCATCTCGCTTTATTGGCCGAGGGAGCTGGCACACAGCTTCCAAGTCATGTGGCTAGCACGACTAAGCTGCTTCTGGCGAACCAGAGCAGTGCATGGAAATGCCGTTTACCTTCCCGGTGGAGTGGTACCTATTTTTCTACTTGCACTTTGACATGCTTTTGAACTGCTAGGTGGGCAGGAGCAGGGACTGAGCAATGGGAGCTCACCCCTCATGGGGATTCGAACCGCCGACCTTCTGATCGGCAAGTCCTAGGCTCTGTTGTTTAACCCACAGCACCACCCGTGTCCCACTTGTGCCGTAGGACATTACAAATACAGTAAAATGCATATTTTTTTGCTGTTGCTGTTGCTGTTGCTGGCATCCATCTGATTCTAGAGACAATGGAGTACGCCTCGGGGGGTGAAACCAAATCACTGTATTCATAGCTGTCAACTATTTGAAAATAAGGGACTAGCAGCCAAAATAAGGGCCCTGCAGCCTCACCTGTTCCAGGCACTCCAGTCTTCCTGTCCTCCTGCAGTCTGGTCAAACTCATGCTGGTAGCTTCGAGAACACTGTCCAACCAACTTTGTAACCAGAGGTTCAACTGACTAGAATCTGAATCACATGCACCACAAGGCCTATGCAGCCTCAACTTAAGATGGCTCCCCGGCCTGGCTTTGCACTGCAAGTTTGCAGCAGCACGTGCAACAAAATGCCGTCCAGCATTCAAAAACCCCTCAGCTTGCATTAACTAGCAACACACACACAGCCTCCTCCCTCGCCACGAGATCACCAGTCACCCACCATTTTAGTCAACCAGCTCCTTTCTTTCCCCCCATAAGTCAATCGAAGGAACCTCCAAAACGAATTCAAAAGCCCCCCCTCCCACGAGATCTCCTTTCCTTTCCCCCCACCATGTGCCCCTGCTCCAGACAGACCTTTTTGTTGGCAAGGGTGAGTGGGCCGTCAATGACGTATCCATCCGATTCCGATCCAAACACTCAGCACAGGTATGTTCAGCTTCTGAGCCCCTCTGAGCCAAAGGCAGAAAGCCCAGCCAACAGCCAAATGAAGCCTCAAGGAAAACCATGATCACCTCTCCACTGGGAAGCACTAAGCAAAGGCGAGTCCCCAGGGAACGCAGCCGATTTGATCAGCACAAGGCATGCAAGCTCCACCCCCAGTCGTTCTTAGACTCCTTATTGGGTGAGCAACGCAGCCAAGCAACACAGTTGGAGCCTCCCTCCTCCCTGGCCGGCAGGGAGGGAGGGAGAGGAGCTGCTTCCTTTGAAATTTAAGGGACATCATTTAAGGGACATCCATCAATAAGGGACAGCAGCGGGACATGTTGCTGGAATAAGGGACTGTCCCTTCAAATAAGGGACACTTGACAGCTATGTGTATTAGCGGTTACCTCCCCAGGGTGCATGCCTGGGAAGTGTGTATGGAGGTCCTGGGATGCCCAGACAAGACCCCCCTCTTGGTTTCACTGATGTGATCCAAAGGAAAGCAGAGTGATACATTTGGCACCAGCTTGGCTTCAGGAGTTGCCGGAAAGAGGCGTACAAGACACCATCCATCCATCTTAGGGGGCTCTACTTCCAGATTTGTGTAGGGTTTACTCCTTAGGCGTTTCTTGTCCCGAAGGTGCCCCACAAGGCAGCGGGTAAAAATGTTTATTAGCGTAGATATAAATCAGATAAATGCACCTTCTGTACAAAAAGCAATGAAAATTAAAATAAAATTAAACACCTCCTTAGATTTAGCTTGCTCGGATGATGTCAGATAATAGCCAGGTATTGAAAGCGTTATTTATTGGAACAATGTAAGCACCAGAGATAATTTTTCTAACTGCAGTAGCTGTAGCTTTCCAGAATCTAGAGGATCCAGTCCTATTCAGAAGGTGTACAAAGCCACATGGGACTCTTCTCCCTACACAGATACAATGGGCTGAATGGTAGTCTTGGCATTCTGAGCATGTGCAACTTGTGGCATGCCACATTTTGTTTACAAACTTTCTGGCCCCATGAAAGAGTGCCAGGACAAAAGGGTGAAAAGAACGTGCAGAGTATTGACGTCCCTTTGTGATGGTGATGTTTTTCTTGCGTTTATTGTGATCTGGTGCCCTGTGCTTTTGTAGAAGCTACACTCCTTCAGAGGTGGGAGATTGTAGCCACAACCGTCACTGACCCTGCCGTACACTCTCGACAAGCGCTTTTGCCTGGCTGGACTGTGCCCTTGAATTATGATCATGCTTATTGTTTGGCTGGATGGAGTAATGTGAAGCAGAGTGGGACATTCATGTGTAGAAAACTTGTGACTTTTATGAGGCTAGAACATAGCCTGTCTGTACAAAGGGAGGAGTCACAACTGTTGCTCCTCCCACTTGGCTTTCTGGCCCCTCCCACCATTGGGAATAAGCCTCCAGATACTTGTCCACAAAGGAATATGGCCTTTGGAGTGAAAAAGGGTCCCCCACCCCTGATTTATCATCTTGGAGGCACACCCATGCGTTGTTCTTCCCATTCACAGCTGTTCACCTTAATCACGCTGCCACCAGCTTAACCAAATGGTTAGACTTGATTTAAAGCAACACCCAGCAATGCTGCAACTGCAGCTTTAGATGGAACATAATGAGAACGAGCCATAATGAGCAAATATTTATGTCAATCATGTGGCGCCTCAAAACAATTTCACAATATCCACTTCACTTCCAATTACTTATACAGCCGAGATGTAACGACGATTGAGTAGCTTCTTGTTATAGGGTAATGATCTGCCGATGTCAAAATAGCATTCGCGGAAATTACTTGTGTTGCGCCAAGTGATTAATGAGATAGGCATAGCCCGTTTCCTCCACTGAATGTTAATGGGTGCATGAGAATTTTCCCACAGTGTCATTATTGGAAAGCTGGATTCTGATGGGCTTTTTTGTGCAGGTCATTTTGCATCCCAGCCAATCCGATGCCACGTCCATTCATTAGGACACTGTAGCTGTCTGCTGCTTAACTTTTCTTTCCTCGGCCTGCAAAGATATAGAGTCTGGATAAAATGCTTCTTAAACCTTGTGTCCGCCAGTAAGTCGTTCGGCACAATCAGGCTGCGTTTTGCAGAAGTGCTGATCCAAGCCTGGCGAAGGCAAGATAAGAAGACGCAACCCAGAATGAGAAGTAAGCAAGCAAGTTAATGACACCTGCTAAACAGTTCCAGGTGTTCCTTAAAGCAATGATGGTAAAAGTGCTTTTGAAAGGTTCATGTCATCATCATCATCATCATTATTATTATTATTGCCCCAGCCACTCTAGGCGGCTTCCAACATATATAAAAACATATTAAAATGTTACACATTAAAAGGCTTCCCTATACAGGGCTGCCTTCATATGTCTTCCAAAGGTTGTTACTCATCTCCTTGACATCTGATGGGAGGGCAATCCACAGGGCTGGCGCCACTACCGAGAAGGCCCTCTGCCTGGTTTCTTGTAGCTTCACTTCTCTCAGTGAGGGAACCGCCAGAAGCCTTTGGAGCTGGATCTGTGTCTGGGCTGAACGATGGGGGTGGAGGCGCTCCTTCCAGTGGATTTACTCTGAGTAGGACTAACATTGGGTACAACCCATGGCCACTGACCCTTTAGTCCAAGCAGGATTCAGATGTGTCAGGCATTCAGAGGTTGTTGTAAGGGCCCTAGCTGGTTAGGGGCATATGCTGGCTGAGTCCCCATGTATGCCCTCACCTCTTTCCCCAGTGAAGGGGAATTCTAACTACATTCAGTTGGATGTGGTTGGAATCCTCCAGGTGATCAGGAGTTCTACACAATCTTGGGGGGGGGGGGATCTTAACTGCATTGAACTGAATCTTCCACCAGACCTTTGCAACAATGGATGAAGGTTGAGAATGGAGGGGGCTGAAGTTTTTTGGGGGTGGGCACATGCCCCATACAAAGAATCTCACTCCAGCAATGCTTCTTTCCTCTTAAATGCATGAAATTAGCCCGGGAAAACACACAAAGGGTCCATGCATTTGCTTTACGCCTAAGAGAGGCAAGAGACAAAAGTCTACTGAGAGTTAGTAGTTGAGATGGCTGAGATGTTCATCATCATAATGTCCCACCATGAAGCAAAGATGGGAGAAGGCTGTTGCCTTCTCAACCTCCTTCTTGGCTTCCCACTGTGGAGAACAGAATGGTGAACTAGATGGACCTTCACCGTAACCCAACAGGACTCTGAAGATGTCTGAGGCATAAGACTTTCTTGAATAATCAGCAAATCAATTCAACACCAATCCTAAATGTCCTCAGTTGCTATGTATCATAGCTGCTGTGAAACCTGCTTGAATGTGTCACAGCCCTTATCTGCTGCTAATAAACATATAAATACAGTGGTACCACGGGTTAAGTACTTAATTCATTCCAGCAGTCCGTTCTTAACCTGAAACTGTTCTTAACCTGAAGCACCACTTTAGCTAATGGGGCCTCCCGCTGCCGCCGTGCTGCCGGAGCACGATTTCTGTTCTCATCCTGCAGCAAAGTTCTTAACCCGAGTTTACTATTTCTGGGTTAGTGGAGTCTGTAACCTGAAGCATATGTAACCTGAGGTACCACTGTAATGCTAATTCAATGACAAGATTCCCATTTGTGGCTTTGTTGAGTTATGTTGTATGTAGTCCCAGTGTTGTTTTCAGATCTCCGAAAAGTTTTTCAATGTTTGTCCACAAAGTTGAGGCTTCATTGTATGAATTCCAGACAACCTGTTCCTTGTTTCTTTGTGGGGAGACCAGATGATGTTGACCACTAACGGAGCATTCTGATTGGTTTGTGGGGGAGGTTAGATGACGTTTCATCAAAGCAAGAGTTGCCTTGTGTTTCCCAGCATATTTCCCCATCACTTTCCTTACTGCAAAAAGTCTGATCTCTTTAGGAGGCGGGGTTTTTTTCCAGGACCTCCCAATCAACTGTAGTTGTGGCAACCTGGATTTGCGGGTGTGTGATCAAATCCCATCTGAAAAATAATGACAGTCTGGAAGCACCCAGTCTCTCTGCATTTTCTTTATCCCCCAGAGTAGCATGAAAATGTGTTACTGAATCAGACCCAAGAGTTCATCTGCTTCAGCGTTCTGACTGTGGCCAGCCAGCCGGTCACTGAAACCAGATGAAGTATTTTTTGCGAGCATGTTGTTCCCGTACCCAGTTCTGTTACTACTCAGCTTATATATACACTTAACTTCTTTAAATGAACTTTTCCCCTTCATGGGTTGAGAGGCACATTATACAGCTGTGTCTCTTTTAATTACAAATGCCATTTTTTAAAAATAAAAAAATTACTCTCCAGTGCCCTAGCAAGCAGGAAAACAGCAGGTGAAGCCACATTTGCTGTGACTGCATGACTCAAATTAGTCTTTTGGGGTAAATGGATATAAAGCAATTAAGGTTGTGGCTGTAGCAGCAATGCACGTGTGCCAAGAAAACTCTTTGTGAAACAGATACTGATGAGGAGAAAAAGGTGGAAGGTTTGCAGATACTCTGGCCATTATTCCATCTAGCTCAATATTGTGGCTCTCCAGGATTCCAGACAGGACTCTTTGCTATCTGTGGTTGGAGATGTCAGAGATTGAGACTTCCTAAGTGTAAGGCTCAGTGCGAGAGCATCTACCTTGCATGTGGAGGGGCCAAAGTTCAATTCCTGGCATCTCCAATCTGTCCCAGTCTGAAACCTTAGAGCAGGGGTCAGCAAACTTTTCCAGCAGGGGGCCGGTCCACTGTCCCTCAGATCTTGTGGGGGGCCAGACTATATTTTGAAAAAATATATATGAACAAATCCCTATGTCCCACAAATAACCCAGAGATGCATTTTAAATAAAAGCACACATTCTACTCCTGTAAAAACACCAGGCAGGCCCCACAAATAACCCAGAGATGTATTTTAAATAAAAGGACACATTCTACTCATGTGAAAACATGCTGATTCCTGGACTGTCCACAGGCCAGATGTAGAAGGCTATTGGGCCAGATCCGGCCCCCGGGCCTTAGTTTGCCTACCCATGCATTAGAGAGATGCTGCCACTCACTCAGAAGCCAATGTTTCTCCCAGCGAATGGTTCCATTGTCTCCTTGTCTTTATGTAGTACGATTTTGTTGAGTTAAGGAATGACTAGTGATAGTGGTTGGTGATCGGGTGGGAGATATTGGAAGAAGAGGATTTGGATTTGGATTTGATATCCCGCTTTATCACTACCCTAAGGAGTCTCAAAGCAGCTAACAACTTCCTTTCCCTTCCTCCCCCACAACAAACACTCTGTGAGTGAGGCTGAGAGACTTCAAAGAAGTGTGACTGGCCCAAGGTCACCCAGCAGCTGCATGTGGAGGAGTGGGGAAGCGAACCCGGTTCACCAGATTACAAGTCCGCTGCTCTTAACCACTGCACCACACTGGTGATCGAGTGGGTGGTGTGTTTGTGGTGGAAGTGTGGGAATAGAATGGGATGTGTGCTATTGAATGATAGCCTGGAAAGCTCAGTCGGTTAGAGCGTGGTGCTGATGACTCCAAGGTTGCAGGTTCGGTCCCCGTCTGGGACAGCTGCCTATTCCTGCACTGCAGGGGGTTGGACTTTGATGATCCTCAGGGTCCCTTCCAACTCTATGATTCTACAATTCTATGAGTTGCGGGTACAGTCATACCTTGGTTCTTGAACGAAATCCGTTCCGGAAGTCCGTTCGACTTCCAAAAACATTTGAAAACCAAGGTGTGGTTTCTGATTGGCTGCAGGAGCTTCCTGCACTCAATCAGAAGTGCGGAAGCTGCGTTGGACATTTGGCTTCCAAAAAACGTTTGCAAACCAGAATACTCACTTTGGAGTTTGTGGTGTTCGGGAGCCAAAACGTTTGAGTCGCAAGGCATTCGAGACCCAAGGTACGACTATATTGTATTGTGCAGATATAAGGCGGCATTAGGATGTGACGTGTGTATTAGTTAGTGGGGCAACTGTTGCATTTTGTAGGCAGGATGTGGAATCGCTGGCCCTAAACATGTTTCACAATGTGCTGCTATGTTTTCGTTTTGGGAGATTGTATTGCATTGCATTGTAGTTTCACAGTTCCATGATTGTATTTGTTTTTCATTGTTGTATTTGTTTGTTTTTGGTGAACTGCTTCGAGACTATGTTAAGTATTACGCAGAATATATAAATATATTAAATAAGCAAACATCCTATGCATATTTACTCAGAGGTCGGTCCCACTACGTCCAAAGGCTTTTACTCCCTAGTAAGCTCGCTTAAGAATGCAGTCTTAGGCTGTAACCCAGTGTACACTTCCCTGAATGTAAGTCCCGTTAAACTTAGTGAAATATTTCTAAGTATGCATGCATGAGCTTGAGCTACATATCATTTCCTAAACCTTCTCCTGCCCGTGATGCAAAATAAGTGTTTTAGATTCTTCTTGCTTTTACTATCTGTTGTTTTATTAAATTGTGACTTGGGAAATCTATTTTGGCAAGGAGTTTCACTTTTTGTGTACTTTCAGATCTGCCTTGAATGCTCTTGCAGGTTAATGCTTTGGGTAGGCTACGCTTGAATTCTACACACATCTCAAAAAGAATGTAGTCAATATGGACAGTCTGCAATTGCACCACTGGGTGGCACTGTGGTTCAGCAAAAAAAACCCACGATATTGAAGTTCACGGAGGCAGCGTTTTGAAACAGACTGAAATAAACCTTGCATGTTGTGAGACCAATCTACTTGTACTTTATATGAACCACCCGCTTCAGTTCTGTACTCATGTGGGGTTGCCAAAGGGGATGTGGTGGCAGGATACAGATGTGTGTGGAGTTAGGTCCAGATGAAAAGGAGCAAGGGAAATAGGGGCACTTCAGCCGCTTAGATTTTGGATGATGGATTCAGCATCATCAAAAAGTTTTCTTATGTAGCCTAAAAGTGCTATTCAGTATCCTGAGTGACTGTAGCTGCTGAAAATGGTCTGTTGGTGGCTCAGTTCTTATGTAATGATGGGATGCGGGTGGCGCTGTAGTCTAAACCACTGAGCCTCTTGGGCTTGCCGATCAGAAGGTTGGCGGTTCAAATCCACATGGCGGGGTGAGCTTCCGTTGCTCTGTCCCAGTTCCTGCCAACGTAGCAGTTCGAAAGCACACCAGTGCAAGTAGATAAACAGGTACAGCTGCAGCAGGAAGATAAATTGTAGAGTTGGAAGGGACCATGAGGATCAATGCAGGGATCTTTTGCCCAATGTGGGACTTGAATCCACTACCTTGAGATCAAGAGTTTAAGTTAGGAATGTGATATCCAAAAAGGCCAAGCATTTATTTCATCAAAATCACTTAAACACACACATCTTTTGGTGTGAAGTGGATAATTTTCCTTGCCCATTTCCCTTCCACAATGCAGGCCACAACCCATAGATCCAGGACAATCAGTCTCATCCAGAAATGTCTGCAGTTGGTTCCGTCGCAATCAGTTTCTGCAGGAAGGCAGTGTTTATGACAGGGCAATAGTTGTTGCAATCCATTGAGTCTAGGGCTGGCTTTTTCAGTCGTGGCTGCACTACTGCCTGCTTGCTTAATGCAAGGAAGCATTTGCAGTTCCCTGGAAACGCCTGATCAACCTTCCCTGGCTCAATTTCACCAGCTGTGATGGCTGGGATCAAGAGGCCAGGGTTGTCGATGCAACGCTCATTGGTGCCTGTACACCTGCCAATGCCTGCTTTGGTGCCCACAGAGGCCTTCCTCCTGTCCATTATACCTGTAGAAATGTGACTTTCAGCTCTTTGTATAGCTCATACTCAGCTTTGGCTGGACACCAGGACTATTAGATATCAATTGTAATCGGATGCCACCCTTTCCTTCTGTTATGGTTGCCACACAGACTGCACAAGGAGCGGAGAGGGACCTTAGTCTTCGCTGAGCAAGTAGTGGTAGATCGAGTATGTGAAGGATTTTGGGCTGAGGGGGGCATGAGAGAGAAATCTGGAAATGAAGCCCCCCGCATCCAGCCCACTTGGTGCCCTCTTCTTGTGGCAGCAGATATGTCTTTGAGTGACCTTTTGAATCAGATTGAAGTGGGCTTTTAAAAAAATTGGAAGAAGGGGTGGGCTGAGGAACTGATGGGAGAGATTCCCCCCACCCCAAGTCCATCTGCCTTTACAGAAGCCACTTCTCCTGGCTGAGAGTGAACAGTTAACTCTTCCTGCCTGTTTTGAGGACAGGGGCTTATAGCAGAACGCATAAACCCCTCCTTTTGAAGCACCTATCACCACTTTCTCTATTTGTCTGTCTGTCTGTCTGTCTGTCCGTCTGTCATCTAATGGCTTCACAGTAAAAACGATGCTGCTTTTCTTCTTCTTATAATCTATTTATGAGGTCCTTTGTTTATTTGAGGATGCCTCTGGGAGGAGCTGTTCTCCTGATTTTTTTTTGATCCTCTGATGGTACTGCTACTATCTGGAGCAGTTTTGGAATAACGAAATACGTTTCCAGGGCCTCTTGCTAAGAAGTTAAATTATGATACAACCAGGTTTGAGAGGGTAGCATGCTGTAGTTACTATACAATAAAAGCAGTTGGCTAATTCCCCCTCTATATTAATATATTTGTGAATATTTTGTTGCACAGATTCCATGCATATGTTCCCAGAATTCTACTGCAGGAATCGCAGAACGTTTCTCATAAACAGTAGGATAAATTGCAGTAGCTTGGAACCAGAATGGGCTAATGAGAAACAAGATGGAGGTGTTAGCAATTTGGGGGGAACTCCAGGGTTTTAAAAAGTGCAAGGTACAACCCAAGGGGAAACCTCTCAAAAAAACTTGATTGAGGATTAGCAGGTTCAATAGCCACATAATAGCATGTCTGTTGGAAATTGGGGGGTGGGACATAGAACTCTCTGGGGTGATAGCTGAATGGACAATGTTGGAGGAAATCAAGGCTGGCTGGAACCCTGAGCAAGAGCTTCCTCTGCTAGGTGGTGAGCATATGCTGCAACATTTTATTGCAGACCTAGTCATGGGATTTCAGTGGGAGATGCTGGAATGTTTGGAAATGTTTTTGGCTTGGGGACGCCCAAGAGTGAAAAGAATTTATGAAGCCCTTGCACACTCAGTGGACAGGGGCTAGGGGTGTTCTGACAGTACCTCGGGGTACTGTACCTCGGGTTACATACACTTCAGGTTACAGACTCCGCTAACCCAGAAATAGTACCTTGGGTTAAGAACTTTGCTTCAGGTTGAGAACAGAAATTATGCTTCGGCGGCGCGGCAGCAGCAGCAGGAGGCCCCATTAGCTAAAGTGGTGCTTCAGGTTAAGAACAGTTTCAGGTTAAGAACGGACCTCAGGAACGAATTAGGTTCTTAACCTGAGGTACCACTGTAGTGTCTTTGCACGTGGATCAGAGTTATAGGCTGGATCTAGGCACACACACACACACACACACACCAAAAAAAAAAATGTTTCAGGAAAACACGTTGTAAACCTCATAATGGGAAATCATGTTGGTGAAAACCTCTACAGCGCCATCTGGTGACACAGTGTTATAATGCATTTAAATGGATTTTCTTTACTGATGTAGCTGACTCCATAGTCCAAATCATAGTTATGGTCACTTATGATTTAGAGGTTCCGGAGGGAAAACTCCACCCCTACCATTGCTAATCATGGTGGAGGAAGCAGAGTAGCTCATTCAGGTGAAGGAAAACTCTGGTCCTAAACCTCCGCTGCCTTGTGGGATATATTTGGGAGAAGGAAAGGCTAAGGAGTAAACCCCCAAACTTGGCCCTCCAGATGTTTTGGGACTACAATTCCCACCATCCCTGACCACTGGTCCTGTTAGCTAGGGGTGATGGGAGTTGTAGCCCCAAAACATCTGGGGGGCCGAGTTTGGTGGTGCCTGCCCTACACAAATCTGGAGTGGAGTCCCTAAGACAGTTGGATGACACCTTGAACACCTCCTTACGGCAACTCCTACAGCCCAGCTGGTGACAAGCGTATTGCTCTGATTTACTCTGGACCATGTCAGTGAGGCTGAGAGAAGGGTCTTGTCATCTGGGCAGCCCAGGCCTTCCATGCACATTGCCGGGGCTTGTGCCCTGGGGAGGTCATGCTGGTGTTGCTAATGCAGCCGTTTGACTTCACCCCCAGAGGCACACTCCATTGTCTCTTGAGACAGATGGGTGCCAAAAACAACAAGCCAAATCAGCTAGCAGTTAGGCGAGTCAGAGCTATCACTGTGCAACAGCACTTTGCAACCCCTTCCAACCAGAAGTACCCCCAACGAAAAGAGTTATTTTGAGTTGCATTCCTTTTACCATCCCTGAGCAGAACAACATCTGTGAGTGCCTTAAGAAGAAGAGCTTATGAAACAGAAGTATCAGACAGCAAATAGAGAATTTGCAGCGCCAGGAGTCTTGAAGCAATTAAGAATATACAACTGCCGCTTTAGCTCCCACTTGGAATATTTTATAATAGCTGTGTTTTCTTCAGCCCCTCTCCCCAATTTCGAGTTGCATAGGAAACGGCAGTGTGCAAAATACTGCAAATTGCTATGCTTCTGTACTCAAACATAGTTTCTAGCAGAGGGAAAAATCCTTGTCTGACCTTTGTGTGGTTGCGATTCATTTCCTTAGGGCAAACAGCTGTTTGGTAGCAGTTGCTGCCTTTGAATATACTGATGCGACAGTGTTCTAAAAAAACACAAAAAACCCCCACACAAAATAAATGGCACACTCATCGTTGCAGTAACTGCAATAACTGAGTCTAGTGAGCCAGAATCTTGGATAGTATAAAAACAGGCATATTGTCAATACTGTGTGACATCAAATGGTCATTCCTCTGCAGCGTTTTGTAGAGGGATAGGGCATAGGCAACAGTCTTCTCTCAAGGCCGTATAAGACTTTTGACAGATCTCATGACGACAAGCGGAGGGGCAGATTGCAACGGCCTTTGGAGTTTCACTCCCTCTGTAATATTAGCCCCATTCAGGCCTTTAGCCTGATCCTTAGGGGTCTGGGAATGTATATACTGCCCCCATCTTACTTCCTGCCATGCACAACCTCCATGTGTTTCTTATTAAGGTGCAAAAGGAGCTTCTATGCATGCTTACCCGGGTGTGTAACATTACTGCAGTCAAACCAGTAATTCATGTTATGCCAGATAGGCACACGGAGGGGCTGAGGCTCACAGAGCCTTCCTGTAAATTTCCTAGAAAGAACTTTGTGAGATCACTTCCTTTGTCTTCCTTGGCCGGAAGCTGTAACACTACATAATTCCTGCCTGCCTGGGAATCCTCCCCTTCCTTCATCATGCTTCCAAGGTGATCACATGTGCATCTCTGAGCCCTGCAGCTCAGACACCTTTTTTGAACGTTCTGTTACTTAAAGGTAAAGGGACCCCTGACCATTAAGTCCAGTTGTGGCTGACTCTGGGGTTGTGGCGCTCATCTCGCTTTATTGGCCGAGGGAGCCGGCGTACAGCTTCTGGGTCATGTGGCCAGCATGACTAAGCCACTTCTGGTGAACCAGAGCAGCGCACGTTTACCTTCCCGCCGGAGTGGTACCTGTTTATCTACTTGCACTTTGACGTGCTTTCGAACTGCTAGGTTGGCAGGAGCAGGGACCGAGCAATGGGAGCTCACCCCGTCACAGATATTCGAACCGCCGACCTTCTGATCGGCAAGTCCTAGGCGCTGTGGTTTAACCCACAGCGCCACCTGCGTCCCTTTTGTTACTTACCTGATCGTTTTAAACCTGCCTTCATTTTGCTACTGTAACCGCTGCTTCAAGACCCTAGATTATATAAGCAAGCACTACTTTAGTTGCCTCGTAAAACGACGTGTGTGTGATTATTGTTTTTAAGCGGGGGAAAAGGAGTAATACTAGGAAAATCCAGTCTGCCTTAAAGCATCCTGGGTTATTGTTTGAAGGTTAAATCAACCTTGTCTCAGCTTCTGAGTTTAAGCTGCCAAGGATGGTACTCACAAATGTGACCGAGGAAGAATAAAGAAACAATATATCCTCTCCCTAGTGCCTAAATCCATTCCTACAGTGGGGACATTGAAAGTGAGGCTTGTAGGTGTCGCCCTGCACCTCTGAACTCTTTTAACCATTGTGTGTTCAGGCTAATGCCCCAAGACAGCGTCTGACTTGGGCAAAATAGGCCAGAGGAAGTGTGAAGCAGCTGTTCTTCCTATTCCCTACCCACCTTTGCAGTGGTATGGGTCAGACACCAGCTTATCACCACCGTAAGAGGAGGTTGTGGAGGCTTCCTTTGTAGCAGAAGTAGCAGCTTTGATGAGGGAGTTTTTGTTGAAGACATTTGCTAGGAGAGAAAGAGATGTACTTGCCCTCAGTGACCCCAAGGTCACCTCAGTGTCTCCTTCTTTGGAGGTCTTTAAGCAGAGGCTTGACAACCGTATGTCAGGAGTGCTCTGATGGTGTTTCCTGCTTGGCAGGGGGTTGGACTCAATGGCCCTTGTGGTCTCTTCCAACTCTATGATTCTAAGGCCTCTCAGCCTTCCGGTCAGCTGCTATTTGACATTGTCAAAAAACTGTCATGTTAATTGTGTCCACACTCCGATTTTATATCACCTGAGGCTGACCCTTTCGTTAGACAAACGGAGGTAATTGCTTTAGGTGGGGGCAAATTAGCACCCTGCTCTATCTACCTAGCTCCCCATTGACTTGGTTGTGATGCCATCGCTGCCCAGCTCTTGTAGGGCTCTCTAGGCAGGTGTTTATTGTTGGGAGGAAGCATGTGGAACTGAAGGGAAGTGCTGTTTTAGACCTGTGTTTCACATATGGCATTCACCTATGCCGCCTTTTGAAAGTGTGGATTGCGTAAGCGTTTTGTGACATTGCATACGGGAAGGAATACGCAGGGTGAGTTGGAGGGGGCTGAGCCTTGAAGCTCTTTGGGTCTCAGACATGGTTGATAAAACATCCAAAACACCATCTTCATATATTTTTTTCTTTCAGTTTAACTTTTATTAAAAGAGGTTCTAAGGTACTGTACTGTATCCAGCACATTATATTTATTACCAAAATTATTAACAAATATACAAAACTTATATATGGAATATTTATTACATCCATTTATTCCTCTATAATACTGCATTTGTTCAAGTAGGTTACCTACAGTGTAAACTTCCCTCAGTTTGATCTCGCATAGTTAGGGAAAGCCCCTCTTAACCCCATATGGTTATCATATAATTTTCTTTTCTTTATTTGGCTTTCACTGGTTGTATCTGATTTTCACATTTGGCACATGGAAGAAACATCGACAGTGCAAAAAGAGGCATCTCCCCCCCTCCCCCGGTTTAATTCCGAGTCACAGTTTTTAAAAGCCGAGGAGACTCAAAATACATTAATTTGATATTAGTATTAATGCATATGACACACAGGTCAGTTGTTATTCAAGCTGAGTGCATTCAACTGCTTCCCACATCCCATCACTCAGACTCTTCTGCTGTGCAAGATTGCAAAAGCCAGGCCCCTTTTTGGGGAGCTGAAGGGCTCTTGCTGGTGACAGAAACCCCCAGTTTCATGTTTTTTGTTCTATTGTCTCGTGCCTTCTTGAATTTGCCAGCGAGCGGCCGCTTTGTAAACTGAGTTAGGAAAGGAGGGCATCCTCCACTGGGGAAGGCTTTCTGCAGACAATTTCCTCAAGAACTGAAAATTACGGGTCTTTGCACCCAGATGCAAAGAACATAATAAGCTGTCATGGGTTTTTAAAAAAAAATCTGCAAAAGAGAATAGTGTCATTCTATTTCAGGAGTGCAGCTTTCAAGTGTAGCCATTAAAATAAAGAACCACCCAGGAAATGCTCCCACCCCACCCCTTTTCTTTTCTGTTTCTCGTCGTTTACAAATGTAGCTTAATGTAACTGAGTAAAGCTGATCCAGAGAGAGCTTTTACTTATTTCCACTCCTCTTCCACATTCTCCCTCAAGCACCATATTGCTATTTGTAGGAGGCCACCGCGCCCGTGTCCTCAATATCTGATTGAGTACAAATTCGGATGGCTGCGCCGAGTACCCGAGTAGTACTCTGCCTTCGCCTCTTTGTTACCAAAGGGCCCCGTTCCCTTCTGTGGCGCCGTACATTTCGGCCAGCTTTTTGAAGCGGGGCCCCCAGTCCGTCAGATAGTCGTAGCTCTGCTCTGAGTCCGTGGACGCAGACTGCAAGGAACTGAGTGACTCGGCCACAGAGCCGTTGCCCTCAAACATGTACGTCTGGAGAGAGTCAAAGGGAGGGGCCCAGAGGTCCATGTCAGCTTCGTAGAGCTTGGCCAACACGTAGCTATGAACGCTGCTGTCCACCGTGCAGGCTTGAGGAACGTATCTGGAGAGGCTTTCGATTTCGGGCATCATGTCCTGCCTGCTCTTCAGCACCACTTGAGCCTCCCTCGGGTTCCACAGGGCCGCGATGTCAAAGGCCTCCGTGTCTTCCTCCCCACCCCCCTCGTCGTCGTACCGCACAATGTTCTCGTGGATGTTCTCATCTTCGTCGATGATATACGGCTGCTTCCTGTGCCTTCTCATGGACAAGATCAGCAGTACCAGCACTAGAGGGAGCAAGCCAGAACACAAGACTTTTAGAGTACAGTCAGCATCACAGTGTCCCTCGGCCAAAGCTGAAGGCCTCCACAACAGATGCTGCCCACCCTTTCCCACCGACCATTCTTGCCCTTGATGTAGCAGCAACATCCATGGTGGCAAAGGACAAAGCAAAACCAAACAACATGTAAGTGGCAGGACTGGGCAATATTTTAGGATGGGTGCACAGCATTAGACTTAAAGCAAGCAGTATTGAGGGATGCAGATTTTACCCTGGGGGTATCTGCTACCTCATTCTGTGCTAAATGCTAAGGGAGTGCTTGCTGCATTTACCTTCTCAGTTCTATCTAGTTCATGGAAAGGTCAGTTGAGTTTTGCAGATCGCTTCTAGTTCCAAGCAGGCATTTTTTGGAAGGTCTCATTAACACTGTGAACATAACCCAGTTTTCATGAAAAGGGAAATGTCAATTGCAGCTTGAAAAACAGGATGCCCAAAATGCCCATGGCCACTTTCAAGGCCAAACAAGTCACTTGCCACCCCATACAACGGTGAATTATCGTAGCTATTGCTTAGGGTTATGGTAGCAAAACTGTACCTGCAAGTTGCTGGAACATGCCCTAAATCAAATACAAGTCAAATCAACTAAGAATAGTACTTTACACAAAACGTTAATGAGAAAGCCTTTTTGAAAGCTTGCCTATTTTTAGAACATTGCTTTTATTGGCACTGCATTCTAGTAAGCATGGTAGCCGCCTCTATTGTGCCTGAAGAACAGATGGTGTTACTCAATTTAAGAAACGGTACGTATATTTACCTAGCAAGACAAAGATGCAGGCTAGAATGGCAATAAGAGCTCCTCTACTCAGGCTGACAGGGAGCACATAGGCCTCTGCATTGCAGGACATCACAAGACCCTTGTCATCGCAGCTGCAAACGTGAATGGTTACCGTCCCAGTGCTACTCAGCATGGGACGTCCATTATCAACTATCAGGATAGGAAGGTAAAAGATGTTCTGCTCATGCTGCCGGAAGCCTGATCTCCTGGTTAAAATCCAAGCTGTGTTGTCTAGAAGGCAGGGAAAAATAAAAGATGTCAATATTGATTTGCAATGTAAAAAAAAAGAAAAAAATCAATTGGAGGTAGATGCTATTAAACTATTTTGCTTTGGATCCATACATTTAGAATACTAGATCTACTTTGGCCTGCTGCTGCTGTGCGTACCTTGTGTGAATGTGAATGTGGGCAGAGGAGAGAAAATGAAGCATGTGACAAAATGCTAGAGAAACACACAGCTCTAAGATACTAGGATTTGCACACTGACATGCACACTAAATTCAGACCCTTTTCTCTCTTTACTATCAAACTTGTGCTTCCACTTTCTCAGACGTTGGAGGGTGTACATTTGACCGAAGTAGAGGGCTTGGGGTTGAGCTGGAGTTTAGCTAGATTTATTGTCAAAGTCTCCTGATGGCTAAGCAGGATGAAAAGCAAACCAAGGTGGTTTCGTAGAGGTTAGCAGCATTTATCCCTTTCCATCCCTTTTATTTATTTTTTTGACAAGCTTAATGTCAGGGCAGGCATCTGGTGCACCGACCACTATGGAAATTTCCAGGCTTGTTGACAGATTGACAATTCAAGTGCAATGCATTTGTGCCAAACCTTGTTTGCGCACAATAAGATGCCACAGTGATTTGATGCCATAAGTATTGTTTGCAAGTAACATGATGGGATAAGACATGGATGTCAGAAATCTAAGCACTCTCTCTTTTTTATGTTTCAGCACTGGATAGCGGCCATTGCAGTATTCTATCACTTAAGAGAGACAGACATTCCCCAACCGAATTGGCATGAAAAGTAGGTATCTCTAAATACTGTATATACTGAAATCTACTGTTGGAAAATGTTTACTTGTGCCAATTCTGTACCCATACATACACTGCCAAGACTGCTAGCAAAACAACCTGCTTTGGCATGGCCAGGTAATAACAGACACGAGTGCTGATCATATAAGTCTTGTCCAGAGAGCATAAAGTTACATCCCTTGCCAAGAGTGGTCAATAGTGGCGGTAGCAACCATATAATATGGGTGCTCAGCACTTGCATACACTGCTGCAGTGACACGGATCCTGACCGAAGGGAACTAGCAGTTTGGTGGCAGACGCATCACAGGGGTAATGCATGACCTGGGCGGGCAAATATACAAATGTTTTTGCGAGCTAGAATGATCGTTCTATGCATCTGAAAATTGATTTTTGTTTCTGCAAAGTCAACCCTGGCACTATTGGTGAGGGCCAATCAGTGTATATGCCCACTTTATAGTGATAGTTATTGAAGAGTATTTGCATTGTACAGTGCAGGGTGCAATCCTACAGGGCCTGGGAGTTCTTGAGTTCATAGAATATTTTGGACCTCTCTATGAGGGCAGAGGGGGAGGTCCTGATACCAGAGGTCCTCTCTGGTTAGCAGCAAAGGTTTCCACTGCCATGCCTGTCCTGGGGCTGCAAATGGGGTGGCTTGGTGACAGTGTTGAAGACCAGTCTGGGGCCAGCAAGGATCTCTAGGATCCTAAATTCCTATATCAGCCTAAGAGATGGGGGACTTATTTCCCTCCTAGAGGGAGAGAATGTAGAAGGGGGGGGGAGGCACAACCCACCAAGACTTAAGAAATAATGGGAGTTCTACCACAAACTCTCCTGCCCCATTTTTTTGAATATAATAATTAAATTTTATTTTAATTGCTCTACTGATTATAAAGTAATAAATACCAAAGTTTCTATTTTATTCTGACATCTAGCATTTCTAAAACCAAACATTTTCCTGATTCACTGTTCTGAGATCCCCCCCATTTAAAAGATGACAAGGGTTCAATGTTTAAATGAACATTTAAGTGCCACAGGTCAGGACCAATATCTGCTCTTGTGACTGATACAGTGGCTGTGCTTGAAAACTGGTCTTCAAAACAAAACACAAGGAACAGCAATTCACTCATTGCTGTCACTCCAAATTACACCACTTGTTTGCTTGGTGGCAGTAGGAAGTACATCTGATGCTGAGAATTCTCCCCAAATTTCTCTCTCTCAACACAGTGCCTCAAGGTTGAAGTGAGCCTGGATCACCCAATGCTGTAGTGGTGGTTTCTTTCAACCTCATCAGCAACGCATGTTCAAAAAAAGGAAGACAAGGTCACAGTGTGTTCTAGCAAGGCAATGCCCTGGAAACTCTGGCAGCTGTTTCAAAATAACTGATATAGGCAGCTTAGTGCTAGAACATGCTGATGCAAGAAGACACCTCTTACTTACTGAAGTAGATTTTCATTTTGTTATCTAAGGAGAGAAGATCTGCTAATATTCAGAATTTTTCAAAACATTTAATATGCAGATTCCTCTGAATAATTAGATTATTCCTTTGTCCCACCGAATGCCCAGGTTTCTACCATGAACAGGACTGCATTCATATCTATCCTCTGAATTTAAGAGGCAGGGGGCTAGCCCAAGACATTTTGCTGCCTGAGGCAGAGAAGCGAGTGGTACCTTGGGTGTAGTAAGCACGGCTGGCCAAGTTGTTTTGGCACCTGAGGCAGAAAAATACCAGAAATGCTTCTAAAACTCTCTAGCAGTTAAAACAAAAAACAAAACAACCGTCCTCTAAATTAATTGTTAATAATTTTGTTGCCCTTTCTTGACTTCCAAATACAGCTGCCTGAGGAAACCAACTTACTTTGCTTAATGGTAGGGCCGGCCCTGCTTAGAGGAACCCCAAATAGAGGACCAGCTATGCTGGGGAGGGACTGGGTGAAAAGGAAGTGGAGGATCATTAGTGTACAGCAGTCACAGTGACATGCTGATCAGCCTTTCAGATGATGTATGTAATAGAATCACTTTATTGCAATGGGCAAACGCTAAATGGAATAGCGCTCTAACAATCCAAAGAAAAACTTATCTGTGTGAAAATTACATATCTGCTGTTGGGAAGAAAATATCCTGAACATTCTGTGTCACTTTTCAGCAAGGTGAACCGTGATTGGATGTACATAGAAATAACTGGAGGCTTCATAAATCTCTATTCCCCCTGTTTTTCCTAATGTTACGAAGATTGTTTTCACTACTAGGTGATGCTAAAAAAAGGTAAAGGTAAAGGACCCCTGATAGTTAAGTCCAGTTGTGGACGACTCTGGGCTTGCGGCGCTCATCTCACTTTATTGGCCAAGGGAGCTGACATTTGTCCACAGACAGTTTTTCTGGGTCATGTGGCCAGCATGACTAATCCGCTTCTGGCGAAGCAGAGCAGCACACGGAAATGCTATTTATCTTCCCGCCGTAGCAGTACCTATTTATCTACTTGCACTTTCACATGCTTTTGAACTGCTAGGTTGGCAGGAGCAGGGACCGAGCAATGGGAGCTCACCCCCGTCGTGGGGATTTGAACCGCCAACCTTCTGATCGGCAAGCCCTAGGCTCAGTGGTTTAGACAACTGGAGGCTTCATAAATCTCTACTCTCCCTGCTTTTCCTAATGTTATGAAGATTGTTTTCACCACTAGGTGATGCTGCAGCGCTGTTTATTTCTATGCTACCCCAAATGCAATTCTCGGAGTGCCAGTCCCTTTAATAATGATGTATCAGGTGCTTCAGTTTTTGTACCAAGTTCCCTTTTGCTGTGTTTGAATGGTTTTCACTAGGGTTTGGTGCTGGTTTTAGTTTGTTTTGCTAGGCTTCTGTGATTTTATTTCGGGCTATGTATGAATTAGCAGTTTAAAATGCAAGTGAGGCAGTTTTCCCCTGCTGAGTTTCAAGTCACATGTGCACATGATTGCATGCACTAAAGAGGGGGTGTGGATGTCCTCACCTGGTGCACATTACCTGTTGGGTTTCCCTGTACCTGCAGCCCCCCAACTCTTATTCGTGAAGTTGTCATCTCTGTGTGTGCTGTCACCGGCACATAACACAATGACTGTCTCAAATGCACGCACCTCAGCTTAACTGTGCAGGGAGTGTGTTGCTTACATTTTCAAATCAGATGGAACCGAGGAAAAATGCATCCAACAGCAGTATGTCTCAAGAAACTACAAGGTAGATATGAACTGTGGCTAATGTTATGTTTTGCATGGCAGCAGTGGAAGCTGGTGTAAATGGAGATGTGTGTACATGGCCTTAAGTGTTCTGTTGTGGATTTTCTTTTATGGTTTATGCAAACTGCTCAGAGAACTTGGCTGGGTGGGCGATATAAAAGCATAAGAAATAAGTAAGTCTGAAATGGCACTATCCATGCATCAGGAGCAAAGTATCAAATTATACTTGAAATTATTAATAATATATATATTGTAAAAAAAGGACTCAAAACACTCTCAAAACAGGCCACTGATGACTGAGCATTCTGGTTGACTTGCACTGGGTGGGGTAAAATGGAATGCAGTATCTTAGAACAGGACACTCCTAAGGCATATTATACGGAGGTCCTCTTGCATTCTACAGTGGTGCCCCACAACACGAACGCCTCGCGAGACGAAAAACTCGCAAGACGAAAGGTTTTTTCGTTTTCGAGTTGCTTCGCAAGACAAATTTCCCTATGGGCTTGCTTCGCAAAACGAAGCTTGCCCCCGCACCCCGGACCTCTTTTGAAGCAAGGGGCGGCGGGGAGAAGATCTCTTCTCCCCGTTGCCAGCCCCGCAATCTCCGATTCTCCCCGCTGCCCCTTCCCTTGCTCTAAAACAGGTCCGGGGACAGAGGGGAAGGCCCGCGGCGCTTCCCCTCTGTCCCCGGACGGTCTCTATAGGAACGCATTGATTGATTTTCAATGCATTCCTATGGGAAACCGTGCTTCGCAAGACAAAAAACTAGCAAGAAGAAAAAACTTGCGGAACGAATTAATTTCGTCTTGCAAGGCACCACTGTACTTGCCATTCCAACTGTATGCTTCTTTCTACACATGCAGTTGGAAGTACAGTGGATGCTCGGGTTGCGAACGTGATCTGTGCGGGAGGCACGTTCACAACCCGCAGCATTCGCAACCCGCACGTCCATGGGTCATGATTCGGCACTTCTGTGCATGCACAAAGTGTAATTTAGTGCTTCTGTGCATGTGCAAGCGCCGAAACCTGGAAGTAACCCGTTCCAGTACTTCCGGGTTCGGTGCGGTGCGCAACCCGAAATCGCACAACCTGAAGCGTCTGTAACCCGAGGTATGACTGTATCTGCTCACTGGGTCTGGTGGTGGGTGAGGTTTGTGGCCCACTGTCATCTTGCAGCCACGCTGCTGTACCCCACCCCCTTGGTCGCCACAGAGTTTTTCTGGGCTCCCGCCAAAACCCCCTTTTCAAATTGGCCTCTCTGTGGGACGGGGCAAGAGGAGTGGACCAGGACTGAGCAGGCTTCATTCCAGTCCGCTCCTAGAGGATAAAAGGGGCCTCGCGCTGACGCCTGCAGCACAGTCAGCCCCAGAGCGTCACCCACCCAGCTCTTTCTCCAATATTATCTTTTTTTCCAGGCTGACCTTTTTCCTTTCCAGGTCCAGGGGCATTGCTACGGTCGGATTGCTTTTTTTCAGAGCCGTGAAGATATTTCCCCTGCTCTTCAGGTTTTGTCTTCCTGGTAGCAATTGTCACAAATTTTGTGGTTTTAGGCCTTGGGTGGAATCCTTTAGTTCAACAACCAAGGAAGGGGTGTCGTGGTGACTCACCCTTTTCGGTGGTGGCAATATCAGGGTTCCCCATTAGAGGGGTCCTGATGGGAGTCTCTGACCACAAGCACACAGCAGTGGGCCACTGAGCTCCCCTCAGCAATGCGGGAGGGGGCCAGCTGTGTAAAGGCAAGTTTTGCAGGGTCCCCAATGCCGGATTTACGAAAAAGCTAACGCTCTCTTGGCCCCCCTCAAAAAAATTTACAGGAAAAACACACCTGGATGTACATTTCCAAAATATAATATAAAAAACAAATAAAATAAAACCTACATACAGCAACAGTGTTTTGTGTTGTGTTAGGTCCATAAATTACCATATAGCGTATATTCAACACAAAAACCAGTGACAATTTGTTGTTGACAAGGGACAGCTGGACATATAAAGGGCCCCATTACCTTCAGTAGCTTAGGGCCTCATCAAACCTAAATCTGGCCCTGAGTGTCCCCATATTCCCAATTGACCCTGTCTTGCCTCAGACCCTAGCTGGGGGCTGAGAGGGCTATACGCCCAATGCCTAAGCCATCTGAAATTTAATAAAGTTGTGGCCATTTTAATCCCAAATATGTTGTCATGTGTTTTCCTTGAACTGAGATCTGGCTCCCAGAGTGAGGTGGGAGACAGCATCTGCGCAGGCAAACTCCTCGCTTCTTAAGTACCTAGAAAATGCTGTTTTCCGTGCTCTGGGTGGGTGTGGGGAAAGAGCCAAATAATAACCCCCTAGATTTCCCCTGCAATTCCAGTTATAAGCCTGACCTTTAAAGCATTTTGAGCAGGGCAACATTCAGAGAAGGTGCCCACGAGCATGACAACAAGGCTTGAATTTGCACGACATTGGCACATTTCCTCAAAATAAGAGAACCTGTCACTGAGAAATATGTAGACAGGGGGAAATTTCTGGATTGACTGTTCAAAGTGTAAAATAATATGTCATTTTATTGCTGCCCTTAAGGAGCAGGTGTCACTTGGCATCATTTGCAATGGCAGTCTCGTGACGCAGTGCTAAGTCCAAGCCTCCCAAGACCAACTCACTGCAGAAGACGTTAGTTAGCGAAACAAATGGGTGTCCGCTCCAATTACCTTGATTGTCCCTTAGAGTAAAGTTGGGGTTGTTAGCTGCCTCGGGAGCCAAGCTATAGTAGAAGTGCTGTCCCTCTTGTGGGTCGTCCTGGTCAATCGCGCTCACTGTCTGAATCAGCTGTAGGAGGGGAGAGCAAAACAAAGGGTCTGATGAGAGCTCCAGTGCAGGAGAAAGCTGTGTTTCAGGATTGCAAGGAAAAGCCAAGCCCAGATTCATCTTCTTGAGGGAGCAGGGATCTATGAAGGCAATCAATATGTTGCCAGAATCAATGGTGAGTGAAATGATTAAAAACAGAATGGGCGAACCTAAGCTGGCTAAAATATGAGAAGGGCAAATTAACATTTGGATGTCCCATAGACAGGAGACGGAGCGTATGCTTTGTGTGTAGGAGGTCACAGGTTCAGTCCCTGGTATGCCTGTGAACCTTCCCCAGCACGCCCCCTTTCTGATAGTTCAGTGGGTAGAGCTTGAGACTCTTAACCTCAGGGTCATGGGTTTGAGGCCCATGTTGGACAAAAGATTCCTGCATTCCTTGTGGTCCCTTCCCAACTCTGCAATTCTGAGTCTATGACACTGGAGCTTTGACCTTGAGAAGGCCAGAGCTGCTGAGGTTATGGAGTGGGAGGCTTTCAGAATCTGTCTCCATCTCTCAGGGAGGAAGATCTGAAATAGCCTGTGGCCCTGAAGACGCCCACCAGGATCATAGGACTAAAGAAACTTTGCATGTAACTCTAGGAGACATTATACCTCCTAGACACAACTTCTGCTTCAAGAAGAGCCTTGCAAATCCAAAGGGTTGTACCCAACGGTTGCATGAGCACGAAGAAACCTTGTGCAACTGAACTTTCTCTTCCCCCCTCCTGCCCTGTGCCTCACTACAAACCTTCTTCTGAGGGTCCAAGGGGGGCTGAATGGTAGGGACTGCCCTGTAATGCAGCTGCAGTGTGAGAGGGGAACTGGCTGGAATTAAGCAGAGAGATCTTGCTCCAGCTCTGCTGCTATGAGACCTCTCTGTTTATTCTGCAGCTTTCTGGAGTTGGATTTTCAGGCTGCAGGAGGTGAGGATGAGGGGAAGAGAAAGACTGGTTGGATGAGCTGCCTTGGGTTAGTGCATCCACTGGATGCAACTCAAATACTTGCATGCTGCCAAAAATTGTAAGAGAAAGAGGGAGGTAAATCACTCATTCTGTATTTTCATATGAAGGATGCTTGCATGGTCAGATTTGTATTTAATTGCATTTTGGACTGGAAAAGGAGAAAAGAAAAAGTGCTGTTTCAACTTGTATCTAAATATAAAACAGGACCATGTGGGGACACCTTCACAGTAAACATTAACCACAGAGAATGTCAGAGAAAGGTTAATATATGTGATTTCTTGCAGATGTAGCTGTGAATGAAATATGCAGAACTGCACTGGGTAGTGAGAAATGAGCTAAAATGGAGTCAAAACAAATTCTCAATAGTTCTTTGGACTCAGGAACACAGGTAGCTGTTAAACAAACTCCATGCCCTGGCCGTACCTGCACCCCAAAGCCTGCATAATAACCCTGGAAGTGAAAAGGACACAATGATTTAGCTGATCCAAGTTAAAGGGTCTTCTCTTGCATTCTGCTAGTTCACCCACCATTATTCCTCAACTCACTGGCAGCTCTGAAGCAGCAATATTAAGAGTCACTACTATGCCGGCATGGGACGCGGGTGACGCTGTGGGCTGAACCACTGAGCCTTGGGCTTGCCAATCAAAAGGTCGGTGGTTCGAATCCCTGTGATGGGGTGAGCTCCTGTTGCTCGGTCCCAGCTTCTGCCAACCTAGCAGTTCGTAAGCATGCCAAAAAGTGCAAGTAGATTAAGAGGTACCGCTCCAGCGGGAAGGTAAATGGTGTTTCTGTGCACTGCTCTGGTTTTGGTGTTCCATTGTGCCAGAAGCAGTTTAGTCATGCTGGCCACATGACCTGGAAAAACTGTCAGCGGACAAACGCCAGCTCCCTTGGCCTGTAAACCGAGATGAGTGCCACAACCCCAGAGTCATTCGCGACTGGACTTGACTGTCAGGGGTCCCTTTACCTCTTACTATGCTGGTATTGCACAAAACATGAATTCATCAGTCCGCACAGTGCTAGTTTTCTAGAAAAAGAGGTGCTGGAACTCATCATGAATGCCACCCTCTTTCTCTTAGAAAGGCAATCGCACCCACCTGAGTTCAGGCGAGTTCTCCCTGGGGGAAAAAAAACCCTGGGTCCACAGGTAGTACCCTTAAATCCCTCTAATTTTGTAAGCTCAGGCTATACAGTGGAGTATTCACACAGAAGATGGTGCAGTTTTTCTTAGCTTCTCTCACCTGTCCGGCTTTAGCATTTTCACATACAAAAGCCTCGTAGAACCTGGAGAATTCTGGAGCGTTGTCATTCACATCCAGCACTCTTATCGTGACAGAAACACTGCCAACTTGCGAGGGGTTGTCTGAAAGAAGATAGAACGAAGCAAAAAATAAAGATAAAAATCAGAGTGGCTTGGTCCTGGTGTAAATTAATCTTGGCCATGAATTACATTTGAGAGTTGAGGTTGCCCAAGAAGAGCAGGCAGACCTGCAGTGTGTTACAGCACATGTTGCACTTTTGAGGCTCTGGTTTCATTACTTGATGTGTCTAGAAGATTCGAGCCCACCAGGGATGGCTGTGGGCAGAGGGATGGACCAGATGACCCTCAAGGCCCCTTCCATTTCTGCAATTCTGTAATTCTATAAAATTTTTCTAGTGTGTTCAGAGGAGTAACTAGGCTCCTTTGCACGCTTGGCAAGGAGCTGTATCAGTGTCCCCTTGCAAGGAGCTGTGTTGGCAACCCCCCTCCCTTAAACCCTTGGCAAGGAGAAATATTGGTGTCTTCCCCCAAAGAGCAGAGCAGCAAACTGGAGAACGTTTGGATGGCTGGGCAGGCTCCAAGCCAGAGTGGAGAGGCATGATTTTTGCACGCGCGCACACAAGGCTGAGCCCTTGGTGAGTGCCAACCTGCCCAGTCCCCAGGAATGCTCCTGAGTCGTATAAGTGATAATGAAATAACGTTAGTGGCATTTAAAGAAGCTCTGTAAAAACCCAAGAAATATTGTGAGAAAGAAAAACAGGTGTGGAAGGGTATGTTAAAAGGCAATAGAAAATTTAGGAAATGTGCAATCAAAAAGTCTAATTCGGATGATTGTCAGAGAGGCTGAAGGAAGTCCTAAAATGAGAAAATTTGTTAAGTTGTAATGTGGTGCGATATGTATTTTGCTTGATGAAAATTAATAAAAATATTGAATAATTAAAAAAAGGAATGCTCCTGAGTCTCTTACACAAAGTGCTTGTTGCATTTATGTATGAAAATTTGAAGAGCCAAACGTCCTCACAATTTCTGACTCAGATTGATAGAAAAGTGTTCCCACAGCACAATTAGTGTTGTTGAAAGTGTGAATTGCTTAGGTTCATTTTAAAATGCAAACCAAACTAATTTCCTCCCCCATCGGATGAGAATGTGATACAGATAACTTTTTTTGTCTGCTGTAATGTCTATTTCCAGCCAGTGTTTCATACACCGAAACTCTAAATATGTACGGGGGCAGAAGGTTTCTCAGAAATGCCACGGTAGTTCTCAAGCAACAGTGACCCCTACGTTTCGGTACATATCTGAGACCCTAGTAAGCAGCTTTCCCTGCCCTAAACACGGGTTTATTACAAAATTATTTCTAGAGGCCACTAAAAAAAGCAAGCAAGCAGATGGTGATAACAGTCGCTTGCTACTGGCTCAAGGAGGTTTTGAACCAGTGACCTAGAAGTGAAAGGCTCTGAGCTCATTAGCAAATCCCTGAGCCATTCAATCCTTCCTGATAATGCTGCTTTCTACTCTGATAAGCCCTGTAATATTCAGAGCATCTGTTTTTGCTACTAATAGTTCTTGGGGCGAGAGCGCGTGTGCTAGCTCTTATCTGAACTGCATTTTTTTTAATTTAAAAAAAAGCAAGAAAGAGAAATTAAACAACAATTCCCTTGAATGCTAATGGTTTGAGTAAACATTTCATTTGCAGACCTCCCTAGGAGCGTAAAAATTAAATGCTACTTTCATTCCCTCAATCAGATGCAAAGCGTGGCTTCCACTGCAGTGCATATAAATATGCATGTCATACGGCTTGTGTAGGCTGAACTCGGGCTGTTTCTTAACTGCAGTGAAGTTATCGAGGAAGCAGTCCTATGCACACGAGGCTGGCGTAGAGCAAGCCAGTGTAAAGCTGTACCACATCCAAACCCCATCCTAAGCCTGGCAGAAGGAGAACAAGCCTTTAAAATAAGTGTTCTATGCCAGGTTGCCAAGTCACATGACTGAGTTGAAAGGGATTATGATCCAGCCTATGTCTCCTCTCTCTGGTCCCACTCCAGAATATGCCCCCTTTTGGGGACTTACGCTGGCCTCAGCTCAGCAAACTTTGGCTGAGCTGAACAAGTTATGTTGCCTTTGGCTGAGCCGGGGTTGGGGTCTCTGAACCAGGAATTAGCCAGCTGAGCCAGAAATCCACAGTGGATCTTGCCATGGGATTGGATCACCCCAAGAGTCTGCCAGAGTTGGCTTTAAATGCTGGTTAAATTGGAACCCCAGTAAAATACATTTGGAGATAACTGGGGTAAGGAACGTGCTTACTGAACTCTTGTGTTTCCATGTTAACAAACAATAAAACATAATTGAAAAGAGGATAAGATGGAGATAAATGTGCAGCAGCCCGAAATGTTGAAACAAACATATTTGCATGGTTTTTGTTCTCCTTACTCAGCTCCACGGCCAGGACGGTGATATTGTGCCACAAAATGTCTTCCCGATCCAGAGGTCTGGCAGTCATCAGAGCACCTGTTGCAATGTCGACATAAAAGAAGCGCCCGGGATCACTGCTTCGATCAATGGAATACCTGTAAAAAAGTATACATTTAGAAGGCATTATGTGCAAGGAATAAATCATTCCTAATCAAGGCTCCGTTCAGGTTCATTAGTAACTTTTAATTCTCTGGTTTGCTTCTAGTTCAGACACTAAATTTAAAGCATGGCTTGATAATTTGTTTGATTGCTTTTATCCAATAATAGTTTTTTTTAAATAAAAACAACAACTAGAATAGCAAGAAAAGTTGAAAACAGTTATAACTAATTTTGAAGGTATTTTTTTGGTCTCTCCTGACAGTGAATAATAAATACAACGCTCTGTTCTATTATACTACTGTATAATAGTTATTTTCACCTGATCTGAAAATGAATATAAGAACTGAAAAAGCTGCAGAAGTGAAAATGAATAGGGATATGTTGCAACTTCATGTGAGAAAAGGCAAGAGAGTATGAGACTTACTTTCTTTAGTTTAGGAAAATAAATGACAACTAAGATGGACAAGGACTTGCAGGTGGTGCTGTGGGTTAAACCACAGAGCCTAGGACCTGCCGATCAGAAGGGTGGCATTTTGAATCCCCGCGACTGGGTGAGCTCCTGTTGCTCGGTCCCTGCTCCTGCCAACCTAGCAGTTCGAAAGCACGTCAAAGTGCAAGTAGATAAATAGGTACTGCTCCGGCGGGAAGGTAAACGGCGTTTCCGTGTGCTGCTCTGGTTAACCAGAAGCGGCTCAGTCATGCTGGCCATATGACCCAGAAACTGTACGCCGGCTCCCTCGGCCAATAAAGCGAGATGAGCGCCGCAACCCCAGAGTTGGCCAAGACTGGACCTAATGGTCAGGGGTCCCTTTTCCTTTACCTAAGATGGACAAGAGTGACATTTACCAAATTATGAATATTTGGAGAGCAGATAGGACATTTTTTCCTACACCAGACCCAAATAAGCCAATTGGCACAGCAGGTTGAGGTCAAAGAGAAATACAGTCATGTGGTATCATATGTGAAGATTCAATTCTAAGGGCCACACATATGCAAAAATTCTATATAATCAAAATTATGGGGGTCTCTTCTGTGTCTGCTGTCTCCCCTCACTCCTCCATGCGGAAGGCAAGAAGAGGGAAATGAGCAGAGAGAGACAGAGGCAGAATGGATCATTCAAAAATATTAAATGAAATCGGATCCACTGTACTGGGGTTCATCTGTGTTAAAATGTGTATCACAGCTTGATTGACTGATGATTTTTTGAAAATCCATTTGACTGCCTGAGCCAGTCTCCCTAACTAGCAATATGAGAATCATAAAACTGGCCTACCCTCTGGTGTTGTTATAAGGACTGGCCCACTGTTGCATCTGGTAGGGCGGGGACAGATGCAAAGTATCTTGACAACATTATATATCTTTAGGTGCCAGGCAAAAACTTTCCTCTATAACCAGGCCTTTGGCCCTGAACTATCCGTGGTCTTTTAGCAGTGGGTGGGAAGATTTTCATGCAACCACTACCCCCAGCTCAGTTTCAATGTATCTACATGGGGTGTGTTTGTAAGTTGCTTTGGGTTGCCTTGGTCAGTCTTGCTGTTCTAGCTTGGGGGTGGCTGCGAGAAAAGCCTCTGCAGGGCAGCAGGGTGCCTTCACCCCGCTACTCTGCAGAGGCTAGAAAGGCTGTTCCCAAGCCAAAACAGTGAGACGGAGGGCTCTGTCTCGCTCTTCTAGCTTTGGGATGGCGGGACCTGCGCTCCAAAGGCTTCAGGGATCTTTGAAGCTGGCGCTGCCCCCTACTGCCAGCCCCAAACAGCAGGTCGAAAGAAACCTGAAGTCTCCGGAGCCCAGTGGGAACTCCCCCCCGCGCTTCAGGTTGCCTTCACTGAAGCCTGGAGAGCGAGAGGGGTCAGTGCGCACCGACACCTCTCGCTCTCCAGGCTTCCAAGGTAGCCTTCCAAGGAACTCCCGCTGCGCTCTGGAGGCTTTGGGTGAATGCACCTTGATCGCACCTTGTTTTAGAGGGGGAGAACAAGAAAAAAAAATTCCCCCTGTTCTCCCCCTCCTATGGTCTGGTGCATCCTATGGTCCAGTGCATCCTATAGAGCGAAAAATATGGTAAATAACAACAATAAGTAGAGAGTGCTATGCAAACAGTGAGCTGCAATTTGTGGCCAGTGGTGCTGCACAAGTGGAGTTCTGCTCACACAATGGGATTCCTCTTTGCTCCTGTTCCTTGCATGACCCCAAAATCTGCCCCACAGATTCTCCCAACTCTTTGGAGAAGATTTTGAGGGCTTACAGAGAGCTGGGGGAGGGGAGGGTAAAGTCCCATTAAGGAAGTGGAAGTATGTTGTGCAAGCAGAAGACCTGTGTGGGACGCAACCCAACGTGTTCTAATTGTGCAAGGGAAGCGCGCGGCAAAGGAAACGCAAGACACACAACGTTGTTGGACTGCTTTCAAAGAAAGAAGCAGCTTTGTTTAGTCGAAGAATAAGAAGGAGGAAAAATCATCATTGTGAATGCTCTCTCTCACTTTTAAAATAAAGATGTATCCCCCCAGTCTGCTAGATTTATTAAGGAAAGCCACACAAAAGCTTTAGATTGTGAAATAATGATCTGTCTTGCAAACGCCCATTAAAAAAAATTCTCCTCTGACAGTTTAGGGCTAACTTGTATCTGAAATTGAATATGGCCTTGTGATTAGTGGTGCAACATTAATCACTGGTGTCATGCAGCACAGGTGGAGTTTTTCTACTGCATTCTTTGCACATGTTTGCCTATTATTAATAATTGGTTCTCAGCACTCGAGTCCATTGAACTGTTTACATAATCTCCCTTAGTCATTCTGAATTAATCAGGCCATGCCTTCAGCAATCAGCATCTCCCAATGTGGGCAATCCAGATGTCAAGAAAGGCAGGGATAAGAGGATTTGAGAGTTTCTGGTGCGTTCGGTGAGCATTCTGGTAATATGGCCCGCCTTTCTGAAATTCCGTTGACAAACATAGCATTGCCCTTATTTATTGAAATAACCACTGGAATCCCCGAACATTTTCCAGTGGAATTGTGCTTATGGGACGCCCGCAAAACCAAATTATATCAGTTATAATTCAGCTGTGTACTACTAGCATATCATGGGGTAAGACTAAGATCTGTTCATTAAACCATCTATAATACTAAAATTGTAAGTAGCCACATTGGTCTTTTTTTTTGGGGGGGGGGAGAGAATCTAATAGGGCAGACTGAAATATCAGAAAGTTGTGAGCAAGCTTTCAAGTTCTCCAGAACTCTTGTTCACACTGTCTGTATTTAATAAAACATCCTGTGAAGGCTGTTGGAGGCTTCAAACTTTGAGGATTTTACAGGTAGAGCACAATATTTAGCATGTAGAAAGCCCCAGGAGAATATGTGGTGGTGGTGGTGGTGAGAGACACAAGAGTTTGCTATTTTGAAGACACAGAAACAGAGACATCAGGGGGTTGCCAGAATGTGAAGTGCTTTGGTGTGCAAAGTCTGTCTGGGCATCTGATGCAGATTTGCTACCTTGTAGGAGTTTCCCTTTTTTCCTCCCTGTGCTATCTGGTTATATATTTATAAATGAAGCAAAAATGTCCTAGGCCCTCAGTGCTCTGTCACTCAAAGGAAACGAAATCCCTGGAATGTGTCACCCCCCTCCCGCACCGGGGCAGCTGGAGAGTGCATAACAATAGATCACTGTGCTCACCAGACTTTCAAGAAAGAAATTCCCTTTATTTCCACATCTATATGAAGACCCACCTATCCCAAATCTTCTTTTCTATCTATAGCCCATGAAGCTTTAAAGAAACTATAGCAAGGGCTGCATATTAGCACACATCCCCTTGGCCAAAGTCTCCTGCTTTGAGAGGAAGATGAGACATTACGGTAAGATTGAGAGACCTGAAGAAAGGAGAGCACGTTTCCCCTCTTTTCACATAATAAATTATCACGCAATCATTACTCAGTTGCTCTGGACAGTTCCAGATGTCTTTCCTCAGGCAAAACTTCCATGACAAGGAGCTTCAGTTTCCTGAAATTTGTGGGAGGCCTAGACTGGGCCACATGTTACGCTGGTCATGTAAATACATACTGATGAACATTTACTGTTCCCAACTCTAATCCTGTGGAAAGCCATCTAATTAGATGTTAATTTGATCCTGACTTGTTTGTAGGAGGCAATTTAATTATTGTTTGATTTTATACCAATGTTATGTATTTGATGTTAGCCGCCCTGAGCCCAGTCTCGGCTGGGGAGGGCGGGATACAAATAAAAGTAGTTATTATTATTATTATTATTATTATTATTATTATTATTATTATTATTATTATTCTCAGAGTGTAACAGGGTAGAATGGGATTATTTTGAGCAGGGATCACCTAAACCATCCTTTTGTTGCCTGAATAGTAAGCTGCAACCTCCTCACTGACAGAGACTCAATACCATCTGTCCTAAATTGATAATGGTTAATTAACTCTGGATGCACTGGAGAGAGCCAGTTCTTAAATCTTGCCTCTGATTCACAGAGGACAAGTAAATGGTGATTTTGCCTGCACAAAATAATGTATAGCCTTGCTAGCATCTAAGGTTAAGCATTTATTTGAAACTGGCAGATTAATATTCTTCAGCCTTTTATATGTGTCTGTGGGAAGGGTGGGTGTTATTGTTTCGGTTTAATTATTTACTTGTTCTAATTGTGTATTTCATTCTGTGAACTTGCCCTGAGATCTTATGACGAAGGGTGGCATATAAATCCTATTAAATAAAGAATAATAAATTTCTGAATCTGCATTACTCCCCTAAAGCAACAAGAACAATCCTAGGAGTTAACATAGTGGATATTTAGGATGATGGGGGGGAAAAAAAGAGAGAAACAAGGAAAGAAAGGAACCTGATGGAGTTGTTGGTCACATCCGGGTCCTTGGCATAAATCATTTGTATGGTGGTCCCAATGTCCACATCTTCAGGGACTTCCACGAAATAAAAGCTAGGCTCAAAGAGTGGGGGTTCTTCCACATCCTCAACGGTGATGTGTACAGTTGCCGTGTCACGGAAGGGGCCCAGGTTCAGGAAGCGCATTTCTAAGTGGGGATTGGCACCCTCCACCTTTAAAGTGTAGCTCTTCTTACTCTCAAAGTTCAAAGGCTGAAGACGAAGAAGAAATAAAGCATTAGAAGACCTCCTCTGAGACTGGACAGAACATCTTGAGCCATACCACCCAATTCCTTTAAAAGAAAACACTTCCCGTTTAAACCCGTATCACTTACATTGTATGTAACCGGCTGGATGAACACGACAGCCCCACAACTTTGCTGCTTTCATTTTAACAAAATGCATCCCAGATATTATTGTAATAATCAGGTGAGGGTTGTGCAAGCAGTCTAGCATGTCATCTTGTGCCCCAGTCCAGTTCCAGCAGTAGCCAGGATTGGGCGCCAGTATGTGTCCACCACACGCACCCCCCAAATCCAAATAGGAACAGCAAGAAGAAGGCTTTGCTCTTTTGAACTCAGGTTTTTTTTGTGTGGTTTTTTTTTTGCAAATTAGGTCCTTCCAAAGATGCAGAGCTGCTACAGAGAAGGCCCATTCACATGCCACCACTTCTTGAATTCCCTTATGGTGGAATCACCAATAGGGTACCCCCCGTAGAACTTAATTCATGGACAGGTTGATACGGAAGGAGTCAGTCTTTCAGATATTTGGGTCCCAAGCCACTTGTCAGCATAAGCACCATGAACTGGGCTCAGAAACTGACTCGCAACCAGTGCATTTTTTCAAAAACACTGGTGTTGCACAAGTTCAACCAGCTATTCCCATCCGCTCTCTGGACACTGCATTCTGCACTTGCTGCAGCTTCCAGACAGTCTTCAAGAGCAGCCCCATGTAGAGTCTGTTGCAAAAGTCCAGCCTGTAATTTGCCAGAACATGGGCTACAGTGGTCAGGTTTTTTCCTATTCAGGAATGCCCATCGCTGGTGAAGCAGCCATACCTGAGAGGAGATACTCCCTGACACTGGAGCCACCTGGGCTTCAGGTGACAAAACCGGATCAAGGAGCACTCACTTCCCCAACCCCCCCCCCCATATACCTGCTCCTTCAAGGGGGTGCAACTCCATCAAGGACAGGCTTTCTGCCCACATCCTGGACATGGGAGCCCACAGTCCACAGCACCTGAGTCTTATCAGGATTCAGTTTAATACCCCACACCTAGCTATGTGTGTTAAGCACTTTGAGCATATAACAAAAATGTTGTACATAATGCATTTAATTATATTTTAATTGCTATAATTCAGCCAGGGTGAAGCACCATTAATTTTATTTATTTCAATGTGGGAGAGTTAAGCACATGGCTTAGCTATTCCACGGAAATTAGCGACATTCAAGTGTATTCTGTTTCGGCTGTTCTTCTAAGTCCTTT
Source organism: Podarcis bocagei (assembly GCF_964188305.1). NCBI lineage: Eukaryota > Metazoa > Chordata > Lepidosauria > Squamata > Lacertidae > Podarcis > Podarcis bocagei. The sequence goes on along the minus strand of NC_138133.1, from coordinate 23,130,823 downwards.
ATTATTATTGCCTAAACGTTAGAGGGAGGGCTTTATCACAAAGCGAACCTGGTACTGAAAGGCAACCGTACTAACATCTTCCTTTTGCAGAAGAGATTCTTTTTTTCCCCATGCTGGTTTTTCATGCCCTTTCTTGATACAGTTTTACATGCGAAGGAAATTGATGCTGATAATTGTACTGCAGTGATACTTAGCGTGCACTTTTTATGTATAACAATAAAATGATAATTGAAAAGAATCTTAGCGGCAAGAGCAAAGTGAAGCCTAGGAATGTCCAAAGAACCTTCATAAAAGTGGATCTAGAAATGGTTGCAAGGGTCTTTTAGAGCATTATGAGGCCTCCTGCTGATAATTTAATTTCCAAGAATACAATGGTTATACGCTCTTTACTTTTACATAATGGGTAGTTTAATGCTGAATATTAGCAAAATGGAATCCTTGTAACTGGCACAGATTTTGATCAAAACAAAATGTGTGCTTCTAAAGCTGTCGTCTTGGTTTTAGAGGCAAACGCTATCTTGGAAGAAGTTCAAACCTGTTTTCTGAACTGGGTTTTTTTTATTTTAAGCACAAATTGATAGTTTATATTTACTTTAATTTTGGGGATTTGTATCTTCTTGAGGAAGGCATATGCTGAATGGAGGAATGCATTAATTAACACAGTCAGCAACAGCTAATCCCAGTTTGCTAGCAAACACTCAGCAGGGAACTATGCCAGTCTAGGAACATCCCTCAAGAACAATACATGATACATGTGTTTGCAGATAGATAGATGATAGATAGATGTATATGTGTGTGTATTACATTTTTGGTATTATGCATCAAATATCTTACATGTCCAAGTGAAAATGTAATGGCCCACTGAAGCCAGTGGAAGAGAATTCGTTCCAATGGGACTTCACCTGGAACAGTCCGAATGAGTGAACAAGAGATTTTTTTCAGACTTTAGAAATAATTAAAATTTTAAATGAGCAGACAAAACTGAGTAATGGCACAACTGAGACAGTCAGAAGGATGGCTCACATGCTAGTTTCTTTGGAGCAAACTATTTGCTACATTGCAACCACATGAAATGAATTCCTGCTGGCATGTTTCACTTGCAACGTGTCCTCCGGAAGGGGCCATTAACCTTTCCCCCTAAAACTTCCCCCTAAAACCCCTAGCTTCTTTTAACTTGATGTTCTTTTAACTCTGCCTATGCCAGCCTCTCCCAGAATGCAAAAGATGTGAGAATGCTTTTAATTTGTACAACTGATTGCTTCCCCCTTCTTTTAAAAACCCATTTTAAGCTGATTTAAGTTAGGATCCTATACTATATTCCCCAAGTTGAAAATCCAGACAAAGTTGTTGAGCTTTGTTCCCCCCCCCAAAAAATAATAATCTAAGTTTTTGGCCTTTATTTGAATTCTATAAATTTTCCCCAGACATTTTGCCAATTTCCTGCCCAATTCCCAGATGTATGGCAGCCCTATCCTAAACTCAATAGTAGGTCCCATTGAACTCAAGAGATGTTACTTTTGAGTACAGTGGTGCCTCCCAAGATGAAATTAATTCGTTCCGTGAGTTTTTTCGTCTAGTGAATTTTTCGTCTTGCGAAGCACGGTGTCGGAAAAGTTTTCAAAAAGCTTCAAAAATCACCAAAAACCTCAAAAAAGGCTACCACACCGCGTTCTATGAGTTGCTCCTCGAAGTCAAGTCGCAACTTATTAATGGTGTTAAGAAAAAGGAAACAAACTTGCAAGACGTTTTCGTCTTGCGAAGCAAGCCCATAGGGAAATTCGTCTTGCGAAGCAGCTCAAAAACCGCAAAACCCTTTCGTCTAGCGAGTTTTTCGTCTTGCGAGGCATTCGTCTTGCGGGGCACCACTGTAGACATGAATAGGATTGCACTATCAATGGACTTAGTTGTATTAGTTGTAGAAGTGGTATTTAAAGTAGTAATAAAAGTACGGTAATTACAATAACAATATTTTATCGCAATGGAAATTGCATTTACAGTAATGGTTGCACATTGCTGAGGAATGAATGTGTTACCTTTCTCACTGTGATGACACCAACTTGGCGATTAGGCTCGGTGGTAATATCAAAAACATCCAGTCCATCCCCATCCACAAAGCTGTATTTCATTTCAGCATTAATGCCTTCATCCAAATCTTTAGCAAGGACACGGCCCACAGTAGAGCTAACTGGAGCAGACTCCAGAACACTCATCTGATAATGTTCTGGGGGGAAAAATGTTAACCGTGAAATAAAATAAACAAGTTCAATAATATTTAAAAAGAGAACAATGCCGTCAAAATTAAGCCTTTGCAAGCTCCATGCTGATTTCAGTGGAAATCAAATCATATCAAATCATTTAAAATCAAAAGGCCTGAAAAATGCCTAACTGGCTGAATTCTTTATGCCCTAAATACATTACAAGACTTACACCATCCTAACTATTTCTATTCAGTAGTGAATCCTATTTAATTCAATGGGGCTTACTTCCAAGTAAGCAGAGTTAGGAGTGCAACCTTAAACTCTGAAGTTCCTTACGCTGGGCTGTGGAAGCACATGGTCAACTCCAGTGTAGAAAAATCCAAACAAATTTAAATCCCCCTTGCTGAGTTTCAATAGCTCTCTTGACATATCGGGGGCATATTTAAATTGTTCGTATCAAACCATCCGTTCTTCCTGTGGCAAAGCTGATCTGAGAGCAAAACTTATGCATAACCAACAAATCTACAGAGTAAAAGGTTCCCCTTTGCTCCTTTGAATACACAGTAGCTTCGATTAATTCCTTCCTCTTGCAGCAGTATTTATTAACTCAAGAGTTGCACTTCAGACTAGCGCAGCAGGAGGAAATGGCAGTGTGTAATTCTTTGACTGAAAAGTAAAGTTGGTAGGGACATGAACAATGGAAGGCAACACCCGCCCCCCTCAAATGCAAGTGCTTAATTAATTGATGAGCAGTGTGATATTTTAAATTTTAAAATGAGAGGGAATTTAGAAAGTAGGCATGGAGCTTTCTAGGGTATCACAGGAGTGTTCATATTGTTCACCATCACCAGTGAAACATGTCAAACATTTCACAAGATAAAAGATGGAAGTAGACTCCAGTCCTCAAGAGCTGATGACACAGTAAAAGCACAAACCTATGACAACAACTCAGAAGTAAGGCCCATGGAATTTAATGAGATTTACTCCCAGCTTTTAAGATGAAACATGATTCTTTGCTGTTGCTACAATGACTATCGTAGGTACCAAACCAGTCTGAAAGTTATCAATCCTGATGAGTAGGGATGGGGAACTCACAGCACTGCAGGTGCTGTTGGACTACAACTTCCATCTTCTCTGACCACTGGCCATATTAGTTGGGGATGAAAGGAGTTGGGAGTCCAATAACAGTGCCACAGGTCCCCCAACTCTGATACGGAGGGAAGTTTAGGTAGGAAGTGAAAGTCATTCTGTTGACTCGTACAAGACTCGTTCCAAGATCACCTTCATGAGAAATCTGCTGGAACAGAATCTGAGAGCCCAAATCTGTTGTTGTTGTTTATTAATCATCGCAATATACTTGCAGGTTGAAAGGTTTTATGAGAATCAGTGAATCTTCATAGGAATGTAGCCAGTATCTAGGGACACAGTGAAATCTACCCAGTATTTAGGCTGTTGACTATTTCTTAAACCTCTGAACTGAAGTTGAGCCTCTGTAGCAGCTGTGAAAATTTGATGCCTCCTGAAATGGTTTAAAACTGCATGAGCAACTTAAGGTTATATTCTAATAACAGGTCTGCATCTTTTGGGCCACATTTTGTGCTGCTATGGTTTTCCCAGCAGTGATGTATGGAAGTGATAGCTGGACCATAAAGAAGGCTGATCGCCGAAGAATTGATACTTTTGAATTATGGTGCTGGAGGAGACTCTTGAGAGTCCCATGGACTGCAAGAAGATCAAACCTTTCCATTCTGATGGAAATCAGCCCTGAGTGCTCACTGGAAGGACAGGTCCTGAAGCTGAGGCTCCAATACTTTGGCCACCTCATGAGAAGAGAAGACTTCCTGTAAAGACCCTGATGTTGGGAAAGATGGAGGGCACAAGGAGAAGGGGACGATAGAGGACGAGATGGCTGGGCAGTGTTCTCGAAGCTACCAGCATGAGTTTGACCAAACTGCGGGAGGCAGTGGAAGACAGGAGTTCCTGGCGTGCTCTGGTTCATGGGGTCACGAAGAGTCGGACACGACTAAATGACTAAACAACAACAACAACAAAGCTAAAGAGCACAAAAACTACTTTATGTTATCAGAAATGAATTTAGTTTGATACCCTTCATTTAAACATGCAAAGGGATACACCCAAGTAAAGAGACAAAGAAGAAGAAGAGGAAAGACCATTAAAAAAAAAAGTTCAACACTTTTTAAGGAATCCTCAGCATCCCTTCTTTGCCTTTGAAGTCTTACTAAGGCTAGCAGCCACTAATGCTTCCTGGTATCCACTTAAAGCTTCATTCAGTACTAATACTGGAACTATCCATTCCTGATTTCTTCCCCCCATTCGTCTTCCATTCTGCTCTCCTATACCTCCATCAAACCTCTCCTTCCCCTTCACCTTATCACACATGGGAAGCTGCCTACCCCTTTGCCTTCATGCCAACATTTCCTTTTGTTCCAGCATGGTCCCCTCAAGTCCATCCAGAACTCTGTTGCCAAAACCATTCAACTCTCTGATCACTCTGAAAAGCTCCAGATGTTTATCCTTAATCTCCAATACCCTTTGCAGGGTTCTCACTCCCTTATTGCCCTGGTGTAGTAGCCCTATATTCCTCTGCCTGTATATATGCGTGCTCCTCTACCCCCACAAACACCACCATCCTCTGCTGTGTGAAGATCTCCTGTTCCCTCAAATGACTGACCTGTCTCCCTTGCTGTTTCCTTTGCCCAGAACTGCCTCTCCAGATCTGCACTGTTTCCAAAGCCTCCCTCAGAACCCACCTTTTCTGTGAGGTCTATGTGAGCTCTTTAGTTCTTATCCCCTACGGCAACTAATCCTAAGTACTGATAAGTGCAGAATCTTGCCCTGTTTGCCCCTGCCTCCATTTTCTTCGTGTCTCTCTTCCACTTCAAGTCAGATGTTAGACTGCAAGCTTCTTGGGGTGGCAATCTGTCTTCTTGATTCTTCAAACCATCATTGTTGTTGTTGTTGTTGTTGTTGTTATTGATAACTAGTAAAGCACATATTTACTGTGCAAATATTTTGTCACATCTTTTTATTTGGGCAATGTGCCAGAGATCTGCATATTGTGATGGACACTTATTGTGTGGAAATCTGGATAGCGACAAAACAGCACACCAGGGGAAGAATACCCTGGAATTAAGAAATGTCCATTGAGAAGCTCCGCCCCCCACCCCCAAATGCTGAGACATTGTGGCTGAGACTTACTCTGTGGAAATCTGGGTGGGTTGTCATTGACATCAGACAGGGAGATATTGACTGTGGTCGTCCCAGCTAATCCTCCCAGCTGTCCGCCCATATCTTTGGCCTGGATAATCACTTCATAATATTCTTTTGCTTCTCTATCCATGTTCATTAGCGCTGTCCTAATTAAGCCTATGAAAACGGCAGGGGAAAATAAAGACACACACAAAAAGGCATTTAATTGAATAATGCACACAAAGTAACAAATTTACTAACCCGAGTATTCAATGGGAAATGCTTCCTTTTCAAGACGAAAAACAAAGTTTATTGGGAGCCACCCAGAAAGGCATGCCTCTTTGCAGAATCAGAGTGGACTATACTCTCAAGATACCAGGAACCAGATGCAACGCTGGTCCGCAGCCAGGTCGGTGGAGTAATTTGTCATTCACGGAAGGAATTGCCATGAACAGATCACTCGGGAGTTAGTGAAAGAAGGGCTAGAGCCTAGTTCTTCCTTTGGCTTCATACAGAGATTACAGTAGGAAACAAGTACATCTTGTCTTCTTATATATTCTAAATTTGAGTAATTTGAATTAGCGAAAAGACACATTTTAGGTTGAGAGATAAGGGCATGCCTGTTTATTTTTTCAGGGCTATTTTAATTCTGCAACAGAGAATACAAAATAAAATGTTAAAAACAACCTTTCCTCCTAACATTGACAGCTAGCTGCTACTTCTACCTTTCTTTCTTTTTTTAGTTATTTCAAATTTCCTTCAGTATTTTTTTTTTAAAGGGCACCCTGTTGGTAATGAAAATTAATCATTTATTCATTTGAAAGGCAATTGATTAATCAGTTAGAATCCTTTGAATGGTGTGAAGTTCAAATAATTACTCTTCTGTGGTCATGCTATCATTAGGCGCATATCTGATTTTGTGCTCTTGGTATTAGAATGCATATTTGCTGTTGCAAACAGGTTATAGCAGTGACTGAAGCTCTAATGTAATTAAACCAATTGTGCATGGCATGCAAAACAATGGTTCAGAACTTCATTATGCTTCTTCAAGAGATGCCTGTGCTTTTGAATGTGGAACATGATGTGTAATTAAGCTAATTGCAATTAGTGATATGCATGCAATGCATGACAGTAAATCGGAGCTACACTGCAAAAGTTGCACACGGAAACAGAGGCAGGATTCACTACCCCATAGCTAACATCCAGGGTTTTTGCAGTTAGTTTCCCTTCCTGAGAGTTTTACAGAAATAGAACATGAGGTGGCAGCAAGGTTTCTCTGATAAACCTTGCCAAAAATGTCCGAGTTCAGTTGCTACCTTTGCTGAATACTATTGCTCATGGTTGTAGAAGAATGGACCCCTAGGGCTAAACCTCTCTGGACTTTTAGGGTAATATTTTATTATCTTGCTTTTTGTCTTTTCCTCAAAGGACCCTGGTGGAATAGTCAATCTCTTTATTTTTATTCTCAGCTTAGCATCTGACTTCTTTCTCTCTGGATTTCAGATTCCCTTCTTTAAGAAACAAAGACTATAACAACAAAACAAAAGCACTGTGTTTGGCTTTTAGTGGACACAACACTTGTGGTAGTGACAAAACAACTATTATCATACAAGGCACTGTAATCTTACATGCTGGTAAATTTTTATAATCATATATAATGCAGTTCGTCTTGTCTACAGTAACTATCATATCTACAGTCTTTATAATTCCAGTCCTTTGATGCTTCAGCTTAACCTTTGCACTTCACTGCATTAAAAGCAGATGCATGTACTGGATTTCCATGCCCAGCCACAGAGTCCCCCATTCCAGCACGCCTAAGTGCTGAGTGATAAAACGAATGGACTCTGCTTAGTGATCTGGCCAGGCTAAGTAGATGGCCATGCCCCGCCCCCCTCCCAGGCCACTGCGGATTGGCTCATTTGAAGGGTGGGTTTGGCGGGAACCCGTGAGCCTCTACGGCGGCCAAAGGGGTTCGGGAAACATTCTAAAATGGCGTTGTGGATCTGGGCGAGAGAGGAGATGCCGTGTCGGGCCGCAACCGCTGCTCACTGGCAAGAGGGAAAGCGGCCATCGCTTGCTGTTTGATTGTTAACACTTATTAAGTCTGTGAACAATCATTCATCCAAGGAATTTACAGGGTTTTGTTTATTAAGCATCACATCAACACACAAGGTGGCTTAGCCTAAAGGACAGTGGATAATCACAGATCACCCTGGCAGCTGACCTGGATTTGAATCTGGCTTCTCCCTCCCAATACTCAACATTGTGGCTATATGGGGCATCCTCACACACTCATAAGAGTGAAAAGTTGCTACGCAGCTTCATTCGCATCTGGCTGACATCAGGTTCACATTAAGTTTTCCAGGCCCTGTTCTCAGTTTAACCCACAGTATAGTGCTGAAACTGTAGTTTTTGGTTTGGCTGGGGATCTTCACCTAGAGATTGATGAGGTCAGTTTTTTATCATGTTCTTTCTATTTTACTTTTCTACAGACTTTGATAACATTGACCCTGAGGGACCGCTAATACAGGTCACAAGATTGTTCTCTGAAGCCCGTATACAACTGTTAACTTGGCTGATTTCCCCCAACATTCATTCAATCTTATCTATTTTGCGTATTTCTGCATTTTATTTATGTCATTTCCCACACTTAGGATCCAATGCAATGTCCACCGAAGTTAATACTTCTTTTCCTTTCCATCGCACCAGCCTACAATTGCTGCTGGACTCGACACATCATTTCTCATTCATGTTTTTAACACTTCTTGGTGCTTTATTGAGAAACAATGGGTTGCATAGTCTTTGATGACTTGCATTTTGAAGATGAAGCCTAAGGTGAATACTGAATGAAAGTTAATGGAAAATGTCACATTCTTGGCTGATTTTTCTCTTGAATGAAATTACCTGTTCTGGAGTCCACAGAGAAATATGGCTGTCCTTGGAGAATGCTGTAGACTACCCTGGCACTGTTCCCATAGGTAGGATCATCAGCATCTGTTGCTGTCACTTGGATAACGGAGGTGCCTGACAAAAACAGTGTAGAACCTTGTTAGATTTGTAGATGTGGAGAGAGGACACATATCTAACTATGTTCAGTGAATTATAAATGTCTTGCTCTACAGAGTATTTATTTAGGAGCCTGCTCTCTTTCTAATGCTTGAGGAATTTACACACATAGCTCTTAGCACTAATGGGGGTTACAAGCACAAATCCCACCAGACATCATTGGATCAGTAAATAATCTATAGGATAACAGCACTTGTTGGTGAACTGTTAAGACCCACAGGGTGCTAAACTTATCACCTTCTTTCTATTCTATAAGTCCTTCAGCTTTAAAATAAAACTTTAAATCATACTCGGTACTCTGCTACTGAAAAAAAGGATTATATGATGCAGAAGAGAAGAACAATATCATAGGAAAAATGAGAAAGTCCCTTTAACAAACTGCGTTCCAGAAACATCAACGAAATATCTTATGAAATCTGAACAAAGAGTCACGACTATTGTAGCAACCAAATTACATCTGGGCAATTAAATTGCATTTATCTAAGTAATGTCATTCCCAAAAGGTGAAAATGGATTGTATTTGCCAAAAAGCTTAATATTTGGGTGCAGAATTCTGAGAGTTGAAAATCTTAATTGGAGGTGCGGTTCTTTGTCTCATTGTTCTTGAAACCTGATGGCCCTGGTACAGGCTTCCTCAACCTCAGCCCTCCAGATGTTTTTGGTCTACAACTCCCACAATCCCTAGCTAGCAGGACCAGTGGTCAGGGATGATGGGAACTATAGTCTCAAAACATCTGGAGGGCTGAGGTTGAGGAAGCCTGCCCTGGTAGTTTTTATGCATGAATACTAATATAACATCCATGCAATGCTACAAATACCATAGGGCATGATCTGGCCAATATTAAGCAGTTTTGAGTCTCACTAGTTAATGGCAGGGTTGGGCATGTTTTAATATGTTTCTTTTCAATTCAACAGGCCTTAAAAATACTTAGCTGTGGCTGTGTGAAGTGGGAGTGTGTATCACTAGTGTATTTCTTAGCATACTTCCCCCCACATTTATCTTTGCAGTCCTGGGGATTAGATTGTTTAAAAAGATATTGTTATATATACAAAACAAGAAACTTGTCTGGTGTATAATAGAGCTATCACACATTCACCATTCCAAAGAACTTGTAGGTTTATGTGGAGGGAAAAAAGCAAATGAAAAGATGGAAAAGAGAAATGACACATTGTAATAGAATTTAAGAGCAAATGCATATATGCTTGGACAATGTTATTGGGAACAGAAGGATGGTGAGAAAAGTAAGAACCGTTAATGAGGATCTATTAAATATATTTCAGATCTGGCTCTTTATATGATATGATATATTCAATGTGAACGATATTTGTGGCTAGGATTTGAATATTGTTTAATAAACTGCAAAGAGTCAGGAGGTTACATTTTGTGCTATACATGCTCCTGCAAAAAGACCAATGGATTTCTTATCTCATAAACCTTTCCAAGTTTAAGGTGCTTTAAAACCACCTTTGCCTTTCTCTGATCTATGGGCAGTCAAAGTCCTTTTTAGCTCCAGGTGTAAAACTGGCCAGTGCTCATGACTGATCTAATTTACACAGGCTGATGATGGGCCCCTGGGGACCACAGCACAGCTTGGAAATCAATGAAGCGCAAGGCTTGTTGCCACAGGTCTTCATGGCTCCGTGCTTATGGCTCTTTCTTTGCTCTTTGTAGTGGGCATATGAATGACAGGTAGCAAGCAGCACACCTTGGTGTAGCAGCAGAGGACTCCCCTAGCACCGCTTTTACAGCCACAGTCTACTGCAGGCCTGCACAACTTCTGAGCTACACATGCATGGTGGCCTACTGATCTTCCTATTGCCATAGGCGCCGACTCCATGGGGCTTGAGGGGGCCCGAGCCCCCTCAAAAATTCGTTTGGGGGGGCTCAGCCCCCCCAATAATCTCGGGCGGCGGTGGGCGCGTCCGCGGCTTTTATAGGGCGCCCGGCGCGCACCAGCTCGATAACGGGCACCGGCGCGGCGGGGGGCGCCGGGCCGGGGGAGGAGGGCGGCCGGCCTGTCTCCTTGGCAACCCCATTGAGCAGCGCCGGCTCCCCCGGGAGGGCCATCCCCCCGCGCCGCCGATCGCCAACACCGCCGACGCTGTGGCTGCCCGAGCCCGAGCCCGAGCCCGAGCCCGACCCGGAGCCCGAGCCCGACCCGGAGCCCGAGCCTGAGCCCGAGCCCAAGCCCGTCAGTCAGTCAGTCAGGAAGGAAGGAAGGAAGGAGAAGTGAGGAGGGAGACGAGGGAGGAAAATTGCGCGCAGGGTGAAGAAAGGAGAAGGGCGAACGAGACGAGCTTCCAACCCAAAAAAGGGCTGGAAGACTGGGAGGATGCAGGATCGGGAAAGAAAGCGACGCCTTCCCCGCCCGCGACGTCGCCCGCTTGTCATTGGCAGCGCAGCGGGCGCCCAGAGGGGCTGGGCACCGGCGCAGGGCCGCTCCGCAGCCGCGGAGGACAGCTGCGCGGCTAGCAAGGTGTGCCGCGTAGAGCGCGGCCCTTGTGTGGCCCGGTGGCCAGGCAAGCTCGGGCGGGGACCCCCATGCGAATCTAAGACGGGAGAAGAGGGCAGAGCAAAGGGGGTCCCTTCCCCAACCTCCGGCTCTGAGACTTCCCTGCGCCCCAGAAAAGCGAAAGGATTTTCTCTCTTTTTTATATATATAAATATTTTATTAAGTTTTCAAATACAAAGTTAGAAACATACACTGAAGAAAAAAGTAAAAGAACAAGAAAAAGAAAAAAAGAAAAAGAAGAAAAGAAAACCAACCATTCAACACATTTTTTATATAACTAACTGGACTTCCTCGCATCTCCCTTACCCTGCATTCTTTATAATAAAGATATCAGCAAATTATTACCTTGTTTCGTACCTTATTTTGTACTTTTCAAATACTATACCTCTAAATTTAACATACTTTTCATCAGTTACTTATATCTTAAATTAAACATAGTATTACCTTAGATTTTGACCTTTTCTTACTTAAAATATAATTTCCTGTTTCCCAAATCTAATTGCTGAAGCTATAGTTTCCGAATCGTGTAAATTTTTAACATTCATACAACTTATATTGTTTTTGTAAATAGTCCTTAAATTTTTTCCAGTCCTCTTCCGTTGTTTCTTCTCCCAAATCTCGGATTCTGCCAGTCATTTCAGCCAGTTCCATGTAGTCCATCAATTGCGTCTGCCACTCTTCCAGTGTGGGCAAATCTTGTGTCTTCCAATATTTTGCGATAAGTATTCTTGCTGCTGTAGTTGCATACATAAAGTTCTATCCTTCTTTAACACTTTCTGACCAACAATGCCCAAGAGGAAGGCCTCTGGTTTCTTGGGAAAGGTATACTTAAATACCTTTTTTTAACTCATTATAGATCATTTCCCAGAAGGTCTTCACTTTTGGACAAGTCCACCAGAGGTGAAAGAATGTCCCTTCAGCCTCCTTACATTTCCAACATTTATTATCAGACAGGTGATATATTTTTGCAAGCTTGACTGGGGTCATGTACCACCTATAAATAATTTTCATAATATTTTCCTTCAAGGCATTACATGCCGTGAATTTCATTCCGGTGGTCCATAACCTTTCCCAGTCCTCAAACATGATGTTATACCCAATATCCTGAGCCCATTTTATCATGGCTGATTTGACTGTCTCATCCTGAGTGATTTTCTCTTCAACCTGCCCTCCATCCTCTTGCAGAAAACTCTTTGCCTGCCCTGCCCGTATCTCGTTTTTGCTTTTTAATTCCACACACGCACCCTTCGGACTTCGTGGCAATCGGGCGCGCGGGTGCGTTTCCTAAGAGAGTGAGGACCCCCGCCTCCTCCCCACCTGCTCCCTCGCCAGCCAGCCAGCCAGCCGCGCGCCCTAGCCGGAGAGCCCCGGCCGTCCCCGTCGCGCAATCGGCTGGATCTCCCTTCAGCAGGCCGTGCTCACAACTCGGCCCAGGGACCCCCAGCAGCGGATCTCCGGCTCAGCTGAAGAATCCGGCAACAAGCCCCCTCCTCCCCAATCGCTCCGCCGAAATACGCTCCAAAACCCCCCAGATAGGCCGCCGGCCGCCAAGTCTAGTGGCGCCCTGAGCGAGGGTCTCTCCCCAACACTGCCACCTCGAACTGCGTTCTCCCGGCTACCCGAGCGAACCAGCGGCAGGACCCCGGTATGGGCCCCCCCAATATTTTTTATAAGTCGGCGCCCCTGCCTATTGCCATCTGTTGGGTACTGTAGGATAAATATCTGGCTGTAGTCCTGTTGCTATTAAGGAAGTGCAAAAGGGGCAACTGGATGAAACAAAATCAAAACCGGTAAACAGTAAACTAGGGAGGGAGGAATTGACCCTGGCACAAGATGCTGCGAGAACAAAGGGGCTCAAATGAAAATTTAATCCATGGGCCTTTCAGAGCAGCCTGCTCAGGAAGCCACCAATATGTGGCTGTTGGGTTGTGTTCACCTTGGTAGGGTACAAGCCTCAACTACAGAATCTGCTGGCAAACAGAGCAATTGTGCCAGAGCTTCTACCTCTGGAGTGGTTTTCCACTTCAGCAATAAACAGTACAAAGAAGCAAACTGCGCAGCCAATGGGAGGGAAGTTTCACGAGAAGTTTAAGGGTCATACATTTCCTGGTTTCTTCCCTAGACAGCTAGGAAAAACAGAATATAGGCTGAGGGGAAAACTAGACAGATCAAAGAAGGTTCCCTGCCACCTAGGAATCACTATTTTATAACTATCCTACGCTCCACATAGGCTGAAATTAAAATCTAAACTGTAAACCCAGTTCCCGCCCTTCCTTTTGCAATCTTTCGGCTAGGGAGCTGGAATAAAGGCCAAATATTTCTTTAGCATACTAACTGGCTTGTTTTCTATATATCGAAAGCATGTTCTCAAAAGTCCCACTTACCTATTGGTGACATTTCTGGTACCGAAGCCACGTATGGTCCATCCAGGAACTTGGGTTCATTGTCATTGATATCTTGGATTTTGATGATAAATTCAGATTCCGGCTCCATCGGCCTGCCAGTCAGTCTATCCAAGGCTTGAGCCCTCAGAGTATACTGGGATCTCTCTTCTCGGTCCAGCCTCTGAATGGCATGGATATCTCCAGTTGCGTCATCAATGGTGAACACAATGCCTGCTCCTTCTCCCGACAGTATGTATTTGATGGATCCATCTCCTCTGTCCATATCAGAATGCAACTGCAAAGAGTAACCATATGTAGTTGGAACTTAGCTCACAGTAAATGTGAAGAGCTATTTAATGCATTTGGTTCAGGACATTTTAATTTTGTGGTAGAGAAAGGCAAACAACTTCCGGTTACCATCCCCACCACCAACTATCACCATCATCATTAGTGCACCATGTGTTTTAGTTGAACAAGCTGCTTCTTCCTGCCTTGGTTCTGTGGGACAAAGTAAACAGGTTGCAGTCTTGGGGTTTAGTTGAGGCAAAACTCACTAGGAAGAGTAAGCAGGTTTGACGAAGGTCTGTCATTCACTTCTATGGGGCGAAATGAAGCACTGCACTTAGGAACAACTTTGTGGTTGGGGCAAAACATGCCCAATACCCTTGTCAGTGTTATGTGTGTCAAAGAGTGAGCTGGCAGTAAATCACACCGATCAAAGTTGGAGTTAACTCTTTATTAACAAAAACACAGTCTTCACAGACTTGGCTGAGTGTCAGGCTTAATGAACACAGCAGCCCATCCCTGGTAGGCTTTACCCCATGAATCAGTTGCTGAGACTGAAACTCCCCATCCCAGCACCGCCATTTAAGTCCCCTCCTCTCCATAACTTTTTCCAAGCAATTGGAGACTGCAACTGCATGAAGGCCTCTTCTGGTTCTGGGAGACAGAGGATGGGAGCTTTCATAACAGGAGGGGGAGACATCTGTGACTCTCAACCAGCCTGACTAATCTCTTCCACTTGCCCTCCTTTCTTCCTCATCTCCTGCTTCAGCTTCTTCCTCTGATTCTAGACTTCTCTCCGCCACAAATAGAGGACAGCCCTCTGCAAAGTAGGGCATATAGCCACTCTAAAAAGGACTGTGACTCTACATCCCACCCACCCCACTCCATTTCCCCATGCCACAAAACTTGAAAGGCCCTTAGCTAGTGAACCCTCATACTACAAAACACATTTCTTTTTTAATGTCTAGGAAAGAAATAAGACCGTTAGTTGGCCTGCATTTTTCATACAAAAAGCAACTGCTTCTTTGCATATTTTATGATGGCCCCACACCCCAAATTAATATTTCATTATTAACCTAAGATTAAATTAAAGCAGGAAAGGAGCCTTATGGCAGTGAATTGATTTCATAGAGATTCATGGTGATTGCAGGAGGAAAAAAGACACAGCTGAACTATTAGGAAATGAAAAAGTTGTAACACAGCTACTGTAAAAGAATAGGGCAAGGTAAGCAGCTTGGAACATCTGAATCATACACTCTAGCACAGCTGGTGCAGATGATAATGCACCCTAGAATATTAGAGGGAATTAGCGAATTAACACACTGCATGGCGGCTAATTAGTTCTGAGTAGGCATTGATAATTTGGGAAGCAACAGAACATAGACAAGCAAAATGCAGTATCAATTATCTTTTACAAAAGGCAAGAAGAATGATTCAATTAGTTACAAGTCTGCTAAACACCTTTGCCTTGTGAAATAATTGAAAAATATTGAGAGCAAAATCACCCAAGGCTTAATCAAATGGCTTATGGGACCACAACTGGCAACAGTAAGAAAAAGCTTGGGAAGATTCCTTGCCTACCAAAACCTGCCTGCTTCTTTTGTTTAACCTCCTGTATGGGAATAGGAAGAAAATAGCCAGGAAACTAGTTGAGCAGGAAAGTCTCACACCCCAGTACTTATGGTGTGGACTCAGATGTAAATTCTACCAAGGTCTATGGGAGTTGTGTTTTTCAAAGATTGCAGCAGCTACAACAAAACACCAATAACCACTTACAGCACTTCAGTGCTTCAATGTAACATTTGTCCTTCCTGGAAAAGATATGGACAATGCGTAATGGAACTGTTAGAGTACTGAATTAGGATAAGAGAAACCCAGTTTCCAATCCCTGCTCAGCCATGTTGTTTTGCTGATTGACCGTGGGCCATTCACTGTCAGCCTAAGCTACTTCAGAAGGTGATTCTGACGGTTAAATGAAGAGAGAGGAAAGCCAGGAAGCCCTTTTGAGGAAAATCACAATATAAAATGCAATTATTGTGGGTGGAGCATACCCCGGTGCCAGTGATTTGGGAAAACACACACCGTTGGCTACTCCTACATGGCCTTGTGTCTTCTGATGTAGTGGCTCAGAAAAGGTGTCAAGCACATCCGTATCCCACCCTTTCTCGAAAGAGCTTGGAACAAAGGAGTTATTCAATCGTTTTTATTATCGCAACAAAGTAGATTAACCCACACTCTGTGAACCACATGCTCCAGTGGCTCCCATGTCATTAAGGCAGCATCAGCAGGGGCCCTGACAGTGAAATCAGGGGACCATTCAAGCATGATGATCGCTTAAGAGCAGACATGAAGGCAGCCTCCTGCCACTCAGTGAGCCAACTGTTGCCATGCTAGGAAATGTCAGGAAGCCAGAGATACGGTAATGCTTATCAAGCTGTTTGGTTGGAGGCTGCAAATGTCCGGCTCTCTGTGTTCTTAGAACTGTTGCGTTCGGTCAGGTTTTTAGCGACAGGTTCCGACATTATCTCATTGCTATAGGAGAGTTGCCGGCTTCAGCACAGTTCCTTTCCACGATGCTTTGGTAGGCTTGAAGTCACCTAGGGGGAATTGATGACATAGCTGCTTCCTATGCCAGCATTGCCTCACCTCCTGGAAAGTGCAGTTTCTCTTTTAGTAGCACACAGCAGCGGAAGCTGTGAGATCTGAATATCAGTAAAACACATCACTTGGGAAGACAGGAGAACTAATGCTAGCGTACTAGAAGAAGCAAAGATCACCAGTGTCGAAGCAATTATTCTTCAGCATCAACTTTGTTGGACTGGTCATGTTGTTCAGATGCCTGATTATCGTCTTCCAAAGCAGCTACTCTATTCTGAACTTAAAAATGGAAAGCGTAATGTTGGTGGTCAACAAAAGAGGTTCAAAAACCCTCTCAAGGCAAATCTAAAAAAATGTAGTACAAACACTGACAACTGGGAAACACTGGCCTGTGAGCGCTTCAATTGGAGAACAGCCTTTCATAAAGGTGTCATGGGTTTCGAAGACGCTCAAACTCAGGACGAAAGGGAGACGCTTGGCAAACCCTCACCATGATCAACTCCTGCCCAGAAACCTATGTTCCCACTGTGGAAGGACGTGTGGATCCAGAATTGGCCTCCACCATCACTTACGGACTCACTTTTGAAAACCGTGTTTATGGAAGACAATCTTACTTGGCTACAAGTGATCGCCAAAGAAGAAAAGAAGGCTTGTGGGCGGATGCTAGTCTGGACCAACCCTCAGGGCTACGTTGCAGAGTCTCATGGATGCATGTGAGCCATTTGATGGAGTTCTACAAATGCACAGAAATTTTCCATAACAGAGGAAGTCATGCTCATGTACAATGGAAGTGCTTCACTGAAGAACAACCTAGAAGAGTAAAATGGCTGGTATAAAATGTGATCCAGACAGTCCCACCTCCCAGTGTCAGCAGAAAAGCAAACACAGATTTGTGTGGCCTGTCTAAGAGAAATGACTAATCTGCAGCAGAAACCCCCCTTCCCAACCAGGATGTGGTTCCCTTCAACAAGTAGGAGCTTGTTGGGAATTTTAATTTTGCCTGGTTAGCTGCTATGCTGAGTGGCTGTCCTGTTGTTCATAAATACATATTATAGCACACCTGATGAGGTTCTGCTGACCCCTGCTGCATCCAGGTCTTAGGGCAGACCTATTGCAAGGTACCTTCACACAGTAAGTACTATTCCCCAAACCCATGGGATATTACAAGCTTGTTAGGCCTATTGCCAGTGCCCATTATTTTAGCTAGGATGCCCCTTAAACACCTACTATGTATTGGAAAACAAACAAACGAACAACTATCTGAGTGGTATTATAGGATCCAGAATAGCTGTAATCTATAAATTAACATGTGCAAATTGAATGTAAATTCATTAGGAAATTGGTCTCTAGTGTCCACCAGTCTAATCAATCTTGATGGTGGACATTTGAGCTGATATTAAGGCCTGGGAAGGTTCATTTGGGTTGCTAGTTTGATTGTCTAGAAGCTGGCACCAGTCCAATTTGTGTGTGGAAGTATGCTGGAAGTAAAGGCAGAATGGATGCTCAGGCCTTTGCATCTCATCTAATAATAAGCTACCATATGACAGCTTTCTACGTATTCTTAGAAGAGCACACTGCCCAGAATACATGAAATATAGAAAAGGACGTGAGAGTTAAATCCATACCAGTTGTACATTATGGAAACACAGCATACAAAAGAGATGTTGAAAAACACACACCAAGCAATGTGAAAGAAAAGAATTTTGTACAGTCTTATTTCTATAGTGCTAGAATAGAATAGTGCTAAAAGTGTTGGATATTTTTCCTGATTCAAAAACAATAATGGACTTCACCACGCCTCTTTTCTGATCAGCCTGTTCTGTGTCAGTGGGGCTTTAATGAATGCAAGAGGTGAATGCAAAGTTTCACCAAGCAGAAGGCCTGACCTTATGACTCAGTGAATCTTTGGGGAATGTTGTTCTTCCTAACCTGTCAACGTCCTGATTTTGGCCTACATAAAACCTGCTCCTGCTTTTATTGAATTCAGAAGATGTTGTGTAGGTCACAGTCTGAATCAGCAATACTGCAGCTGTGATTGAGGAAACATATTAGAAAACTCCATATATTTCTGTTTAGCTAAGGAATCTGTTCTAAGCTCATTGCCACTGCAATGAATGGATCAAGACGACTAAAATGTCAAAATAAGAAAGGAGAATCAGCATTTTGCTCTCAGGGTTGCAGCGTAATATGAGGTCTGTGTTCCAAACAAGAAAGTTTGGTTGAGTTCAGGCAGAATGAGAGTAGGTGCTTAAAAAAACACCACCACCTTTGGCTCGCACCTTTCCTTACCCAGATATGCTGCATATGAAAATCGAAGGTGGATTCGGAAGTTGCCTTATACTGTGTCAGATCATTGATCTGTGTTAACTCAACTAGCAACAGCATTCCAAGGTTTCAGACAGAGATGAAATATTAAACTAAGAATCTTCTGCGTACAGTATCTGTGCTTTACCATCAAGCTACTTCTCTTTCTACCATGCTTCATGTTTGCTGTTGTATGAATTTAATCTGCAAATGAAACCACTGAGCATTGTGTTTGGCCATCAGTAAGTGCACAGCTTTGTTCATGGGGGAGAAAAACAACGGATATATTCAAAACTATAAGTTCAGCCAAGCAGAACTGGCTCTAAAGTTCAAATCTTAATCATGAACATCTGGGCTATAGTATCAAGTAAAAAAAGAGGAGCAGGTGCAAGGCACAGATGGAGATCTGTATTCAATTCCTAGATTTAGATTTGCCATCCTCTTCCATAACAGAATCCGTGGCAGCTTTGGACCTGACAGTGAGGAAAATGGCTGTCCCCAAACCACATCCACCCCCATGTTTTTATGATGATGTCTTATGTTTATGTTAATCACTCCTCTCTACCTTCTATGAAAATAGGGGAGGGAAACATTGACTGCAATGATGTCACATCATGCATCTTTTGAACCAAGCATTACCAGCATGATGTGGGTTGGTGGCAGCAACCGTGAGTCAAAATGCCAAGTGGGAAGCAGTCTACATCCGAAAACTAGATCCTAGAGCTTACAAAACGGAAAGGCCACCATGTCTTGCTTAGGAGTGCTGTATCATTGCTGTTGGAGACAACAAAATAGTAGATTAGATGGGCTCAAGTAAGTCTCATTCATCAAGGCAATTATTATATTAAGGAATATTTTGATAAAATGAAACCAGGGCCATCTTAAGCATATCCGGCGCCGTGGTGCGAAGATCCCTCCGGCGTCCCCCCCCATTTCCAGAATTGCTGACTTTTTTAAGGGAGGACAGCGCTGCCGGCGACGCGCCCAGCTTTGCGGGGCTGGAGGAGGCGGGCAGCGGCTGGAGGGTGGTTCCTCCAGCAGGGAAGAGGCGGAGGCTGGCCGCTTTGTGCCGTGGTGGCCATGGCAGGTGGAGGCTCCAGGCGTGGTGCTGCTTTGGCGTGCGAGGCGGGCGAGGGTGGCGAGCTGATGCTGGGAGGCACTGCATCCAGCCTCCGCCTCTTCCCCGGTGCCCTCCAGAACTTGGTGCCCTGGTGCCCTGCGCCACTAGGCTCTATGGGTAAGGCGCCCTGAATGAAACTCAAGGGAGAAATGTGCAAGCTTTGTCTTTCTCCCTGTCTTTCTCACCTTCAATTGTAACTATCAAGTATGTTCCTGTGCCCTTGGAAGTGCCATAAACATGACTATGGGGATGGGAGAATGGCATTATTATTAACAGAGATGAGACAGGACTGGTTTTTTCCAAGTGCCTAAATACACTACCCTACATCCTGGTCCACTAAAACTACTGCAAAACATATTACAAAGGGTGCTGGAAATTACAGCCAGGGAGAGCTGTGCTCACAGTTGTTTATCTCCTCATTGCAAATTCATCCCATTTTGAACCAGCAAACTAAACTGCAGTAAATTAGCCGGCGGCATAGACGCAGGTTGTGAATCTGTGGTGCTATATAGCCACACAAGATACATTAGAATACAAACTGCCCTGTGTGTAGGATACAGTGCCTTACAATTAGCGATGACTTTGCAGTGTGGAACTGGAGAGCTTGCAATGGTGAACTTGTGAATTTGTCCCTGTGCTAATTAAGCTCAAACTTCAAGAAAGTTCAGGCTTGGCTCCTAATAAGCGCACGCTGTTGCCATAACTCTCTCACATCTCAGCTATCTGTTCTCTTTGCCACAAATGTGGCAGGCATCACCTGAAGTGACCGGGAGAGCTTCATTACTTCCTGTCATCTGAAACTGAAATTGCAGCATCCTTGGGCCATGAATTCATGGTCCATTTTCCAGGGTGCTTCAGAATTTAGAAAGGGCACCAAGGCACCCTGGAACTTGCATGCCCCAGCAATTTTCCCTCTTCTCCTTTGCCCAAACTGTTGTTTAAAATGATTGACTGTGGAAACCCACGTGACTTCATGAGTATTTATGACAGTATCATGTCAGATTTAACTTCATGGTATTACTGACAAAATTTTATGTGTCACCACTGCAGCCAGCATCACTGTGGGTAAATTGAGGCCAAAGGCTGAGAGGCAAAGGAGGCGGCAGCAATGAAGGACACTGAACAGCAGCACTGAAACAATAAGTAAGTGTTTTATCAAAAAGTGGATGTGCTTTTTGAGTATGATATATGATAAGCAGCTTTGTATCAACTGTATTTTAGAAGTATCGAAGCTTTTAGGGTTAAATTCTTTAGTGCTGAATGAAAATGCTGGCAAAATAAAAAATTGGATGAGCTTCTTTACCAGTATTAGCAAATGCTCTTTATTTGCATGCACAGGTATTGCTACAAAATGGCAAGAAAAGCTATGTTTGCAAAAAATAAATTCATGCATGCTTATCTACAAAATTGCTTGTTAGAGCAATTCTGATTCCATAGTAGAGTCCATCTGTGAATTTTTTAAAAGTCAGTATGACACACACCCACCCCAGAAAATACTTGAACTTTACATATATAGTAGTTTAGAAGGTTTAGATGCTGCATCTTAATAACTAAAGCAAATAGACACTGCTGATCTGCCCCAGAACAGAATTTAAAATCAATGAGACCACTTGGGAAGTAATCTGAGGAGAGCATACGATGCATTAAGAAATATGATCAGATTTGCCTTCTTGTACTGGGAAACTTTAAAAGCACTGTATGTTCATTTTAACCAAGCCAGCCATTGACACTACTGAATGCATCCAGATAAATTAAGAGTTTTGCAAGTTCAGAGAGGGCTCTTTCTCCTGCCACCTGAGTTACTTTTAATTGGAGTCACTAAGGTTGGGACTTGGGATTGATGTGTAAGTATGAAGCCACTGTACTGAGTGAGCCCATCTGCTCATCTATTCCCCCCCCCCCCCCAGCCATGCAACCTGAAATCCTTGTAAGTGGAGGAGCCAAGATTGAAACTGGGGTCTTATGTAATGTCATTGAGCTATGGCAACTCCAATATATTATGCATGCAAAGCATATCACTGAGGAACTCTGGGAGTTCTCATAGGGTGCATAGAGTTCTCTCTCTCATGTACAAAAACACACAGTTCTCCGGGTGGAGAACAAGAAAAGCATTCTGGTATATCCTCACATAACTTCACTAAATATAATTTTTCTTTGGGGGCAGCACCAGTAAAGGATGACTTCCAGTCTGAATTATTTTGCAGGCTCCAAAAAACCAATTCCACATAGGCAAATCCCACTTGGCTTTCCCAGACCCAAGCCCATGCTTAAAGTAGATCTTTGTATCTCATCCCTTGCATACTAATAGTATATAAATAGAGAAACTATCATTTTAGTTCATATTCTGATCCCAGGATGTGCAGATAATAAGAGTGCAATGTTTATTAGATTATTGTTCTGGCAAACGTCAAACAAGAATGGACAACGAACGATGTAGGTTCTAGGACAATAGTTGTTACAAGAATAGAATGATGGGAAAAAGTAATTAAGCATGCCAGTGTTCTATGAGACAAGAATGGAAGCTGGTAGACTTTGATGTCAAGAAGGTACAAACGGAAGCTGTCTGGCAAAAAAAAAACCCCAAATGCATACCCTTTGACCAAAACATTTTCTAAGTAATATAGGAAACACAGCTAAGTGTGTTTTCTCCAGGTCTCAAACAAAGTTAAGGTGGAAAATTATTCTCAACTTTGCATGTAGCCAAGAAAAGCAATATTGTAAGTGATATAACTGACTTTACTTTTACTGTCATAAGAATGCAGACATTCATGAAAGACAAAGGCAGACTAGTGATTCAGGCTATCATATATTGTGTTTATTTTTTGCTGCCTGCTAGCCATTTGAGAATTCCCCCCACTGCCTGTTTTTATATAATGTGCCACTGAAATTACATTTTGAGTGTGTTGATACTGCTGTTCTAAGTCGGAACTTAATCCACGACACCCAAACTCAAGCCAACTTGAATCAAAAGAGCCATCGCAGATGGAAAACAAGAACAAAAAGGTGAAAGCTTGAGTTATAGGCATGAAGAAGTCACTCTGAGGAGACGCTTCACTGCCAAAAGCCCTTTTCAGGCATTACAAGCTTTCCTACCTGGAGAAATTCATGCTGTACCTGTTAGAAAAGTCACTTAAATCAGTGTTTCCCAACCTTTTTTGGGCAAAGGCACACTTGTTTCATGAAAAAAATCTCGAGGCACACCACCATGCCAGATGGGGAAAGGTCACTTTTTACTTATGTAAAAAAAAAATAAAAAAATAGTAACAGCATAGAAGGTAATGGTTAGGCTAGCATCCCTCTTCCAAATATGCTAGGTTTTTATTTGCAGGGACTGTTCTACATGGGAAAGCATTCAGCACTGTCATTCTCCCATCTGCCATCTGAATTGGTACTATTCTGGGTCAACTTACTCTGCTGCATGTGTAGAAGGGACTTGGTTAAGTAGATCGTATGTGGTATCCAGTGGGGAGGTTGAAAAGCTGGATTAATAATGAGCCTGCATTGAGGATTTGTCTTACCTTTTTTATGGCTTCATAGCAGGGTGTTGCTTATCACAGTGTTGTTTTAATAGGAGACACATTGCCCTGGGATCTTGCCACTGCTATACAGCTAGGAACCTGATATTATTGGTAAGGGCCTCTGTTTGCTTAGGCATTTTAATGCTTTTTTAAAAAAATGAGTAAACATTTGTGTTTCAGCAGCAGCTGGAGAGACAGGAGACGAGAAATTTAAACAGAGTGGGTTCTAGGCAGTGCCCCCCCTTCACCTGGAAAAGGCAGGAAGAACTCTTTTGGGCTGCCTCCAAATTCTAATTTTCTTGAGTGCCACCTATAGGAGAACCATGAGTGGGTTAGGATGGCGGGCCAGACCTCGCCACCCTTTGGTGCCAGCCGTGATCTGGACAACTCAAGCCGTTGCCTCTGACTGAACCCGTTATGATTCTGCTCACAACCCCCCATCCCTTGGCAGGCCAGCGGGGTGGGGGGTGGGAAGGGGAGATAATATAGTGAAAGGGAAGCAATAGGGGCTGGAAACTGTGGTAGCAGCATTTCCGGCTGAAGCGCGAGATAGAAAATGTTATCAATTGCTTCTTCTTGTACAACTGCAGCCAGATCCTACCCGTATTTACTCTGGAGTAAGCCCTAGTTTGTTCACGGGGTTTTGCTCCCGCGTAAGTGTGCACGAGGGATGGCAGCCTTAAATATCGGGGAGACGCAGGAGTCGCCTGCGCTGCTGTAATTCCCCCTCCTTTTGGGGAGGGAGGCGCTGGGCTACTGTGTTTACTTGGAAGTCCCACGGAAGTTAATGCATTATTAGGCTACTACTGGCTTAAGCTGGTGCCCGCCTTCATCCCTAGGCGAGAGGCACAGAGTTCTGTTCCGCCCGGGCGCTGCCTCTTTAAACGAGCGTGTGGTTGAAGAAGGCGCTTGCCCAGCTCCCCTCTGCGCCTCGGAGGGCGGGTTTGAGCACGCGCATTGCGCCGCCCTCCCGCCCTGCGGCGCCGCCGTCTCGCGCTCCTCCCTTTTGCGCGCGCTGCCCCGCCGCCGCCCCATTGGCCGGGTCCTGTCAGCTGATCCTGTGTTATTTCCTGTGTGTGTGTGTGAGGGGAGAATGGAGAGAGAAACCTCGGCACCACCACCGCGGAGCCGCCCCCGGCTCGACGCGGATCCTCGCCGCCGCCGCCCCGCCTCTCGCCGCCCGACTCGCCCGCCTCCCTCCCACGGCACACCAGGCAACGTCTCGCGGCACACTAGTGTGCTGCGGAACACCGGTTGGGAAACACTGACTTAAATAATGCAGACTCCAGAGAGAAAAGCCCTGATAACACCAAGGAAAACTGAACAAAAACAGTGTACAATTGAAAAAGAAATGAACAGAGAGGTTTTTACTTTCTTACATTAGGCCTTGAACATTCAACCAAAAATACAGGGGCAAAGTTCCCTCAGAACTACACAGCCAATCAGGATATTTACCTTGGTGAATATCATGTGGCCTTGCTTG
Source organism: Podarcis bocagei (assembly GCF_964188305.1). Classification (NCBI taxonomy): domain Eukaryota; kingdom Metazoa; phylum Chordata; class Lepidosauria; order Squamata; family Lacertidae; genus Podarcis; species Podarcis bocagei. The sequence continues at coordinate 23,106,144 of NC_138133.1, read as the reverse complement.
GCTGCTAAGCCACACCTGCAATAGTCCCCCTCTTGGCTAGTTGACTTCAGCATTAACCAAATTAACCATTCAACCACAGAATGAGCTTCTCTTCTGCATCTCCAACAGTACCTACCTACTGAATCCATGGGCAGGGGGCTATTCAGCAAGTGCAATGTGGGGTGGGGCACTCTCTTCTCCTGTTCTGCTCTGTGTGGAAGCTATTCATGTCTGCATGCTCTGTAACATCTAGGACAGGCACATTCAACTTCCAAGGGACTGCAATCTACTCCTGCTATAAATAAACTGGCAGTGATCTACCCGTTGGATTGACCAGAGTTGTTGAGTTTTTTTGGGAGGAGGCTTCACCAAAGATGTTGAGCTTTTTTGGGGGAGGAGGATGAGCCAAAGTTGGAGAGGAGGATCCTGCACTTGACCATGATCGACCACAGACACATCACGATTGACCGGTTGGACGTAATAATAATATAATAATTATTTGTTATTTACAGCCTGCCCATCTGGCTGGGTTTCCCCAGCCACTCTGGGTGGCTTCCAACCGAATATTAAAAATACAATTCAGCATTAACTGTATAATTAAAGTAAAAACACAATACAGCATAACATCCCTGATCTAGGACAACTTGCCCAAATTGGGATGTCAATACATTATGAGTTTCCCCACTTCTGCTGTATATGGTTGCCTGCCCCTGCTAAAGGGCAGGGAAATGCAAACTGCAGTGACATGAGGACAGTGATGAGCTATCCCAAAAAATGTTGTCTTCTGTTGCAACTGCACATTTAATATAACATGCCCACTTGTGCTGTTGCAACTTCTTTTTTCCTCCCTGCCTCCCTCCCTCCCTCCCTCCCTCTCCTAAACCAATCCCTTCTGTATCAATATAACCTGCCTATGTTCTGAACCCGGAGCTCTTCCTATAAAGACTGCCAGAGAGTTTCTAAGGGTGACATCAATTACACCAGATAATTGTTAGTGCTGATCTTTTGGAAAAAGGCAAATCATCGATAGCCTTTCAAAACAGACATTATTCACAGCTCAAGGTGACACCTGTCGGAAGCTCTTAGGAACTGAAATAAATTAGGTGTCCACCGATACACTGCCTGAAGGAGAACAGCCTGGAAAACCTGTGTGGTGCCAGATCTCCTCTTCTTCCAAATTCCACCTCAAAAACCACCTCTTGGGTGGAGACTTTGGCTTAGCCTCTTAGTCCTACCCCAGAGCCAAAGCTAAGTGCATTTGTGCATATCCATCCTTTTACCTTCGTCAGTTCCAGCAATCAAAATTTAGATTGGAAGATCCTCAGGAGAAAATGTGTGTGTGTGTGTGTGTGTGTGTGTGTGTGTCCTATTATATATTTGCCTAAGGCAGCAGTTTGGCACTGCAGACTACAGCTGCACCATCACAGCAGCAATGGAGGGCTGCAGTGGCAGGCGGCCCAGGCAAGCCACAGAGCAGCTCCTCAGCAAACATCCTGCTCTGCCACTGCCGTCGCCACTGCCCACCTCGCCAATGACAGTGTTTCAGCCTCAGCAGAAGGGGGAATGTGGAGGGAGAGCTGCCTTGGCCTGTTGCAACTGTCTCACCTGGGCTGATGGCTGCCACCCATATTTTTAGACCTCATTTGTAGGTCTAAAGGAAGTGGTGTGGGTGGGTGGGTTTGTTTGTTTGTTTTTTGGCAAAATGGGAGCAGGTGGGAGACTTGGCAAGATCTACATGATCTTGGAGGCTGAGGAGGTCTAGGGGGCACTTGAAACGTTGGGGAGGTAGGCGGAGTTCACACTCCTTTGTACCCCTGACATCAAAGGTGGAAAGGAAAAGCGGGGGGAGGGTCGCCAAAGGTTGTAAGGGCAGGCTATACAACCCTTACCGTTTTCAACCTCCGATGGGAGTTGGGCAGGGCAATGAGGCAATGATGTGATGTGATTGACATGTGGGTTGTTCTGCCCGCCTGTCAAAGTTGGCTCATAGGGTATGAAACAAAAATGTTCCCCATCCCTGGTCCAACGGCATAGTGGTGTGGGATTTGATGAGAGTTGGGTGGCTGCTAGCAGGTGAGGCTGTAGGTAAGGCTGCTGAGCATCATGTCTCCGTGACTTCCCACACTGCGGAATGGAAACATACACCATCATGTGATAGACAACAATCTCATGACTGAAAACATGGAGCAGGAATCTTAACAGGCACAGCCCTGTGTGTGTGTGTGTGTGTGTGTGTATCTATATACGTATATATCTGAAAGGCAGCGGGGATAATACCTGAAGGAGCATTTCTACACTCAACATTTAGCCTAGACACTGAGGTCCTGCTCCAAGGGCCTTCTGGTGGTTCCTTCGCTGTGAAAAGTGAAGGTATAGGGAACCAGGCACAGAGCCTCCTCGGTAGTGGCACCCACCCTGTGGAACACCATCCCATCAGATGTCAAAGAGATGACACCTTTAGGAGACATTTGAAGGCAAGTATAGGGAAGTCTTTTAACGTGCAATGTTTTATTATGTTTTTATATATGTTGGAAGTTTCCCAGAGTGGCTGGGGCAACCCAGTCAGATGCGCGGGGTGCAACTACTACTAATAATAGTGATAGTGATATAATAATAATAATAATAATAATAATAATAATAATAATAAAAAAGTACTACATACATAGCGACACCTTGATCCCCCCATGCCACTTACCTTTCCCACATACAAAGGATCCGTTCCAGTGTATTCTTCCAAAACGAAGAATTGGTTCCACACCCAGCTCCTCTTCATTCGCAGATGCAGAAGCAAGTTGTCCGAGAGGCTGCCTTCTTGGCCTTTGCTGGGTGGCCTGCTGCTCCCAGATAACACAGCCGTAACGAGGTTCATCATTAAGCAACAACTTAAAGATATACTGAGTCCGAGCCACTTCCTCGCTCTGTCCATTTTACACGAAGTTCGCGTAGCCATACCAGGACAGTTTCCAAAAGTTGGAGCCGGGTCCTTTAAAGCATCCAACAGAAAGGCCTCTGAAACTCCCAAGCGCAGTCTTTCAGTGCTATGAAGCCAGCCACGTTAAGGACAGTAGTTTCCTGTGAAATAAGAAAACAAACACCAATCCTACTGTTCAAGTTTCCATCAAGGAATTTTGAGAGCATAGTTTCTTTCTTTTTTTTAAGAAAAAAGGGTGGGGGTGGAGAAAGAAATATGTTTCATGCAGTATTTAATCCCTCTCATAAAACTGTGATAACAAGTTAATCCTCTTCCAAAAAAAAGAAGGCTCTTTGCTTATAGCATGCATACTACACTCCCAAATGAAGGTAATGTTTGATTAGCTAGAAAAAAAGACTCTGGCGGTAAGCTAAGGTAGGTGTCAGATCTCACTATATAATTGAGTGGCTTGAGTGAACAGAACATTTTTGAGAGAAATATTTATGACCAGACAGCACCGGCAGTATTTCGAAGGAGGATTCACTTCATAAAAGTTATAATAGATACCGATTTGACTCTCTTTTTTCCCTCCCACCCAGCATCCTTCTGCAAAATTCTGCATGTCACCTCACATGTATATGCATGCACACAAATATTACAGACACGCTGCAATGCTTTGATTCAATTTTAGCAGCTGCAAATTATTTCTCACTTTATTCTTTTAGCACCCAACCTTCCTCTGCTTCAAGCCAGGCTTCACACTCTGCTGCCTGCTCTCTGAGGAGTTGGTCACCGCAGCTAATGTGACATTTCTAGAATTCTGAATAGCCAGTTAATCATTATATCTGTCACAAAAGGTCTCAGGATGCTGATAGCCACATGCTACCGTAGCATATGCCTCAGTGAGTCAAGCGAACAACTCCCCCCCCCCCCTTCCACCTTGAGCCTGAAAGACTCATTTAGACCAAGGAATGTTGACCTCCATCAGAGGAGACTTTCTCATCAGTCAAAGATCTTTTGTTGTCATGAAGTTAGATTAGCTGGTGACCTCACTCAGGCCATGTTTTGTAGCAGTCTTTTCTTCCCCTGTTTTGCTAAGTTTAATGAGGTGGCACTGCACTTCGCTACTCTTGTCAGTGCAGTTAGCAAACATCCTCTGTGTGTTTCAGATGTTCATTTTCGGGAGGGGAGGGCCCTTTGTGTCCTCTGAGGGCAAGTGAATTCTTTACAAAGCCTAATATTGATCTTTTTTTAAAAAAAGTCTTTAAAGTCTATTACGATTTCACTCTACTCTCCGTTGTGAAATTAGGTTGCTGTTTTGACAGACTGCTTAATGTTTTTATCTAGAGATGATGATTTTTTTAGAATTAAAAAACCCCCCGAACACCCCACATACGCAGCAGGAGATGCAGCCAGGCTCATCAAACTCATAACAGAAGCAAGGGCTATTATGAAATGATTATGATGTGCAAAAAATATGTAAATATTAGTGGAAACTTATGAACATCCACAGATCTAAGCTGCTCCCCACAGCCTCTCTGTATCCATCTCCCTCACCTCCCAGTCACACAACTCTTCCTTTCAAAAACAGATTGGTATCTACAGCAGGAGCTAGGAATCTTGAGGGTGTACTCTATGCTAATGTGAAAGTAGTAGAGGGGACATGTTTTGGTTGTGAGCCCCCAGAAGCACCTATCTGACTGGCCGTTGTTTAATGCAGGACTGGAAAGGTACGTAGGCTAGTTGGACAATAAAGTTGGTATATTTTCTCTCACACATCCCCGATCACACTCAAGTGCATATGCTCGTCACTCATCCTATTGTCCCAAGACATTATACTGCTTTTTACCACAGCATTCCATGTAGGGTTCTCTGACAGCTTCTATAAGCTATTAGGTGTCAGGAGAGAGACACACAGGGAGTCCAGATGTTTCCTTGTCTCCTCAAGTGACAGCCAAGTCCAATGTCTAGAGAGGAGTTGATTGCAAACAATATTGAGCATGGCTGAATTTGTTTTGTGAAGGGAAGTAATTTTGGAACAACTAGCTTGCATTCCTGGATGCCACCTGGAATTCTTATCCTCTCCTGCTTCATGGGTGATTGATGAAGATCTTACAATACAACATTCTGTCTGTGACTCAGGGTGAGAGTTCTGTACGGTGGCATGCGGCAGAATTTGTGTCCTGGATTTTGAGGGAGAAAGGTATAAATGTCCAATCTACAGACTTCTTGAGTAAGCAAGGTATGTTGAGCCATGCGTGCATGAAGTTTCAGCTTTCTATCTGTTGCGAAAGCGCCTTAAGAATTTTGATATTCCTGTCAGCGATGTGAGTCAGTGAGTTTCACAGATTCTCTTACTGACAGCACTATCAAAATTCTTAAGTATGATGATACTGATACAGCTATGGATATATAGGCTGCTGTATTTCATCTCCTGTGGAAATCTATGTCAAAACTTCCATCAGCTTTGATGGGCCCGGACTGTTCTCTTTGTGTTCCCAACAGACACTTGTTCAAAGGTTTGCAATCAACCCTTCTACTGATCCCCATGGCAAAATGATCTTTGAATATGAGTCACCAGAGGTTCTGCTTAAAGTCATCTTGCAAGCAGTCTTGTTTACTGAACATCTGTGATCATCAGCAAAGCTTAGGATAATAAAGAAAACAAATGATCAAGCATTAAACCCATTCTCACTGGAAACAGTTTGCTCATGCCAGTAAAGTTAATTGTAAGATCATTCTCTGTGCATGAAACCTTATGCAGCCAGAACACCACCATCCATGCACAAGAGGAACAAATCAGCAAGGTTTTCAAAAGTACAATACTGTATATCTATCTCTCTATCTATCTGGGGACACAAACAACAACAGAGCTCAGTGAGGATTGAGCATGCTTTGTGGGCGTGGAATGCTAAATACCTGTTGTGGGAAAAGATGGAAAAGTAGGGGAGAGGGGGGATGAAATGGAGTATCCAGGATAAGGCCATGACTGGTTGGCTGGCATCCAGAACAGCAGCTGCCAGATTCTGACATATCCTCCTCCCAGTCTGCTCCCTCTGACCACTCATTGTTGTCCCACCACCAATCCCCTGGCTGTGAGCCTTCTTCACTTGGGGGTTCCCTGGGGGCCCCCCATCTGGTGCCTCCCACCACTCCTTGGCATCCAGCCAGTCCTGCTATTTGCTGGAGCACTTGTGCAGTCCAGGGCCTGGCCTCAACACCGCCCACCAATGAGGGTGAGTGGACTTCTCTAGTGAATTAATTTATGTACCACTACAGTATAAACTGGGGGTGCGGGTGGCGCTGTGGTCTAAACCACTGAGACTAGGGCTTGCCGATCAGAAGGTCAGTGGTTTGAATCCCCGTGACGGGGTGAGCTCCCGTTGCTCAGTCGCAGCTCCTGCCAACCTAGCAGTTCAAAAGCACATCAAGGTGCAAGTAGATAAATAGGTACCACTCTGGTGGGAAGGTAAACGGCTTTCCGTGCACTGCTCTGGTTCCCCAGAAGTGGCTTAGTCATGCTGGCCATGACCTGGAAGCTGTACCCTCAGCCAGTAAAGTGAGACGAGCGCTACAACCCCAGAGTCGTCTGCAACTGGACTTAAATGTCAGGGGTCCTTTACCTTTACCTTTACCTTTACAGTATAAACTTGGAATATCCTGGAAACAGGGATTAACACTTTACTAATTTTTCTTTGTAAAACAAAGAAAATAAATGCATTTTACTAAATAGGATAAAAATAGCATAAAACCTAGCCCCCATGAGAGTTCTCCCAGCAGCAGCTGTTCTGCCATTCTAGAGATTGGGGAAGGATGTGAAACGGTGGCAACGGTGGGGATGGGCTTTGCCATAAGGGAATTATTGGATTATGGGAGCCCAGGATCAGGAGTTATGGCTTCAGCCCTGTATGTTCGAGTCCATTAACAAAGTTGCTCCCCATGAAATCTAGTTGCTGACAAGGCCAATCCACCGAAAAGCGCCATAGAAACAGCAGCAGCACTTAACACCACCAATATTTCTCAATAGGGAGAGGAAAGCCTTCAATTTTCCTGGAGGTCATCTAGATTAAGGCTGAAATCCTATGCACATTTACCTGAGAGAAGTCCCACAGTGGGACTCGCTTCCAAGTAAACATACATAGGATTGCCCTATTAAAATACAGTAAGATATACATTTTACCATACATTAATAAAAAGTCTTACTGATTCCTTAAAAATAGAACCTGCCTTCACACAAAAACAACTGCATAATTATTATTTTTGGCATTCATCAAGAGGAGATCTTATTGGAAAGGGCATAAGTACACATTGGTTTTGATTAACTGGATTACACAAGCCTTTTGAAAATCATCTGTCTCGTGTGTGCAGTATTTGCTTATTCCTGCCAAACACCCAGTAGTTTGTCCATTGCATGTTAATGCAGACTGGTGCAGTAACTTGGGGGAGAAGCTTTCAGTGCTTCGGTGTGGATTAGATGCAGAGTACCCAACAGCCTTATAGGATCGTGCTCCTTCATCAGTATTATTACTATTTTTAGTTGTTTTGATTAATTAGCAGAGCAAAGGTAAGATGCACTCTGCATGCATGCATGATTAATATAGCCATTTAGTTAGGTAGTAAAAAGCAATTATAGGTCAATACATACACTCTTATAATCAGTTGGTTTTTTTAAAAATAAAAATAAAGGCACTCTTTTGCATTTATGCGGTATGGTAGCGGATGAATTAGAGCTTTGCTAAGGGAGGGTGTAAACACGTGTGAGGGATGAGCAGCATCAGTTCCTGCAGTATTTCCAATTTGCCCATTTTCCGCGGATCATTATCACATATCTTTTTGCCTGGGAGGTCTGTCATTATATAGAATTGAATCTAACCATTAATGATAATCCCTGCCTTATTTGGTATGGGGGGGAGGCACTTTTTTTTTTTTGCAGTTAGCAACGCGGTAATTTTTTGGTGCAATTCATAACTGGAGGAATTTTGCTCAGCTCTACTGTTGATATCCCGTCTCTCAGTCCTGCCACCCTCACAGGAATGCTTGGTGGGTAGAGGCAGTTCTAGGGGGCTGTGACCAGTGTGGTTGCATCAGACCCAGAGCAGACTTCGCCACTATTACTCCAATGGAAGGCAAGAGATTTTGAGTGCAGTTCTGTGTATGAAAGCTATTTCCAGGAGGGAATCAGGAGTGCCATATTGGAAGAATTGTTTCAGTTCAAATACTCTTTTAAGCAGCTTGAGGGTTTTTTTGTCACAGCCCCATCCTCCTCAAATAAATGCATACATTTCATATATTTAAGGTTGACATTATACAAATACAGGGTGCTTTATAATACAGTATACATCATTATTAATCACGCTGTATATCTAGGAGCAAGTCCCATTGAACCCTATAGGGATGACAACTGAGTAGACATATAGGATTGTGATGGAACTCCCCACTCAAATGTTAACAGAAGCCACCAGTTGCACTGGTTATATACCCCCCCCCAAGTGCCTGCATTTCAACTGAACTCTCCAAAATTACCTCTACACCCAAGCCTTTCTACCCCCGCCACATCAACACACATTCATTCTGGCAAAAGTGGGTGGTATTCTACGGTAGTCCTTAGACTAGACTCATTGAAGTTAATAGACACAATTCAGTTAGGTTCATCAATTTCAGTGGGTTTTCTCAGAAGGACTTAGCTGAACACAAAGTTAAATACTCCAAATATAAATCAAAAGCATTGGGGGGGAGTGGCAAAGAAAACTGTATAGGATAGCAGAAAAGATGTCCAGAAGCCACTTAGTCACTGGAAATATATTGATATTATCGTTGGGGACTGGACAAAGCTGGACCATCCCTTTGGAGGGTTTTTTTTTTTGGGGGGGGTTGGGGAGGTGTTGAGAAGCTTAGCAGGGCTATGACCCTTTTTGCCTGTAAGAAAGAGGGGCATCCCTTAAATGCTCCTTTGCCCCCAGTAACCAGTGTCCCTGTGGTCTCTTCAGTACAAGGATGACATATATAACAACAACAACAACAACAACAACAATTCTGCTCTGGAGGGTAGGACACAAACCAATGGCTTCAGGTTACAAGAAAGGAGATTCCGACTAAACATCAGGAATAACTTTATGACAGTCAGAGCTGTTTGACAGTGGAACAGTCTCTCTCGGGAGGTTGTGGACTCTCCTTCCTTGGAGGTTTTTAAGCAGAGGTTGGACGGCCATCTGTCATGGATGCTTCAGTTTAGATCCCTGCACTGCAGGGGGTTGGACCAGAAGACCCTCGGGGTGGTCACCTTCCAATTGTATGATTCTATGGTTCTTTGATTCTATGAACCTGCCCTTCACCCTAAGGACCCAGGGTGGGTTGCAACACTAAGACACAACATGAAAGACAGTATAAAACAATTTACAATCACAGAGTGATTTGATCTAGAGAGGTCTCCAGTTGCACAAGTGCTGGATATCCTTTAATTATATGAATAACCACTCTGATATTTAGGGAAAGTTTGAATGTTAAAACTATCTCAGCTCTATTTTAGTGTTACAGGGGGCGGAGAGGAGCAGAGTTATTGGTTTGTTTTTGTTCTATTTTTTATTATGTACTTTGTGTGTTTTTTATCTTGTATGTTTGTGTTCTGAACTGCCTTGAGATCCATGGATGAAGGGCAGTGTACTAGCTAGCTAGCTAACTAACTGAATAAACAAACAAACAAACAAACAAATGTGAATGCTTTTAGAAATGCAGATAGCAGTTGTAGAAGGGCCCGATCAGGTTGGGACTCTGTTGTGTGGCGGTGGTAGGGAAGATGGAACAAGAGTTGTTCAAACTTCCTGATGAAACAGTCTTCCTAACAGTCCCACCTAAAGCTGCTCCTCCAAAGCTGCTGACTGTATCAAGAGGGAATCTCCAATTGCTACCTGAACTTGAATACTTCCCCTGGATCTGTGTGCAGAACATTATGGGCTTTGGGGTGGCTTTGCGAGAAAAAGCAAGAGGGAAGGAGAAGGGGTTATGTGTTCGGCTGAGTCAAGGAGGAGAAAGAGGGATGCAATCAAATTTATAAAATTGCATATGTATGTATCTATACTTAGATTTGATTTTTATATATATTTACATAGCAAGCAGTTTCTAGCTGCGCGTTCCCTGTTGCAGGAATACATTAGTGGAGATTGACTTCCGTGTGTAATGACTTCTTTTAAAAAGATTTTCCTCTCCCATCCTTATCCTGCCTTAAAGAAAGCAAACAGCTTGGTAATGAACACAGTAGGAAGAAATTAAAGCAGAGTGCAGAGTATGCTTCAAGTGAGCTGTTTATTTTGCCTTTTAATTTGTTGTGATATTTAAAACTGAGAGCAGGGGGTAAGTACTTTTCTTCATTAAAGGGCTTAATTTTCATGCTTTCTTTACTTCTGCAGTTGTCCTACTTACTCTTCAATGCTCGCACCATTGTCCTGTAATTCTAACCTGGAAGCAGCCAGAGCTCTGGATGGGTAAAGGAATCAATTGCAATGTTCCATGCTTTTGAATGTCACCAGTCCAATCCATCCAATCAGGATGGTTCTGAAAGTGTGTATTATGTCTCATCCAGAAGAATAAGGAGTTTGTATACACTGCCTTATGTCACTGTGCTATGCCATAGGAGAAGCTGGTACTCCTCACACCAAATTCCAGGTAAATTCACAGATCAGTGCCACTTTCTAGGTTCAGTTTGCGAAAATGAGCTCACCAGTAGCTGTTGGAAAATTGGGGGCTGGGGAAGTTTTGCCAGATATATCTTACAGTACTTGTCATCTCCAATTCCTCGAAAGATTCCATCAATGGTATCGCCGAAAATTTTTACACATCACTTGGGAAGGGAGGCCAACTAATATCAGTGTACTGGAAGAAGCAAAGATCACCAGTGTTGAAGCAATGATTCTTCAACATCAACTTCGTTGGACTGCTACGGCTGCTGAACACACTCTTTGGCTGGTGTATTATTTAGGGGGTATTGTTGTGGGGAGAGAAGGGTTGTTGCTGTTATTGCTATTCCTTTTTGTGTCTTAGTTTTAGATTAGATTTATGTGGAAAGTGCTCAATTTGGACACATTTTATTTATTGTTTATGACTACTTCTGTTACGTTGTAATTGTGTATTTTTTATGTTGTGAGCCACCTTGAGCATGGTTTGAAGTATGGAAAAGTAGCACAGAAATATAAAGGAATGTATGTATGTTTTCCCCGATAAAGCTTATTGTGCTTAGGTTACTGGGATTCAAGGCGGAGGAAAGGGGGCAACAGTATGGCAATGCCAATCTTTGTTGGACTGGTCATGTTGTGCGGATGCCTGATTATCTTCTTCCAAAGCAACTATTCCTAACTTAAAAATGGAAGCGTAATGCTGGTGGTCAACAAAAGAAGTTTAAAGACTGTCTCAAGGCAAATCTAAAAAAATGTAGTATAAACACAGACAACTGGGAAACACTGGCCTGAGAGCACTCCAATTGGAGAACAGCCTTTACCAAATGTGTCACGGGTTTTGAAGATGCTCAAACAGGATGAAAGGGAGAAATGAGCTAAGAGGAAGGCATGCTTGGCAAACCCTCACCATGATCACCTCCCGCCCAGAAACCTATGTCCCCACTGTGGAAGGACGTGTGGATCCAGAATTGGCTTCCACAGTCACTTACGGACTCATTGTTAAAACCATGTTTATGGAAGACAATCGTACTTGGCTATGAGTGATCGCCAAAGAAGAAGAAGATTCACGAGTAAAGGAAGCTTTCATGCTAACATGAAAGTCCCATTGAACTGACTGCAATCCTGTGCATAATTGCTCAGAACTCCTATCTTAACTAAGGGCTCGTACACACTCCTACTTGTCCAATGCATAGAAAGCGCAGGTCAGAGAGGTTTCCTGCTTGTCCTGTGATATCTTTCTAGGCAGTGGGTCCAAGTGGTTTTCATTTGCCCTGCCACTTGCTGTTTACCACTGAATCAGAGCAAACGTCAATCTGCAGAAAAAAACCGAATGACTTTCCCTCTGATTAAATGATAAACAGAAAGTTTCCCCAGGGAAAGCAGCAGGACAAGATTTGGCAGATGGAAACTGGCCAAGAAGAGGTGGTGTTCGCCCTTCTCACATCAAAAACAACTACCTAGCAATTACGGATGGCACAGTAGGGCAGAGGCACTTACCTGACCTCCTGGCAGGTGGGTCGCTGCTGGTTACTGGGAAGGAAAGGTCAGTGCAGCGGAAATCCTCCTGTCAGTGCCCTTGCATGGACATCCCCTCCCCACTGCCTCACTCCTCTTGGTAAGCAGCAGTGACTCACCTGCTTGGAGGTCAGACAAGCACCTTCACCCCACCCATGCCATCTGCTCTTGCTACCTGGTGTTCTCATATCATCGGATACGGAAGCCAGTGTGGTGTAGTGGTTAAGAGCGGAAGTCTCGTAATCTGGTGAACCGGGTTCGATTCCCCACTCCTCCACATGCAGCTGCTGGGTGACCTTGGGCTAGCCATACTTCTCTGAAGTCTCTCAGCCCCACTCACCTCACAGAGTGTTTGTTGTGGGGGAGGAAGGGAAAGGAGATTGTTAGCCGCTTTGAGACTCTTTTGTGTAGTGATAAAGTGGGATATCAAATCCCAAACTCTTTTCTTCTTCTTCTAAATGTCTTGGCTGGATGGATGCTGTACATTTGTGTGAGTTTCTTTTTAAAAAATGTGTCCTGGGGCATTTGTTTTCATTATTGAAAGAGACTGGGTTTTAGGTTTTTAACTTTTATATATATATATTAAAATCCTGGAAAAATACAATGAAACTTGACAATGCACCATATGGTGCATAAACATTAACTCAGAATACAATCCAGTGTCACAAAGTTATAACCACAGATCAGTCAGCAGGCTCTCTTGGGACACATCAGCAACTCATTTCACTCAACATTCAAAGCATTTCATCTTTCTTTTTCTTTTTTTAAGTGGGTGGGGGGAGTGAGGAAGAACACCTCTTACAGAATAACAGAAAAGCTCTGTCCTATAAATCCCAGAGGAATACTGACAGGACCATATGCAGATTATTGTTTCTCTCTTCTTAAAGGTGACTCGTACAAAGCCATGCCAGCAATTTTCATAAGGTGAGAATCTTCCTGCAAACTTTCTCTAAAAGGGCACTAGATGGGAAATATATACCACACTTCTTCTTGTTTAGTTGTTTAGTCGTGTCTGACTCTTCGTGACCCCATGGACCAGAGCACGCCAGGCACTCCTGTCTTCCACTGCCTCCCGCAGTTTGGTCAAACTCATGCTGGTAGCTTCGAGAACACTGTCCAACCATCTCGTCCTCTGTCGTCCCCTTCTCCTTGTGCCCTCCATCTTTCCCAACATCAGGGTCTTTTCCAGGGAGTCTTCTCTTCTCATGAGGTGGCCAAAGTATTGGAGCCTCAGCTTCACGATCTGTCCTTCCAGTGAGCACTCAGGGCTGATTTCCTTCAGAATGGATAGGTTTGATCTTCTTGCAGTCCATGGGACTCTCCAGAGTCTCCTCCAGACCATAATTCAAAAGCATCAATTCTTTGGCGATCAGCCTTCTTTATGGTCCAGCTCTCACTTCCATACATCACTACTGGGAAAACCATAGCTTTAACTATACGGGCCTTTGTTGGCAAGGTGATGTCTCTGCTTTTTATACCACACTACAATGAACCAAATTTGCAATTCATTTGGCTTATTCCCACCACCGAAGTGAATTCAAAAGCATACACTTGAAAAACCCAGCAGTCACATAGCATCTTAAAGCCTCATTTAAAACCTCCACATGCATTAACTTGTAATCCTCAAAACAGTTCTGTTAAGGTAGAAAGCTCTCCCTTTCCCAACCTGGTTCCCTTTAGAAAGTTTTAACTACAGTTCCCACCAGCCACAGCCAGCATAGTTAACAGTCACAGACAATGGGAAATAGTCCAACAACATCCGAAGGGCACCAGGTTAGGGGAGGCTGGGACCAGTTTACCTATGAGATTGCCTTACTCCACACGTGCCCACTCAACCAATTCAATCAACGGAATTGGCACTACTACAGGTGCCACGAAATACCTGTTCCGCATTTGCAAGAACTTGATCGTTCTGTGTGGCAGCACCTGCACTTCGGAACTCCCCGCCTTTTGAGATCAAGCAGGCACCTTCACTGCACTCTTTTCAGTACCTGCTAAAAACACTCCTGTGCTTACCCAGCCTACCCAGATGCTTAGAAATTTGAGGTAATTCTAATCTGTTTTGGTATTGTAACTTTTGTTATGTTTTGCAGTATGGCTGCAAATTTTTCCTAGATTCTGTTTTATCTTGTGCAAACATATTTGATACTTTTTACAACCATGTAGTGTGTAAATTTTATGAAATAAAACAAACAATCGATTTCCAGACAGGATTTGTTTTGTCAACTGGTTTGTTTTTCGTTGCTGGTTGTTAATGTACTGCACACAACTAAAACAGGTAAATGTGTGTAAGGAGGTTAGCAGCCTTTGTAGACTTATTTGAAAGGCTGAACCAGAATGCTGGATTTCCTGCAGCAGAGCAACGCTATTCCTTCCTGGAGATCATGCTTTGCAAATCAGGGACCAGAGGTGGGGATGTTTGCTTCATCTCCTTCCCTCCCTCTGAGAATGCCTCCCTCCCTTTCTGCATTGGCATTGACTATATCTTAGATTTTCATTCTGTGCAGTGACACTAACAGAACTTGAAGTCGTGGTTTCACGTGGCTTTACGAAGGATAGTATGAAAGAACCTGGTTATTGTTCACCATTTACATCTTGCCTTTCTGACCTAAAAAGGGGGCCTGAAGGTAGCTTACATTTAAAAACAGAGCAGCATCTATTATTAATTGCCCAGTTACATGACAAGAGCAGAAAGCATTAAAAACAACAGTGTAACAGAACTAACCAGCAGAAGGGAAGAACTCAAGTCCAAACACCAGGCAATATTTTTAAAAAATGTCTCCACCACTTGCCTGATGAGCCATGATTAGGATTGGTGCACATGCAATCTAGGCTAGGGTAGGCAACATGATACTCTCCAGATCTTGTTGGGCTACAACTCCTGTCAGTCCCAGCCAGCATGGCTAATAGTCAGGGATGATAGGATTTGTAGTCCAGCAACATCAGAGGGCACCATGACATTGGCTGCAACTGTTCTTAACCAGGGCTTGTTATTGGATATTGGGACGGTTATATGCCTGACACTCAGAGAAGAAATAAAGACCTCATTACATGAGCCTGAATGCTTTTGTGAAATTTACATTACCTTTGGCTACCTTACATTAATGCCCAGAAAAACCAGTCCAACAGAATACAACACAACATCTTAAACTCTGGGCTACATGGGTTTACATGTGGCAACCCAATGAATCATATACCTGCAAGGAATGATGCAGCAGGAACCTCTCCCACCATTGGCTGCCTGTCTCTCCACCCAGGCCAGCAGGAAGGAAGTGTGGGCAGAGTTTACAATGGGGCTTGAGTGTGACAGAAGAAGTCATTGCTGCATCTTCTCTCACAATTTCACAGCTGTTAAAGTAGGGTTGCCATACGCCCCTTGTTCCCGGGGACAGTCCCTGGATTTGCAAATCTGTCCCTGGACAAATTCTGTCCCCGGAATGTCCCCAGATTTGCAAATCTGTCCCCAGGAAACATGGCAGTGGCAGCCTCAGCAGCCTGGAGCCAGCCTGTTAGCACAGTTGGCTCTGGCTGGCTTCAGGAGCTGCTTGCTGCTTCCTGCCGTGGTGCCCACCATTTTTCCTGCGCCACGGCAGCGAGCAGCTCCTGAAGCCAGCCAGAGCCAACTGCACTACCAGGCTGACCCCTCCTGGGCAATGGCCGCCCGCCCGTGACTCCCGAGCCTCCCCTGATCGGGGAGAAGATCGGGGAAGGCTTGGGAATCACGGGTGGGCGGCGCGCCGTTGCCCAGTTTTTTTAAAAAAAAACTCTGCACATTTATGTTTCACAGGGTGCGAATGAAGGGCTTTGCACCTTTATACAATATGCATGTGTGCTTGGGCCCAGGGTCTTTTGCCTCGCCATCCCCACTACTGACTCCCTGTTGCTACTCAGCTTCAAAAAAATAAAATAAAATAAGTGTCCCCGGATTCATTGAAAAAAATCTGGTAACCATATGTTAAAGAGAAAGAAAGGTTCTCTGGGTGGCAGCCCTGGTCTCAGATCTGCTAACTACCTAAAGTTTCTGGGAGGGGAAAGAGTGTGTAAGAAATTGCTTTTATTTCTGAAACTGTAAACCTGCCAACAGTTTATCCCCATCTCATAACCTGCAGGTACAAGCGAGCCTTCAAGTTGTGCAAATGTACTGACTTTTTATTTTATGCATTTACATTTATATGTAGGGCAGGTGCAGGGAACGCAATGCGAGGTTTGATGCCAGTTCATCCTGTAATGCTTGCAATATGTGGTAACCTAAGAGCTAATATATCTCTTCTTGGTACTGACATTTATAACGGCTAGCTAGAAGTGACATCTATACTATCCGGTCCTGACCTTGCTGATTGCCTCAACTCCATGAAGGAATACTATTAGCTAGCAAGATAAAGAACATTTTCGGCTGTCTGTGAAATCAAACCAGGAAAGGAAATAAGAGTCTTTCACTGTATGTATAACTATTTGAGGTGCTACTGAACTGTCTACCTTGTTCTTATAACCAGGCTTCAAAGGGCCTCTGGGAATATGAAATATGAGTCCATGGCCTTCACAGCAGTCGTTCTGGCTAAAAGAATAAAGGAAAAGGAAATAAAGACACCTCCACACCTTTTGTCCCACAACGGTCCAAAATGCTACAAAAATGATGTTCTTGGAGCTTCAAATGCCACCTCAAAATCTATGCATTTTGCTCCTTCAGCTCAATGGTGGCCCCACTCTAGAAGAAAACTGTGAGGTACCATACAACTGACCAAGTCAAGGCTGCAAACTATAAGAACTTACAATGTACTTCAGTGTGAATATGCCACAATCCAGGATTGTTTTCATTGCCAAAGGTAAGGACTGTACAGCCTTCTTGTCTTTCCCCCAAGGCCACTCAATATATATATATATATATATATATATATATATATATATATATACACACACACACACACACACACACACACACACACACACCATCTGTGTGGATTTGTTGTTGTTACAGCACAAGTGTTTTAAGCTGGGACTGCATGAAGTTTATTCACAATAAATGTGTGTTCTCAATAGAATAGCTTCCCAATATACTGTATTTTTCCGTGTATAAGACACCCCCATGTATAAGACGTGATTGGTGGGTGCTGCAAGGTCCGCTGGCTATTGGCTGCTGCAGCAATTGGGCAGGCGATTGGTGTTTGCTTTCAGAACTCCACATAAAGAGAATAGGAGGAGATTGCCCACAGTCACTGAGCTTTTTTTTGCGGGGGGGGGATTGCAAATCTCACTCACATCAGCGAAGCCACCAATCGTCTGCATACTTGCCGAAAGCAAACACCAATCGCTTGCCCAATTGCCGCAGCAGCCAATAGCCAGCGGACCTTGCAGCACCTGCCATTCACCCGCAAAAGCGCCACTGACAATATCCTGCTCGTGGCAGCCACCAACTGCCCATCCCACCTCTCCACTATCTGTGTAGAAGACGACCCCAAGTTTTTAGCATAATATTTTAATAAAATAATCTAGTCTTATACACGGAAAAATACGGTATAATGTAAACAAGGTATTGATGTGCATACTAGTTGCATGAGAACATGGAACATCAAAGCAATACTGTGTGGATCATTGCATTCTTTCTTTTCTAAAAAAAATTGGCATTAATTGCATTTTCTTCCAAACACAAATCCAAAGACGACCACATAGTCACATTCTTAAGCTCCTTTCAGGTGACTGGCTGTTGGGCTCCAAGTGTTTGATGAATGGGCTTGGGTGACACTGCACTGCACACCACCGGTTGCACGCTTAATTGCATGTCTGCAACTTGCATACACGTGTTGGAATTTAAGGCACAGGTGTGTGATAGAAGGTGTTTATGGCAGTGGGATAGAGCCTGCCATCACCCCACCATACAAACATTCATTCAGTAGGCATAAACATCTGCACAGAGCTATGCTCTGAAGAGTATGTGAAGGCTAGTCACATTAACTGGAGGTGACTGAGCTCAGGATTATTAATTATTTTAGAATTTAATTTGGACTGCAGAATTAGTCACCCACTTTCTACTCAGAACTGCCCTGTGAGTTAGCTCATACTGAGAGACCATGCCTGGCCCTAGGTCACTCGCTGAGCTTCATAGCATAGCAAAAATTTGAAACCAGCTCGTTCCCTCACCTGTTTAAAACTCTTCATTCTTCGTAGACAATACTGAGTCAGATGAAGCAACGTTTGACTTAGCATAAGGCACTTTCCTACTTATAAACCCATCAAACAGTTTAGTTGCCCCTACACTAAACTGGGTTCCAGTAACAAAGAATCTGAACTGTAGTGATTGTTGTCCAATAGTTCATGGGATTTCACAGAGCTAAACAAAATTTGCTGGAGAAATGAAACATGCACACACTAAATGGAAAGAAAAGAAATGTGAGAATATTTCTTGCACAGTAGTCTACTTAACCTGAGATTTTCACCATTATCGTTCTCTATTTGTACACTTCATCATCATTTATACACTTTATGCAACTATTTTTTTAATTTTTCATATTTGAAGATAGAGTAACCCTATGCATGCTTACGCAGAAATAAACCCAGCTGTGTTAAAATGGAGTTTATTTACGGGCAAGTGGCTATAGGATTGTACCTGTAATGGTACTTAAATTTTTCTACTATAGCATTCACTAGAAATATAACGGGATAGTAAATTAGCTAACTATGAAAGTGGCCAAGAGATGACGCGTGCATTAAACCAATCTATGTACTGAATAAAATGGTACTACTGAAGACACAGATGGATTTCACAGTGGCAAGCTGGATTGCCACAAGAAACAAGGGCACAAATAATGTGTTTTTGAGAGTTGGAATGGCAAAATGATAACACCATCATTACCTCTGATGTACACACTCATTTATTTTGTCCCATTGTTACCTCCAGTCAAAGAGGGTTTACAAGTATCTGAAGCATTAGTACAACATATAAAGCCTGATTGATGAGAGATAACAGCTCGGTGAGTAGGCATGGCATGACATGGGCGATGATGACCTCACGCATTCTATCTTCAACTCTCTACAGCCCCAGTGTCTTCACAAAAACAATGTAAGGATGTAATAGAAATAGCCATGCCATTAACAAGTACCGTATTTCCCCCCTTCAAAAATTAAGGGGAAATGTGTGTGCGTCTTATGGAGCAAATGCAGGCTCCTTGGCTTCAGTGATAAGAATGCGAAGCCTCCGAAGCGCAGAGGGAGAGCTCCCCCCGCACTCCGGAGGCTTCACGTTGCTTTCGCTAAAGCCGCCTGAAGCCCCCGGAGTGCAGTTGCCTGAAGCCTGGAGAGCTAGAGGGGTCGGTGCACACTGATCCCTCTTGCTCTCCAGGCTTTGCTTCGCTGGAGAGGCGCTGCACAGTTTTCCCTCTCTGCGCAGCACCCCTTCAGCAAAGCGGAAAGAGAAATGGAAGGGGTTCCGTTTCTCGTACCGCTTCGCTGAAGGGGCGCTGAGCAGAGAGGGGGAGATTTTTTTTCCTGTTCTCCCCCTCCTATGGTCCAGTGCATCCTATAGAGTGAAAAATACGGTAGTTTATTTGAGCACATATAAATATATCAGTGGTACTGAGGATAAGAAGACAACACATTCAAGTTTGAAACCTGGCACTAAGATTAATGCAGAATATTCCCGTTTTCTTTTAACAAACCATTTTCCATCAGACTCAACAACTACAACTTCTCTTGTTTCTTTCCCACAGGGTGCAACATATTCCTTCACCTGTGTTTTAAAATGTGGATTAAGGGGGAAAGCAGCAAACACCTCCTGTTCCATTGTGACTGCTGCGAGCTTCTTTTATTCGGATGGATGGATAATACGTAGACAGGCTTCTTAATAATTGCCCTAATCTTCCCTAATGTATTGCCAGTAGAAATGAATAGAAAAAGTCTATAGTGGACATTGTATCAAGACTTCTTTGTTTGCAAGGTAAAATGCCCTGATTTCTGAAATCTTTAATTGAATGGCATGGGGTTTTTTTGGGGGGGGGGGTTGCCTATAATTAATTACAGCTATGGTGCCTTTAAAGCCCCTTTCATAAAACATTAGTTCCTTGTTTGTCACCTAGTGGCTTGCTTTATTTCTAACAATTATCATTGTGTTGCGTGGAATGCACTCTGGACATGTAATTGTAATGTCTGGATCACTGTAAGCTGCCTTAATGGAGTATTAAGTAATCCTCAGTGTGATCATCTTTATTAGACAGATGTAGCTTTTATTGAGAAAAGATTCCTTCCTTTTCCAAGGGCTGGCTGAGTTCTCTGTGAAAGATGAGCTGAAAACTCCTAAACACAATCTTTTCCTCACAGCAATATGAAAGTATGCATCATGAAAGCACTGTGTTTTTTAAAAAACCACATGTATTTTATTGAATGTTTGACATCCCACCCACCTCCTCTAAGTAATATGAACTAAAAGCAAGCAATTTAACAACATAACCTCTAACTTGAGTATCGGAGAAGGTTAGGCTAGTTTTAGAAAAATGAAGTCCCATTGAGTTCAATGGGGCTTTATTCCACTCAGGAGATTCATGGGATTGCAGTCTCTTTGCTATGATCTTATACTTGCTTGTTCTTTGGTGCTAAATTTTGGAAATGTCTATGAAACAGTGTTAGGATTAAAGCGCAATCTCCGTTTTCACATGCTTCCAACAGCCTGTAACATCTGAACTGGGCCTCTTCTTTAAGAAATAAAAGTAAAGGTAAAGGACCCCTGACGGTTAAGTCCAGTTGCAGATGACTCTGAGGTTGAGGTGCTCATCTTGCTTTACAAGCCGAGGGAGCCGGCGTTTGTCCGCAGACAGTTTTCCCGGGTCATGTGGCCAGCATGACTAAGCTGTTTCTGGCGCCATGGAACACTGAAACCAGAGCAGCGCAAGGAAATGCCGTTTACCTTCCCGCTGGAGTGGTACCTATTTATCTACTTGCACTTTTTGGCATGCTTTCGAGCTGCTAGGTTGGCAGGAGCTGGGATGGAGCAACAGGAGCTCACCCTGTCATGGGGATTCGAACCGCCAACCTTCTGATCAGCAAGCCCAAGAGGCTCAGTGGTTTAGACCACAGAGCCACCCACATCCCTACTCTTTAAGAAATACTATGTCCCTAATTATGAAATATAGCTCTTGCTCTGACTAGCAAATTGTTCAGATGAGCAAAGGAAAAGAGGAGCAAAAGCTGCAGAAAGATAGAACGAATTCATTCTATCTCTTCAGGACATTTAGAAATCATGGGGATTTGATTAATTTATATGCCAGTAATGATGTTCAAGTAATAGTAGACTGACCTTGATTGAATATCGTAGGCCTCATAAAAAGAACTTCCATAAGGGTATGCAAAGCATTACAAGAAAACAGAGTTGTATCTTCAAAACAACAACGCTTGTGTAAAATCACTGGCAATAGTCTTATCCTTATTTCAGTTAAGGCCTGCAAGGCAAGGGCTCGGATTAGAGTTGTGCTTCAACAAAACTGCTTGAAATCAAGAGGACAAAATATCAGGCTTCCTTTCACAAACTTGCTATGTTTCTACACGTAGATAGTTTCTTGTGTGCAAGTATCAAAATATATAGCACCTTGCCTGCACTAGCTTCAAATAGTAAAATCAAGACAAAGTTGTACTTGCTAATTCTGCTGATTATACTAATTTGCTGAATGAGGTGCAGCCTTACGTGCCAGTGGATTCACAAGATCACTAACCTTTCTCTCCCACAGTTAATCAGTCAATTGTAACCTTACTGTGTGAAAATGGGTCTAGACAGCAGAACTGGTATTATCTAGAATGTACTTATCTCAGTATTTGACTAGAAATGAATCAATATATTTTTCTGTACACTTCTGTCTCTCAGATATGAAAGAGCCTCCTTTTCTTCTCAATCTCTCATGGAAGTTGGCACTGTCAAAATATGAAAGATGGGCCGCAAATCACACGTAGTACTTAACTATGTTCATTTACTTGATGATTTTTAGCGGATGTCTACAATTTGTTACTGTCAATAGTCTCTCTACGTTCAAGTTATTATAAACCACTCTGAGAGTGCAGTGATAGGGTGGAATATAAATACTTCAAATAAATGATAAACAACGTGTTGTACAGGACTTTACAAACTTCTGGGATACTTCACAATGCATCCACGTATGTCATTTATAAATGGCTGTGTGTGTGTGAGAGAGAGATAGAAGCCATCACACACAATAGCGCCTCAGGTTGGACTTTCGCATCATGCCTCAGGGACCATCTTATTCAATGGAGTCCATTCACATATTCAGCTGCCAGTTATGAAGGGATGGCTCACCCATTCATGATCCTCACAATTTCTCACCATTTGGTTGCTCACTGTGTGAATCAACTCCATTAACATACACGTGTGTCTGAAGTGATTTGAAAGTTCTGTTTCCATTGCATGATCTTTCTCGGCTCAATCATACATGCAAGGCATCATCATTAGTCAACTGTTTATACATACAAGCTCCTACTGGATTCCTTTCTTAAGCTCCCTTCCTGCATTGTAAGCCTGCATACATGTCTCAGTTTAATCCACACCTACATCTTTAAGTGCATAATCCAAACAGAAACCCAAGTGACGTGTATATATATGTGTGTGAATCAACTCTCAGGGACTGCCTTCTCAGGCTCTGTGCCCCACTGGTTTTATAGTCCAATGAGACTGGTCCCTTGATTGGATCTTCTGTTTAAAAATTAGGAACTGGCAGGGCACATCCAACGACTTAATGGTGAACTCCTCCTAATTCTGCAATTATGTCATACCCAAAGCCTGGCCCTCCCTAAATATCTCCCTGTAAAAAAAATGAAACAAAACCAAGACTAATCTAATTGCAAGTTACATTTTTATATTTTGACCAGGTTTTAAAATTTCTGTTCGTTACCATGAGCTGAATGGGAAAGTGTAGGAACGAACACAAAAATAACACATTGAGCTCTAAAACATAAGTTATAGGAAAGTAAAACATTTCTCTGAACTGTTTTATATTTATTTCGGTATGTCAGGACCAGACGAGTGCCTAACATTTAATTAGCATAGCAGGGCTCCAGTCAGTCATTGTAATTTGTCTCTCTCTTCAAAGAAATACATACATTGTTATAGATCCCTCTTTTCTTTTGCTATGAGGCATATATCAAAAGAGCAAGCACACTTCCATATGCAATACCATATCAGCCTGATTATATCCTACATAACAAGACATGCCCCAAGATAAAATAACACTCAGATATTTATTTGGAAGGACTACTTTGATGTTAAGTGAGCTAAATAATTCTTTAAACTCGAAAGGCAAGATGGAGAATTTTTTGTGTCATTGCAATCAATCTAAATCTACAGTAGAAGGCAGCGCTCTTTTACAAGTTCAGCCGTTACAACGTAATCCAGTTGGGATCTTCCTTTGTCCTGTCCCCGTTTTCTAAAGTGCAACCTGTTCTGAAATTGCTATGCACGCTTCTGGGAGGTTTCGAAAGCATCCTGAGTGAATTGGTGGCAGTGGAAAACTAAGAAGTATGGATACTTAACCTGTGCTCATACAAGTGAGACTGAAGGAACCCAGAATCCCATAGAGTGGTAAAGAAGCAATCTTTTCCCACCAACCATGCATCTTCCCAGACTACCCTGTGGATATTTTCTGGTTGGTTTGGGGCCTTTCGTATGAGGTGAGGCTGATATACCAACTGCTGCCCCTCCTGGGCAGAAAGAAACTAGCCACAGTAACCCATGCCCTGAGGTTTGGAACAGCACAGAATGTGGTTTATGTAGTGAGACAGGAAGGGGGATTGAACAAAACGAGAACCTTTGTTTCGTGAGTGGGAGTGCCTTTCTACTTGCACAGGGACTACTGGATCCCAGCTTTTCGGCTTATCAAATTTGATTCCTATGTATAGCCCCCTAGCACACCAAACCGGAAAGACTTTGTCCCAACTACTGACTGTTAACTTGCCTCAAATTCCTCCATCTGAATTGTAAACGAACTGTGGAATACATACAAGCTCTCTGAAAGTATGGAGGAACCTCCATTTAAATAATTAAGCTCCAATTAATTCATGTTTTAAATTTCAGAACTTAAAGTGATCATAACACAAGAGTTTCAATTCAGGTATTGTTTAGATAAAAAAAGGAAAATTAACTCACACTTAACTTTTCAAACCGTAACAGGAACTTAGGCATATTGGTTTAGGCACAGCTAACTTTGGATGAACATTTTTGTGTATTCTATTAAAATAAAGTTTTGTAGCTCTGAATTCTGCATAAAGCAGAATACTGTATATTATGACTTCACTTTGCATATTAAATATTATTTCTGAAGCCAAAGGATATTACCATGTGATAATAGATAGAAATATCTGTTTTAGTTGACTATTTCCTCTCCAAGAAAAATTTGAATTAAAAGAAATGACGTGTTGAAAAGTTCCAGAAGTTGTACAGTTTTATTCTTAAAGCTTTTAGAACATTTAAGGCTGCAGTTATCTGCACACACTAACTTGGGCACAAGACTGATGGTGGAACTTACATTTGAACAAATATACACAAACTCAGCTTCCATGAAAGTTAAAAAAAAAAAGGAAAACTACCTGCAGCTTCTTTTGGATTTTATATCCAAAGCCATTTATTTCTGGACAGCTGGCAGAATTTCAGCCAGTTGCCTTCTGGAAAAAGGGGGGGGATTCAGAGCACATCATGCAATACAAAAATAGCATTGTATCATACCTTCCTTTTTCTTTTACTCATGTCACTGTGTTGGCCTTTCCTCTGAGCTCCTGTCACTTACTGCTGCAGCTTGAGGTTATAGGTAGATACTTCATTCAACAGCTTCTCTGGCAGGAGCCTCTGCAATTCTCTCCTTTTATCATCACACTGTAGCTTTAACCCATAGAAGATATATATATGTGTGTATTAGAAAAGATAGAAAAAGAGTGTTTCATTTGTAATTTAAGATTCCGCCTTCTCTCAGGCAGGAAATATAATCTTGAACCTACAAGAGAATTTTTATTCTGGTTGTTTTTTGTTTGCTTCTTTTTCTGCTCGAAGCACTAGATGCTGAATACAGCAAGGCCACAAGGCAAGGTATTACAGAAGCCATTCACAAGGAAGACGCTGATGGTACACAAGCCACTCGGATGAGAACAATAGGACACCGTTTTATGACAAGATGGTCCGGAATGAATAATGCATGGATGAGGATAACGGCTACCCGCCTTGACTTGGAAAAAAAACACAACGAACTGGGGCATCCCAAGAATTCTTGATGCAAGCCCCTGAGCCAAGTTGATAATAGCTTACACCACTCTGCATTTCGCTCATGATGAGACAGCAGTAGCAAACTGTTGGACTGAAAACTGTGCAGTAGTTAGTTCTGCAGTCAGTATAACAGAAAAGCCCTCTTGCAGTATAGGAGACTAGATGCAGTCGAGGCAGGTCGCCTCTTCCACCAACAACTGTGCAGAAAGGGGAAAGTCAACACATGCAACTTTTATCACCCCTTCCTGAGAAGATGCACATATAAGGATTCTACCTTTCCCACATCTATTGAACAGAACAACTCGGCCCTCTAAGTGCATTTGGCCATTCTTCTCGTGTATAAAAAACATACCTACCAACACATAGCCTAAAACAAGTACAGTGGAACCTCGAGTTATGTACTTAATTCGTCCCGGAGGTCTGTTCTTAACCTGAAACTGTTCTTAACCTGAAGCACCACTTTAGCCAATGGGGCCTCCTGCTGCTGCCACGCCGCCGGAGCACAATTCCTGTTCTCATCCTGAAGCAAAGTTCTTAACCTGAAGCACTATTTCTGGGTTAGCGGAGTCTGTAACCTGAAGCGTATGTAACCTGAAGCGTATGTAACCTGAGGTACCACTGTATGTGCTTGTTTCTGTAGCTACAATTTAAGTTGCATTCTTGTCAGGGGAGTAGGAAGGGGGGTGGACCGCCCCCAGTGTCATCACTGAGGGGGGTGACATTTGGTGTGATGCCCACTCGCAACTCCCAAGCCCACCTCGAGCCGTCGATGTGTGTGTGTGTTTGGGGGGGGGGTTTGACAAAAAAATTCTGCACCGGGTACCACCTGACCTTGCTATGCCACTGATTATTGTCCAGCTAGCCTACTTGACTAAATGTAGCATTTCAGCTGAACGGCCTTTCAAAGTGTTGTTAATTAAGCAAGGCTCCCTGAGAAACCTCTCATTAACAGCAATGTGGACTGAGCTGGTTTATTTTGTCATCCCCCCCCCCCGGCTCTTGAAAGCTTTAACAAACCAGCTACTAACATCAGCATCAAACTTTATTTCATCCTGGCTTTTTCTTGCCTTTTTTTTTTTTTTTGGTAACTGCTGCATAAAATTCTTTCCCCAGCCGGAATCATTGCTGTTTGCACAACTTGACCAAGGGATAAGTCAGAGGGTGGAGTCACTGGTGGTTTCCCATTGAAATAGTTTGTTTATAGGAAGAGCGAGGCTGTACTAAGTTACAATGGCATGAAGCACTGTACTGTTTTAGAATAGTACAAACTCCCCCCCCCCCTTCTAAACAAGGTGCCTGATTGAAGTTTCACTTGTCACTTCAGAAGCCTTTGGAAGAGGTCACTTTCCTAGTGAGGTATATTCTGTTTGTTAGTTTTCAGTTCACATCACTGATTTTCCTTTGAAATGTATGTTATTAGCACAGTGGGGGCCTGTTATTTGTATGTCATGAACCTAACTTTGACATCTCTCCCTAACAACTGCTTTTGGGATGTCATATGGCTAGAACCAATTTTCAAACTTGCTAAACACAGAAAAAGTAAGGAAAATTCAAGCAGAAACAGAACAAACTAAGAATTTTAAGTGATTTCACTGGCAAAACCCTTTTCCCTGCTCTTTTACTTAAGAGCTGAGAATAAGAAGAAGAAGTGGGGGGGAAGCTCTAAAGGAAAAACCTACCCTTGTCATCACACTTTTTAACAGCACTCGCATGCCAATTTAAAAAGAACTGCAGCCTCAGCGATTTCTTAAATAACCTGTTCCTTTCTTCATAATCATCCAATATATTTGCTTCACCTTTTGACTATTTCAAGGCTTTTTAATAAAGTAAAATACTTGGATTTTGCCAGAATTATATTTTAGAAAGCTCAGAAATATATTATCCTTACATGCGCTTTTAAAAAGATTGAATTAATGTGGAATTCTGATTTGTTGAAAGAAAAAAAATTGGAAGAAGCCAACTTGTAGCCTGCCTTCCAAACAGACTTTTCTTCTATTCACACTCTCAAATTAATCTTACAGTAACCTTTATCAGTAATAATAGAATAATTCATTTATCTATAAATAACACACAAAAGCATTACAGTAATCTACGGAGGTAAATACATAAAACGGATCCTACCCTCATCGCACCAGCTCACAATTTGTGCTCATCTCTCCAATTTTGGCTCTCACTTGATAGCTTTTATTCTTTTCTTTTTAAGGTTCTCCTCTCTCTTTCCTTTTCTCTCTCTCCCTCCCTCCCTCTCTCTCTTTTTCCCATTAGGATTCGAATGGGCTGGTTCTTTAGCCAATATGTCGATACATGCCTGAATACACTTGTAGAAAAGCAGCATCTCCTTTTGTGTGGGTCCTGTATGGGTGAGCGTCCTTCCACACCAATAGGCAATGGCTTCCCTCACAGTGGGAACTTTCCAATAATTGCCAGAACAAATTAAAATGAAGCTTATCTGTTCCCTTCCCCTTTCAGTTGGAAAATGGGGGAAACTGAAGAACAAGCCCAATTTTAACTGGTAACAATATAGCGTAGAAATAGATTGGATACAGCATGGGCAGAGTCATGTTGTGGACATGCTGGTTTTTTTTCCATGGGTGAAATGCTGTTGCATCATGAGCAAATCAAATCTACAGTCTCTGCAATCTAATGAAGAATATCAAAGTGTCCTTGTAGGTTAACTAAGAATCCACCCATTCAAAACTGTCTAAGGCACCCATAAAGGGTTTATTATTATTTCATGTAACATGTGACTGCAAACAGTGTACTTGAGGGCTTGGCATATTTTACTATGGGAAAATAACAGTGTGAAGGCCACAAAGGGACAGATTTTGATACTGTAATTATGCTAATTTTAGAACTGGGGCCCTAGTCATGAAAAATGTTAGCCATTCAAATAGGCATTTGGGTGTAGCAGGCAAAAGCAACACTACTATATTCCCAGGAGCAAATGGCATTGGGTATTTCTATAGCTGTGTTATTGATGAGTTCTTTATTCTTGTTTTCTGCTTACATGCATGTTAATACACAAATACATAAACTGTTCCTCCCCAAAGAGAACCAATTACCTCATTTACATGCTACTGTAAACCATAGTTACAAAAGAATTACAGCTTACCATGAACGAGGAACACACTGGTTCACCTTATTTAAACAACTTCTGCACCACTTCTACTTTGGGCAAGTGGGATGGATACAGACACCCATGCTTGTCTAGCAGTACGTGTGAACTAGTGCTCATAGGTTGTTTCCTTTACAGATAAACCATGACAGAAAAAGCCAAGGTTTTGTTCTTAGCTTCCTCTTGTGAACTGTTTCAAGTGAAACAAACAATGAGTGCTGGAACACAGCAGACACAATTTAAGCAGCATAAGCAAGCACTCTGGGCTGTATGGGGTGTTAGGGGAGGAGTAATTTTATCAAACAACACACATACAAAAAGAAATTAAAACAAAAGAGATGCTCACTCTCCCCATAAATTAGTGCCTAGATATTGCAGACTTGATGGAGTGCATGTGGTGTTAGGGGAGGGGTAATACATCTGGTGGGGGACATGTCGTGCTCCTTCTGGAGTAGTTTTTCCATCTTTGGTCCTCACCCTGCACTCAGCTCCCACTTGTGGCTCCTAGAAGCTGGTAGCTTGTGGCAGTAGCCACATCCTGGGAATGGCCAGCTAAACCAGGTTGGGATAGGTCGTAAACCCTCAGTGAATTGGGGGCTTGTCTGCCTCCTTCCAGCAACTCCTGCAGCCAGGCGGTTGCCAAATGTATTGCTTTCCTTTCCTTTGGAACAAATCAGTGAGACCGAGAGAGGGGTCTTGTTGTCTGGGCAGCCCAGGACTTCCATATACACTGCCAAGGCTTGTGCCCTGGAGAAGTCACTTCGGTGCTGCAAATGCAGCAAAAACAATGAGGGAGGCAGCAGTTATGAGTTATAAGTTCAACCTGATTGGCAGAAGGTACGAGACCTACAGGCTGCCTTTGTCGGTGGGAGAGATCATCGTGTGTCACTGGTCAGTTACTGCCTTCCTTAAACCAGGCAGCCTCTGGTCAATAAAGTGCCAACCTTCTACTAGGCCTGTTGGCAGACCAAGATGTCTACAAACTTGACTTGAAGGCTGGCAACGTGAACTCTGTTGTGTGGGATTCCCTTGCAGATGATATCAGGGCCCGGAGACAGAGACAGACAATCAGGTCTGTTATCCAGAGCAGTGACCAGAGGAGGAATTAGTGCAGAGAGAAGAAAAGCCATTGTGCACCTGTAGCTGCAGAACCAGATGCCTTCATCTGTCCCACCTGCAATTAAAATATGTACCTCCCATATTGGACTCCAAAGCCACAGCAGGCACTGCAACCTTCCAACAGTTTGACTTCACTGCCAAAGGCGCACTCTTCCATTGTCTCCCGAGACAGACAGATGCTAACAACAACAAACAAGCGCTTGGCTTGATCATGCTAAGCCATATGGCTTACTGTTACATGAAGATGGGGCCACTGACATCATGTGGAAGTTATTTCAATGAGTTCTCCCCGGTGTCTGTTTTTCTATCATTCCATCCCAGCCAAGAAGCATTTACTTCTTCCTTGGTTATGGCACTTCCTGATCTTGTGAGTTTAAGCACTCTATTGGCAGTACAAACAACGGCATGACTGCATATTTTTCCTCCTTCAATGACAATTCAACATTACCACCCTCTCCTAGTAGGCCATACCTTTGCCCAATTTTCCTTAGATGCTAGAAGACAGTTCTGAGATAGGTAAGGTTACTTTGGGAAGTGATAAAGAGTTGCTTAAAGGTAAAGGTAAAGGGACCCCTGACCATTAGGTCCAGTTGTGACCGACTCTGGGGTTGCGGTGCTGATCTCGCTTTACTGGCCAAGGGAGCCAGCTTCTGGGTCATGTGGCCAGCATGACTAAGCCGCTTCTGGCGAACCAGAGCAGCGCACGGAAACACCATTTACCTTCCCGCCGGAGAGGTACCTATTTATCTACTTGCACTTTGACGTGCTTTCGAACTGCTAGGTTGGCAGGAGCAGGGACCGAGCAATGGGAGCTCACCCCGTCGCGGGGATTCGAACCGCCGACCTTCTGATTGGCAAGTCCTAGGCTCTGTGGTTTAACCCACAGCGCCACCTGCGTCCCTTTAAAGAATTGCTTACATTTTGCAAAATAACTAGTTCAGGACATGGCAAATATATGACCCTTTAGGAAGAAGTACATATTTCCTTTTGTAATATGTACAGTAGGTATCATATCATCTTTATACTGATGTTGGTATAAGTGCCTGTGGTGAGTGCCTGAGGGCCCTGCTCCTTCTTGCCACTTACCATCTGGCCTGGGGCGGGGCCTGCGGCCTCACAAGGACTGCTCTGCTGCCCAGGAAGACTCCCCTGTGGTGAGTGCTTGAGGGCCCTGCTCTTGCCACTTACCATCTGGCTTGGGGCGGGGCCTGCGGCCTCACAAGGACTGCTCTGCTGCCCAGGAAGACTCCCCTGTGGTGAGTGCCTGAGGGCCCTGCTCTTGCCACTTACCATCTGGCTTGGGGCGGGGCCTGGGGCCTCACAAGGACTGCTCTGCTGCCCAGGAAGACTCCCCTGTGGTGAGTGCCTGAGGGCCCTGCTCTTGCCACTTACCATCTGGCTTGGGGCGGGGCCTGGGGCCTCACAAGGACTGCTCTGCTGCCCAGGAAGACTCCCCTGTGGTGAGTGCCTGAGGGCCCTGCTCTTGCCACTTACCATCTGGCCTGGGGCGTGGCCTGCGGCCTCACAAGGACTGCTCTGCTGCCCAGGAAGACTCCCCTGTGGTGAGTGCTTGAGGGCCCTGCTCTTGCCACTTACCATCTGGCTTGGGGCGGGGCCTGCGGCCTCACAAGGACTGCTCTGCTGCCCAGGAAGACTCCCCTGTGGTGAGTGCCTGAGGGCCCTGCTCTTGCCACTTACCATCTGGCTTGGGGCGGGGCCTGGGGCCTCACAAGGACTGCTCTGCTGCCCAGGAAGACTCCCCTGTGGTGAGTGCCTGAGGGCCCCGCTCTTGCCACTTACCATCTGGCTTGGGGCGGGGCCTGGGGCCTCATAAGGACTGCTCTGCTGCCCAGGAAGACTCCCCTGTGGTGAGTGCCTGAGGGCCCTGCTCCTTCTTGCCACTTACCATCTGGCCTGGGGCGGGGCCTGCGGCCTCACAAGGACTGCTCTGCTGCCCAGGAAGACTCCCCTGTGGTGAGTGCCTGAGGGCCCTGCTCTTGCCACTTACCATCTGGCTTGGGGCGGGGCCTGGGGCCTCACAAGGACTGCTCTGCTGCCCAGGAAGACTCCCCTGTGGTGAGTGCCTGAGGGCCCTGCTCTTGCCACTTACCATCTGGCTTGGGGCGGGGCCTGGGGCCTCACAAGGACTGCTCTGCTGCCCAGGAAGACTCCCCTGTGGTGAGTGCCTGAGGGCCCTGCTCTTGCCACTTACCATCTGGCTTGGGGCGGGGCCTGGGGCCTCACAAGGACTGCTCTGCTGCCCAGGAAGACTCCCCTGTGGTGAGTGCCTGAGGGCCCTGCTCTTGCCACTTACCATCTGGCTTGGGGCGGGGCCTGGGGCCTCACAAGGACTGCTCTGCTGCCCAGGAAGACTCTCCTGCGTGAGTGCCTGAGGGCCCTGCTCCTTCTTGCCACTTACCACCTGGCCCAGGGAGGGCCTGACAGGCCTCACAAGGACTGCTCCTGCCACTTACTATCTGGCCCAGGGTGGGGCCTCACAAGGATGGTTGTTGCCATTGATGCTGCTACTGCCCAGGAGGACCCGGAGGAGTGCAGAGCTCTTTTTAACATGTTTTGTTTTGTTTTTGTTTTTTAATATTTCCTTTTCCCTTTCGATTCTATATATGGGGGTGGGATGGATGTTTGGGTGGGCTGGGGAATTTGTTAGATTTTGATGAATTTGTAATTTTTGCAGTTTTGTTTGTATTGTTTTATTGTTTTCTGGGTTGTTTTTGTTTTTTGTTTTTATTGTTTTAAGGTTTTATTGTTCTAGGCTGCGAAAGAATAATATTAATTGCCATCAATGGAGGCCACTATGAGGCCTGGGATTGCTACCGTGGAGGGGCGAGGGAGGTATGGCGGTGGGGGCAGATGTTATAGGCGAAGGGGATCGAGATATGGATACGCTCGTACCCTTTCCAATCTGCGCCCCATCCCGAGGGACGAGGGTAGGGTGAGCAAGGATTACTCACCTCCGTCACTGGTGCTGTGCAATGCCAGGTCTATAGGCAATAAAACCGCCACCCTGCGAGATTTCTTTATCTCGCAGGGGGTCGACCTGGCTTGTGTGACGGAGACCTGGGTGCGCGAAGGGGCAACAGTTACCTTACGAGAGATGGCGCCCCCGGGTTTCTCTGTCCTCCACCAGTCGCGGACTGTGGGCCGGGGGGGAGGGGTGGCATTATTAATCCGGGAAGATTGTCCTTTCAGGGCTCTGCCATCGCCATCGATTCCCGGCATTGAATGTGTTGGCCTAGTGTGGGGCTCCGAGGTGAGCTTGGCTGTCTGGCTGGTGTACCGGCCACCTAGCGCACCAGCAGCCACCCTGTCAGGCCTATTGGAGGCGGTGGCCGGCTGGGCCTTGGAGTTCCCTAACCTATTGGTATTGGGGGACTTCAACATCCATGCTGATGCCACTCCCTCCTCACAGGCTCTGGACCTGGTGTCTTCCATGGCGACACTAGGGCTCTCCCAGTTTGTTTCGGGCCCCACACATCAAGCAGGCCACACGCTGGATTTGATCTTTGGCGTCGGTATAGATGTGATCATGTCTCCTTCGATTAAGGTGCCATGGTCTGATCACTACGCTCTGAAAGCCAGGATTGACTTTCCACCCCCACCCTGCTTAGGTGGCGAGCCAATTTGGGCTCGCCCGCAGAGGCTGATGGACCCTGAGAGATTCCGCCAAGCCTTGCGGGACCTTGCTCCCCCTGGCGACTCATTGACAGAGCTTGTTGAGGACTGGAATGCCCAGCTCCTGGCAGCCATCGATGAGATCGCACCTAAGCGCCCTCTGCGACCCCGCAGAAACCGGGCTCCCTGGTTTACCGAGGAGCTCCGGAAAATGAAGCGGGACCTCAGACGGCTAGAGCGAGTATGGCGGGGTGCCCGTGACGGAGCCTCAAGAACATCTTATAGGGCTTTTATGAAAACCTACGAGATGGCGGTGAAGGCTGCTAAGAAGTCATACTTCTCGGCCTCCATTGCATCCGCTAGCTCTCGCCCAGCGCAATTATTTAGTATAATCAGATCTTTAACGTCCCTTGAGGGACAGCCAAATTTAAATAACAAATTGACACACGGCTGTGAGGCATTTGCGAGCTTTTTTGCGGAGAAGGTCTTGTCGCTCCGCCATGACCTCCCTGCCAATTTGGATACAATAAAGGAACTGGAGGCCCCTCGACTGTCCTCGGGTCCAGTATTGGACCACTTCGACCAGATATCCCCAGCCGATGTGGACAGACTCCTCCGAGCTGGAAAGCCCACCACCTGTCCTCTCGACCCGTGCCCGTCTTGGCTGATTAGAGCGTGTCCAGACGAGGTGCGGGCCCTCCTGGGGGATATCATCAATTTGTCCCTTGGCACGGGGACATTCCCAGGGGAACTGAAGGAGGCAGTGGTGCGCCCGCTCTTAAAGAAAACATCATTAGATCCTTTAGATCTATCCAATTACCGCCCAGTTTCGAATCTTCCGTTCCTGGGTAAGGTGATTGAGAGAGCGGTTGCTGAACAGCTTGGTGGGTTTCTGGATGAAACATCGGCTCTGGATCCATTCCAGTCCGGCTTCCGCGCTGGTCATGGGACCGAGACGGCTCTGGTCGCCCTAACAGATGACCTTCGTAGACAGCTGGATCGAGGCGGGTCGGGGCTGCTGATTCTTCTAGATCTATCAGCAGCTTTCGACATGGTCGATCACGAACTTCTGGACCACCGCCTTGCCGACGTGGGGATCCAGGGCACAGTCCTTCAATGGCTGCGCTCGTTTCTCTCTGGTCGGGGACAGAGGGTGGCGCTTGGGGGGGAATTGTCATCGCGCCACTCCTTGGTGTGTGGAGTACCTCAGGGTGCGATACTCTCCCCGATGCTTTTCAACATCTTTATGCGCCCCCTCGCCCAGCTTGTTCGGAGTTTTGGGCTGGGTTGTCATCAGTATGCCGATGACACCCAACTCTATCTGTTGATGGATGGCCATCCTGACTCGGCCCCAGACACACTGACCAGATGTTTGGAAGCTGTGGCTGGATGGTTACGTGGGAGCCGGTTGAAGCTAAATCCTTCGAAGACAGAGGTCCTGTGGCTGGGACGGGGCGATATGGGATTGGGGGGGCAACTCCCATCTCTTGCGGGGGCGCAATTAGTGCCAGCACCGTCCGTTAAGAGTTTGGGTGTAATCTTCGACACCTCCCTTTCCATGGAGGCGCAGATTGCAGCTATAACAAAGGCGGCATTTTTCCATCTCCGCCAAGCTAAGCAGTTGGCTCCTTACCTCTCTCGCCCTGACCTAGCCACTGTGATCCACGCGACGGTCACCTCCAGACTGGATTATTGTAACTCGCTCTACGTGGGGCTGCCCTTGAGACTGACCCAGAAACTCCAGCGGGTGCAGAATGCTGCAGCGAGACTCCTTACGAGGTCTTCGCTGCGAGATCACATTCACCCGGTGCTATACCAGCTGCACTGGCTCCCGGTGGAGTACAGGATCAGGTTTAAGGTGCTGGTTTTAACCTTTAAAGCCCTATATGGCCTAGGACCCTCGTACCTACGGGACCGCCTCTCCTGGTATGCCCCACAGAGAAACCTACGGTCTTCAAATAAAAACATCTTGAAGGTCCCAGGCCTCAGAGAGGTTAGGCTGGCCTCAACTAGAGCCAGGGCTTTTTCGGCTGTGGCTCCGATCTGGTGGAACGCTCTGTCACAAGAGACCAGGGCCTTGCGGGACTTGACATCTTTCCGCAGGGCCTGCAAGACAGAGCTGTTCCACCAGGCCTTTGGCCAGGGCACAGCCTGACTCCCTCCCTCGACAATCTTCGCAGAGCTCTGGCCCAATGGTTGCCAGTGGCTTGAATTAATTAATTTTTATAATGAATGATTTTAGAATGTTGTTTATGTTGTACTTTTGTACTGTTTTATTGTTGTTAGCCGCCCTGAGCCCGGCTTCGGCTGGGGAGGGCGGGATATAAATAAAATTTATTATTATTATTATTATTATTATTGGTGTGGCCACATTTGGGATATTGCATACTTTTCTTGTTTATCATAATGCTGGGAAATTATACAGAAAAGAGGCAGCCGAAATGATACAAGGGGTTGGAGTAGCTCCTCTAGGCGGAACTCCAAAAACATTTCAGCTTTTTAGGTTAGGAAATAAACTGCTTTATACCAGGTGTGTGTGTGTAGCATTCAGAACACTTATATATAATTATATTATTACAACATAATCATATGCATTGTTAAGTAAATAATATTACAGCACAACTGTACTCATTGTGAACTACTGCAAATATTTATAGCCTGCTTTTCTGTTGAAACAACATCCAAAGTGGCTTATGAAAAAGTCTATAAAACGGCAGCAACAAGGGCAATAAGTACACAAAAGCCTGAATGGAAAAGAAGTAAAGTTCAAATGAAATCAAAATCAGCACAATAATAGGAATTATAAAAAGGCAAGCAAGCAAGCAAGCAAGCAAGCAAGCAAGCAAACAAACAAACAAACACAAAACAAATACAAAACAAAACACTAAAGGTCTTGGTGAACAGAAAGGGCACTACAGTAGATGTATTTTCTAAAAGACAGAAGAGTTGGAATTCCTTTTACTTCTCGTGGAAGCCCAACCCTCAAATGAAGTCTTACCCCCCCAAAAGCCATTCATACAGTTGCTACCCACTTAACCTCAGTTTATAGGAGTAACTGAAGGAGGAACTCTAATGCAGGTCTTAAGTTTCAGGCAGGTTCATATGGGAGAAGATGGTCTATTAAGTATCCTTGCCTCAAGTAAATTAGGGGTTTAAAGGTTAAACTAGCACATTGAATTGAGTCTGGAAGTGCAGTAGAGGCAAGATCACATTTCTAAAGATGGGTGCTGTTTGGTTAGATCTATCTAGGAGAGACTGTAACTGGAAAACCAGCCTAAGCCAATGGATGGCCATCCATGCTACAGATACCATCTGGGCATCCAAATTAAGGGCCAGATCTAGTAGCACTCTTAAATAAGAAGCTTATTCCTTAAGGAGAAGTGCAACCCTGTGCAGAATTAGTGACACCACCTCCTGAAACCACTGAACTGTTAAATAGCAGCATCTCTGTTTTGCATGGAAATATTTTTTTGTATTATTAGCCCTCCTCCAGTCCAGGTACATGTTCAATGCAATAGGATCCCACCTGATACTGAAGTAAAGGAGAAATACAGCTGCTTGTCATCAACATAGACACCTCAGCCCAAAACTCTGGGCACCTTCTCTCATCTCTCATTTAATACAGATATTGGATACCAGAGGCAACAGCACGGAACCTGCTGAACACAATAGCAAAATCCATACTAACATCTGCCAGCCCACCTTCTTGTTGTTGTTTAGTCGTTTAGTCGTGTCCGACTCTTTGTGACCTCATGGACCAGAGCGCACCAGGCACTCCTGTCTTCCACTGCCTCCCGCAGTTTGGTCAAACTCATGCTGGTAGCTTCGAGAACACTATCCAACCATCTCGTCCTCTGTCGTCCCCTTCTCCTTGTGCCCTCCATCTTTCCCAACATCAGAGTCTTTTCCAGGGAGTCTTCTCTTCTCATGAGGTGGCCAAAGTATTGGAGCCTCAGCTTCAGGATCTGTCCTTCCAGTGAGCACTCAGGGCTGATTTCCTTAAGAATGGATAGGTTTGAACTTCTTGAAGTCCATGGGACTCTCAAGAGTCTCCTCCAGCACCATAATTCAAAAGCATCAATTCTTCTGCGATCAGCCTTCTTTATGGTCCAGCTCTCACTTCCATACATCACTACTGGGAAAACCATAGCTTTAACTATATGGAACTTTGTTGGCAAGGTGATGTCTCTGCTTTTTAAGATGCTGTCTAGGTTTGTCATTGCTTTTCTCCCAAAAAGCAGGCATCTTTTCTACCACCTATCAATCAGGTGGGGATGGCACTACCATAAAACTGTACCCTCTACCCCCTTCCTGAACAGGTGATCCAGAAGGGTACCATGGCCAAACAGACTTTAAAACTACTGACAGAGCCAAGACCACCAACATCACTTCCTGATGTTCTCCCTTTCACTGAGACAATACAAGCAGACAATAAAACCAAATTGAAATGGGTCCAGATAATCAGTTTCATGCAGAAGTTATGGAGTTGTGTAGCAACCATTCAAATACACTGTCCAATTTGAGATAGGTTGTTAGCTTTTAATCATCCAGGTCCAAATCAGGCTCTATAAGGAGTACGGACACGACCCTCCTTATAAATGACGGTGTTTTCACTGCGAAATAACTTCAATATGTTTTATGGGGAGCACTTCATAAATGGAATCAAAATAAATAAATAAATGATCACTCCTGCTCATAATGAGGCAATAATTACCTCTTAAACTCAGCTGGTTATCTCTCCTCAATTACATGAGATCAATTAAGAAGGAAAGAGTCATGTGGACAAGTGGTAGGCTGCATCCCAGGGATGTAGCAGTAAATTCTGAAGCGCAAGCATGCCAAGCCCTGTAGCAATGCCCCTAAGAACATACAACAAAACTGCATTTTGACCATTGCATACCTTGCGGCTTCATTATCCATTATCAACCTATCTTTTTCTCACACTCCTCCTCCTGCTTTGCTTTAACATCCAGCCTGATGAAAAAACCCGGTTTTCTCACTATTGTGTAACATTTTGGGTTGGTCATAATAAAGGGGGTTTGGGATTTTTCAGGACCTATAGCAATTGCATGCTGATGCAATTAGCCTCTTCCTTTGTTGAGCTTATTTGGTGGGTTCCTCTGTGAGAATTCAGCATGCAGAGGACTGGCAAATAGCACTCTAAGAGATGGCATCGTTGTCCCTGCTGTGAACTAAGTGACGACTCTTTGTCCCTTCCTGTCCCTGCTCTACTACAGCACTGCTGTATGTCCCAGAGCAATTTGTCCACAATTTGTCATTTTTGAAACCTGGCATTACTCAGTACAGTGGTACCTCGGGTTAAGAACTTAATTCGTTCTAGAGGTGCGTTCTTAACCTGAAACTGTTCTTAACCTGAAGCACCACTTTAGCTAATGGGGCCTTCTGCTGCTGCCATGCCACCGGAGCACGATTTTTGTTCTCATCCTGGAGCAAAGTTCTTAACCCGAGGTATTATTTCTGGGTTAGTGGAGTCTGTAACCTGAAGCGTATGTAACCTGAAGTGTATGTAGCCTGAGGTACCACTGTATATAAATAAAATACTACTCCTAGTTGACAGTTGCACCCAATATTGGTCTCGTCCACTGTATCCACCAGAGTCTGTCTCCACAGGCAGGGGAAGTCTCTAACTCCCCAAGGGCTTGAGACCAACTGGCTACCCTCACTTAGTTTAGCTGGCCAGTCGAAGCTGTTTCCTAGGGTGTGGCCACTGTCACATGCTGACAGCTTCTAAGAGCCACAGGTGAGAGCTAAGTGAGAGACCTAAGTGGGGAGAACCTAAGGTGGACAAAAGTGTTGTTTGTGCTGCTAACACAGCAAAAACAACATGGGAGGCAGCACCTATGAGTTACCAGTCTCTGCAGCCACAGCAAGTGCTGTGATTCTTCAGCGGCTTGATTTCATCCCTGGAGGACCACTCCATTGTCTCTCATGACAGATGGGTGTCAACTACCGCTACTACTAACACTTTGTTGTCTCAAGCTGCCCAATATAATATGAGGCAAAATGGGCTATATTTAGCAGGAAGAGGGCACTTAAAAGTGATTGGGTCAATCACCCAAGTCATCTGCTCTTTCCACAGATCAACGTGTGCTTTGACAGAAAAACTAGTCATGTCATCAGGGAGCTCCCTGAGGACTTGAGACACCAACTTGATTGTTGCATATCAGCTAACTGAGAGACAAATCCCTGATAAACAACGACAACAACTTTTAAAACCCAGTGACAACTTTTGCTTAAACTAAGCTTCTTGGCACACTTTATGTCAGTAGTTTTCAACCAGTGCACCATGGCACCCTGGGGTGCCTTGAATGATGGTCAGAGGCAACACTGGCCTCTGTCCTTCTTTCCTTCCCTCCTTCCTCTGATGCCCTCTCGCGTTTCTGCCTCCCAAAGGCTTGCACAGCTATTTGTTGCAGCAACCTTGGCTACAAGCTCCCCAGGCGAATGGTGCATTTGGGGCTGGCCAGGGGGTGCTTCCCAGGCCTCTGTGGGGCAATGTGAGGAGGCACCTCTATTTGGGATGGGGGAGCAGCTCAGATACCAGGGGCAGCAGCTGCAGCTACCCAGAGAACTCCCAAGGAGAGGGGAGAGGAGAGGAGGCTGAGGGAACACTCCACAAGGGAGGGTGTTAAAAAAAGGGGTAAGGGGCTGTTGACTCTGCAGGCAAGGGCTTTTGAGCCCCTAAGGGATGCCGCAGAAAGAATGCAGTTGGTCAAGGGAGAGGTGGACTCAAAAAGGTTGAAAACCTCTGCTTTCAGTAACTGAACAAGGTGACCAAAATGGACTGTACCACTTCAAACAGCATGTGGGGAGATACCACTTTTGCATACTTCTCCTTGCACAAAACTCTTAGCAATCAGGAAAACAGAATATCAGGGGGAAAGATTCCAGCCCATCCATTTGCCTTCTGTGCTCTGTTTGCAGATATTTTAATATAAGGTAGGATCCAAACACAGAGGTAAATTCCCCTCTAATATCTCTGCAGTTTATCAGCTTACACTTCTGCATGGGTATACCACAATCATAATGTGTAGAAAGCAGCGATGCTGGAAAGGCTTCTGTTGACAATAGTCAGTGTCATCACTAATACAGTGGTACCTCTGGTTGCGAATGGGATCCATTCTGGAGGCCTGTTCGCAACATGAAAAGCCTTCAACCTGAAATGCCATATCTGCGCAAGTGCACGGCATGACCTGGCGCTTGTGCGCATGTGCCAAGTGTGATTTAGCGCTTCTGCGCATGCGTGAGCGGTGAAACCCGGAAGTAACCTTTTCCAGTACTTCCGGGTCGCTGTGGGACACAACCTGAAAAAACGTATCATGAAGCAAACGTAACATGAGGTATGACTGTACTTGGTAACAACACTTGACAAATTTCACCGGGAAATATAGCCTGTTTGGTAGATCACATAAATTGGCTTTGTTCATTCTTCACCAAGCCATACAATAAGGTTGGTTTGGGAGGCAGCCCCTCCTTCATCCAAGCACTCTGCAATATAGAGACATACAAGGACCAAGTCTTCCTTTTCACTATCATTTGCAATTCCACAAGGACACTTAGTTTGACATTTCTATCAAATCTATTTGCATACCGGATGGGAAATAATGAAATGAAACTCAAACAGCTATGAGGAAAATAATCTGAAGAGAGAAATAGATCACATTAATTAAACTATTAAAATTTGATCCTAGCCACATTCTCTTTTATGTCAACACACATAAAATTTAGGCACACTCTTAAGGTGCTTTAATATGACACTTGGATATTAAGCACTATTATAAAATTACGTGCTTTTTATC
Organism: Podarcis bocagei; assembly: GCF_964188305.1. Taxonomy (NCBI): domain Eukaryota; kingdom Metazoa; phylum Chordata; class Lepidosauria; order Squamata; family Lacertidae; genus Podarcis; species Podarcis bocagei. Next base: position 23,065,148 of record NC_138133.1, on the reverse strand, counting down.
TAGCTATAAATCTACACTGTTGCCTTAATTTATGGTTACAAAATATACAATATATGTATTGTATAACCTATTAGGAGAATTCTTTTTCCAGGCAGGGAAGTAAAAAAAAAAAAAAAAAAGGTAGTTAAAATGGCCATTGGTTTAAGCTAATAATAGAGAAGTCCTATGGATATCTAGTCAGGCATGTCCCAATGAATTCAGTGAGTCTTACTCTCGGTTAATTGTGTATAGGGCTGCAGTCTAAAGTACTTTAAAAGAAGGATTTTCCCTCTAATAAGGGTGAAATCCTATGGCCACTTACCTAGGACTAAGGTTGTAAACCTACACAGCATTACCTGGGAATAAGTCTCATGAAACTAACTGAGACTTGTGGGATAACCAGCCTCATATAACCAACATGCTTAAGTCTAATTAATGCAAGAAGAGGTTAATACCACAGAGTAAGCTGTCCAGCCAGGCTTAGCTATGTCCACTTCAGTTCACTTGGGAGGAACTAAGTAATCAAGCCTTTGTTCTCCTCAGTCTATCTGAGAAGCTCAGCATGTGAAAAGGTTTGAGCTGGTTGCTTCAGCTCAACTGCACGGCTCTCACAAGCCAATACAGTATTGTGTTCCTTTACGTATACCGTAATATTGAAACTTTCACCACTTTGTAACTAAGTTGAGTTTTACTGCCTGTGCAACTTTTCTGAAGCACATGAACCTGGCCTTTGAGGAGTTTGTAAGCAAACCATTTTTTAACTTACCAAATGTGTAGTCTTTTTCCTATGTAGGGGGAAGAGGGAAACTTTGGGAGGTAATTTTTTAAGGGTTTATAGCTTTATAACTGAGAAAAGAATTGTCCAGTATGAACATCTTCTATTGGTTCATTACTTCCAAGGAGGATTGGAACTTTCTCAGGAAAACTAAATTCTAGCTAGCGTGTTGGTAATTAATGGCTTTTAACCAGCTTTTACTGTTTTCTACCAAAAAAAGTAGGGCATGAAGGGCTGGATGAATCCCAAGCCAGAATTAAGATCGCCGGAAGAAATATCAACAACCTCAGATATGCAGATGACACAACCTTGATGGCAGAAAGTGAGGAGGAAT